>NW_026996406.1:280000-1480000 GCF_035044405.1 Drosophila montana
AGATTGATCAGTTATATACAATTAGGCAAATACAATTAAATATATATAAACACACATATACACACATATATATATATATATATATATGTGTGCGCCGATCTCATTAAAATGGACTGAGGCAAATTACCAGAAAACGCGGAAGAGCGTCAAAAATTGCAAAGACCACATAAGGTTAGATTTTTAAAATAAAAAAAAAACTAGTTTAAACTTAAAAATAAAAAGTTAAAAACCAAAAGAAAGATAAACCCGTAACTAAACAAAAACTTAAACCAACATAAGCTAAATTAAAATGTTGTAAAAAAAAATACAAAAAAACAAAACAAAAAAAAACCAAAATCATATCAGATTCTAAAATGATATTAACATTAAATGGACAAAACGTAAACTCAATAAATGAACATTTAAATTCAAATCAAATCTGTTTAACGCTTACTACTTAAATATAGCTGCAGTTCCTTGTCCTACATTTGGCTGTCCATTCTGGGATTTGGAAGAGCTGCCTGATTCCCATGTCGCTGGCGATGCTTGTAAAGCGAGCTGGGATCACGCGTGGAGAACTTGCAATGCTCACACTTCAGCGGCTTTTCGCCCGTGTGCTGGCGCATGTGTATCTGCAAGGGATTGGCAACAATTACTTTAAATTACCATATCAAATTTACATAGATAAGAACAACTATAACAAGGCTTTTCGTTTTCTACATTAATCTGTTTACAATTTGTTCTATTAAAAGTTTAAAGCAACTCGGACAAGACCTAAAAACAAGAATAAAGATTTAGATGCCAAATTGAGCTAGAGGCCAAACCATGAACAAAAAGCTAAACCTCGTGAAAATCGGTTGAGTTTTGACCGAGTTATGGGGTTGGGAAATTTTGACCTCGGTCTATATAGGATATTTGAGGGTACCATTTTCACATGAATTTCGACCAAAAAATAATGATGCCAATTGTGATGCCAAATTGATCTAGATGTCAAGCAATGAACAAAGAGGCAAACCTCGTGAAAATCGGTTGAGTTTTAAGCGATTTATGGGGCTGGGAAATTATGAACTATATCTATATGGAATATTTGAAGGTACCATTTTCACATGAATTTTGGGCCCAGAATAATGTTGCCAGATTTATATGCCAAATTTATATAGAGGCCAAACCATGAAAAAAGAGCTAAAACTCGTGAAAATCGGATAAGATTTGACCGAGTTATGGGGTTGAGAAATTTTGGCCTATGTATGTCCATATAGGATATTTTAGGGTACAATTTTTACATGAATTTCGACCAAAAAATAATGATGCCAATTTTGATGCCAAATTGATCTGAAGACTAAACCATAAACAAAAAACCAAACTTTATGAAAATCGGTTGAGTTTTGGCCGAGTTATGAGGGTGGGAAATTTTGAACTTTGTCTATATAGGATATTTGAGGGTACCATTTTCACAATAATTTTGATACAATCGTTTTCCACATTTGCGGGCGAAATCTGAAATCCCGTCTTAGCAGGCAATTTCACCGCATAAAATACCTTACAGTTAAAAATTTAGCTTTTAGCTATTAAAGTTCGGCCTGTTGTTGATCCTCAATCAGAAAGTAAGTCAATCAGTCAGTCAATCAGTCAGTCAGTTGGTCAATCAGTTAGTCAATCAATCAAGCAGTTAGAACCAATAGATTTATATATAAAAATAAAAGAATTTTGTAGGAAGGCATAAAAGTATTATATATGTATGTGTGTGTATGTGGTCGTATGTGTGTTAGTGTATGCATGCATGTATGTGTGCATTTATGTATATATGTATGCATGCATGTTTGTTTGCAACGCTGTCGCTGTGCTGCAAATTTAAATAAAACGAATTTCTACCAAGTGCTCTCCTCCTCGATTCTCAAGAATTCAAGTAGGCCCCACTGAAATTCAACCAAGCAGGAAACGTTGGCTCCAACGGCCTGTGGAGGAGCAACTGTGGAGGAGGCGGTGGAGGAGGTGGGCGGGTAAGTAGATATGTATATATGTAGATGTATGTATGAAGATTTATGTATGTAGATGTATGTATGTATGTATGTATGTATGTATGTATGTATGTATGTATGTGTGTATGTATGTATGTATGTAAATGTATGTATGTATGTATGTACGTATGTATGTATGTATGTATGTATGTATGTATGTATGTATGTATATATGTATGTATGTATGTAATTATGATTGGATGTATGTATGCCTGCATACATCCATATTAGCATATATGCAAAACAAACATGCATACATGTATGTACAAACAGGCATAAATATATAGGCAAACTTAAAACTAAGCCCAATAAACCTTTGAATCACACTTTCCACCGAGGAAGCTATGATTCTGCGAATAGTGTGAAACACGTCCCATGTGATTTTTCATATAGATTCTTGGAAATGAATTTGAGCGCGAAACATCACCCACCAAGTCTTTGTTCCCATTTCCAACAAGGAGGAATTGATTTTCCAAAATGTGCGAAATACTGTCAAATGAATTTGAACAAAGGTCTTTCCAAATGAGTTTTAGACCGATCGGATGGTAAACAAAAAAGTTTCAAACAATCGTTTTTCGCGATTTCTCCAGACATGCGGGCGGAATTTCCCGAAACCTTCATCACATAAGGTAAGTACAGTGAAAATTTAAACTTTCTAGCTCTTACGCTTTGGGCTGTGCGTTGATAACCAATCAGTCAGTCAGTCAGTCAGGGCAAACAGTTTTATATATAGAGATAGATGTGATGTCTTACTATTAGGCTAGCCTTGCGCGCTGTCTTCTTGCCGCAGACATTGCAAATAAAGGGTTTTATCTTGTTGTGCACAGTCTTCACGTGCTTGGAGAGTGTTTTGCCATTGACGAATTTGCGTTGACAAATCTCGCAGGTTTTCTCCGCATAATATTTGTTCTTCTTGGCTGTGGCAGCCTGTGGCTGAGCTTGCGACGCTGTCGCCTCGCGCTGCTGCTGCTGCTGCTCCTCCTCCTGCTGTTGCTTCTGGGCTCGCCGACGCAGGAGCAGCTCGCGCCGCATGACCCTGGCGCGCCATCGCCTGTGCACACGCATGTGCCGCCAGACGAGCGCCGAGATGGGCGACTTATAGTCGCAGCCGATTGCGGGACATTGCAGCAGATCGACATCCAATTGATGCACCTTCCACAGATGTAGGGAGCAGCGTCGCCAGTTGGGCATATCGGCACCGCACTCGCTGCAACTGAAGCCGGCGTCCTTGTGGCACTTGCCGTGCATTGCCAGCTTTTGGATGTCCTCAAATTTATAGATGCAGGTGCTGCTGGCATCGCAACTTTGTTGGGATTAAACAGTTAAAATTTGGGAATTTTCTTCTTGACAGTCAAAAACTTACGGCAATTGCTGATTTGCATGCAGCACCACCCGAAAGTCTCTAAATGGCAGGTGGTGGCGGCGTCAAGGACTCTTCATTTTGATCCTGAGACTCCGTTTTCTTGGCATTTTGCTTTGGCAACGAGCCTTGCCTGGACGTTGATTTGATTGGCTCACACTTGTGGTATAACATCATGTGGCCACGCAGATCCTCCAGTAAATCATATTGCCGCAAGCACAGACTACACACATAAACAATACGCGGAGGCAGCTCCATTGCAAACAAATAAATTCCTCAAAACTAATTTCAATTGAGCGGCTCGGCAGACAATCATCAGCTGTTTAGTTAACAGTAACGGTAGTAACTTAACATTCTGCTGAAATGTTAATAAGGCGGTGCCAACATTTGGACTTAACAGTTGCATGGAAAGAGACAGAGTTCTCCGACTGACTTGGGCACGTATCGCGCCCTTAATAACAGGGCTGCTTAAAATGTTACATTGACAGGGGATAACAATACCTTACCAGTTCAGCTATTTGTAAATCGCCAAAAAAGCTGCTACGAAAATAAAAAGTATCGCACATCACAGGAAAATAACAAATAATTAAGGCGTAAAGCCTTGCCACCTTTTTGCAATACTGACTGCAGATGGTATTTAAATGCTCTCAGCTTACGGTCACACTGTCAACAGGAAAAACGCGAACGCGTATAAAAAACTAATTTTATAATTTTATTTAATTTATTAGTTCTTAGCGATAAATCAGCAGAACGCAATAGTCTCGGACTGCATAGGCATAACAAATATGGGCAGCGCGCTGGAAAACTATGTGAATCAGGTGCGCACACTAAGCGCAGCGGGTAAGTCTTCTAGGCGCCGGGTATGCAGCGAGCGAACAAAACTGATATAGTTTTTTTTTGTTTTTGATTTTTTTGATTATTTGTTTAAATGCAGGCAGCTACCGGGAGCTGGCCGATGAGTTGCCCGAATCGCTGTCGCTGCTGGTGCGCAACTGGAGCATATTGGACAATGTGCTCGAAACGCTAGACATGCAACAGCACACACTGGGCGTGCTCTATGTGCTGCTCGGTAAACTGCATAGCGCCGCGACCGCAAATCCGGAGCCGGTACAAATCATCCAATTGATGCGCGAATTTGTGCAGCGCAGCAATGTGGAGCAGCTCCGCTTTGCCGTCTGTCCCTGTAAGTGTAGCATGGATCTGTATTCCATATTTTCGGTAGTTCATTTCGTTCCTCCTTCGTGTGCAGTTTACGAGACTTGTCATCTGTTTACGGACTTTGTGGTGCAGAAGAACCTAAGCATTTTGGGCATTAAGGTGCTGTCGCGTGCCATTGAGCAAATTAGACATATGGATACACAGCTAACGCCTATACACGCCGATCTCTGCCAGCTGAGCCTTAAGGCAAAAAACTTTAATCTGATACTGCCCCATCTGGATACGGACATAACAGACATCTCCACCGTTGCCGCCGAGTGCAAGAATCAGCAGCAACAGCAGCCGCAGCATACGCTGGTAGGACATAGCTTTGAATCCTAATTACCTACTCCACATGCTCATCCCTTTTGCTTCTCTCTGCAGGATGCCAACAACGATGCCAAGTACTTTTTGTTGTACTATTATTATGGCGGCATGATCTATACGGCAATTAAGAACTATGAGCGCGCCTTGTATTTCTTTGAGGTGTGCATCACCACGCCCGCCATGGCCATGTCGCACATCATGCTGGAGGCATACAAAAAGTTTCTCATGGTTTCACTCATTGTCGAGGGCAAGGTGCGAAAAATCTGTCAATTGTCAAATTGACTCAATCAAATAATTCCTAATTGATTCCTTTCCTTGCAGATATCGTATATACCAAAGAACGCACAGGTGATTGGGCGTTTTATGAAGCCGCTGGCCAACTATTATCATGATCTGGTCAATGTGTATGAGAACTCGTCAAGCGAGGAGCTGCGCATCATTATACTCAAATACAGTGAAGCATTTACGCGTGATAATAACATGGGCCTGGCCAAGCAGGTGGCGACGTCCCTCTACAAACGCAACATACAGCGTCTGACGAAAACCTTTCTCACGCTCTCCCTGAGCGACGTGGCCAGCCGTGTCCAGCTGCCCAGCGCCGTGGAAGCGGAGCGCTATATATTGAACATGGTTTGTATTGCAGCTGTGCTCATCTTCTCCCAATTATGCTTAATTTAATGTCTTGTGATCAGATCAAATCGGGCGAAATCTTTGCGTGCATCAATCAGAAAGATGGCATGGTGCTCTTCAAGGATGATCCAGAGCAATACAATTTGCCGGACATGTTTCTTAATGTGCAAACGAATATCACGCAGGTGCTCGATTTGGTGAAACAAATCAACAAAATGGAAGAGGAGATCATATTGAATCCCATGGTAAAAACCACAATCAAATATAAGCTGAAATGAATTTATAAACCTTTTTTGTACCCGACTAATGCAGTATGTGAAAAAGGCGCTGGGCAGTCAGGATGAGGACTTGGCGTCACAGCACCCCAAGACCTATTCGGGGTAAGAATCAATGCAAGCCACAAGCAAAAAAACACAACCAATCAAGAAACAAGCAACCAACCAACCAACCAATTCAATTCCATTGACAGCGATCCCACGGATTGATGTGCCAGCGCACAACAAGCAAAAGGAGAAGCAGAAGCAGCAGCCTAAAGAAAAGCGTGCACTGGGCCACAAGCTGCTAAAGAGGAAAACGAAAGAAAGAAAGAAATTATAGATGAAACACGCTATTTTAAATAAAGCCTATGTATAAATCAATGACTAACGCGGCATTTTAATCAATGCCTTCAATTATTATTGATGACATGCCATGCCCACAGATAACCAAGGCGCAAAATCATGATAACGAGGCTTTACGGCGATCATGCGATACAGAAATTGCTTTGCACTTGGGCCAGGGCTACACTTTCAATTAGTATTTAACGATATGTTTTTATTTGTATTTACAATATCAATGTCGGACATAAGACGTTTTATTTAACCCACAATATGGGCTATACGCTATGGCTACAATTAAATGACTAGAATGCCTGACACAAACCCGCCCCGTCATCTGGAATATATATATAAGTACTAGTTTACAGCTAGGCTAAAATGCTATTATTTTTTTTATAAACAGTGGCTTTATGTACAATGTTGCAGCTGCTCTGATCCACAGGCCACAGCGTTGTTGTTGTTGTTGTTGTCGCCGTTGCTGTTGAGATTCTCGCCGAGCAGCGTTGTCGTTGTCGTTGTTGTCGTTAACCGGTTTTCATCACATCCACTTCCAGCATAGCTGTCTTCAGCGAGCTGCTCGACACGCCCACACCAACATCAGCGCCCATGCCGCGATATAGCTTGTGCACCACATTGAATAGTATAAAGCAGACAATCAGCACCAGCAGCGACATAAATACGTAGGCCAGCACCAGCGGTGTATCCGATATGGGATCCAGCATTATGTTGTTCAGAGAGTTTCAATAAGTTTGTATTTGTTATTTGGAATTGTAATGTATTGTTCGGAGACAGGCCAAGCAGAGAGAGAGCGAAAGAGTATGTGTGAGTGCGTCGAACCGAAACAGAACTGAAGTGAAACGCGTATGCTAATTAAATGTCGCACACATATGTATATCTATATATATGTATGTAAATTTATATATTTTATTCACACGTATATGCGTAGATATCTTTCCGTACCGTGTGCATTGACACCTGTGCCTGAACTGAGGCCAGAAACTGGCGTGCCGCGACTCGACTTCGAATAGAACTTTGCGTTACGTATACGCCGCGTAGCCCGCGTTCGCTCTATGATAAGCATTCTGTTGTGTAGAAACTCGTTTATTGGCTTCTCCGAATATCCAATGTGTGAGTGGGGCCAAACCGCCTGCTACATTAACCAGGGTCAGGTCGAAGTGGTTTGCATCCACATCGTGCTATAAAAATATTGAATATATGTATATATATTTTACACTAGAAAACTAGCTAGAGAGAAAAGTGTGCTCGAAGTGCAGATACTCTATGCCCAGGTCCAAAGTGCCCCAAAAAAAAAAATTCTAATAGTTGTTTTAATTAAGTCTATAAAAAAATGTGCTGAGTCAGCGCGAATCTGTTGTAGAGATACTCTCTCTCTTCGCTGGTCCAAAGTGCCCTAGATTTAATTTTTCTCTTTTTTTCTTTTACGTATATTTCAATTTGTAAATGCAGCGCGATATTTATAGAAAGAGAGCTATTTAAAATTCGGCTTATGTGGCTGACAAAATATGTCCAAGTGCAGCACCATAATTAGAACCACCAAAAAAAAAGAGAGAGCTGCGTGGGGGGTGTCGAAGCTAAGATACCCTAACATTTGACGAGCTGTTTCTATTAGAGCTATATATATCCTATAATATAATAAAATATACATATATCACATAATATAATATAATATAATATCTATATCATATAATAGTTCGATTTTGAGAAGACTTTCGACATTTTTTAGGAGCATGTAAAACCAAGTTGAGTCGAGATATATCATAAAAGTAGTTTTTCAGGCGGGAACTCAATAGTTGTCATCATAAAGTTGATCCGATAAGAACGTAATATCCTAATTTTATAGATCATAAAGGTTTTAAGCAACTGTCTCCAGCTCCTCTAATCGCCGAGTTCCATCAGATATTCAAAGATCTAAGATATACATAAATACAATTTGGAGTTCATATATATACAAATACCCAGCATTATAATACCCTTCCGAGCCATTTCTCTAACTACAGGGTATGCGTATGGCGTACATTCATTGAATGCCAAACATATTCATTGATTCAGCCAATCAAGCAATTAAATCTACGTTGTTTTTTCTCCCTTTTTTTTTATTTCGCTTTATTAAATGAGTCGAGAATAAAAATGCCAGCTGACAATAAAATTGGAATAGCGTCGAAAAAAATTGGCGGCTTGTGCCGATCTAATTGCCGGACGGGGGTCGTCGTCGGCGTGATTCGACCAAATCTCTTGACTCTTATCTGAGCGACTGATAAAAATGTTTAATTCAGATAAGAAATGGAATTTTTTGTTCGAGTTGTACCCATAAAATGTAACGTACGATTGTCATGCGGGTTTTTTTTCACGTTTCCCAGTTGATGGAAAATATATTTTCCAAAAAAAAAGTAGAGTAAGGCACATTTCCTTGTGCTCTCAAAAAGCGAGATGCTGGCTCGAACCTTGAATCGAACCACTAAAGGAGAGACGCTGGCTCGAACCCTGAGTCGAACCACCGAAGGCGAGACGCTGGCTCGAACCCTGCACCAAACCACTGTAATAAAAAGCGCTGGCTCAATGCGCTCTGGACAACGTTTGAAACTGGTTTAACGGGGGGCATGACCGTAAGCCATGCCGAGAATATATTTATCATTTACAACAACACACACAATATATGGAGAAAACGAGTTCTACAAAAATAAAGTCCTAATTATGAGTACATGCGAACCACAGTGCAGCTGCCTCCCTCTCTCTCTCTCTCTCTCTCTCTCTCTCACTCTCTCTCTGTGTCTGTTAGTCGACTTTTTCGGGACGGCGTATTGCAAGCGGACGCATTGTCCGAGCAGCGTGTCTCCATGACATCCTTGATGACATCGTCCAGCACGAATCGCATATTCTTGCGCTCATTGCAGCGCAACAGGACCTTGAGACGCGGCACACTGGCCAGATCATCGTAATACTTGAACACACGAACATTGCTAACGGCCTGGACGTCCAGCATGGTGCACTTGATTTCGGTGTCGCTGCAATTGCACAGGCAGCTAATCGCCCGCTGGTTCGGATCCGAGTAGATGTCCAGCGCGACGCTGATCAGAAAGCACGGCTCCAAAGTCAGCGTGATGCGCACTGCGTGGCAGCCAATTGAGCCGGGCCTGGACTCGAATATATGATACTACTTACCCACCGGCGAGTCAAAGATCGTCGAACGATTCTGTATCCACACGGAGCGCGAGCTCATCTGGGCGCCAAAGTGTTCCAGGCGTGAGAAATCACGCGAATGTTCGCGCAACGCCACCGAGGATCGGGAGCCAGGCGCTGCCGGCAACGGCAGATTATCATAGATGGATATATAGATCTTATGGCTGACATAGGCCACGATGAAGAACAGTATGATCAGTATGAGCAGGAACACAATGTAGGTGAATAGTGTGGGTAACCAAATGATGGCGTCCAGCAACATTAGAACAGAGGGCTGCTTGGGTTCTCGTCACAACAAATATTTATTTCATATTTTATATACCCTCGAATAGGGTATCATATTTCTGTCATCAAATGTGTAACGCATCGAAGGAGACGTCCCAATCCTGATAAGTATTGTTGCGGATCAACAGTCGAGTCGGTTTAGCCATATCTAGATGCCTTCTTCTATGCAACCTTTACTCTGTCTTAAAACTGACATCATACTAAGATGTGAGCAAAATCTTTACCTAAGAAGAGAACAGGATATATATATATATATATCCTCCTATAAAAGGAACAATCGCTTTGAAATAAAGCTTTTCTACAAAGGCAGTTCGTCATCATTTCATTTTCCGGATAGAACCTCGTTTTTTCTTGTTTATCATAAAAAGAAAAGGAGCCAACCCCCTCCCCCATACTAACCACCCCCCCCCCCCTCAAATATCGCTTTGTTTTGCAACATCTATGTAAATGTATTTATTACAGCTTTTTGTTTTTGCTCGTTTTTTGTTAGATTTTTTGTTTTTGTTTTTCTTTTCTTTTTATAGTACATACGATTTTACATTGATAATATTATTATTTTTAAATTGTATGCGCTCTCTCGCTCTCGCTCTCGCTCAGGCGCAGCTGCGTAACGGCACTCCTTTTTGGAAATTTCATAGCATTTAGCTTTTCGTCGCTCGCTTGCAAATCGCCGCTCTCTTCTTTAGTCTAAACCCGCCGGCGGGTACACTCGCACGCGCTCTCTGGCGCGGGGGCGTGGCCTGCACACTGCGCAAACCGCCTAAAAACAAACGAATCCCCAGCTGCATCTGTGTGCGTCTGTGTGTGTGCATATTACACTCACACACAACTGCAGACACGACGCGCTGTGTTCAAGCCTTAGTTAAATTAATTCTTTTTTTCTTTTTTCATTAATTTACAATTTCTTGTTTTTTTTTGTGTGTTTTGGTGGCAGTTGTTAGAAAAATGCCATTTGGTTATGCGGCGTGTGTTTAACAGAGTATAACAGTTTAAATATGTATGGTGTGCTTTGTTTGTATAACAGTTGAAAGACAAGACAATTAGTTATCAAAAACACAATAAATGACAAACATATTCAATTTCTTTTTAATCAATAAAAAATGTGTTTGTTTTTGATTTGACTTCAATGTGATTTTTTTTTAAACAATAATTATTAATTTAAACAATCTGTTTTTCCGCTCGCTTTCCTTCAGCACAAACAAATTACGGAAAACTAAAGTTTAGACAATTTGTTGATATTTTTTTTAAACTCAGCATGTGTGTGTGTGTGTGTGTGTTAGAGCTTAACTTTATAGATAATATGTTTATGTTTTATATTTGATTTTTGAATTTTAGGTATTTCTTTTTTTTTTTTGCTGTAAAAAACATTCAGATCTCCAATGAATATTTAAATGAAATGTTTTTTATTTTGGTTTTTTTGCTGGCAGCATGTTCCTTCATAAAGAAATTCTGTATATATATATATATATTTATATATACATGTGTGTGTGTGTGTGTGTGTGTATATATATATCAACCAGTACTCGTAGAAAAGTGTTATATGAAATGCGTTTCTATATATTTCTTTGTTTTGTTTTTCCATTTTCTTTTTGGACAGTTTGAAAAGCTCCGTGCGCCGAGTTGCGGGTGGATTTTATTTTTTTGGGTCTTGTTTTTTTTTTTTGTTAATTTTTGGTTGGGAACATGCCGCAACTTTTACACAAATTAACACACACATTACACAAATACATATGTAACTTTCAGCACAACATACAGAATTCATATACGTAAAATTAACATATTGGTATTTGGCGCACCCCTCCCCTCCCCCCCCCGCCTCCTTTCCCTTTCCTCCCCTGCCGCCTTCCGCAAGCCCGCCCCATTTGCACGTTCCACACAGCTGAGCTCAACTCAATCTGAATTCTAGCAACTTTTTAAAATGGGGCTTTACATAGGTTTCGCTTTTATACATTTAAGTTTTGGTTTTTCATTTTTTAATTTGTTTTGTTTTAGTTTTAAGTTTAGTTTGTTTGTGGTTGTTGTTGTTGTTGTTGTTGTTGGCATGCGAGCTGCGTTGTTGTTGTTGTTCTACTTCTTCTTCTTCTTGATGTGGTGTGTGTGTGTGTGTGTGCCTTTTGTTGTTGTTGTTGCTGTTGCTGTTGTCGACTTAGACAGACAGTGAAACGAAACTGTTATACTGCGTTATGTTGCGCTTGAGAATATCCGCGCAGGGGCCCAAAACGCGTTCAAATCTGTGAAAATAAAACAAATTAATGAGGAAATAGAAATATATAAATTTGATTGTCAAGTCTTAACCGTGTCAGTTGATTTACTTTCAATTTTAGCTGTAAGTTTTTCACCCTTTTTCCGATCGTGAAACAGTTTAAGTTTAATGTTTCTTATTGTGGTTTCTTTATTAAGAAATTCTGCTAAAATTCTCTTCTCGACTCAAATGCATCGATTTTCAACTATCATCCGTAAAAATTTAAAATTTAAAATTAGGTTCATAGCTAAATCAACAAAAATTATACTTTTTCTTTGGACACAACCTTGCCATTTATCACCTAGTGTCTATTGGATTTTCACAAAGATCCTTACAATTATTTATGAGTATTATCGAATGAAACATAAAATATATTTATCAAGTCCCTTTGTAACAACTTTCCTCCCTTGTGCTAGGAGTTTTCCAATGCACCCTTCCAATGCGTTTACTTTACATAACTTAAGTTAACTTCTCTAAAAATGGCTGCTTCTTAGCTCCAATCGTTTGATCTATACGTTCTCCTTCAATCAGTTAGTCAATCAGTTGGTTAAATCAGTTGGTCAATTCAGTTATTCAATCGTGTTTACCTCGCTCTGTCCAGCTTGACACATTTGAGCGGGCCGCGTGCCACAACAGTTGCCGCGCGTGGCCGATCCAGGAGCAGGGCAATCTCACCAAAGTAATCGCTGGAGCCCAGGCGACCCACCTCGGCGGGCTCTTCGCCCTGCTAGAGTAAAGACAATGGATTAATGTTTGTTTTTTATTTATACATATATTGTATAGGATTGATTGCACTCACCTCGGAGCGCTGCTGAAGGACAACGGCGCAGCCCTCGAGAATAATGTAAAAGTCATCGCCAGCCGCGCCCTGTTTCACAATTGTCTCGCCATCCTCAAAGGAGCAGGTCTCCAGTGAATCAGCGACGGTTAGGCGCTCCCACTTGTCGAGGCTCTCCAGTATGGAGACACGCGACAGGAACTCCTCATACATTTTGCGCTTACGTATGGTTGAGCCCATGAGGATGCGTCTGTACGAGTCACGATCGATGCCCCACAGCTTCACATCGCTTTTGGCGCGCACCGTGGCGGCGCGCGGTGTTCCATAGATGAGGGCCAGCTCACCGAAGCTGCCGCCCTCACTGATCGTGGTCACCAGTTCAGAGTTGACAAAAACCTATAAAGATGTCGTATATAGTTTGTAAATGGGGGGAATTCTCTGTTAGGCAGAGCTTGGATTTGGCTACTCACGTCCACCTCACCCACATCGATGACATAGAAATTGTCGCCCTCGTCGCCCTGCTGTATGATATTCTCGCCCGCCGTATGGGTAACAGGAAACATGGCGTCGAATATATCAGAGCGTTCGCTCTCATCCAGATGAGCGAAGAGCACATTTTTGGCTATGGCCTTGGACAGGGCATTCATTGTCTTGTAATCCTTCGGTACGACCTTCTTAACATAGTTGGCGGCGTCCTCTTCGGTCACGGGCTCGGCGGAGATGCCGCCGCGCCTGCGAACGGGTGGTGCAGCTGTTTGTGGCATTGGACTGAGATCCTCACAATCGTCTGGGCTGATTACCTGTTTACTGGCATCCAGTTTGACTTGTTCCTGCAATCAAATGATTCAAATTTCATTAGTATAACAGTTTTGTATAACAGTATCACCATTTTGAATAACACTATAACAGTTTAATCAAGAGTACAACAGTTTATAGAACAGTTTTTACAAAAATATATTAGTTTATTGGTTCAAACAAAAGTATAACAGTGTATACAACAGCATAGGGGTTTGTATACATCAGTATAACAGTTGGTATAACAGAGCAGCGGGTTTTCGTAATAAGCAATTGATATGATAAGCCAACTTTCACATCATTAGAGATGATTGAAATTTCATTAGTATAACAGTTTTATATAGCAGTATCACCATTTTGCAAATCATTATAAAAGTTCACTCAAGAGTAAAACAGTTTATATAAAAACATATTAGTTTATAAACTGCATTTATCAAAAAAGGTATAACAGTGTATACAACAGCATAGGGGCTGGTATGCATTAGTATAACAGTTGTTATAACAGCGCAACGGTTTTTCATAATAAGCAATTTATATGATAAGCCCGCATTCAGCGCCTGCACACGCAAAACGTTCATTAAAACTGTAATAGAAGCTTTTTGCACTCAGCCACGCCCCTGGACGGACGCCCGCCCGCCCACCAGCTGCACCAGCTGCACCAACAGCAACTCCGGCAATGTGCGTCATCTGGGATGGATGCTGACTTTTGTTTGCTGTATATGTCAAAAGTCAGCTCTCCACGTAGGCGGTAACTAAAGCTTCAGCATTGCTTCAGCTGCCCGTTTATCTATTTTTGGCAGCTCAAAGTTTCGTTTCGGGGACGACACATAGAAAACTGGACAAAAAAGAAAAAAACACGCAACTGTGTTTAAGCTCGTCCGCGTTTCACGGTCCGCACTGCCCCGCCCAACAGCTGCAGCTAGTTAATTGCATTTGTGAATTGCACTCGGATAAAAAATAAAATCGTAATGCCCATCTCGGTAGCTTTTAATAACTGGTGACGTCAATGTGAATAGACTTGCCACAACTCTGGTTGCACAGCGAATAGATTGAGTTGCATTCAAATGTCACTCGAGTGTGTTTGGCATTGGAACAGCATTTGCATCGGTCGTAGAACAGTTTAGGCGACAATTAGGGGGAAACATCTGTTATATGAGCATTGTGTAAGCTTAATGTACTGATTTGTATAACAGCAGATATTTGTCAGACTTGAGTATAACAGTGCAGCAGTTAATTAAAATAGAATACATCTAGTGCAACAGAAAACTATATTATAAAACTGTTGTATAACAGTATAACAGTTAATTATAACAAATTGAAACGAGTGGAATGCAAATGATACTCATGTCTAACGATACTACAGTTGGGTATGACAGTTGGGTATGACAGTTGTGTATAACAGTATATCAGTTGTTCGCATTGTTTAAACTTGATAGTCTGAAGAGTTCTGTAGAACAGTTGTATACAACCAGTATGCCAGTTGCAGGGCACGTAGTTGGGGCTATAATCAATTATAACTAAAAGAAATTTGGTATAATAATTGTATAACAGTTTAAATGCATTAAACTGTTATACAACACTTGTAGCACCCTTGTTTACAGCACTCAATTACAAATAGGTGCTTAAAATAGCAATTGTCGGGCTATAACTGTTATTTAAGGCAAGATATAACATTTATTATCTACTTGGGCTCTTTACAAGTTGTTTATAACAGTTTAGCTTATCTGAAATGTAGTGTAGTTTTCACGAGCCCCACCCAAATCAACTTAAAATAAACAAAGCCATTTCGATGTCAATAAACAACCGGCAAGAAAACACAAAATGGGCAAAATGAATCAACTTTTATGATCTAAACAAAAGGCGTTTGAAGAATCACATAAAAATCATATGAAAAAGCCACGAATCTAATCAATTTGTAGTGTAAACAAAGCGCAATTGGAAAAACGAATGCCAGCAAATTGTTAGATGATCATGGAATGGCGCTGATAAGGATGTTGTTGTTTAGGCCAAGAAAAACGCAACGACAAATATGAACGACTGCGAAATACTCTGTTTACGAAGTGAAAAAGCAGATCTCGTGGAGAGTTTTCTTTTTAGAGTATAAGAGCTATACATATAAATATTTTTAAATATTTTTAATTATATGTAAATATGTTTAATTATATGTAAATAATTTAATTACATATATAAATATTTTTAAATTTATATAAATATTTTAAATTATATATAAATATTTTTAATTATATACAAATATTTTTAATTGCATATAAATATTTTTATTTATATATACAAATTTTTTATTTATATATATAAATACTTTTAATTACATATATAAATATTTTTAAATTTATATAAATATTTTTAATTATATATAAATATTTTTAATTATATACAATTATTTTTAATTATATATAAATATTTTTAATTATATATAAATACTTTTAATTATATATAAATACTTTTAATTAATTTTAAATATATGAAAAGTTGCAAGTCTTAAGCCTGCTTTCAAGCTGTCTCTCAGCTAGACGAATATTGCACAAAACTGACATACTCTTTTCGACGTTCTGAACAGAGTATAATGAGCACTCTTGGGCCGTTTGCCAGCTGAGATGGGAGATGTCGCAGGCGCCGCCCCGTCAGCAGCTGCAGCCGAATAAATCAATCAACGCGCGCGACTCGCATACAAATGCCACAAAATGAGGCACATTAACAAAGTCGCCTGTTGACTCCAACTCTCTCTCTCTCTCTCGCTTCGTTCCTCAACTCTCTCCATTTCGCACTATAAAGAAGAAAAACTGCAACTTTTTTTATGGCCATGGCCAGGGCCTGGGCCAGTGCCAGGGCTGGGCACACACGGCGTATGACCGTGACCTTTGTGCTGCAGCGGAGTCGGCGCCGAGCCAACTGGCCATGGCCCTGGCCCTGGCCCTGAAGCTTCACAGTTGCAGGCCCCACTCTCTCTCCAACTTTCTCTCTCTACCCCTCTCTCTGCTCCTCCCCTCTCTGCTGCTCTTTGCAATTTCCATTTGCGCTTCGTTTAGTTTTTCAGCTTTTGGCGACATTTTAAACGGAAATCGATTTCGTATTGCAAATTAAGTTACTGACGCAAACTAAATTGCAAATGTCTGTGTGAGTGCGTGTGTGTGCGTGTGTGTTTGGACATGATTGGGGGTGTAATCTAGAATCGTCGCACTTTAAAAAAGAGAACCCCATAAAATACGTCATGTCAGTATGACAACACATTAAGGCGCTCAGAAAACATTTGCCAGCTGATTAAATGAATTGGCAGGTAGATTGTAAACTGGACTTGGACTCGTTTAACAAGCGACAATCATTTGTAACAATTGCTGCAGTCTGACGTTGCACTGAGAGAAAATAGTGTTGAAAACAGAATTACAAAGATTTTTCAATTCTCTTTTCTGTTAATAACTTTCTATGGGATCTGGTATAAAGTTAGATAGTTAAAGGAAGTTATCTTCAAGTTACAGAAGATTAAATATCTTATTTCTGTACTTATAACAACAATATTTTTCGCTGCACTGAGAGAAATTAGTGTAGGAAATAGTGTAGCCGAAAAGCAAGCAGACTTAAAAAGGTTTTTTAAATGTATTTTTTTGTTAATGAATTTCTATGGGATCTGGCATAAAGTTGGATAGTTAAAAGAAGTTATCTTTAAGGTAGATAAGTTAGAAATATCACATTTCTATAATTATGCCAAGAATATTTTACTGGAATTCTTGTAAATAGCAAACTATGCTGTATTTTTAAATGTCTATAGGCTATATCTAAACACATAAATTAATTTTGAAGACATTAGCCCTAAAAGAAGCTGAGTTGAGGCTAGTTCTGCTCTGCTGATCTAATAAAATCTCATTGAAACTATATCTATAAATATCTATAAATTAAATTTGAAGACCTTAGTCATAAAAGTCTTCGAGTTCTAAGAGACTACCCCTGCGGAACTACAATCTATTCAATGATTCATAAAATTCCATTAAGTACAAGCTCACACGGATTAGTCTTTTAATATTCCAACTAGAGAAGCGAAATTTCCAATTAGATTCAAGTTGTTTGCTCGATTTGAGCACGTTCCCAACTTTTTCTAGCCGTGTAGAATAAATCAATGCCAATGTGCCATAAGAGAAGCATTTTTACGAGGCGATAACAACAGCAACAAATGCGTGACTATTTCAGCTTTTTAGCTTGAAAAAGTCCGTGGAGCATCCACTCAAAGAATTTTGTATTGAAAATGTGCAATCAAAATCGTGTGAATGCGTAACGAATGAGGCGGGTGAATGTGTGAGTGTGTGAGTGTCTGAGTGAATGCAATGAATGCTTATTCAATAATAATAATAAAAAACTACAAGCTAAGGCAACTAGAAAAAAGCAGCTGAGTTTAAGCTTCAGAGACGAAGGCATTTGCAAACCTTTGACATATTTTAGCTTTCAGCAGCTACAGATGTGTCTGTGTCTGTGCGTGTGTGTGTGTGCGTGTGTGTGTGTGCGTGTGTGTGTTTGTTGTGTGTAATTGCAACAAGTGCTGTTTATGGAGAGAAAAAACAACAAATAAATAACAACAATAATCAGTTGAAAACGCGACGCGACAACGTGAGAAGCGAAACAAACAACGGGCCACAAATAAATTCCACTTTGGATAGAATTTTTCTATTTTTTCTATTTTTCTATTTTTTTATAATATATTCCTCTCCGAGTTTGTCGCCGTGCACAGTTTCCACTAATGGATAATTTTCACAAGTTTTCGTTGTTTAAAGACGGCAAAACATAGCGAAAAAAAAAAAAAAATGAGATAAAATTTATTACGTATACGTAATAACGCATAACAACAACAACAACAACAATGAGCAATGACAAATCCAATGTCAAAGTTTTATAAAAATAAATATTGAAAAAAAAAATATTTTCTAGCCCAGCGCGAAAATTTCTCAAACTAAAGGTGAGCGAAAATTTAAATTTTGAAATTTCTCAAACTAAAAGGTGAGCGAAAATTCATAAAATAAAAGAAAATTGTGAGAAAAATATGTAATGAAAAATTCGATAAATGAGCGATAAGAAATATATTTTATATATATATATATATATGTTATAAACTTATATGTTATGCGGGCTCTTAAGATTTGAGATATTTGCAGATTTAACGCTCTGGTTATTAAAAGAATTTTTCGATATTTAATTGGCGCAATATGAAAGCGAATTATATAAAAATATCTAAATATATATATATATATATATATGTATATATATATGTAAGAATATATCTGGCTGATGTGTGTGTTCTATATTTATTTGAAGCGTGCGTCACACAATTTGCAGCCTATTTAATTTTCATTTAATTTAACTAGAATTTTCATTTAATTCAATTCTCATTTGTTGTTGTTGTTGTTTTTTTTTGCTTGTTGTTGCCGTTTTTAATTGTCTAATTAATCCAATTGCAGGCGCACTTCACACTGCATATAAATATGGACAAATATTTGTGTAGGTAGACGCCCATGTGTGTGCGTGTGTGTGTGTGTGCGTGTGTCTACCCGCTGTTTTTTCCGCACTCTCGACTTGTCGGCTTTTTCTTTCGTGATATTTACAAAACGGAGGCGCGACACAAACTGAAAACTGAAAACTAAAAACTGAATTCCAATTCGCTTTCAGCTTGACGGCAGAGACGCTGACGTCGACGCCGGCAGCGACGTCAACGTCAACGCAGCCAGCATCGGCTTCGACGCAGGCCTCTTTGTGTGATTATTACCGTTAAGTACAGTGGGTTATGTGTGCGAGCGACCCAACACGTCTGTGGTTTTGCGATAGACACCGCATAAATCGTGGACAAAACAAATCAAAATGTTGCGTTCGACTATAACCGACTACCAAATACACTGTTTATAGCGTAAACTCAGCCTAAACATGGCGCGAAAAAGCTTGGCTTAGTGACTCTTAGACTGTAAGTCCAAGGCAGTTTGTTTCAAACTGTGGGTAATGTTTTTTTGAGAGTTGAGGGTTCTGTTGTGTGTGTGGCAATTGCTTTCTAATTCGTGTTGGTGACTCTCAAACTATATATGACTTTCAAACTGTAATCACGACCCAACACGTCTGTGGTTTTGCGATAGAGACAGCAAATCAAAATGTTGCATTCGACTATAACCGACTAACCAATACACTGTTTATAGCGTACACCCTTGGCTTGGCTTGGCTTAGTGACTCTTAGACTGTAAGCCCAAGTCAGTACCTCTCAAAATGTGGACAATATATATATTTTCCAGTTTTGTGGATACAGTTGATATCTTTCTGATTAGTGTTGGTGACTCTGAAACTGTATAAGACTTTCAAACTGTCATTGTCTGTTTATATGTTGTATCTCTAAAACTGTAAAGTAAATAGATCTCCGCGATTAGACAGCCTCCTCGTGGGCGGGGCCAAAGACTTTATATGAAACGCATATAGACAACTAAAGACAGACTAGATGTACATTTCTCCAACCCAATATACTCTCTTTACTATGCGAACAGAGCATACAAATTACTTAGTGCGTATGTGGGTGCTCGTGCACTGCTCAAAAACGTGCAGCACTTGCAGGGAACACAAAATCAATGTCACAGAAAATGTCTTGAGCAATTCAAGACAATTCAAAATAATTCTTCAATCAATACAATCAACGAATTTCGCACAGTGTAGCGCTACAAAATTGCCCAGTAAAAATCTAAAAACAACACACAAAACAAAAATACACATGCTGAACAACTAAAATGAGCGAAACATTAATAAACCAACAACAACAACGACAACAACAACGACGACAAAATGATGGCCACAAAGTGTAGCCAAGAAATTGTTTGGCCCATAAGACTTGAGGTGCGCTGCGGTGTAAAGATGGGAGGGGCGAGGGGTTTGAGGCTTGGAGCTTTGGCCACTTGTCGGTTGTTTGTGCCGCAAAGCAAATGGAAAAAGGTAAAACAAATCAATTCGAGGCAAAGCCAAAGCTGGGACACAAGAGAGAGATATGGAGAGGGGGGAGAGGGGGCGAAGGGAAAGACAAGGCTAAGACCAGAGAATTGTGGGCGATTTACGAATATTTGCCTAAGCTAAAGCCCACACAGCAAATAATAACAAACAAGAAAGAAAGACAATAAAGAATGAATATCTACGGCACGCCGAACATTAGATGCCCTTATAGGGACGTGGCATAGAAGGGCTTGCATAAATAATATTAAGTTTCCAACAAATATTCATATGGAAGCCATATAATATGAGTCCAATTTAATTAACTTTTTCAGATATTTCGAAAACCAGAAATGTATCCAAACAAAAAGTCATTTTCTTTAAGGTACGTTAAGACGGGGTTTCGGGAAATTCCACCCGCATGTGTGGAAAAAGCGTGAAAAACGTTTTTATGCTACTTTTTTCTTTACCATTCTATTCATTTTCAAAGCTCTTTGTTCGAATTCTTTTGAGAAAAATACTTGGTGGTAAGGTAATATCTAAAATGTTAAGCATAAAATAAGTAATAGAGCTATAGGATATAGTTATCAGATCTCGATCTTTTCCATGATAAAGTGATTCGATCCGTTCGAATCCGACAATGCACAATTACTTGATGATAGCTGAGAGACTGAGAAACTTTATTCCATAAAAATAGGCAGTTGAACGGGCGGGTATATCGCCTCCGCTTTCGATAATGTCAACTTGACTTCATGACAAAATTATAATACCCTCTACAAGGCTATGAAGACAATAATAATTACATACTCGAGCCAAACTACAATCAAAATATTGCGACTGTGTGGAATTTATAATTTCGTATGGCCATATAGAAATATGTTTGTCTGACGTAGGGGAACATAATATAATTACGCATATATATTATATAATTATGATTTATTATAATTACGTTTTCGACTTTATGATTTCTTCGTGCACCACGTGACGTATGCGCAATGTAAATACGAATACGAATGCGAATGAGACACACAGAACGAGACTGTGCCAAACATGCGATGCGAACAAGAAATAGACACTAGACGAGGAGAGGTGAGGTGAGGTGAGGTGAGGTGAGGTGAGGCGAGGAGAGGCGAGGCGAGGTGTGGTGTGGCATGCGGTAAGAATAAGAGTGGAAAATAAACGTGTGGTAAAGTGGGCCTATGTGTGAGGGGGGGGCGTGAGGTATATAGTCTCTCTATAGAAAATAAAGACCTTGCCGAGGCCAGCGAGTCTAGCGTCAGGTGAGGCTCAAGTGTGTGCCAGGTCATGACTAAGTGCGTCATTTGAGAGAGATAGATTGAGAGAGGAAGAGAGAGAGAGAGAGAGAGAGGGAGACCACATAGAAAACTAGTAAAAAAAAAATATAGATTGGGTAGTGTACAGCTCGAAATGGGATATACAGCTTTTGTCGATTCTTATAAGCGATATTTGAGATCGATTGCTGAGTAAGAAAGAAGTGACACAAAGAAAGAGAGATGATAAAGATAAGTTATAGTTTTCTATGTGACGAATGCATCTCCCAGTTATTTTCATAAGCCATAGCTTAACCTCAAGCTCTTTATATGCTAAATGTGGTAAATGCCCTTCTTGGCGATTCTCATAAGCAATTACTTAGCTTATTATCTAAGAGAGGGGAGAGAGAGAGAAAAGTGTCACACAGAAATACAAAGACACAGCCGTGAGGAAGAGAGAGATGAACAAAATAAGATATAGTACTCTATGTGACGAGTCTCCCAGTTATTTTCATAAGCCATAACTCAATCTCAAGCTCTATAAAGTAAGGATAAAATGGCAGAGAAAGGGGTTGACATAAAGTGCAATATGTGGTAAATGCCCTTCTTGGCGATTCTCATAAGCAATCGCCTAGCTTATTATCTAAGAGCTATAGCTCAGCTAAAACTCTATAATGTAAAGAGAAAGGGAAAGGGGCTGGCATAATGTGTTGAATGTAGTAAATGCCCTTCTATGCGATTCTCAAGCGCATTCGCTTAGCTTATTATCAAAGAGAGGGAAGAGGCAGAGTAGAGAGTGAGAAAAGTGTCACACAGAAATAAAAAGACAAAGCCCTGAGGCAGAGAGACTAAAATGTGACAAGTTTGATATGCGGCAAATGCAGCTCAATGCGATACACATAATCAATACCCAAGTCCCATGTCTGATAGATATCTTATTCCATTCGCAAGCTAAGGCTTTAATTCATTCTATTATTAAACGGAATAGAAACCAGCTTAATGCTAATTTATTTTACTAATTACAAATCAAAATTTTCATGTCATTTGGGCATATTCTTACCAAAATAAATAACGACTTTTGTGGCCCATTTCAAGCCAGCAATTTAGCTCAAAAGATATTTTTAAAGCCAAATTAAATAATAATCGCCTCTGCCACAGATTGGGTTTAATGTGGGTCACAGAGCCGCCGTAAAAGTCTTTTCAAGGCACGGGGTTCAAATTTCGAGCTACCTTTAGCTCTGTGTGTGTGTGTGTGTGTGTGTGTGTGTGTGTGCGGGGGCTGGAAACTGGCCTTAACTTTGCACACAAAGTGCGGAAAAGCTTTTTGTCTGCCTGCTTCCTGTGTGCGTGTGTGTGTGTGTGTGTGTGTGTGAATGCGTTTTATAATCGAATTAATTAAAATTTTGCACACTGCCTCCGGCGGCAAACTCCGCTCTGCCAGTCCAGCGGCGACCTAAAGCGTAATTTTGCACTGGGAGAAAAACTTCAATTTGCCACAATAACAAGAAAAACTTTCGAAATCTTGAATTTAGTTTAACGGACTTTCTCAGACTTTCCCCATCTCTGGCTGCACATTATTTCTGATTTAAATTCTATACTTCTTCCTTCTTTTCAATTTACTAATTTGTTTTTTTTTCGGTGTATAAATTTAGCGGACTGCCCGCATTCTGCAGTTTCCGTTCGCATCACCTATTCCGGGCTCCTGCTTTGTTAAGCGAAATTTCCAATTCAGTGAACTTTTTGTTACCAGCTGCACAGCCCCACTGCCGTCCCTGCCACGCCCCCTTTTTTTATTTTATGGAACTGGTAGCAGCCCCTTGCCATGCCCCCCCCCCCCCCCCCTTGCTGTCCTGCTGTATGTGTCAGCTAAAACAAAAGCTTTTGTAGTTGCCACAAATTATTTGTACCAAATCGTGCCACACAAGAGGCGTCTCCATATCGAAGCTGGGATGTTTGCCTCCTTTGGTTGACAACTGGTTGTCAACTTGGTGTCCAGCGTAGTTGTCACAGTACTCAGCCGTAATTGCTGCTGACGTCACAAAACCGAAAAATTGTGGCACTAATAATATTGATATACTATAAATATATATATAAAGTTTGTACACCCAGAGAAAAAAAGTGAAAAAAAGATGTCCTAAGATTTCTGTGAACCTTTTTTAAGCCCGAAAGAGAAGATTCACATTTAGAACTTTCTCTCTATCTCTCTGATAACAAATGCATACGCTTATTAGAAAAAGTACTCTGTACTTAATTCAAGATACAAATTCTTATATCGAAATTCCTAAAAACATGACTCAAATGCAATCCTTAAAAAAACCGAAGAACTGAGAACCTTTGAAGCTTATTGCAAATTCTTGTAATACGTATTTCGTACTTAATCCAAGCGTTGATTAAAGATAATTTAACTTTTGAAATTTATCCCAGTCAAACTAGAATATAACTGTTTTTTCTCGGAGTGCACTCTATTATCGAATTAGCGTGCACGCTTAATGCCAGCTTAGTTTCGCTTTCAGTCAAACAGCTCTTCAGGGAGCGCATATTACGTATACGCCGCATATGGCGTTAACAACTTTGCCATTATTCCCTCACACAGATCACATTGTCCTGGGCCCGTGTTCCTTGAGCGTCAGAGCTCAGCTGTTGCTTCGCATGGAGTCAGTCGTGCTGTTTCATTTATTGCCCAAATAATTCATGAATTTCCGTACATTTGGCCCGTTCGCTTTGGTTTGCTTGTTAACGGCGCTTATAAGCCGCTTTATGGATGGCCAAACAAAAGGTCGCCGCATCCGCTGCTTAAAACGATACTTTCCACAGATTGCCCCATAACCTTTAGCTCAAAATAATATGTGTGTGTGGATGAGTGTACAATATCTTAACATAAAACTTTTACAATAATGGCCCAGAACTCCAAAACTCCAAAAAACGTTTTGTTATGTATGGAAAATACCATAAGAGGGCGAAGCCAAGAGAGGCAGCTAGAAACACAGATACTTGGAAGGGTTTGGAATAAAATTAACACATTTTAGACAATTCTAAAAAAAATGTGGCATGACATTGGAATTCATAGGAATTTTTAAGAGCTTTAAGTACAGGAATGTCAAAATTCAATAACAAGAGTATTTTTATTTGGAGCGTTGAGAATTAAATATCCTTGCAGACAAACTACTCTAAAACTTGGCCATACATTATTCTTATACTAAAAGAACACAATTTTCATCTGGTCTTTTCTATTTAAATTATATCATATAGTAATCCGATATATCAAAAATTTGCTCATTAATATTTTCCATTAAAAAGCTTAGGCTTAATTGAAGGCATTCTGTCTTAAAGCTTCCACTTGATTCTCAAGCTATTTAGGTGCGAAGTTTACTTCTGTATATATATTTTTTTTTAACAAATTTACTTAATAAACCGGGCTGCATTTAATTCTCAAGCTGTAAAGGCGCGGAGTTTACTATATTATTTTATACTTTTTTAATATCTCTTAACTCTTAATCTTTGATTTAACTCTTTTCACACGAAGCGTTTACGACGCCAACTGTACCCACCATGTTTCCTGTTTGTGGGGTGGCCATTTACTTTTTGCCTGCTGCGTGTGGTGTTCTTTTTTTTTTAATAGTGTGTCAATAGACCGGTCAACAGCAACGGCGACAACAAGAATAGGATGAGTTGTTGGCCTTAACTATTTATTGGCTACACTAATCACAGACCGGCGAAAATAAACAAGGCGATGACAGCTGTCGCTAATGTTCTTCTAGTTGTTGTTGGCTATAACTGTAACTGTAACTATAACTGTAACGGTAACTGGGTCTGTTGCGGCCGTTAGTTTTGTGCCATTTACTGTTCGATTGATGACAATTGTCTGAAGCGTGCCATAAACGAAATCAATCAACTGGCAGCACACGCAACGCGACGGCAAATAACCATAGAGGACGACGGCGGCGGCACGAATAGTGAGCGCACAAAATGCCAAGTAGCTGTAACTTTTAACTGTAAATATAACTGTAAAAGCGCAGGAAATATCAGCGACGACCAAGACAACGCACGAAAGTTAGCAGCAGCAGGGACAACGATTGCAAACTGACTAACAGTAAACAGCCGTGACGACGACATGATGACCTTCACCAACACGCACAGCCCCAAGGAAAGTGGCCAAAAAACGAAACTTTTCGCACACACACACACACACACACGCAAGCAATAACAAAGCTGGGACGCGGCTGCGACGCCAGCAGCAACAGCAGCAGCATCAGGCGCCTGGCAAAAGCTTCGTCAGCGACTTTGTGCTTTGATTTCATTTCGCGTTGCGTGCCGAGAAGAGACAAGTCTTTTTTTTTCAAATGCAAAATGGCCATAAACTTGCAAAAAGCTGCTCTCTCACGCAACTTGGCTGTATGTGTGAGTGCGAACGTATGCATATGTGTGTTCAATTGTTCTCACAGCTGACAAAGAGTGAGAGTGAGTGAGAGCGCCATGTAAACATAAGGCGACAGTTGCCAGTTGAGCTGCCATATTATGTTTGTGTGTGTGTGTATGTGTGTATTTTGTTGTATATTCCTGACAGGCAACAGAGTTTGTTGAGTGCGTTCTATACCCTTGTAGGGCGAGTGAGAACAAGTATATATGTATATGTTTATATTCCACGCTAAGTCTCTCCGTCTTAAAGCGATCCTAACGAAACTTGGTATGTATGTTTTTTTAAATATAAATTTTTTTTTTTAAACGTTCCATTAGCAAACTATAATAACCAATCTGACTATTATATCTATAGCTACAAACTATTATTTTAGATGCAACTACATCATACGAAGAATCGCGCAAAATAGAATGAAACTAAAATGAATATTAATATAATATAGAGTATTTCACCTTCGGCATGCCGAAGTTCTATCTTTGGTGAGTTTCTTGACGTATGCGTCGCCACTTTTAGCAGCTGCAAGCACATCAAAGCTTTTGCTCACCCACACATTAGCAACAGCAGAAGAGAGAGAGAGAGAGAGAGAGAGAGAGAGATGGCAAGATAAAGAGAGCCGATGCCTCAGTATGAAAGCTTTTAGGCTAATCATAAAAATAAACTCGTGCTGCAGCTTGAATGTGTTTTGCAATGGAATGCGTGGGCGGGCAGCCATAATCGGCCATAACGATCGTATACAATAACAACTTACGATATCCTCCTCGGGTATGGTGGTGCAGGAGGTGCGAACATGTCGCACACGATGCATTGCATCCAGGCTCAGGCGATGCTCATGATCGTCGCGCAGCATGGCATCGAATACAGCGACGCCGCCATCGATGCTGCTCTCGCGCAGAATGCGCCCGCCGCGTCCGCTGAAGCTGCCGCTGAAGCTGCCGCTGCCGCCATGATGATGGGCAGCTGCATAGCTGACGCCCACCTCCGAAAAGGAACGTATGCGCATCGCTCCGTTCTCGTCCGTGGTGAGGGCGACCGATTTAAAGCGATCGATAACCGCATCCTGAATACTGTTCACGCTCAGCTGATTGCCCATGGCGAGCGACACAGTCGGGACACAAGCAAAAACTCAAACAAACAACAAAACAACAGACGAGGCAGCTGCTGCCGCGGATGAAGCCGCACGTTCGGGCGCTTCTGCACGGCGCCAGGTTGTTTATCAAACTGAAGTCCGGCACGGGCATTCAACAGGCAACGACCAGAAGGCAGACAGGCAGGCAGCTAGCCAGCCAGCCAGGCGTGGAGAGCGCAAAGGTGGGAGTAGCAGAACGGCAGAGAGAGAGAGAGAGAGGGAGAGCTGAAGTGCGGCCACAGGTGCCGTTATTGCACTGCACTGAAACTGCAGTCGCGGCAGAACTTTGCTTGCAGCAGCGGCAGCCTTTTCCAGGAACCATTTCAAAGCTTTTAAGCTCGCAACGGCCAATGCAATAAGCCAATGCAAACCGCAGCACACACACACATGCATACACACACACACACACACACACACACACACATGCATATGCAAACACACACATATATGTACATGAGATTCGCCGTGTTTATTTATGTATTGAAGCGAGAGCGAGAGATAATGAACCAAATGAAGCATCTCACACGCGGGTTTTTTGTCTCCCTAAATATGTCCACGCTGTGGTCACGGCTGACCCCAAAAATAGACCAAGAGGATTATTGATTTGAACGATTATCAACCAAAGCGTAATCAGGGATGAGCTCTGGCATCCAAAAACACGCCATTTTAGAGAAATTAAGCTCCAAAAAGGAGTTGATTGTGGATAAAAAATGTGGGATCAAATCAAATTTTCAGTCATAAGCAAAAGCCGTATTGAAACCAGAGAACCCGAGTTTATACATTCCAAAACATGGAATTCGTTTTAGAGAAACGATTTAATAAAAACAGAAGTTCGAATCTGGATATTGATTATGGATTAAAAAATTGGGATCAAATACTTTCAATCACATTTACAAGCCGAAATAAGATGAGAGAACCAAGTTTATACATTCCAAAAAGACATTTACTTGCTGCGGCAAATCGTGCGATTGTGTGTGTGTATGTGTGTTAAGCGTAGTGTTTATTAACGTCAAAAACAATTTACATGATACACGCATTAGATGGGGCTAGATGGGAAAATAGACATCCAGACATCCGAAATGAAATCAGAGAACCCGAGCTTATATATTCCAAAAAGACATTTATTTGCTTGTGCGATTGTGTGTGTGTATGTATGTGTGTGTGTTAAGCGTAATGTAGTGTTTGTTAACGTTAAAAACAGATCTAAAATGTTTAGGATATGAGCGTTAAAATGGCACCAAGAAGACAGCAGCAATTGGGCTGCAACTATCTGGTACGACGTCGGTTTAATTTGGATTTCTTGACACGTTTGGGGCGACGTGTCGAGTGCAGCTTCAAGGAGATATTCGGCTTTGATTTGGCCTTCAATTTGCGCAGCCGCCCAGAAGCCTTTGTTGTATTGGGAATGGAAATTCTCTTGGGCTCCTCGGACAATAGATCTACGGCCAGCCGAGCGCCAATATAGGGACCCTGCGAGAGGGCAGAAGATGCAAGTGATTTGTGTAGGGGGCAATTTGGGGATTAAGGGCAAACCTCCTCGAACATCATGCGTTCCCTGGGCTGGAGTCCTTGCCAAGCCGCCGATGCATCACAGACCAGCTGCTGCGGCGTGGAGCCCCTTTCATAGCTTCCAAGCCAATATTCGCGCAAGAAATTATAATAGGCAGATTTGGTCACCAAAACGGGGACAGCCATTTTTAACCAAAACGAAATTGAACCGAAAACCCGATACTCAATTACGTACGTAACAATTTATACTTTTATTTTTGACGGAGTGTTTGCTGTTTACAGTGTTAATGCTGCTGTTGAACTGATTCCGAATCGGTTAAGGCATTGCCTGTGCTTCCGTATCGGTTTGAAAGTCCTCTCAAGGCCTACTCTCGAGACAAAATAGGACAAGAAGGAACCAAGAAACAGGTTGAACATTTAATAAAAATATGTCTTTCATTAGATATGTGATATATGTGCAGATATGTGAGTAGAATCTTAAAGCTCGCAGTTGCCTAGTTTGATGAAAAATATATATTATATATCTTGAAAATTAAACTAGGAAAAGAATACAATCGCCTAGCCAAAACCACACTATGGAAAGTGAAAGGGAACTTTCGGCGAAACAATCAGTCGAAAAATTCTACGAATATTTCAATCAGCCCAAAAATTCTCAGTAATAAACGAGACAAACGGAACGAATTGTTAGTTTTATTTCAAAATCGATCTAAGCTGGAACTACAGCTTGTTCCG
This sequence comes from Drosophila montana, assembly GCF_035044405.1. Taxonomy (NCBI): domain Eukaryota; kingdom Metazoa; phylum Arthropoda; class Insecta; order Diptera; family Drosophilidae; genus Drosophila; species Drosophila montana. The sequence goes on from NW_026996406.1 coordinate 309,409, forward strand.
AGCTCTCCTAGTCATCATTTTCATACAGATTGACCAGAAAGCAGACGGACAAACGAGACATTCAAGACTCTGATGTTGATGTAGGTCAAGAATGTATACACTTTAGGCGATCGGGTATGCACGTTTTCTTGCCCCATTATGCACCTAACCTTTTGCCTAGCGAAGCCAAGTAGACATCCGGGAATAGATTAAAGTTAGTTGATCGGAATTTTTAATAATAATACAAATAAAATATAAAAAACACGTGATGGACTTACCCGCTCGAGTTTTTGAAAATAGTTGCGCAGGAATTGCACGGGATTGTCCGGTCGGCAGACGCACAGCTGGACAATGCAGTCTTTGAGGACGCGCTGAATGCCATGCGATTGTATATAATGTTCGCATTCGCGCAGGCTTTGCTCCTCCAACGTCTTGGCCATCATGTAAGACATGTGTCAGTGTGTGAATGTGTGGGTGTGCGTGTGCGTGTGTGTGTGTGTGAATGAGTTGAAGGTAAAACGTTGGAACTGAAGCGTGTTGGAGCTGTAGATTGCACAGATGACAGCGTGATTGCGGGTTTTTCTTTCTGCAATACGCAGTATACACGAGCTATGTAGGGTATCTGTGTGGAATTGTGGCTGTGACTGTGGGTGTGACTGTGGGTGTGTGTTTGTGTGTGTATGTGTGTGTGCGGTTAATGTTTGGCTGTGGTTTGCTGCTGCTGCAGCTGTTGCAGCTGTACGAATTGCAATTGCTACACACTACAGGAAAATCAAGTAAATAAACTTATTGAACAGGGGCGTCAAGTGCACCGCGAGCACCACTTTTGTATGTACATATGCATGTATGGGTGTATAGCTTTTTCTTTGCTTTTGCTTTTGGTTTTGCTTTTACTGCTTTTTTGCTTTTACTCTTGGCTTTTGGCACTGTTTTCACTTTTGCAATTCACGTCGTTTAGCAGTGCTGCGGTTTGGTGCTGCCGTTTGTCAATTGCCTACCCGTTTGCTGCAGCATTTAGGGCAATTTCTAAGGTTTTGCGTATGTGCGGAATACTGTTTTTTCATAAAAACTTAACTAATTTTCACGCACGTAAACCACTACAGTCGTTGTTGTTGTTTTTGTGAATTAGTGATGGGCAGCCAGTGTGAACAGTTGGTGCCAAAAATACTAAAGCTTATTAAAGTCAAGTATCGATACCGATAATGGGTATCTTTTTAATTTAACAACACTAGCGCTTTATTGGGTATTTTGTAACAAGGCAATGGAGCATTGTTGTTAAATTGTTGTATTCACTAAAAAGTGTAAAAATACTACATTTCGCATCACAAACGGAATATCATGCTTAACAGAACGAATACTTACTGGTAATATTATATGATGTATCGATCAACAAATTTTAAAAATACCAAAGTCACTTAATATCGTGTGTAGCTATCGATAACAGATACGAATCAGGCACTAACAGCACTGATACTTTTTTTGGCAGCTACATAATAACGGTGAAACGGAGCGCTGTTATTTTTAAATGTTCACCTAATTAAAATAAACCGAAAACATTAGCTATGTGGATGATGCAAGAAAACAGCAATTATTTGTGCCATCAATCAAAGGTGAGTTCTGGTTGAGCCTCACTTTCGGCTCAAGCAATTGTACTTTGCCCGACACCCAAAATGGGTTTATTGATTTTTCTCGCATAGCTAAAATGCTGCACACGGAATCGTTGCCCAGTCATCAAGGTATCTACACGCCGCTAAGTCAGGCAATGACCGACTCCGAATCCGATGAAGAGATTGAAATACACAACGCCAACAAGCATCGACAGGGACAGCAGCAGCAGCAGCAGCAGCAGCCGCAGCAGCAGCAACCATCGCAACTGCAAATACATCAACAACAACGCAATCGCAGCCGCATACCACCAAATACATTAGCTTTAAAATCGCCGCACACACGACCCACAGCTACACGCATCGTAGGCGGCTCCCAGCCAAAGCAACAGCAGCAACAGCAGCAGCCACAGGAGCTCCGGGAGCAGCAGCAACCGGCCAACGGCAACAGAAGCAGCTACACGACCAACATGCAGAACACCTTCCGTTCGGTGATGCTCAGCGATTTGGGCAGCACCGGTGCCGGCAGCGTTGGCGTTGAGTTCTCCAATTTCAATGGCGAATATGATGCGAGCGCCGATAATGTGGCCATTCTGGGCAACCACCAAACGGACGAGGCAAAGCGTCCGCCCATGTCTACTAGGCGGCGCATCTGTTTTATTGCCTCGCTGTTGCTGTGCCTTTTTGCCATCGTTGGCTTTGTTTGGCTTATACCCTGTGGAAATGCGGATGGCACTGGCGCCTGTCCGGCGCCCGTGGATCGCCAGAAGACGCACAATTGGCTGAATAACTATACCAAAATTGAGCTTAGAGGCGGCGTTAATGTTGTCGCCGGCCTCCGGGCCTGGGAAAATAATCTAATATTTCTCTATCGTGGCGATGTCTTCTTTCCGGAGTTTCGTCCCAGCAATCACAAGCGTAATGGCATCATATCGCTGATTGGCAGCTCCGGCGCTGTTGCCTGGTACGATGAGACGGTTGACGAGCCGGTGGCCATAGATTGCACCCTGCTGGATGTGGACAGCAACGGGAAGCCGGATTGCCTGGTCATCGATGAGTACGGTGAACTGGGCGCCATCAATGCGAACAGCGGCGAGTGGCACTGGCGCTTCAAGGATCATGCTGCCCACAAGCTGGACGCCTATGACTTTCCGCTCATCTTGCCCGATATTGATGGCGACAACGTGCTGGACATATTGCTTATATCTAGCCTCTCGCTGGAGCAGCGCACCAAGACGTTCGTCCAGCACCAACAGCAGCCGGGCTCACCAGCTGCCGCTCAGCTGGAGGCACGAAATGTGCTGCGGCTGCTGTCGGGCCGCCGAGGCCGGCCCATTGGCGAGGGCTTTCGTGTGCACGATTGCCACAAATTGTCCAGGCTGCAACTGGACACGGCGGCAACTGCTGCTGGCGGCAATTTGGGCGTCGCCTCCGGCACCGCCTCGGCTGCCATGCTCAACATTAGCTACAGCTGCTGGCGCAACAATACGGAGCAGCAGCGCTCCAAGTCGCTGGCCGAGCTCTATGCGCTGATAACGAACAAATCGCTAGTGGGGCGACGTCTGCTGCCCGCATCGAAGATCGCGCAGCATCGTCGCTATGGCCAGCGCAAGGACATGGATGCACAGCGTAATGTTTATCTGCTCAGCGGACGCGAGCTGCTCGTGGAGAATCGCGGCAAGTGTCCCGATTGCAATGTAACGCTGAAGTTGAGCGAAACGCGCGATGGTCGCCGCAACATGCTGCACAATTTCACGAACAGCGGCATGTACGGCATGGTGCCGGCCCAGTGGCACTTCAAGAACACCAAATCCAAGATGTCGGGCTTTGTGATAAAGTTCTGGAAGTGGCACAGCCCCTCGAGCAGCGGCAACAACAGCGCGGATAAGAGCCACAACTATACGAACAGCAGCTCCAAAAATATAAATGCCATCCGGGAGAAGGACAAGAGCAAGGACAAGTCAAAGTCTCAGCAGCAGCAGCAGCATAAGAAGCAACAAAAGGAGTCGCAGCAACAGCAACAACGCCTGAAACGCGACTCGCTGGATTATGAGTTTCCCGCGGACCAAGCGGAGTTCGATGCCTTTGAGCATTTGTTGCCGCTGCAGAAGCGCGAAACCTTCACCATAGCCGCCGCCAAGAATCAGAGCAAACCCAACGCCGCTCAGTCGCAGCTCATGAAGAATTACAAAATGCAAATGATCACCGAGACGGTTATTTTGGTGCTCTTCATCGGCGCCGATACGCGCATCGAGAACACCTCGCAGAGCAATATCATCCAGTTCTGTCGCAACGATCGCAACGAAATGATCTGCCAGCCGGATCTGAACAATCAGGAGAATTCGATGCTGATTGCGGATCTCGATTCGGATGGTTCGCAGGAATTGGTCTCCTACATGTCCACCTTTGTCCAGGCAAATGATGAACCCACCAGCGATTGGAAGCTGGTCAGCTATGTGCGTCTGCTGCGACTTCAGGCCGAGCTGCCTGCCTTTTACGACCAGGAAAAACGCAACTAGGTGGCAGCCAATTCCTGGGACATTCGTGTGCATTTAAAATCCACTCACTAGTCAGCTAGACAAGGGCATTGGAAGGAGGGATTGGGCGGCATACAGTGCTTAGTAGTTAAATTGCTAGTTGCATTATATTACGATAACATTAAACAATTACAATTGTACTATATATTATAAATAGAAACCTTTTCTAGAATCCCAAAATAAAGCACTCGTGGCAAATAAACGGACGGCAACCTTTGTTAACTTTGACTGCGGAAAGAGCTACGGAATTCCAAATGGACAACAAGAAATTCAATTCGTGAGTCTGATCAAGGTAAAAACTAAAAACAGACCTAATAGAAACGGGAAAAGTATTATTAAAGTGAAACATTTACGATCTGCGTGTGCTTCTTGCCAAATTTGGTGCCTTTGGCTCTTGTAATCGCCAAGATGAAAAGAAAACGAGACGAAGTCTCCTTTAAATTAATATATATCTTAACTATTATAGGGTATAGCAAATGAGCAACCTTCTCGAACGAGTTGCGACATTTCGCAGTTTATATATTTTGTTTTTTTTTCTAAAAGAACTAACTACCACAAGTGCATGGTAAGTTGAGGAGCTTAACAACTTCTTAAAATTCCACATCGTTAACATAACGTTTGTAGCTGGCCTGAAAATTGGCCGATGACCACTGATCGGTTATAATCTTAAACTCGGCCTCCAGGCGCTGCAGTGACGCCGTGTTGCCCGTTTGATTTAGCTTCTTGAGTGCTCGATAGTGCTGCAATAGGATAAATGAGAGAATCATTAGTACAGATCAGAAAGTCGGTATGTGGTTTAACTTACATCGGCTGTGGTGCTGGAAATAAGTTTGGCAACCGCCAGAGCCTCATCGTTGACGCTGCGCGACTTGCAGAGCTTGTCAATGAAGCTGCTGGGTGAATCAACCACGTCGGATGCGTGCAGACGCTCGCCAAGCAAAAACAAACGCGTTTGCTAGAAAGAACAAAAAGAAGAGTTAAGCATGGATATATGGCAAATATATGTGCATGGGCTGGGCCTACCACTTGGGTGGAGACCTTCTGGTGTTTGAGCCAGAAGGCGTAGCCCTCCGGCAGCTGGCCAAGCTTGGCGTAGTTCGTCTCAAAGCAGCAATCATCGGCGGCCAGCACGTAGTCAAACAATGGCAACTGCATAACGCCCAGATTCTTCAGGTTTCCCACAATGCCAGCCACCAGGGGCTTGGGGAATGTAGCCAACGTGCGCAGATATGTTCTGCGAGAAACAGTTTATCAGTTAGAAATTTAGTATACTTTAGCGAAATGCTCACTCACTTTAGAACTAAGGCCAATTGCGTGGCGCTGCTTTTGCGCTTCTCCGGCGTGGCTGCCAGCAGATCCTGGCAATCGATGCCCTGACAGAATTGTTGACCCTGCACGCTAAGCAGCACCGTGTTGCAATCGTTGCTTTTGGCCAATTTGTTTAGCATTTCGTTGAGTTTCTGCAACAACTGGACTTTGTAGGTGTAGCCCGTTTTGGAGAGCTGCGTATTGATAACCAATTGGGCGACCTTCTCCAGCTTGTGCAGCGTCACCAGCTCCACTTTGGCTACCTTCAGCTCTTTGAGCGGCAGTCCGCCACGTTTAAAATCATTGGCCAGCGTTTGCGGTGCACTGCCATCGCTTCTTTGGTTGGCTTTGTTTTCGGGCTTCAAGAATATAAACGACGGATCCATCGCAGACGCTTCCGATGCATCATCCGAAAGATTGGCCACTGTGCCGGGCTTATTGTCCAACGATAGCCGATGCACAGAGGCATTGCTAGAGTACGAGCTATTGGAGCGTCGACGCATAATCATAGACTCCTCGCTGGCGCGCTGCTTGTAAACATAATCCCAGGAATCAGATGCACGCGGCTTCGTGCCCTTGGTGAACACAGCATCCACGGCAGTTGCACTGTTTGTTGTTGTCGCACGCTTGCCGGCTTTCGGTGGGCTCTCTTTTTTCGTGGGCACTGCTGCAACCTCAACTGCATTGGCTACCGCTGCCTTCTGTAGCTACAAAGCAAATAACTATTGAGATACTAGACTTGTTATTGTTGGGGTTTCCTTAGCTTACCCTTCCCGTTATGGTGAGTGCCCGCTTGCGCATCAGCGGCTTATTGGCTAGCTCGCCGCCGCTCAGCTCACGCTGTTCACGCTCCACGGCTTGCATCATATTGGCGGCGCCCTCGTCACCCATCAGGCGATCAATTTCGCTGACCTTCTTCTTTTTGGTCAAGCTGCCGGCACCATTTGGCACATTCGGTGTTTGAGAGCGACGCTTCGGCGGCGATGTCGTCGCATTCGATTCTGTAAGTTTTGCTGGTGTTGCGGAACGTTTGACAGCCGCCGCCGCCTTCTGTGGCTCTTTGGGTGTAGATGGTCGCGGCCTTTTCGGCGCTGTTTCCGCGTTGATTGTCTTAATTGCTGTTGTTGTTATTGTTGTTGTAGTTGTTGCTGCGACGGCTGTTATTGCTTTTGTTGTTGCAATTGCATTGGGCTTTGCACTTGCAGTTGCGTTGGGCTTTGCACTTGCATATTGGGCAAAGGACTTTTGCGTTTCAGGCACATCTGGATCCCAAATAATTTTGCGCTTTATAATGCGCGTACGCTTGAAACCTACAAAATGTGCGTTTGATTAAGGATTTCTCTATATTATCTGTATATATTCTGCTTACCTGTGGTTTCTGAATTGCTGTTGGGCTGCTCTGCAGCAGGTTTGGGCTTCTCCACCGGTTTCTGGCTGACGGATTTCAGCATTACCTTGACGCTGCCCACCATCAGCGGCGCCTCTATGGTTGGCTTGGGCTTCTTGATGAGCGGTTTCTTTGTGGCGGGTATTGCTTTGGAATTGGTGGCAGTGTCGCTGCCACTGTCGTACTCGTTCCAGTCATCGTTCAGCGAGCTGATTATGTCCAGCGGCTGCTGCTGCTGTTGTTGCTGCTGCTTAACCGTCGCTGCCGCTGGCTCTTTGCGGCGCGATTTCTGTGCCGTCAGATTAGCCATTTGCTCGAGTGCCACAGCACGTGCCTGCTCCGGCGACAGCTTAGATTTCCCTGCGAACTTTGCGCCAGTCTTTGCGGCAGTCGGACTGCTTCTAACTGTTGCCGTCAGCTCCGGACTGGGCCCGCTCACATTGTCACCGTCATCGATTTCCATGATCTCGTATTGCCCCTCCCCCTCAATTGTGACGCCCACATTGTCCAGCTTGGCCAGTGTCAGCTCAATGTTTGACTTTTGTTCACTTGCCGCTGGCTGAACTGATTGCTCCTGTTCCTGATCTGTGCCCTTTAGCAGTGCTATCAGATCGGCTTCTTCTAAGGCGGCTGCTGTTTCCGGTTCTTCCTTGGCGTGCGCCTTGTTGACCGGTGTGCAACGCTTCGTGGCTGTCAGTTCGTCCATAATCAGTGCATCGTTGCTGCTCCCATTGCCGTTTTCGGCTGTGCTGCCAGCCGCGGCGTTAAGCAGCGTCGTCGTCTCCTCTTCCTCCTGCCCGGACTCTGTGCCATGCTGTATGTTATGCATTTTAGCTATTTCCTGCTCCAATGAGCTCAACTCATCGAGCTTTTCGGCTTTTGGTTCATGGGCCAGAGCATCGGATCTGGATATTTTCTTTTCCTCATGTTTGGGTTCTGATGCGACCGCTTTTTCTGCTTCTTCCGCTTCGATGCTGTTTGTTTCCGATGCTGCCACTTTGGGCTTCTGCTGGGCATCTAATTCTATGTCACCAACTTCGGCCATATCCCGAGTGCCTTTGAATGGGTTATCTTTTTATAAAAATGCACTTAAAAGTTGAAATTCCTATGCACTTGAATAAGTTTTTATATACAATTTTTCATGCACTTGCTGCAACAGCGGCCATTTTATAGTGATGAGCATTACAAGAACTAATGAATATTCGTACGCGTACGCGATATACATAATATCGAAAATTTGGTCTGCAAGAGCATTTTAATCATCGCAAGGTGCAGCAAGTAGCGATTGGTACTCACTTTAAAATATCGATAGTAGCATCGATATGGTTTGACAGCTCGAATCTCTACCCCCCACACCACTCCGATGAATACTTAATAGAAAAAAAGTCTCATCTGCAGCAGGATAAACGCTGATAAGAGGCCAATTTGTTTATTTTCACGACAGTTAAAATAAAATTCGCTGCCCAAAGAGAAAGCACTAGACCGACGGCAAGACAAGCAACTATTCTAACATTAGCGACAATCCCTGAATACCGCTCGGTCGTGGCGGCAACAACAACAAAACCAAAGCCAAAAAGCAAAATACACAATTTGGCCCAAAGTGGTGGCTGGCGACAGGATGTGGGACTCGTCAATGTTTCTGAGCACATTGACGCCAAAGTTTTATGTAGCGCTCACAGGCACCTCGAGCTTAATATCGGGCCTCATACTTATTTTCGAATGGTGGTATTTTCGCAAATACGGCACCTCATTTATTGGTGAGTTTTGCTCTTGTTGGCAGTTTCCAATTTTTTATCCCCCCCGAATTGTGAAATTCGCAGAACAAGTATCGATCAATCACATTAGCCCCTGGATCAATGGAAACGATGCCCAATCAGACAACGGCAGCGGCAGCAGCACCAGCAGCGGCTCCAGCAGCAGCAGCAGTGGTGGCGGTGGAGGCAACGGGGGTGGTGGACCGAACGGGGCGGGCGGGGGCGCCAACTCGAACTCAAGCAACTCAAGCGGCACACCCGAATGTAAAGTATGGCGCAATCCGTTGAATTTGTTTCGTGGCGCCGAATACCAGCGCTTCTTTTGGGCAACCAGCAAGGAGCCGCTCACCTATTACGATATGAATTTGAGTGCCCAGGACCATCAGACGTTCTTCACCTGCGAGGGTGATGCCCGCAAGGAGGAGTATGAAATAATGCAGACAGCGTGGCGTGAACGCAATCCAATGCAACGCATCAAATCCGCGCACAATGCGCTCGAGATTAATGCCGAATGCGCACCGGCATATATACTGCTCGCTGAGGAGGAGGCCATGACCATACTGGAGGCGGAGAAAATACTCAAGACAGCGCTGAAGGTGGCCGAAATAAATTACCGCAAATCGCAGGCAACACAGCACCAGGGCGCCATAGCCGACGGTGTGCATCGGCGCGACACAAATGTGCTGATCTACATTAAACGCCGCCTGGCCATGTGCGCCCGTAAGCTGGGCAAGCTCAAGGAGGCGGCCAAAATGTTTCGCGATCTCACCAAGGAGATACCCTCGATAATGAGCGTGCTGAACATACACGAGAATCTCATCGAGACCCTGCTGGAGATGCAGGCCTACGCCGATTGCCATGCAATACTGGCCAAATACGATGACATCTCGCTGCCGAAATCGGCAACTATTTGTTATACGGCCGCGCTGCTCAAGGCACGCGCCGTCGCTGACAAGTTCTCGCCGGACATTGCATCGAAACGTGGCCTAAGTCCGGCCGAGATGAGCGCTGTGGAGGCCATACATCGAGCGGTTGAATTCAATCCGCATGTGCCCAAGTATTTGCTGGAAACGAAGCCGTTAATTCTGCCGCCCGAGCATATACTCAAGCGTGGCGATTCCGAGGCCTTGGCCTATGCATTCTTTCATCTCAAGCACTGGAAACAGGTCGAGGGTGCACTGAATCTGCTGCACTGCACCTGGGAGGGCACATTCCGTATGCTGCCATATCCGTTAGAGCGCGGACATCTCTTCTATCCATATCCGACGTGCACCGAGTGCGCCGATCGTGAACTTTTGCCGGCCTTTCATGAGGTCTCCGTCTATCCGAAAAAGGAGTTGCCCTTCTTCATACTCTTCACGGCGGGCCTGTGCTCGTTCACCGCCCTACTGGCCCTGCTCACGCATCAATATCCGGAGCCGATGGGCTTGCTGGCACAGACCGTACTTACCTGGATATTGTATCCGATACAGTTGCTCAAGGAGCGCATCGAGGCATTCTGGCCGTGCAATTTGCTGCAGCAATTGTCGCGTGTCTAAAATCTAGCTAACCGAAACGACGCCAACGCACACACACACACCCCCCCACACACACACACACTCGCACACACACGCACACCCATACACTGAAAGCCAGATCAACTAAGATCAGGCATACGACGGGATGCATCTCAGTAGAAGAAAACCAACCCAAGTTACAAAAAGAGAACTCATACAAAAACATGCAAACATATATATACACATATATATATATATGTATATAAACATATATTTTGGATCTTTGTCTGTGTTTCGTGAAATAATAAAAGAAAAGCAAGTATAAACAATTTTCCAACTCTATATTACACAAACTACAATCGAAAACTGATTTAAACAAACAACAATTTCGCTTAGTCGTTCCTATAGTTATTAATTAATCCAAGTCCGATCGTTCAGCAAAATCCGAGAATATCCTAAGAATTAATTAATTAATTGGATGTGTTTTTGTGTGTGTCTCAGCTTGGCGCTCATGTATTTTTCTTTTAAGTTTTATTTAAATACAATTAGTTTATGTACGACAAATATATACAAAATTGATTATTTCAATATTTATTTATAAGTTATCTTGTGTTGATTATGTTTTTACTGTGTGCGTCTCGCGTCTATATATTTGATAAATTCATTCAAAATATTGTTACAATTTCCATACGATTAGATTAGATTAGATAGATATACATATATAGTTAGCTATAAATCCTTCAGGCTGCTTCTTCTCAGATTCAGCATGAAATTCATCACAGCCTCCACTCAGCATAACTTATCTTATCTTATCATAGTTTATCTGCTGTTGAACCTTATCTCGACGCATTCATCTGATCCACCAATGCGAGCGTCGATGCCATCAGCCGAGCTGGGATAGGCCGAGCTCGTATTGGCTGCAGCTCCTGACCGGAAGCCAGGTTATGCTGTAAGCTGGCAGGGAACTCGACTGCGCTAGTTTTCACCTGGTCGGCCAACAGAATACCCTTTCCGTTAGAGTAACAGGTGGAACTGTCGCCTTTCTCATTCAATTGCCTGTTGATCTTGTAGAGATCATTGAATGATCTCTCTCTACTTGACCCCCTCTGATTAACTATTTATTTATTAGAATCTGCAAGTTTATTCCTTAATTTTATGTGCTATTTCTTTAGATGCAGTCGTACTCCGATTGACATCTCGCTGCCCCAACCGGCGATCAATTTATTTTTAATTTTACTCTAATTAGTTACTACTTAAATGTGCGCATACCCTGTCACCATTGGCAATGGGTAGAAGGGGTATATTGATTCTTTGCAAATGTATGTAACAGGCAGAATATTATATATTATTATTCTTGATCAAGACGACGAGCAAAATCAATTCTTATAGTATACACAGATTAGGAATATTTCACATTTTCGATACCTCTCCCAAGCCCACAAAAACTAAACAAGTAAGAGGTTTTAGTCGGGAGCTCCCGACTAGTGGATACCCTAAACCCTCTTCGTCCGACAGGCGATAGGTATAAAATGAAAGACACTTGATATATATATACTATTCTAGAAGCTACATGTCAAGTTTGGTGACTCTAGCTCATATTATTTACGAAAATTGCTCAAAAAACAGGATTTCGATATCGATTTTTATCGATTACTTGGAAACGGGACAAGTTATCGAATATCGGAAAAAAAAACTCGTTCTGCGCGGGGACTAGGAGGACCTATACCTTAAATTTCAAGTCTCTAGCTCTTATAGGTTGTGAGATCCTTGCGTTCATATATACGGACAGACAGGCGGACGGACTGGATAGATCGACTCGGCTGTTGATGCTGATAAAGAATATATATGCAGATGCTTCCTTCTGCATGTTACATACATTTGCACAAATACAATATACCCTTTTTATCCATTTTCAATAGGTTTAGGGTATAAAAACACTTTTCTAAGGCCAGAGCATTGTGATTTGATATATACAGGGGATTTTTGTCGATAACAGCGTTCATAACTGATTTGCTTTAAAGTTTTATTGTTGACAAGTAGATTATCAATAACAAAAATACAAAATTAATATTTAGAGTATTTTTGTTTTTTGTGCATTACACTTTGTTTAGTTTGTGACTCGTTTCTTATATTTTAAATAACATTTTTTAAAAGCACATATATCCAATTTATAAAGCACATATATCATAGAAGCCACCGCATTCTTTGCATTTTGTGAGCATTTCCCTATAACGATTCGGGTTTAGTGACAAATAGTATTCCTTTACAGCAATCAATATCTCAGAAAACTGATCCGAAAGCTGTTTAGCGGTAAGCCCCGAATAGTTATCCAAAATATGTGTGCCAATTCTATATAGCACCGATTCTGAGCTAAGATAGAACTGCAGCAACTCATGTAGTTCTTCCCAAAGATTGTCCATGAATATTTCTACCATATTCAGTGCGAAACGCATCACATCCTCAGGCAAATTGTCAGCCAAGGAGAGCAGCACCGTTTCGAAACTCTCAGCATTGACGATATGTTCAAAAATAGTCTGTCCATATTTGGAGAGTACCAATGATACACCATTAACCATAAGGCTGCTGAGCCTTAGAACACCAACGCCTTCAGCATAGTTTCTGTTCGTCATATCCGTCTGATCCACCAAAGTGGGGTTCGGCGCCAGTAGCCGAGCTGGTGCCGTAAAGCGTTTGCCATTGTTGCCGCCCACATTATAGCTCTCCGGTATTGGCTGCGTCACCTGACCAAGTAGATCGGGACCCACTTTGTGCTGTACGCTGGCACGCAACTCGGCTCCGCTAGTTTTGACCTGATCGTTCAACACTATGCCCTTTCCATTTGAGTCAAAGGTGGGACGTACGCCCTTCTCATTCAATTGCCTGTTGATCTTGTAGAGATCATTGAACTGCTGCCGTGAGGGCATCTCATTCACATTGCGTATGATATCCAGCTTGCCTCTGGTGGCACCCCTGGTGCGTATCGTCTCCTTGGATAACTTATCGAACATGCGCCTGCAAAAAACATACAATAACAAGTCGTAAAACAAGAACGATAAGTTCCCTTTCGGCTGGCCGAAAACTAAATACCCTGGCAGGCGTAAGCCCCTTCTAAAATACATTTATATTACTCCTATTGCACATGGACGGACATATATTCGTTTGTGGCTAATTTATAGAACCCTTCACAAGGGTAGATAAGCACTAGTTTAGATAGTGTACCTCTGTCGATTGCTCAGAGTCTCGCGATAAGCGCCTATTCTACTATTGCTGGTCTCGCTGATAATGGTCGATGCAAGCTTAAAATTGTAGACGCTGTGGGTGAACAGCACCAGCGAGGCGGACAGCTGCAGTGCATCCATGGCAGATATGTCGTCGCCATCTTGGTATTTCTGCAAGAATATATTATGTACCTGGGTAGCTTATTTCAATAATAATAATAGATATTACCAAAAACAATTCAACTACGCCGTTGGCCACACCCGTGCCGGATACCATAATGGTGGTGATGTTCATGCCATTGACCGTCATCTGGGTAATCTTTAAAAAACATGAATTAGACTAGCGTTAGGCTACGGCTCTGTGCTATACTTACGGCGCCCACTTCCCGACCTGCGCTTGTGGCCGCTGTCATGGCACTGGTAGCTCCTGCTGCACCAAGTCCGACAGCGCCGGCAATCACGCCCAGCCAATGATTGCGGGCCGTGCGATCCGTTACACTGATTGACTGCTCGTGAATGCTGCGATCGGCCAGCTGTGCGCCAGAGCGGGCCGTTGCATAGCCGGCACAGCCCAGACCCACGGCACCAGCCACAGCCATAACGGGCGCGGCGACAGGCAGTGTTAAGACCGCCGCAATTGGCACACAAGCCGCTCCCAATCCGCCAATTGCCGTGGTCATATCGAGCACGCCGAGAACTTTGCGCCTTGGCGACGCTGCCGGCGTAATCCATGCTTCCAGCTTCACAACGTTTCCAACCAGATTGTAAACGCCTCGGGCTGGAGCAACCATAATTCCCGCCGGCAACTCATTGTTGGCCACATACGCCTTCCAGTTCTGATACACACGACCCTTCTCATCCACAAAGATCATGCAGCAATCTGAGCTGTTATTTCCGCTGCGGTCAGCTGAAAGCAGAGACTTTACCAAAACGCATAGATCTCTATTTGGAGGGAAAACTTACAAACGCAACGCCGTGCCCGGAACACTGGATGGCAGGACCAAGTTTTGGAGTCCGGTGCAACATTGTGATCGGTTTCATCGGTCGCAACCATGACATAGAAGATCGATGTGAGCGATTGGCGATTGGTGTATTTACCTGGATGAATCACAAAGATTAAATCAACTGAAAGAGCTTATCACTTTACAAGATTACTTACGCTGTTCCCAAATGCTATTGAACAATGTCTCCCGCATAACCTCATTCGCCTTGCATTGTTTTTCCAATTTTTTTCTAGCGTCATCAGCCACATCCGCTGTTATTTTAGGATCAGGTATTATATTCCTGATTTTGGCCATCAAAATATCGGCTTGCTCGTGCGATAAGCTTTAATTACATAATTTCATGATTGACAGACGTTGATATGTTTTAATAAAAAAAAACTTGGGCGCTGTACTCACAGGTCCCAAATAGTTTCATTAAAATATCCAAGGGATGCAGCAAAAGATTGCTGCACCTCACGAATAGAACGCGACTCATTTTGTTGGTTTGCAATATTATTGTTAGCTTCCTCCATTTTCTTCTATGACTTATTGTCACGCAACTTCTCCTTTCTGTGTCTGGACTGCGAATGGCATATTTTGTGTGAAATACCAGCTTATATTTGTGCGATCGCGTCATTTAGCTAGTGATTCAATTGCTAGCGATGGCAAACTAACCACAACGTGTTAGCGATACTGCGCAGCAGTGTAATTCGCTGTTTATCGATATTGAAAAGGCAGCTGTAGAATTAGCGTCGATTTTTGGTACTAAGTATCGTATACGGAATTACTCACTTTTAAATGCATTTATTTCTGTTATTAAGCACAAATCCAAAATATCCCAGCTTGCCCCTGGTGGAACACCAAGTGCGTATCATCTCCTTGGATAACTTATCGAGCATGCGTGCTCCTATCAATTGATAGTAGGGATCCATACGAATTCAAAAAGGTATAATATTTCAAAATTAGACAATATTTACCCGATTTCTCAAAAACTGATGAAAGAAGGTTGACTTTACATCGATTTTTAATTTGTTCGAATGCCAATTCATAGTTGGAATTGTGCGTCTGATAATTGGGAGTAAAATTCTCCTCTTTTGTTTAATCCAATTCTTAAGAAAGCAGCTATTAAATAAGCTAAATTAAATATGCATAATTCCCTTTCAGACTCCCCCGGGTCAGCAGCTCCTAATAAAAACATGTTCATACTGAATAAAGAGTGTTAAATTGTGAGTGAGTTAAGTGGACGAAAAAACCGGCGCACAGAAAATAAGCAAGCGATCGAAATTCGAGTGAGAACAATGCGCCACATTGCTAAGCATACACATCCACACAAACACGTGTGTGCGGAGAGATGAGCCAAAGCCAGAGATAACACAGTCACCTGTTCGTGTGTGTGCTCGCTGTCATTTTTCGACTTACGCTCACGATTCTTTTTGGTGCTGCTGGCAGTGATGTTCTCGTCTGGTCGATCGAGTGCTCTTCTTACTGCGCAGCTTCATTCTTTCTCAGTGTGGCCCTATAAGTCAATACGGCATGTTGTTCTGCTGCGAGCAATAGTCTATTAAGCCTGTTATTATTTTGTTATACGTCTCTGTGGATGTGATGCATAAGTAGATAAGGCACTAGCGCACAAACACACATACGAACGCGCATATTTGGCGATTCTGTTATTCTGCATACACACGTTTGGGTTAGTGTTTTCGCAATTGCCATACATACATATGTATGTATATTTATGTGTGTGTGTGTTATTGCTTATGCGTTATCTACGTCGACTTTTGTCCACTTTGTGTCCGCACGACATAATTTTTTCGGACTTGTACGGGTCGGAAGTATTAATAGCCATAAAAAAATCGTATTCTAAAGTTTGACAAAAATGGAATCAAAATTTGAAGAAGTTTGTTGGTTTTATAGACTTTCAGTGGTTATTTTATTGTAAATTTCTCCTCACTTCGCCAAAAATGCGTGAGAGCGCGATCAATAAGAAGATAATGCACAAGCGCAATCATTTACACATGCATGTGTGTATATACATATGTACATATTTGGCGATTCTCTCTGCATACATATGTATGTTTGGTTGTGTGTTTTCGCAATTGATATGTATGTGTACATATGCATACTTATGCGTGTCTGCGATTGCTTATGCGTTATCTACGCCGACTTTTGTCTACTTTGTGTCCGCACGACATAATTTTTTCGGGCTTGTACGGGTCGGAAGTATTAATAGCCATAAAAAAACCCTATTATAAAGTTTGACAAACATGGAATCGAAATTTGAAGATGTTTGTTGATTTTATAATCTTTCAGTGTTTATTTTATTGTAATGTTCTCCTCACTTCGCAAAAAATTATTGCACAAGCATTCTTATTCACATACACACATATGTATTTACATATTTGGCGATTCTCTCTGCAAACATATGTATGTATGTTTGGCTGTGTGTTTTCGCAATTCATTTATACTTATCTACCTTTGAATGGCGATTACTCCAGTTCGTGGACTGCTCGCTCAGTTTGCTGTGCGCCGTCTTTGGCCAGCAGTCGAGTAGCTCTTTGAAAATATTATAAGGAAAATTCCCGGACTTTTAGAATTTTTCGATTTTAGCTAATTTTGCGACTAACCCTCTAGAATCAATTTCGACGAAACTAAGCAATCGATCAAAATTCGAGTGAGAACGCGCCGAGTTAAGCAGTCAGCTGTTCGTGTGTTTCGATTTTAGAACCGACCCCGAATTTGAGAAAAACGTGATTTAACCCCTTGCCATTTTGTTGATTTGGGTCAAAATCGAGATTTTCGTTTTTTTAATGCCAATCGATAGTACAGATTCTTTCGAGATTCTTCTAAATTGCTATAAAATTACAACATCTGACATTATTTGGGCGAGATATTCCAAAAAAGCATCAAAAAAGGTTGACTTTACAAACGAGTCGGTTTTTGAGAATTTGAGAAAAAACGTGATGTAACCCCTTCCCATTTTGTTAATTTTGGTCAAAATTTAGATTTTTATTTTTTTGATGCCAATCGATAGTACTGATCCTTACGAGTCCAAAATGGTATAAACTTACCAAATCGGACATTTTTTGGCCGAGATATTCCAAAAAAGCATCAAAATGGTTGACTTTACAAACGAGTCGGTTTTTGGTCAACCACTGTTTTTAACCCATCGATTTTTGAAATGTTTGAATGCAGATTGATAGTAGGGATCCCCACGAATTAAAAAAGGTATAACATTTCAAAATCAGACCGTATTTACCCGAGATATTCAATAAAAATCATCAAAAATGTTTTGATTTTCGAACGGATCCCGAATTTGAGAAAAAACGTGATGTAACCCCTTGCCATTTTGCTGATTTTGGTCAAAATTTAGATTTTCATTTTTTTGATGCCAATCTATGGTGCTGATCCTTACGAGTCCTAAATAGTATAAAATTCCCAAATCGTGCAATATTTGGCCGAGATATTCAAAAAAATCATCAAAAAAGGTAGACTTTTTCAAACGAATCGGTTTTTGGTCAACCACTTTTTTTAACCCATCGATTTTTAAATTGTTTGATAGCCAATTGTTAGTAAGGATCCTACTTATTTCAAAAAGGTATAACATTTCAAAATCAGACCGTATATACCTGAGATATTCAATAAAAATCATCAAAAAAGTTTTGATTTTCGAACCGACCCCGATTTTGAGAAAAAAACGTAACCCCTTGCCATTTTGATGATTTTGGCCAAAAATTAGATTTTTATTTTTTTTGATGCCAATCGATAGTACTGCAAAATCAGACATAATTTGGCCGAGATATTCAAAAAAATCATTAAATAAGGTAAATGTTTTCGGTCTGCAATTGTAGTTATGAAAATAAAAAACCTAAATAGGTGCTGGAGTTTTGCATCTGGTAATTGGGAGTAAACTTCTCCTTTTCTGTTTAATCCAATTATTTAGAAAGCAGCTATTAAATAAGCTAAATATAATATGCATAATACCCTTTCAGACTCCCCCGGGTCAGCAGCCTTTAATAAAAACATGTTCATACTGAATAAAGAGTGTTAAATTGTGAGTGAGTTAAGTGGACGAAAAAACCGGCGCACAGAAAATAAGCAAGCGATCGAAATTCGAGTGAGAACAATGCGCCACATTGCTAAGCATACACATCCACACAAACACGTGTGTGCGGAGAGATGAGCCAAAGCCAGAGATAACACAGTCACCTGTTCGTGTGTGTGTTCGCTGTCATTTTTCGACTTACGCTCACGATTCTTTTTGGTGCTGATCGCTGATTGGTCCTTTGTCCTTAAATGATTTTGTTTTAGTTAAATGGCAGCAGACGAGTAAAGCTGATTTCAAATATTATATGGGAAAATTCTCAAGTAAATGCCAACCGTATCTCTAATGTTATACGTTTTCGGACTTGTACGGGTCGGAAGTATCAATAGCCATAAAAAAAAATCATATTCTAAAGTTTGACAAAAATGGAATCGAAATTTAAAGAAGTCCATCGATTTTATAGACTTTCACGAATGTTAAAGTGTTTATTTTATTGTGGTTCTCTCCTCACTTCGCAAAAACTTCATGAGAGCGCGATGAATAAGAAGATAATGCACAAGCATCATATACACATACATACTTACATATACATGTACATATTTGGCGATTCTCTCTGCATACATACATATGTTTGGATGAGTGTCCAGTTCGTGGATTGATCGCTTTAGTTTGCTGTGCGCCGAATTTGGCCAGCAGTCGAGTAAAGCTCTTTGAAAATATTATTAGGGAAAATTCTCGTGTTAATATCGTCCGTATTCGACTGGTACGTATCGTGAGTATCATTTGACATGTACAAAAATCGCTATAAGCTTGCAAAGTACTAATTCATTTTTTATTTTATTTTTGCAGCTAAAACTGCTACAAACAAGAAAACATTCAATAACGTTGCAACCTGAATTGCCTTGGTTATTTCATGCCATGGATATGCCTTAAACAAAATCGTATTTACATTTTGACCAAAATGGCAATGGTTATATCAAAATTGGTTACCAATCTGCGTAGATACTCAAATCAAAATTTTGTGGAAATCTGTCGACTCACGAACGTTAAAAGTATGTCTTTCCAAGGTCTGACGTTTACAAAAGCTAATATATTTTTAATTGTGTATTTTTCAGCCTAATCTGCCAACGTTCATGGACAACATCTAATCAACAAATAATGATGTCGCTTTTAGATCGGCGGAATCAGACTACGCTCATCTATTCCATCTACTCGTGGCCCAATGTGCTGCTGTATTTTCTGGGCGGCTTTCTGATTTAGACACGATTATCTATCTTTGCCAGCGGCGCCATTATCGACACTTTCTGGCTAATGATACTGCTCTGGTTTAAGGGCAAGGAGCGTTTTAAGGCAACATAACTCCACCGCTGGCCTGCGGATGGACATAGACAACATTACATCAGCAAATGATCGCTATTCATGGTACCTAGTTGACCTATATATCCTTGGTTATTCCATATCATGGATATAGTCCTAGTGAACCTAAAGGACCAAGTTCTTGCAAAATGCGCAAGAACATGGTACAAAAATATGTATGCTTTTATTTTACAGCCGCCCCCATCAGCAGCCCCGCCCCCTGGATGGTTTCTAGTTGACTAGCATATCCTTGGTTATGCCATGCCATCGATATAGTCCTTGCAAACCTAAAAGATCAGATCCCTGCAAAATGTGCATTGAAATGGTCCAAAAACATGTATGCTTTTTCTTTCAGGAGCCCTTTTACATTAGCTGCAGCTGCAGCTGTTGTTTAACAGCCGGCTTACAGCGCTCATTTTACATAAACTGCTACTGAACAGTACTCATTTTAATTGAGTTACATTTTTGCAATTTTTATTAAAAGCACTCGGCGACCTTCTGGGCATTTATGTTCGCCTGGTACTTGAGCGGAATTTAAGGCAAATTTGGGACCGGCGGTGAGGGTGCCCCTTTTTACTACGTCACTTTTCGGCCGCAAAAATATTATTTGTCGACCTTCTGGGCATTTCTGTTCGCCTGGTATTTTTGGGAAATTTTAGCTAAAATTTGGGACCCAGCCGGCGATGAGGGTGCCCCTTTTGGGTATGCAACGAAATATTTTCGGCGGCTAAAAAATATTTTTTGTCGACCTTCTGGGCGTTTCTGTTCGCCTGGTATTTTGGCAGATTTTAAGAAAAATCTCGGCAGCCAGCGGTTGCCAACCGACGCCCCTGGCGGGTATGCAATATGTTTCTAAAGACCGTTGATTTTTGAATTTTTAAATAAAAAAACCGGAATTTCTTGCTTTATTTTAAATAATTGATTTATTTATGTTTCAATTTACAAAATTGTTGTTTTTTAATGCTAATTTTCTTAATTATTTCTCTTAAAATTATACAAAACGAGCATAAATTATAATTTTTACCTATATGAACTTAAAATAGCTATATCTGGCTTAATTAAAGACCGATCCTGGAAAAATTTGCTTTATCAGTCGTAGATGTCCTTAGAGCTCATTGTAGTCCTTAATTTGTCAGTCTGAAAAGATAAAAACACATTTAAATTAAATAAGTAAATAAATATATAAAAGCATTTTATGTAAGGAAAAAAGGCTTTAACTCAGGCATGTCCTTGCAGATTTTCAAAGGACATGGTGCGTTAGGATCGTATAGACCCCCTGCATCGATCTGCATCATAAAAATATGGGGTCATCTAAGAATCCCAGGACTTGTATTTTGACTTGTAAAATTTCAGTCGCGGCGCGCACGGAATGTGGCCGAAAACACAAATCCTTAAATAGCTCATAAACTACAAGGACGATCTTAATGAAATTTAGCCAGTTGGTAGTCACCAACACAATTATTTTGACATATGCCTTGACAGGATACGCAAGGACATGCTCGAGTTATGGCCTATTTTCTTCAAACAAAATCGTCCTTAAAACATTTTTGTCTGAAGGACTTTCGTCCTTTGGGTTGTAAATTCTTCAATGGGAGGGTGAGGACTATATACTGGCCAAAGGACATCCCGATAGTCCTTCAAATGGCAGAGTTAGCCCGGATATTTTCGATTTTGGCCAATTTTGCGACTAACCCCCTAGGATAAATTTCGATGCAATTTTTTGTCGAATTCTGGAAATCGTTGAATGCCAATCGATAGTCCTGACTAGGACTAGGACTAGACTAGGAGGACCTACACCTTAAATTTCAAGTCTCTAGCTCTAATAGGTTGTGAGATCCTTGCGTTCATATATACGGACGGACGGACAGACGGACGGACATGGCTAGATCGACTCGGCTATTGATGCTGGTCAAGAATATATATACTTTATGGGGTCGGAGATGCTTCCTTCTGCCTGTTACATACATTTGCACAAATACATTATATCCTTTTTACCCAATTTCAATGGGTTCAAAAGAAAATTGATATTTTAAATATTATTATTTTTTGTGCATTGCACGTTTACCTTGTGACGCGTTTCCTCAATTCTAGTTTGTAAAGCACATATATCCAATTTATAAAGCACATATATCATAGTAGCCATCGCATTCTTTGCATTTTTTGAGCATTTCCCTATTCGGGTTTCGTATCGATAACTTATCCAACATGCGTCTGCACAAAACATACAATAACAAGCCCAGACCCACGGCACCATCCACAGCCATAACGGGCGCGGCGACAGGCAGTGTTAAGACCGCCGCAATTGGCACACAAGCCGCTCCCAATCTACCAAATGCCGTGTTCATATCGAGTACGCCGAGAACTTTGCGCGTTGGCGACGCTGCCGGCGTAATCCATGATTCCAGCTTCACAATGTTTCCAACCAGATTGTAAACGCCTCGGGCTGGAGCAACCATAATTCCCGCCGGCAACTCATTGTTGGCCACATACGCCTTCCAGTTCTGATACACACGACCCTTCTCATCCACAAAGATCATGCAGCAATCTGAGCTGTTATTTCCGCTGCGGTCAGCTGAAAGCAGAGACTTTACCAAAACGCATAGATCTCTATTTGGAGGGAAAACTTACAAACGCAACGCCGTGCCCGGAACACTGGATGGCAGGACCAAGTTTTGGAGTCCGGTGCAACATTGTGATCGGTTTCATCGGTCGCAACCATCACATAGAAGATCGATGTGAGCGATTGGCGATTGGTGTATTTACCTGGATGAATCACAAAGATTAAATCAACTGAAAGAGCTTATCACTTTACAAGATTACTTACGCTGTTCCCAAATGCTATTGAACAATGTCTCCCGCATAACCTCATTCGCCTTGCATTGTTTTTCCAATTTTTTTCTAGCGTCATCAGCCACATCCGCTGTTATTTTAGGATCAGGTATTATATTCCTGATTTTGGCCAACAAAATATCGGCTCGCTCGTGCGATAAGCTTTAATTACATAATTTCATGATTGACAGACGTTGATATGTTTTAATAAAAAAAAACTTGGGCGCAGTACTCACAGGTCCCAAATAGTTTCATTGAAATATCCAAGGGATGCAGCAAAAGATTGCTGCACCTCACGAATAGTGCGCGACTCATTTTGTTGGTTTGCATTATTATTGTTAGCTTCCTCCATTTTCTTCTATGACTTATTGTCACGCAACTTCTCCTTTCTGTGTCTGGACTGCGAATGGCATATTTTGTGTGAAATACCAGCTTATATTTGTGCGATCGCGTCATTTGGCTAGTGATTCAATTGCTAGCGATGGCAAACTAACCACAACGTGTTAGCGATACTGCGCAGCAGTGTTATTCGCTGTTTATCGATACTGATAATACAGCGATATTTTATTGTAGATATCGATTAAGTGGAATCTAAGTATCCGTTATGCATACTTGTCTATTTATTTAAATAAAATTTAAATAAAATAAATAATAATTGAAATTTGATAAATCGGCTGTATTTGGCCTCTATTACATATGCATGCATTATTAAGCTTTCATCAGCATTAAAACCGGCAAATAAATACGCGCAGCATACTTTCAATACCAAACACATTTACATTTTCATACATACGATTTCCAGACCGGTTTTGCGTACCAAAAGAACACAAAGTGTGTGTTATTTTCGTCTTGGCTTTCATTGGCATTGTGACGTTGAACTTGGCAAATCTTTTTTGGCAGCCTCAGCGACACTGGCTGCAGGTCCCCAACAGATGACTAAGTCGCTGACATTCCCAAATTTCCCATTCCCGTGAATTATATATTTTCACATCGAGCTGCAACGCCATAGCACGCAAACTGCTTTCATTACACACACACACACACATTTATTCTGCGAAATCAATTATATACTAGAAACGTTCATTATAAAAGTTAGCATTTCTTTGGGGACATGCATTTAGCGTGCTAATGCGTGCCGAGAGAGGGCGCTTTTGTCAGTGAGTGTAGTCAGGTTGTTATTAAACTGGACATTGGAGAGCAAGAGAGAGAGAGAGAGCGGAAAAGCGAGAGAATTAATTAGCGCTATTTCATCTTGGTTAGAGATCTGCGTCTGGGTCTGGGTCCGTGAGTGGGGCCAGTTGTTCGGCCAATAGCGTGCCAAGCGGTTGTGATTCGCGCACGAATTTTCGTTTGAAGAGATATTATCAAATAAATTCTGAAAGATACACGACAGCATAACGGATAAAGCAAACAAAGAAGAACATTTTTATTCTTTATATCGCCTTGGCATCGCATTGAAATTCGTTACAGACTCAATTCAACGCGTTTATTAATTGTAAAATGAGTAACCTACAGCATATTACGCTCGAGATGGATAAAACTCCAGCGAAAAATCAAGTAAGTTTTTTCGGCCTTCTATTTGCATAAATCTACATACGAAAAAATCTAACGTTCAAATTGCCAGAGCAAACGTTGCGCGGGAAAAACGCGTAAAAAATTGTTTACTTTTCGAGTAGGCTATTTAAACGTCAATCAAATTCTATTATATAGGAGTCGCATGTATGAATGTACTGTATTGTATAGGTAGTTGATAATTGTTTCCTTAATCATTCACATCAGGAAAAAAAACAGCCCCGATTAGTCACGAATCAAACTATAAAACGTGCATTGGGTTTTTTTTCATGTTCAGATTTGCGCTACATATACATAATACAATAAGATTATGAATGTAAATGCATTTATCAGCAAACATGACGGAAGCTGTGGTGCATAATAAATGGGTTTACATTTGATTAGCATTCTAAACAAACAGAAAAAGTATTAGATATACATATATATATATATATGTATACCTAATGTAAGTACTAGATCTAATGAAGGTGAATTTTTTTAAAGGTTAATCACATTGAGGCCGCAGACGACATCGATGGACGTAAAGTGCGCACACCTCGAGCAGGTTAGTAAATATTTGATTCATTAATTTTTATCAATATAATCATTATCTGTGTGCGTTAAATGTTCTCTCTAACCAACCTGCTTCCGCTCTAAACATTTTCACCTGTACCTGTACCTGTAACCAAAACAATTGTGTAAGACATTTTCTGGAGCTAACTCCCGTAACTATCTGATCTAAAATTGCAATTGCAGTGCCCGAAATCGATGATGATGAAAATGATGAACGACCCTATGCCAATGGCGTTAATTCCGGCGTGGATGATGGTCTGCTAGGCAGCGGAGATGGAAGTGGTAATGGTAATGGTGGAGCCACCATGCCCAACGCGAATGGCGGACGTCGTCGCAGCGTTGGATATCCGGGCTATGATGGCACCGGATTTGTTAACATCAATGGCGTGGAGACGCCCATACCAGATGTGAATGCCTATCAGCATAAGAAGACGCTCGCCCAGGGCATGATGGACCTGGCTCTGCTGTCGGCCAATGCCAATCAGCTGCGTTATGTGCTGGAAACCAGCAACCAGCATCCGTATTTTTATCCCAGCCTATTGTTCATATCGGTGAGCATCATATTCCAGGTACGTGTCGCATTTGCATATTGCCAAATTTGCAGTGCAGTTATTTATGTTATTTATTTATACCTTACAGATAGCCGTCGGTGTTGGACTTATATGGAACGGCAGGTACAATATCAGGAACGAACAGGAAATATGTCGTGCCAATAAAATTAATAATTACACAGTCATTGGCATATTTATTGTAACAGTTGTGAACGTTTTAATATCAGCCTTTGCTGTGGCAGACCGAGCTCCCGCAACGACAACGTAGTCGCACAATTTACGTTTAGATATTTTAGAAATTATATGTTTAGGCCAATACTCACGATTTTTGCAAAAGCACTTTTCACATTTTTATATTTCTCTGCCATTGTGATAAATAAATTGAAAGTCATCAAGTTGAAGTTTGCATTTGAATTTATGAAATATAGGCGCCAATACTTATCGAACGAATTGCCAATCGATAACTTGTGTTTGCAAAAGTGGGATCTTAGCTAACAGCCCTGTCTAGCTGAGTGAATCTGTTGTTCAGCCCTGGCTGTTGATTTTGAGCAATATTTTGCCGTTGATTTAGCCGAATTTAACTCAATTATAGCACAATTTCCGTAAATAGCATGGCCAAAATATTAAAAGCGGTAAGTGCTCAACTAGCCAAACCAGCTGGCATCCTTCTAGTAATTACATTGAGTGCATTTCATGCACTTGTTATTGTTATGTCATCGGCTGTGTGGGCCACAAATTTGATAAAAATGTTTTAATGCTGGAAATCCGTACAGTCCACAGGCTTAACTGGACTGGCCGTGGCCACCAATCCACACCACACACTGTGCGCACTCTACGGCAAGATTCTGCGCGCCGTTGCCAAAATGCCGCAGGAGTCCAGCTATCGCAAATATACCGAGCAGCTGGTCAAGGAACGCGCTGATGCTGTGGCACAGGTAGGTTAACCCCAGTCGCAGGCTGTTGCCAGAAATAATTCCCTTTCTTTTCGTTTTTGGTTGGCTGCAGAACAAGGATATTGGTGCACTGGAGAAGGCCGTTGGCTGCGGCCAGGTGGAGGAGCTGATTGTGCAGGCCGAAAACGAATTGACCCTGGCGCGCAAAATGCTCGGCTGGAAGCCGTGGGAGAAACTGGCGCAGCCAGCTCCAGCCAGGCAATGGGATTGGCCGCCAGCGCAAATCCTTGAGCCCAAAGTCTAATTAACTAGTTTGTTTTCCATTCGTCTCACACATTTGAATTGTATTCAATAAAAACAAAAGCCAAAATCGGCTCGTGATTGTATTCAACTTGCGCGTTGCGATAAGCCGAGTCGTCGAACGTTTCACATTAATCTCGCAATGTCGTCAGTATATTCTCAACATGCGAACGCTAAACATCTGTCTGCTGCTGATTTGGATTGTGGCCTTAGGTTGCGCTACGGCCGCACCAGCTGCTCTCCGAGAACGACGTCAAATCGATCTGACGCTGTCCGCGGAGCACGACGACAAGGACGAGGACACGGAGCTGGCACTGGAGGCCATTGCGGGCCTGTGGAGCAGTCCGGATAGCCGTACGAAAATCGATGGATCCGCCCGGGTGGTGCATCGTGTCAATGGAATGCAAACGGGTAACACAAGCTACCAAGCGCGCGTCCATCTGCATCATGATTATAAAACCAATCCATATCAAACGTAACTGCCCAACTGCCAACAAAAGGTTCCGAGCAGGATTGGCGGCTGGGCGTGCGTGTCGTTTTCAGTTAAGGACAGACGGAAACATATTACAAGATTGCGTGCGCGTCCGATGTCGAGGCACAGCTCCCACTCCTCCTCCCAATATAATTGATAACTTCTTTGACCTTTTGCGGCGTTTGTTTGTTTTTTTGGTGTGCTCGAGTAAATATTAGATTGTAATTGCAAAAAGTCTGAACTGTTTGCTTTATTGTTCACGCACCGCAGCACATTTTCTGCTTATAGTTAACAACAACAACAAGAACAGTGAGAGGACAAATATATATATGTATGTAATAAATAAAATTGAACAAATAAGTATAAATGCCTGAAGTCAATATTTTAGCCAAATATCTGCAGCTGCGACTCAATTAAAGTGCACGCCCGACGCCTGCTGCTTTTTCAGCTCCTCGACGACAAAGTCACGGAACTCCTCGTAGGCCACATCGATGTCCACATTATTGATGATCTTGTGAAAGTTGCCGGGCGTCAGGCCATAGGCAATCTCCACCTCGGCCGCTTTGAGGCGCTTCTGCAGCGTCTCCTCCGTTTCGCTGTTGCGTTTCAGCAGACGCCGCTCCAGCTCCGCAATGGTCGGCGGATTGTTAAAGATCAGTATGGGATTGAGATCGGTTCGCTTGATCTGCTCCACGCCCTTCTGTTCGATGTCGAGTATGCACACTCTGCCCTGACTCTGTATATCGCGCACGGCCTGCTTGCTGGTGCCGTACATGTTGCCCGTAAATTCGGCCGTTTCGATGAACTCATCGTTGGCGATCGCCTGCTCCATGTCCGATCGACTCACGAAATAATAGTGAACGCCATGCTGTTCGCCTTCGCGTGGGTGGCGCGTTGTGTGCGACACGCTGAAGCCAAATTTATCGGGGAATTCGGCAAATAAACGTTTCAGCAATGTGCTCTTGCCGGAACCGGAGGGGCCGCAGAGCACAAGTGGACGTGGACCAGAAGCTGCTGCTGCTTGCGCCATTAACTTGCTGCTGGCGCCGCTGAACGCGCGATTGACAATGAACAGAAAGCTTATCATATTCGAGCCGAAAGCTAACTAGTTTGGCTAAATTAACCCGTCGATGGACGTTGCTTAACGACTCGGTTGCGCACTAAACTAGTGATGGCAGCGTGCTCAATGTGGCGGCGCGTTAATTTCCGATAAATTCATGCTAGCGATTAATTGAAATATCGCACGAGCGCTGCTATCGAGCTTGAAATGAAATACAGTTGGTTGGTTTAAAAACGGTTTATACGCATATTCTTAAACTTTTTTTTTTGTTTTATATTTAGCATAGATTTTCAAACACATACACACTGAAACGAATGCTGCTGCTGGTTTTTTTTTTGTTTTTGTTTTTGTTTTTTGCTTATCGTTATCGGCTGTTATTAATTTGAATTCGAATTACAATGCATTTTAAACTTAGTTAGCTAAAAATAATTATGGATTTTCACTTTTCTTGTTTACGTTTTTATTTTTTGATCACAATTTGATTTCGCATGCCCAAAAATGAATTTAGGTTTGTGTGTTCCGAATGATTTGCCTGAATATAATCTTCATCCTGTTCCTGTTCCTGTTCCTGTTCCCGTTCCCGTTCCCGTTCCATATATGGTTTATATTAAGCCTATCTGCCGAAAATGTGACTAATTTCGAATTATATATCAATTATATATCCATGCAAGCTGCTGCATTTGCTCGAGATACTACAAAATACGCTAATTTTCAGTCAATATTACGTGCTCTATACTTTTAGCTTGTTCTCTCTTTCAATACATTTTCCAAATCTTTGAAAATTTCTAAACATTTCGGATATCCTTCGGTCTTGTCTTGGTATTTTTTTTGGGATGTATATTATATATATATATATATATATGTGTGGATATTTTATGTACAAATGTTATAGGTTTTGAGCTTTCGATGCATAATGTTAATGTGGTTCTGTTTTAACGAGTTAAAAATCAACTAAATAACAGTACTATCGTGTTGGAAAATGGGAGTTTCTATTGTAACATCATAAATTGAGTCTAGTGAATAATTATTAAATGGTATTTATGAAATGTTTTATATTCCGGCAAAGTAAAATTATTGTGCAATTGTTGCTGCAATTTATTAGAGCCCTAAAAATTTGTATACAACTAAAACTAATGCGTATGTTAAAATTGATTACAAAATATTTGTATATATATATATTTTTTTATATTTAAATGTGTTTTTAGCCACAAAAGCTACAAACTAAACTTGTACAACCCCAAAGAACTGAGTTTCAGGGGAGGGAGGGGGGAAGGGGGGGCGGCAGCTGGGAATAAAGGAGAGGAGGCGGTCGGCTGGCCCTTCAAAAACGGGGCTATCTTTCTTACGAACTACAATCATGAATTATTCATATATGTAATGTGTATATGCAATTACTATAGGAGCTTAAAAATGTTCATTCGGTTATGTTTATCTTCCTTTTGTTTTTGTGAATTGCTATTGTTAATTGTAGTTAATTAATTGTTGTTTGTTGTTGTTGTTGTTGTTTGAAAATGAGAAACACGACAAGTATTAACAGAAAAGGAAACTACTAACAATTACGTTGCCGATGCGCATTTTGTTGTTACTTTCTTTGTGTATAATTATGTATAATTAATTATGTAATAATTATTGTTTACAAATAGAATAATCAATTTACGTGTACATTATGTTTGCTTGCGTAAATTATAAAATTACCTAATCAAGAAAATTATAAAGTTAGTAAGTTATAGTTGTTGTTGTTGCAGTTGCAGTTGCTGTTGCTGTTGCTATGTAGAGCCTCTTCCTCCTTAGGCCTTCCAATTGTTCTGGCGACTGCCGCTGGGTCCGCTCGGCTGCTGTGGCGGTATCATCTCTAGCAGATATTGCCGCTGCAGCTCCGCCGCCCGCTGTATGTCCGCCAAGCTGGTCGCATTGCTCGAGTTCTTCGATGAGCTGGACGCGGAGCTGCTCTTCTTGTTGTTGTTGTTGAAAGCTGTGCCGGCAAGAAATAGAAGATTAGAAATATCTTCGATTTATATTGTTTATGAAATTTAACATACTGCCAAAATTAAACTATACTGAGACAATAATTTGACTGCAATATGAAAAGATTAGTTAGCTCTCTTTCAATTATCTCAATATGTTAAAAACCCTTCATATTATTTCTAGCTTCTAGCTTTTAGTCTATACTTAATACAATGAACAGCAAAAGTCACTCAATTTGAATACGATTTTCCTTATATAGAAGTCCGTGCGGGGCCCTGAGGCTTTCCATGGTGAACGCCTGTTAACTGCCATATTTAACAGCTGTTTTCAGCTTCTATTAACATAATGTTAAACTGATAACTGTTCAGCTAATCCTGATGGTTGCCCATATGTTATTCAGTTAACTGCCGTATTTAACAGCTGTTATCAGCTTCTGGTAATACAATGTTAAGACTGGCTTTAAACTGTTCATTGTCTAGCTAATCCTGATGGCTGCCCATTTGTATGCCTGTTAACTGCCGTATGTAACAGCTGTTATCAGCTTCTCTTAACAGCACCATATGAATGCCTGTTGACTGCCATCTTTAACAGCTGTTATCAGCTTCTGTTAAACTGCTAATTGTTTAGAATCCTTGCATCCTAACTGATTTTGATCCTAACTCACCTGCCACTTGGGCCGCCTGCGCCATGGCCATTTGGTAGGTGTAGAGAAGTGGCGCAAATTGCATCATGTGCTGCGGATTGCCGCCCAGGCCCTGGCCGAGTGCTGCAAGCAAATCAAACAAATTAAATATATAAAATTATTGCTATTTAATAGGTGGGAGACAAACCTCTGAAGAGCTGCTGCTGAAAGGCCTGCATGGCAGCGGCTGGCGAGGCGTTGCCCAGGGCTGCCGCCGGATTGTTGGCTGCCGTCGAGGCGCCGCCAAAGTTGCCCAATCCGCCGAGTGCCGCCAGATTGCCCAGCTGATTGAGATTACCCAAACTGGCCAGATTGTTGATATTCAGGCCGCCCATGCCGCCCAGCGCACTGAGATGCGCTGCCGCTGCCAGCGTTGCCGCCGAATACTTGTCATAGCTCTGCGCCTGCTGCTGCTGCTGCTCGCGCTGCTGATCCCGCTGCTGCTGCTGCTGCTGCTGCTGTTGGTGCTGCTGCTGCTGTTGTTGTTGCTGCTGCTGCTGCTGTTGATGGTGGTGATGGTCGCGTTCGGCGCGCGAGGAGCGCCCAGTCGCTGAGGTGTTGGCCTCATGGTGATGCGCCGCCGCTGGTCCCGGACTGAGTATGCCCGCCTGCTGTGCAGCAATGGCCGCTGCTGCCGCTGTGGCAGCGGCACGCGAGGAACGTGGTGTGCTGCTGGCCGTCGGCAGCGGCGGCGGCGGCGTCGGCTGGCTTTGTGTGGCTGGCGGTGGCGGCGGCGTCGGGCGTGGCGCTGGCGTCGGTGTCTGGCATTTGGTTGGTATAACGGTAACCGATGGCGGCAAATTGACCAAAGCAGCAGCCGCCGAAGCGTGCGACGCCTGCAGCTGTTCGCGCTGTTCCCGCTCCCGTTCACGCTGCAGCGCCTGCTGATGCTGATGTTGATGCTGCTGTTGATGCTGCTGATGAGCGGAGGAGACGGCGGAAAGTGCAACGCTGGTGGCATTGTTCGAGGCGGCATGCGCCTCGACGGGCGACGGACTGCTCTGGCTGGCCAGACGCTGCTCGATCTCCTGCTCCTGCTGCAGCGCCTTCACAAACGCCTGCTTCAGTCGATTCGTGTGCTCCGCCTTCAGGGCCTTCTTCACATTCGACGTGACGCACTGCTCGCATATGACCTTGGCCTCTTTATTGGCTGCGAATAGAATGAAATATGTTATTGTCTGTATAATAGAAATGTTATCTATTTGGCTGTGCTCACTTTGTTTCTCCCACTTCCAGACGGGCGTGAAGTCGATCTTGCACTGGGCACAGCGGAAGGGCGCTGCCACGGCGTTCGCTTTCTTATTGACTGTCAAATAATCGACGACTGTCTCCAGGCCAAGCAGATAGACAAAGTCCGTGTTGCTCGGATTCGGTATAAAGTGCATTTCTGGTGGTGGCGGCTTTGGTGGCGGTATCTACGAAAGATGAACACAAAAAGATGTTATAAGCTTCAAGCGGAAACAACAGATAAAGGAGCTAAAATCTAGAAATTCCAATATTAGCAACTATAAATTCTGTAGTCCGATTAGGAGATACTTATTCATGATCAGGGCATGCTACTACATGGTAATCTATTTGCCCAAATTGGTGTGCTTAACTCTTTAATAATCTCATCTATAAGCTTCGATCAGAAACTAGATCGATATTAATCGTTGATTAGTCGACGATTGAAGTAAATCTGACTTGTGCGAAATTATAGTTACCAAAAATCCTGACTAGAAATCGATATATATCGATTTTGTAAAAAAAAAAACTGAGTAATCGATAGCTGGAAAAAAGGCTCATATTTAAATATTTCCTCACTTTTACTAGTCTCTGAGAATGATTCCTTCCATATCCACTCGATCTAAACGACTGAAGATCTTAAATTATAATTTCCAAAAACGTAGCTATAAATCGATATATATCGATTTAGTATGTAACTCACAAAGGCTCATATTTCACATTTTTTTTAGCTTTTACTTGTTCCTGAGAATGATGCATACTACATCTACTCGATCTAGACGACTGAAAAACTTAGTTTCCATAAAGTGGCTAGAAATCGATATATATCGATTTTGTAAAATAAACTGAGCTGAGGCTCTTATTCAATAAATTTTTTTTTACTATTCCCTGACAATGCTGCCTTCTATATCTACTCGATCTAAGCGACCGAAGAACTTATTTGTTTTCAGAAACGTGGCTAGAAATCGATAATTATCGATGTTAGAAAAAAATTGAGTTACCTGGGTTATATAAAAGCTCATATATCCAAAATTTTCTCACTTTTACTAGTCCCTGAGAATGCTGCGTTCTATATCTACTCGATCTAAACGACCGAAGAACTTATAGTTTCCAAAAACGTAGCTATAAATCGATATATATCGATGTTGTAAAAAAGACAGTTACCCAAGGATCATATTGAAAGAACTTCTAACTTTTACTAGTCCCTGAGAATGCTGCATACCAAATCTACTCGATCTAGACGTCTGATCGATAATCCCTCCGACTATTACAAGCCCAAAGGCACAACTAAAGTACCTGTACCCTGAACCTGTATGATTGGGAGACACGCTTACCTGTAGCAAAGTCTTTTCCAGCTGCTTGCGCAGCGCCATTTTGGCGGCAGCCTGACGCTGGGCGGGCGTCTGCGTCTCCTCACGAGTTGCGCCGCGTTCATTCTGAAAAAAAAAAATTGCAATTGAATAATCTGTGAGGCATTGCAATTTAGAAAACGCTTACCTTTAAATCGTTGAGCTGACTCTGATGCGTTTGTTGGAGCGGTGGCGCCGGCGTTATGGATACGGAATTGCTAATGGTCCCAGGTACCTTCGAATTATCCGAAATATTAGGCTGCATGTTTGGCAATTGGTTTTTATTTTTTTTTTGTTTATTTATGAAATTTTAGCATAAGAATGTGGAACAATAATTAGAGTTGCGTTTCAAGGTTTGCAGTTTGCTGTGACCAAAAAATAATTTCTCTCTCTCTTTTCTTTTTTTCTTTTCTCTTAACAAGGTACAAAAGCGTTTGCGCTTTGGATTCAACTAAATTTTGGGCTATGTAAAAGGTAAAAATATAGCTGACAATGGGCTACGGCTGACACGGCGCAGCCTACTCGAATTTAACTTATTATTATTAATTATAATTTCTTTTATTTTTGTTTTTCTTTTGTTTTTTTTTGTTTTTGAAATACAAGCGAGCAGGCTACGCAACAGCAGCGTTTTGACAGGTTGTGTTCAGTGTTGCAAAACGTGTTGTGTGTGTGCTGAATTATCGAACTGCAATTCGATAGTTCGATTCGATTAAAGTAAATGAACGAAAGCTCTAAAGTTCGATAATTCAAATGCTGTTAGTTTAGTGTTTAGTGTTGGTAAGCGGGAGTTTTGTGCAATAATTTTGATTAATCATGAGTGTTACTTAGTCTTTTGCCGTTATTCTGACTCTACTAGGCTGTTTAACTACTAGACTAAAGATCGAGCGTAGTTTGACGCTCTTCAAGTAATTTTACGGCAATTCTCTATACAAAAAAAATAGAACTTCTCTTCCTGAAAAAAGCTTATTGTCTGTGGCAGCAAGGTGTGAGTATTAAGTGTTAGAAGGCGTTGAGAAATCAAAAAACTACAGAATTAAATACTTTTAAAACTAAAACTGTTCTCTTTGGGTCAATTATTATTTTATTGTGTGCTTTACAACACTGGAGTTTTATTAGAATCTGGCGTGAAAGTGTTCTAAAATGCTTTTTGCTGCAGGTAGTACAGCTAGAAAAGTTACGCGGATCGGAGTGAGCTATCTTGGGATTGATTAAGTTAGGATATCATATTTTAATCCCATTTCGAATCTAACATTTGGGTAACAACTGTCGGATACTACGGATCGGAGTGAGTTATCTTGGGATCGATCAGTCATAAATGTTGGTTTCTCAAGATAAAAAAAAAGACGAGTTCCATTTTGAAGCTAAAACGAAGTACTAAGGAATACTACTATGTCTTTTAGCTTGTAGGAAAAATCTCCATCAGGAAAAATGTCTATTTTTTAAAAAGTTAACAGTTACTCGCTTAAGTCACACTCATGAGTATTTTGTGCATATGGAAATTCAAACACAAATCCAATCGAGTAACAAAATTAAATAATATTTGTTAATGTCTTGTTTGTTTTTTGTTTCTTTTTGTTTTTCGTGGATGTGCAGAGTGCAGAGTTTGGTGCATGGAATATCATTTGTGGATTATAGATAATGGTGGAAAAACTCGGCGCTTACGGCAACGATGACATTACAATAACTCACATTGCGTGCTTTCAGGCTGGAAGGCGGCGCCGACGTTGGCGTTATGGTCACCGAGGGCGTTATCGTGAGATTCGGCAGATTCGTACGCGGCGGCAGCACGCTCGACCGATGCGAACTGTTCGTGGCAGGCGTTATTGTTGTGCCGGCGGCCAGCGTCGTGCCCGCGGCCAGCGAGGATCTAGGTGGCGGGAGTATCGAGTTGTTGCTGCTGCCGCTGCCGCTGTTGCTGCTGTTGCTGCCGATGATGCTGCTGCTGCCGCGCTGCGATCCGGAGCCGGAGAGCGCTGCTGCGGCCGCGGCGACAGCGGCTGCCGTCGCAGCCGACGAGCTCATGTTGCGGCTGTTGCTGGCGCTGGGAAGAGCAAGAGAAAAATCACGGTTATTAAGTATTTCCGTATAAAGGCGTAGCTGGTAATCGATATTTATCGATTTAAAAAAATACTGAGTCAATAATTTCTTGAATCGATTTTGGGAAAAGGTTGAAAATATGCACATGTTGTACGATAAAACCTATGTATATGTCAAAAAGGGCTAACTGGTAATCGATATTTATCGATTTTTGAAAAACTGGGTTATTAATTTGCCAAATTTGGCAAAGTTTTCAGGAAAACGGGTCGAAAATATGCACATGTATAATAACTAATGAATATGTCGAAAAGGCCTAGCTGCAAATCGATATTTATCGATTTTTAAAAAACAACGGCTTCTGTGTTCAATCTGAAATGCGTTTATACAAAGTGACAGAAGCATCTATTTAAAACGATTTGGAGGTAAATCAAGTATATACGTATAAAATTTATAGACTCTTCTCATTTGTGACATACATCTTACAAGTGTGAGAAAGGGCTAGCTGGAAATCGATATTTATCGATTTTTGAAAAATTAAATCAAAAGTAAATAGTTTGAAAAATTTGGCATCGATATCAGGAAAAACGGGTCGAAAATATGTATGCTCACGCTGTACGATAAACAAAGCGCACATGTCAAATGGGGCTAGCTGGAAATCGATATTTATCGATTTTTAAAAACAGCTGCTTCTGTGTTCAATCTGAGATGCGTTTATACAAAGTGAGAGCAGCATATAACTAAATCGATTCGCTGGTGATTCAAGAATATATATATTAACTTCATAGACTCTTCTCATTTTTTACATATTACATACGTTTGTCCAACTTATCGATACTATCGATAGGCCTAGCGATTGCCCGCAACTCACCTTATGCTAACGGCAGCCGCCCCGCCACCCAAACTGCTCCGCCCTTTGCTGTGGGCGGGCATGGGTAACGCTGAGGTGGGCGTAACACTGAGCGACCCCTTGGCCGTGAGGGCGCTGGGTATCGCGGCCAGCGGATTGTTGGGCGAGACACTGGTGGGCGTAACGACCAGATTCTCCTTCATGACCTGCTGCGACTGCTTCAGCTTCTTGAGTAGCATCAGCTTGGTCTCCTCGTTGCGCAGATCCTGACGCAGCTTGCGCAAACTCTTCTCACGCTCCTTGAGCTCGGCGTGCGTCAGCTCCTTGATGGGCACATATGGCGGCATCTCCTCATCGTCCGTCTCCGAATCGATGTTGCCGTTCTGCTGCCTCCCATTTGTCCGTGCTGGCAGCAGGACAATATCCGGCGCCTCGGCATACGATTTGGGTTCGGTGCGTGGCCGCAGCACGCGGCGTTGTACTTTATTCTCATCCTGGGCGCTGCTGCCGCTCCCGCTCCCGCTGCCTGCGCCGCCGCCAGCGCCGCTGCCTGTTAACGCGACGTCGCTGTTGCTGCTGTTGTTGTTGTTATTGTTGTTGTTGTTGCTGCTGCTGTTTGTGCTGCTGTTGTTGTTGGCGACGGCGGCATTGCTGCTCTCGCTGCTGTTGCCCGTGGCGGAGGCTCCTCCTGCTGCCGCCGTTGTGGGTCCCGGAGCTGGCGTTATGGTCAGCCCCGTATTGTTGGCTGTTAAGGCGCGCAGATCGCGGCTGCTGAGCGCCGCCGGCGCCGGTGATGGAGCCGGTGTTATGGTCAGCGCCGGATCACGGCCAGAACTCAGACTCAAGTCGACCACGTCGTCGACCTCCATTTTGGCCATTTTCGCGCGTCGCGTCGTCGTGATGTCGTATCTTGACCTAACTGTAACAGAAAAACACGGTCATTTACTTGATATATATATATATTTATATGAGTGTGTATGTCTGCGCTACAGACTACAGTGCGCATTCGATATAGTGCACCACAACAGATTGTATAAGGTAGATGTAATTTTTATCATTATTTATTTTAGCTGAATTTGAGGTGTTTCTTTTTCTTTGCACATATTTGTGTCTCTGAGCGGTTGAGACTACAGTAAACATTCGGCATAGTGCACAGACAAATGAAAAGGGAAGGGCATATTGTTTTATAAAAATTATATATTTGCCTTTTCCCTGCCTCCTTCTATATATAAAAGACTTTTGTATATCATCTCATATAAGAAAAAATCAAGCCTAAGATCCCAAAAATCGATTACTTCTAAGTTACAGTTTGACAGTCCCTGCCACAGGCTTACAGTTTTAAAGTCACCCCCAAAAATCAGGCCAACTCTTTTCGACCAGGTTTGGGTGCAGTTGAGAGAGAGAGAATTGCGCCATGTGGTTCCTTTTATCGAGTGTCTACTGCACTTTAGAGTGGGCTACCGTTTGTGCCCCTTGCTAAGGGTTGCTGCATGGTGAGCGATACCGTTTGTTACCTTTTTTTATTTTGTCATTCACTTTGCAAGCGGAAATCAGACTCTAACCCTTAATAGCTTAACGGTTTGTTGGCAATATCTCCGTTTTTTTGCTGGCGTAAGGAAATAATGAAGATATCCTGATTTCAATTCATTTAGGCGACGACCTTGTTGAGTCAACTGATAGCCCCGAGTTGTTGCTGGCTTCTGTGTCGACAGAAGCAAAAGGAAAGCTGCACTAAATCGCAAGCCAGCCAGATTTTATCGCAGATACACACACACATACATACATACATTTATGCATGTGTTTGTGTGTGTGTGTGTGTGTGGCATAGCATTCATTTGGATTTCGGATTGGCGTTTGCCTCAGCAAGCAAGTCACGTTTTCGTTTTATCAAATTTTCGCATACAATAATGCGCGGCTGCTACGAGAAAATTTACATGGAAACAAAGTGGCCAGCGGGCCAGCAGGTAGACAAAGAGAGAGGGGAAGAGAGAGAGAGGAGATGCAAATTGCTTAATGTTTAGTGGCAACACTGCAGAACTAGCAGAGTCAAAGCACAACACACACACACACATGCACAAGCCAAAGACACGTGAGAGCGCGAGGTGAATAAACTTTTCAACAAATGCACATATACATATGTACGGACATAGATATATTTGAAACAACAACATTGCACCTGCCCCTTGTCACATGGCAAGCAAAGCCAATAAACAGCAATATACACAAGCAAAAACTATACAAACAATAAATAGCCCAATTAAAATGAAATTAATGCAGCCGCAAACAAACACACACACACACACACAACCGCGACGGCGGCGGCTTTGCATCGGGTGGCAACGCTTACTGAGCTGAGCTTAGACGCCGTGAGACGACCTCAACAAAAAAATGTGGCGCAAGAAAGAAAAGCGAATCAAACATAATATAAACACACGATGAGAACGCGAGCAAAACACTATATGCTGTATGCATGTGTGTGTTTCTGTTTTTGTTTGGCCAACAATGTCCCCAACGTGCTATAAATTAACTCGCTTTGAAAGTTGGCAGCCGCACACAAGCACATACGCTGTGTTACACACATACATACATGCACACATGGCTCACTCGTTCGTTTTTTCCCCCCAAAGCAGCTGTCGGCAATGTCTCGTTACTTTCCACACTTGTGTCGTCATCAGATTGCTGCTTGAGAGCGAATGCCGCCGCCGTACAGTGGTAAAATACAGCGCTGCGAATGCAACAGGCATTCAGACAATCAAATTGTGCTTTGCCATTATGATTTCACTTCTTGGTATTACACTTATTAATTCGAATTTATAATAATAAGCTAATGCAGCGCCTAGTTAATTACTATTTTTAGTTTAACTTGTCATTTTCACACGCAGTTTACGAGCGCTGCTCCACTGTGAGCGTGAGAATAACAGCATGTATGTATGTATGTATGTGTGTGTGTTTACTGTTTAATGATTCTTGTCCGCATTTTGTTTCAAATTAAAAAAGAAAAAACAAAATCCAAACATTTAAAATTTTTTTATAGCTGCTCTTAATAATGTTTATATAAATACAATACCGGCATTTTATATGCCTGACATTGGGTGTACATTCGCCCCGCTAGAAAAAAGTCGTATATCGATTTGTTGCCGTTGACTTTTGTTGGCATTCAGTGTGGTTATAATTGTGTTTAATAGCGCGCTAAATGTGTTTCAATTAGCGCTTTAAGCTTAGCTGTGTGCAAGCCTGCGTGTGTGTGTGTGTGTGTGCGTGCGTGTATATGTATGTCAATAGGATCTGCACACATACACATGTCCGCGTATGTTCAGTGAAAGCTCTACTAACGGAGTGCTGCCTCCTTTGGCAGGTCAATTATTTTTATTTATTTATTTTTAAACTTGAAAATTGAAATCAAGTTTTTATTTATAATAAACACATGTTTATATGAATATGTATGGGCATATCTTTGAACTGGAAGAGGTATCCGCTTAAGGGAGATTTTGCTGTATATGCAACAGTCAAGTTCAAGTTTAAAGCTAACGGACGTTGGCACCTGCCCGTAGAAAATGTCAAAGCAGACAAACGGCGAACGGACGTTAGAACTAAAAGCAAGATAACTGACCGTCGATAAGCGACAGCGAACCAGAAGGACAGCCTTGACTCCGAGTCGTTGGGAGTCGAGTGAAGGCTCAAGTACTATTAGAGTCATCTCAGGCGATAACGGCGGCAACAACAACAACAACAACAGCAATGCCACAACTAACGAGCAATAACAACAACGACACACACAAACGCAAAAAAGCAAAGAAATAAGGTTAAATCAAAAGTACAGTTGTGTACATAGCGCAGCGAGCAGCAGCACCAACAACAACAACACAAACAAAAGCGAAGAGCAACCAACAAGCAAAATGTGTTTGAGTGCGGCTGCGGTGAGCAGCAGCAGCAGCAGCCGACGTAGAGAGAGAGCAAGACAGAAGAGAGAGCGCGCGTCGCACACACACGCGAGCCCAAAGCCAAAGCCAAACAGCAAAATGAGAGTGGCGGGCAGACGGCGGCAGTTGGCGACCGAATTGGGAGTAGTAGAGTGGTAGGGCTAGGGTTGTGGGTGGGGGTGCACTGAAAACTGTCTGGCCACCCCATGCACACAAACGCACACACACACACACCCATATATATCTTTATACATACACCCACAGTGCACCTTAACTACGCCCGGACCTATTGATTTGCATACAAGTCAAGTGACCCACGCCATGGCTAATCCGAAAAACCCTAAGAGCAGTCCCTACTCCAATTTCGATTCCCTTAATTTTTGCGATATACGCAAAATAATTCAATTCATTTCAATAAAATGAAAAAAATTATCAAAACAAGTCGCAGCAGCTTCGCACACAAACTGACAAATAAACAAACATACAAATATACATAAGTAGGTACATGCATACATACATATATACTCGTATAAGAAATGCGCATATCTTATGGCCTGCCATTGTATGTACATAAGCAACGGCAAACGGAAGAGAGGAGCAAAGCGGTGGGCTGCTGCTGTCGCAGAGAGCGCGTGCGAGTGAGCGAGAGCGGCCGACTTGTTGTACATGGCCCATTGTACATATGTATTAACTCACCATCACCATCATCGTCCCCATGGTGGGTTGGGGTTGGGGGGTTGGCCTGTGTATTGGTGGTGGTAGGGTGTAGGCAGCTTGCAAAATGCACTGGCGCATAAATCTAAGCTGCGCCTTGTGAATGTTCAAATTTATTAGTGACGTCAACGCTCGACTATTAGCAGCTGCTTAACAGCCGACAACATTTAAACGGAGTGGCAACTCCTCGCCTAATTTACAAACAAGAATTAAGAGTCATAATTAACACGAAGCTTTATCTACGCTCATTTACATATGTATATAAGTAAAAAAGAATGTATGACACAAAAGTGTTAAGTCATTCTAATCTATTAATACAGTTACATATAATGTATGAAGATGTGAGCTAATTCAAATCTCTCCACATACAAAGCTATGTATGAACTTATACATGCATACATATATGTATGTACATATATGTAAGTACATAATTATGTCTCGCTTGTTTATTAATAGCACCGATAAGGATAAGCTTTGGGAAATTGCTGCACAAAAATAATAAGTTTATGTGTACGTTTGTAAGTATATAAATACATTTCTAGAAAATGGGTTACGTACAAAAACAGCAACAACAACTTAACACAAATTAATTGCGCGCACTACAAACGAAAAATCGGCGCGACGTCGCTGCTTCTGCCGCTACCAGTAGTCGTTGGCCTCTGCCGACGTCACGGCGACAGCGCTGCTACGCCAACTAGAAATGTGTGTATATGTATGCAAGTATATAAAAACTAATGTGTTGTTATTGTTGTTGTATGTGCGGATTTGCTGCTTATCGCTGGACACACATATTTGCACTGTCTTTTATGGCAGCGCTGAGTAATTGGCAAGTGGCTACGACGGAGGGGGGTGGAATCGAATGGAATTGGGTCTGGGCCTAGCAACTTTACAGCTGTTTTGGCAGATGGTTCTGCCAGCTCTGTTAAGGCTGACCGATTCGCAAACTAAATAAATGCATGTGTACATAAGTAACTACATGCGCACATACATACATACATATGTATGTATGTACATGTGCATAGGCATAGCAACAACACAGCAGAATAGCTTTCAAACTGGTTTAAATTGTTGTTGCTGTTAGTTTTATTTTTACTTTGTTTCATGTAGAGACGGTAAGAGAAATAAAAGTGATGCTGCTGATAAAACGGTTTTATGCACAAAGCCCAAAGAAGAGGCATCAACAAACAGTTATGCTTAAAGTTGCCAGACTGTTTGTATACATACATATGTAAATATTCATATGCATTTATATATATGTACATAATGATGTAGATAAAGATATTACAATTTGGCTAAGAACATGCAATTTGAGACATCACATTTCAATGACAGCCGAATTTCACAATTTTACAATGACAATTTTCATATTTGCTTAATATACACACTCATACATGCATATGACGCATACACATATATACATACACACACTCATAGGCAAAAGCGCAGCTCAGCTGCTTGTAAAGCTCTTCTCGCTGTCTTTTTGCTCTGTTTCTTGTTGTTATTATTATTGTTGTATATAAGCCAGCGGAGTGTGTACATATGCACATATATTTCACTCACACTCGCGTTGCTCTCACTCATACACACACACATGGTATGGGTTCGACTTTAGTACATAAGCAGAGTGCGCGCTGCGCTCGTCTCGTTGCTTTTGTCTATCCAACCGTGCTTCTTTGCGTGCATGTATGTGTGCTTATATGTATGTATGTATTTCTGCCTGCCTGCCTGCCTGGCCTCTGTTAGTCTCCTCCACACTAGCAACAACAAGATTCAGCGAAAAAGTAAAAACACATAAAAACGCAATAGCAAACATAAAATCGACAAGGCAACAATCTATTTATTGCACGTATATGCATATGACTGTATGTGTATATGTGATTGCAGTTGGTGTAATTTTCTGTTAATTTTTTTTTTAGGCTTTACTGAGAGTAAACCTTTTGTTAACGGTTTTTGCATGGCTGCATTTCAATACTTTTTTTTGTGGGTCGAAAAATTCCACTT
This sequence comes from Drosophila montana, assembly GCF_035044405.1. Lineage (NCBI taxonomy): Eukaryota > Metazoa > Arthropoda > Insecta > Diptera > Drosophilidae > Drosophila > Drosophila montana. The sequence continues at coordinate 352,041 of NW_026996406.1, forward strand.
AATCAAGCAAATTACCAACGCGTCGCAGTCGCAGTCAACGTCGTTGCTATGCTTTGGCTATTTTTAGGCTTTGCGCTTTACCTTTCGTTTTTGCTTTTATTGTTGGCAAAACATCAAGAAAAAATAAATAAATAAAAGGAATAATAAAAAAAAAAGAAGCAAATTGAATGCTACATGAAAATGAGACGATCTTCTCCTCGCACCACTACCTCTTGTTAAGAATAACCCCAAAAAGTAACACGTAAAAGGTAAGCAGCGACGCAAGCAGCGCAGTCAGCGTCGCTTGCCCTGACACAGCGGCAGCGGCCGCCCAACAAAAAAGCAAAAGAATAACAAAACCAGTTAGCCGATACTCTTACACACACACACACACACATACACTTATATACATATATATGTACACACACACATACACTTTTGACATTTATAAAAATGCGACACGATAAGTGCCAAAAAGGTAAGAAAATAGAAAACAGAAATTCATTCAATTCTCAGCGAAAGATTTCAATTTCATTAGCAATTAAAGTGGCCTTCAGTGCCTGTTAAACTATAACTGCACATTCACGTTTATACGTATGTACTTAATTCATACATGTATACATACATACATATGCACAGACTTGTGCATTAGGCGTTGGTCAAACTGTTTTTGGAAATAAATTATGACATTTTTAGCCTTGAACTAAAGAAATCCAAAAAGGGCACGCACCAACACACTCACATGTGCACATATTCTAATGTCTGCGTGTGTGTGTCACCTGTAATAATAGCTTTGCACGCGTTTTTTCACTGCTAAATGCATGTCAAATGTATGCACACACACACACACATGCACGCCTATATACTTGCTTATATGTATGTATGTATACGCATAGCATATAAAAATAAATGACAACGAAAAGAGAAAACATTTTTTCTAGCGCTTTTGCTGATAAGCGACTACGTTTAATACATAGGCATACAATGTATATATGTACATAGGGTACTTTTAAATACGTACATGCGTATGTATGTATGCATATACATATATGTATGTACTATGCATTCTGTTCACACAGCTGCTTTAAAGAGCCGATTCTGCTGCTGCTGCTGCTGCTGTTGATTGGCAACCAAATGAATCACTGAAGATTTACGACTGTTTATTAGTTTAATGCATGTTTGCATTAAAAGATTTAGTGTTGACCAACGCCAACAAGCAATTTTAATAGCTAACGGTAAGTATATGTACATACATAAATTGACAGCCTGCTTTAGCACTTTCTACTACTGAACGAAATAAAGGAAAATAACTGATACATGCTAGTTTATTGTACGGTGTTTTTATGCGCTGTTCTTATTTTGCACTTAATGACGTGTAACCAGCGCGCGCGTGTTTACTTTTGTGTGCGTTTGCATGCATGTGTGTGTGTGTGTGTGAGCATATAGCTGAATGTGTGCGCGTATACGTGTACAATGGGCAGCGTTTGCTGTGTGTGCGAGCGAGATGCCAAAGTAAACAGGTAAAAAGGTAAGCCGAAAAAGAAAACAGCAACAAAAAGCAGCTTTGCCACTTTTTGTGCTGCTGTTGCTTTTGTTTTTGCATGAAATTGTCCGAAGAAGAAGATACCCGATTGAGTAAATTGACATGCTGCTGCTGCAGTTGTTGTTGTTGTTGCTGTGATAATCATAATTAGCCAAAGTCAGCGCGCGGCGACCATGAAAACTTACCAAAAAAAGAAGAAGAAGGAAAAGATCAATGCAAAAGAATGTAAAGCGCACCGATTGCTTATATACATGCATAAATAGTTATGTAAAAAGCGCCACACACATGCACAATCAAAATCTTATATATGTACATATGTATATGTTCATATATCAATACACATATACATACATATATAAATTATAAATGTATTTATGTGAGGGGCTCTGTCTGGTTTCTTGCGCATTCTTTGCCTGGCGAACAAACCGCGAGGCAGTTACATAAGCATACACACATACATATATGTACAAACATACATACAAAGTTGAGAATGACAGAAACAAGGAAGTAACACGAGCAACAACAACAAGAACAACAACAAAGGCAACTGCATGGCAATTCCACTTGAAACTTGTCTACGCTGAAAATAAAGTGGCAACACTATCTCTACACTGTGTGGCTACCCGCACAAAACAAAGGTAAAGGGTTTCGTTCAGCTTTAGTGAGATGAACGGTGTATAAAAAAGTAAAACCAAATAAGAAAATATTCAACATGCCAACAGCATCTACAACAACATCGACTCATTTAAACGGTCAATTGCCTCAAGCGAAAAGGCAAGCGTACGAATAGAAGACAGACAGAGACGGCGAGAGAGAGAGAGAGCGAGCGAGCGTAAGAAGAGAGTACAAAAAATAAACTAAATGAAATTGAGCAGTGGCTGCTTCCACATTGACTTTGACTAGGCAACTGCAGCAGCAGCAATGCCAAAAAAATTGCTGTAAAATTTAATATCACGCTACAAAATGAGAGCAGCACACGCATAAACAAACACACGCATACGTATACATACAAGCATGTAGAAAAAAATATTGAATTGAGTATAAAATGGGCAATCAAAAAAGTTGTGCACAGACACCAAAAACCGAACAACGTGCATAAATTAGCAGATACTTTGAACCGTGGGAGAGAAAGAGTGAGCACGAGAGCGCCAAAAGAATAAGTTCTAAGTGAGAGTGTGTGCGTGAGCGTGAAAAGCATAGGCATATTGGTTTTTCTGCACGTGTGTGTGTTCGCAAGGGCAATTAAAGCAGCACAAAATATAACTACATAAACAATAATAAAATAACGTAAGCAAAAAGCGTCGCAATGCAATGCCCGTAGACATATTGAAAATGAGCAGCCAAAGTGGCAACGCCGTCTGCTGCTTACAGTTGTTGTTGCTGTTGTTGCTTTTGTATTTTTTGACAGCTGTGAGGGATTTTGGTTCGCCGCCTTCGCCTCCTTCGCGCAGCCACAAACGTCAACCACCAAAAGCTTCGACAAGTTACTTCAAGTGAAGGCAGCCCGAAACTTTTGCTATAAGTAGATATACATAGTACACGCATACATATGCACATAGTACATATGTATATGTATATGTACCCACTTATGTACCTACTTAGGTACCCAAAGCACTAAGAAAACTTTAAAGTTGCCTTTAAAGCGGCAAACGGCTTTAGTTGCCTTTTTGTCTGGCGCCCAGCTCATACCCACCCACCCACACACACACACACACACGTATACAGATGCAAACGTTTACAGTTGCCCGTTGTCGAGTAACGGTTTTTTTTCTGTGTTCCTTTTCATACGCTGTACCCTTTGAAAAAGTGTAAAAGGGCATAATAAAATTAAGCAAATGCTTGCAGCGGGCAGAGGAAGACATCTAAAAATAAAATTTGTTGGCCTTGTAAGCACCTCTCCTACAAAACCCATTTCAAAAAGCTCTTTAAATTTTTGCGTAGCGTGGGGGGGGGGGGGGGGGGCGAAGGAAATAAAAGCACATTATAGGATATCTCTTAGTGTAGCAATTTGGTTTTTGGCCTAACGAAAATGTGTATCTAGAAATATTTTATGCAGCAGGGGCGAAAGAAGAAGCAGCCACGTCAATGGCAGGGACCACTCTCGGGTTTGGGTGTGTGTGTAAGTGTTTGGCCTGTTGGGGAGGGGGAGGAGGAGGAGGGAGAGGGGGAGTGAGGAGGGAGTGAGATGGGCGCGCTACCTGCATGCTTGTATATGTACATACATATGTATGTGCACATGTATATATATACAATATATACAGCACAAACATATATATTATAGGCGGTGTCAAGACACATGTCCACATAATTGCCAAACGCGCAAAATCGAAGCCAAGTTCCCAACACACACACACACACACACGCAGATACAATCGCCTACACACACACACACACACACCCACACAAACACACGCAGTCATGCAAAACCATCAGCGCTCTCGTAGCCTAGTCACTATTCAGCTAACCCTACACGCAACACCCCCCCCCCCCCTTCCCCTCAAACCCCACTCGACCACCCCTCCACACACACACACACACACACACACACACACACACACTCAAACAAGCAAGCACCCCCACCTCCGGGCGAGCATTTCAATCCCAAAACATACAGCTTCAGGTACAGTTGCGTTTGCAATTCATAGTCGCCGGAGTAGTTAGTCGTAGCTATTTCATAATTAATACGCCGCTTTCTGTCGAATATATTTGAATGCCAGTTGCCCCTCTCTACAGGCTTACTCCACCCCACCCCATCCCTCTGCTGCAGTTCTATACTCGGAGTGCCACTAATTGTCCTGGTGCGGCATTTGCATTAAAATTTCGTAATATTAATGGCCAACTAGGTCCGGAACTGTGGCTAAAACTAATTTCCTGTCACAGGCAACACAGGTAACATCAAGCGGTTGGCTTTAGTATGGTTTTAGTAGCATAGCATTAAGGTCTTTAAATTATATAGAAAGGGGTTGAATTTGGGTCTCTTTAATTTCTTATATGAGATAGATAGAGAGAAATGAGATATAAAGAAAAGTTCGTTTAATCGATTTTCCAGGTTTAAAGGTTTTACAGTCGAGGAGGATTGTTGATGATAACTCTTTGCGTTTGCCAGAACAACGGGATTAATAGCTATAGTTATGTATGTAGGATCAACAGCATTTTTAGATATAGTTATATATGTAGGATCTATATGTTAAAGGGGTTTAATTGAAAATAGGGGAAATCGATAACGTTTAAAGAATATTGCAAGATAGATGTAGAAACCTGATCTTAAAGCAGAAGGACATAGAACGGAGTTTAAGGGATATGTGATGCAAAGCTTTAGATCCATGGATACTATGTCCAAAGTCAGTTATACAAGTTCCTTAAATTTGAAAATCGTTTTCAATGTGCTTAAAGCAGAGTTTCCACATGAGAGCTTGATTTTTGTCCCGTTATTTCCACAATCTTATTTAAAAGGTATTTTATAGTGTTGGAAAAAAGTTTTCGATTGGAAGTGCGAACTAGTTGATTCGAGCTGTGCTGCAGCTTACACACATGCATACAAATACGTGTACATAGGTGTGTGTGTGTGTGCGTGTGTGAGTGCCACCCTTCAATTTGAAAGGCTTCCCATGGACACACGTGCATCTGTGTGTGTGTGTGTGTGTGCATGTGAATACATATGTCGCTATACCGAAAACTGCAGCAGCAATTTCGGATTTGTGTGCATTACAATTCGGAATTTGCATTTCTGTATGGATTTGGTTTCTGTAGTTTTTGTAGTTGTTGTTGCGTTTCTAAGCCAACCATGGAGCCAGGCGCAGTCTAACCATACAAACAATCTGTCCCCCAGCCCCTTCTGTATGGAGCCGGGCCGTGGCCCTGATCTGGGCCCTGGCCTGGGCTATAGTCTATACAACCGTTATAACCGCCCACGGGTCGTAGTTCAAGCATACACACACACACACACACACACACACACACAGCTACAATGGGCATATCATCGCATAGATTACGCAACTATTGCAACCACCCACTAAATGCGGCCTGTGGCTAGAGGTGGGTGCTGCTGCCCCTGCCCCCGCTCCTGCCACGCCACGCCCCGCCACTCGACTCACTCGCGACACATTTGTGCTATTGCAAAAAGCAAAAAGGGACAACGACCAGCGCCCCCTACGCACCCTGCACCACCCCAAACCCCATCCCCCTCCCACTCACCGCGCATCCATCAACAAAACCCACTCAAGCACAGCGAACAGCCCATAAGCCACCCCCGCACCGCACCGCCCCCGCCCCAACCATCAGCTGCAATGCTGTTCGCGTCGCTGTCGCCGTAGGCCTCTGTCGGATGCTGTTACCATCCCCATCCCCCCACCTCCGCAACAGGCCCCCTCCCCCCCGCTAACTCCCTGAAATCCCAGTGCTATTGCAGCTGCTTCGTTTTCGGCACCGACAGTCCCGAGTCCCGGATATTATATGCATACTTGAACTATGCGAGGAAGGAAGCGCCAGCAGTTCGGCCAGGCCCAGCGACAGTCAGAACCCAACCCCACCCCACCCCCCCACCCTCTCCCCGCAGACCCTTGTTTTGTATATGTATCTCTATCTGTATCCGCTTTTGCATGCGAATGTAGATGTGTTTGTGTGTGTGTATTTTATGTACACATGTACACAGCTGTACCCTGCATCGACGGCTGTGTGCGTGAGTGGATGTCTGTGTGTGTGTGTGTGTGTGTGTGTGTTGGCGTGTGGCTGTATGTGTAGCCCGAGTTTCGGGCCACTTTACAGCCACAGGACACCACCCACTACACAACAATGCAAAAACGTCTGCATTTCAACTAACGCCGCAAATGCTACCCAATACACAAAAAACAACAACAACAACAACAACTACAACTACAACCCCCGGGGGAGCAGCCGACACTCCCCACCCCCCGCCCCTTCCCTCTCTCTTTCTTTTAGCTAATGCAGCCGTTGCCGCCTGAGTTTAGTTTGCTTTTGTTGTTGTGGGTTGGCTGCCGAAAAACTTTGATACATACACTTTGGAGACACTGGTCCCTACACGCCCCCCGCCCACACAACTCAGCCACAAGCTGCCTGATTAGAAAACTACTTTTATCACACATTTTCAACAATGTTTTTATTCATGCTTTTAGCACTTTTGTATAAGCCAAAATTAAAGCATATTTATATACCAAAAAAATATGTCTTTTAATCGATTTTTTCGCCAACACGCGACAGCAGCCAAAATCAACCCACTCAAATGGGCTACCCAACGCCCTCGCCCCTCACCCGCCACCCCACTCGCCCAGCCAAGTCGCACCACCCACGTTAGCATGCCGCCTCGCTTACACGCACAGCGCAGCAGCAGCAGCGCGCGCGCGCTCTCCTCTCGCCTTGACAGAGTTAAGCGAAGCGCACACAAAAAACAAAAAGGCCATAAAAATAAAACACCGAAGAAAAAAAGCTTGAAAAAAGTCAACAATAAATTCAGCGCTTGGCAGCACTGTGTATAGCCACACTGACCCTTTGCAACACTGTTGCAGCAAGCGGCGACAACTTGGCCTCTGCTCTTGACTTTCGGGCGATCTGGCCTGATCGTGACTAAACGCAGCAGTTGTTGACACTTGTTATCGATAAAAGTGAACGAAAGACAAACGATTGGCGTGCAATTAAGTTTAAGTTGACACCAGGCGCGAGGAAGTCTTAGCAAATACGCACACACACACACGCACAGACTCTTACATATGTACACATACACATGGGTCGCGTGGAGAGAGTGACTGCTAAATCTTGTTGCTGTCCGGGAGCTCTCTGTTAATCACGCTCTCTCGCTCTGGCGCTTGAAAATGTAATCACTAAATGGATCGCAATGATTTTGTGTAACTGTTTCTCCCGCTTTGGCTTTTGTTTTAGTTGTCAACAATGTTAGGCGCTTAGGCTTAGCTTCATACATACATACGTGAGTGTGTGTATGTATATTTGTAACTTGACGAAGCATCGCTGCATGCAACTATTGAAGCATGAGCATGCAATTTATGTACTCACATACACACACACACACTCACACACTCATCATACATACATATAAAACTATGAAATACAACAACATCGCTAAGCGACTGTACTTTTGATATCAAATCCACTCAACACACATAGAAATGCAACAATACATATACACATGCTGGCATATGCACTAAAATACAACCTAAATCACCCTACCCCCCACCCCCCACACGGCACCCACAGGCGCTACTCTCTGTTTAGTTTTAGTTGCGCTTTAAACTGCATTTGCTTGTTGTTGTTGTTGTTTTTGTAAGCCTCTGCACATAGAGAGCTTGTGTAGAAATAGGTATGTATGTATGTATGTGTGTGTGTGTGTGTGCGTGCAAGTATCGTATTTGTGTGTGTGTTATTTCAACAATTCGTTTGCATTTGCAGCAAACGAAATAGAAATCAAATGCAAAGTTGCAGCCGACTGCGAAATGCTCTATTCGGAGTACAATAACAAATGATAAGAAACAGGTAAAAGTGAAGAAAATTTACACAAATCTAATAAAATAATGCTTTAAAATTAAAATTATCAAAAAAATGTTGATTGTATAGAAGTGAGAGTGTCCGAGTGTCCACTATACCCATTTTTCGCTTTTGGTTAGTGTATAACAAGTGCAATATAGAGAAGTGCATAGAGCAGTGATTGGCAGCTCGACATGAGCCCAGCGGCCCGGGAATGCAGCTCCACCCAGGAGCCAAAGAGCGGAACTGCAATGCAAGTGTTGAGTAGTTGGGTCAGAAGAAGAAAAACCTTCATAACCTAAATAGGAAAATTATTGCATTAGTTCTGTCTTCTGTTTCTTGTCGTTAGCTCCAGGTGATGTGGTGATGTGTTGGTGTGTGTGTGTGTGTGTGTGGCTGGTAAACAGGTGCGCTCCACTTGCACAAACTGAACGATGGAAATTTCGGCTGCTACCCCCGCTCAGAAATATTCAATACTAACTCTCACACACACACTGATACAACGCACGATACCGATACCGACACCGATACACGTACACAAACACTGACACACACACACACACGCACAGCTCAACGGAACGACTAGAAAATGCGGGTCTGGGTCGTCATCGAGACGAGACGGCGAGAATGCAAGCACATAAAGAACGCCAAAAATAAGTTTAAAACTAACGACAGTCTGGTGCGTGCATGCGTGTGTGTGTGTGTGTGTGAGCAGGCAGCATAATAAGCGCCAAGTGTGTGAGAGCGAGCAAGGGGAATTGCTTGTATGTGTGTGCGTATTTTGGAGCATGCAACTTTTCGTGCTATTGCCAAATGCGTTCGTTGGCTCAAGAGAGGGAAAGAGATATAGAGTGACGGAGAGCGAGCGAGTGAGTGAGCATTTGAGTGGAAGGGGGCAAGGTAGTAGAGCGAGAGAGTGAGGCTGGACGAACAAGTGCATGCGTGCGTACGTGTATGTGTGTGTGTGTGTGCGTTAAGGGTCACTTAACGAAACTTGCAAGTGCAAAAGCAATGCAATTAACTAATTAACGGTGTTTCTTTTTTTATTTTTTTGCATCAAAAAGTTCATTAACACAATATTCAAATGTGCTAAAGCGCACATTGTATGCTCATTCATAATGAAGCAAATACACGCAATTCCCCCCAACAAAAGAGCCTACAAAACACGAACCCACACACACCCACATCAGGCTAAGATATGGCAACCACAAATGTGTATATAGATAACGGCAACCCCGTCAACCAAACATAAAAACTTAGCCAAGCGACAAACTGAAAATATAAGAAACAAAAAACGAAAACAAAAAGTAGCAGCAGATAATAAAAGCGAGCGCCTAAGCATGGCGTCACTGAGACGGCCACACGCCTAACAACAACAACAAGAAGAAAACACCAAGCGCCTACCCTACCGGAAAAAAATAACACGGTAAAAGCTGTAAAAATTGTCAATATAGAAAAAAGAGACGAAAAAAAGTCAACGCTAACCAACAGCTTGCAAAATAATGTGCGCGAGTGTCGAAGAAGCCGCTGACATCGACGTAAGCGTCGAAGTTAGCAGCAGCAGCAGCGGCAGCGACTGAGGGTTTTTTTTAACGAGCCGAGTGACAAGCGCACACTAGTACGAGAACTCAACACACAGCACACACACACACGCATACACATAACGACATGCACACGCGACGCAGACGCCGGCCGCAGCAGCAGCAGCAGACCGGTTGAGGTTAAATTGGATAGGGGAAGCAGATGCGATGGGCAAGGCGGACGGCGGGAGTACTGGCTGGCACGCCAAGGCATACATATTGAATTTTTCTTCGACGTAATGAAAATTTTAGCGTGTCGATGGAATGACTATGCTTGGCGCTATGTTATTTTACAGTTTTTTTTTGGACACTTACCGTGCAAAGAGCAAAAAAGAGTAGAAAATCCGTTAAGCTGCTTGTTGTTGTTGTTGTTGCTGTAGTTGTGGGCGCTGCTGCTATTGCGACGCTGGCGTCCAGCCTCTTGGAATTTATGCTAATTTTCCAAGCTCACACACATACACACACGCACACAACCGCACGGAGGAAGTGCACAAAAATTGTATAATTTCTGTGCTTTGAGAAATTTCACTTTTTTGCAGTTGCGTTTGCTAATTTGCCTTATTTACTTGCACGCCCGCTTCTACATACATATATAATATATATGTTTATGTATATACGCTTGCTTATTTATCTGCTATATATACATATGCACGTATGTATAAACGCGTGTACACTGTGCGCCTTTAACACTAATACACTTGCAGAACGCGCTGCTGCTGCGTCGTCGCTGGCCGTTCTGCTTCTTGGCTGCCTTCTGCGGCTTTCCAAAAATGATTTTTTTCTCGCTTTTTTACACGCACTCAAATCGCGATAGTTTTTGTGGTTTTTATATAATTGATTAGAAATATTGCACTTTTGTTTATTTGAATATTACAATTAATTGCTATTTGATTTGTTTGCTACTCCTTTGCTCCGAAAACAAACACATGCATATTCAATTATATATATACATACACGAACTTTGTGGGAAACCGTTGCAATTTATTGCATTACACCTGTAAAACACTCGCGTTTATCATATTTTGTTATTTTTTTTACGCTATGCTAGCTTTGTTTGTAAACAAATAACAAAGTCGTAATTGTAAAATAATTAAACGGTGTTTTTGTCCGCCAACGTTTCAGCGCGTCCAACCCGCTCGATGTTGTTTTTGTAAATGTTGCTTATACATTTAAAATAAATGCAGCAGTGTGACCGCGAACGGCTAATACGAAATATACCAATTTTCGACGTAAGCGAAGGTGGTTCGCGTTTAAGTAGGCCGCAATAGTATCGATGCCTTATGTTAGTTAACAGTAAACGTGAATGTTATGTGAGGAGTAAACAGGGCTGTTAGGCTCAGCTGTTAGTTTCAGTCTCTGTTATTATAACAATTGCTTGCAATTTTGCTGGAATATTTTTCTACAAAATTTAAATTCAATTCTTAAATTTTTGTTAAAACAATCGATTTCTGTTAAAGATCAGTAAAATGTTATGCAAAAACATATGTTTTAGACGAACGACGTAAATGAATGTCATGCTGCGAAGTAGTTCAATTTAGCGAGCCAGTTCGTTCTTTTGGAACTGGTGCCCTCGTCGATCTTTTTACAATAATAAACATGTATTTAATTGCTTGCCTTAAGCTATAACAAAGGTATTTATATCCATGGAAGTATTAGGCTTTGCCCAATTGCACTAAATGCTGCAAATAAGCCTTGCGGCAGTCCATGTTGTCCGCCGGCCGATTGTGCGGGGCCCAAACGGGCTCACCAATAAAATACCGACGCGCTTTTATGTAGTTCTGTGGAAAGAATAATGTTAAGTGCGAGTCTTGAACTCGTTAAACTAATCTGACCTTGCTGTCCAGTGTGAAACGGTGGTAAATGCCCGCCGGAATAATAATCATATCCCCCTTAACCACCTCAATGCGCAGCCAGTTGTCCTCGCCGCTGTAAAATAAACAAACTGCCGATTAAAGCTCATCCTGAAGGGAAACTAGTACAAGTTGTATCCCTAATTTTGAAGGGTAACACTGGCAACACTTTTAGGCTATATGTATGTGTACTCACTCGCGCACATCAAAATAACCGGAACCATCGAGAACCAATCGAATTTCCTCATCCGTGTGCAAGTGTTCCGTGTAGAAGGCCTTCAGCTTGTTCAGGTAATCCGGCAGACATTGCTCGGAGCAGGTGATCTGCGGCAAAAGAAATATGAGTAAATGTTTATGCTTTGTAGCTGATCATCGTACCTGATCCTCGTAGGTGTAGCCACGTTTGGTGCGCAGATCTTTCAGCACCTCATCGTTCTCATGGTCGTCGGCATTGATCTACAAAAGGGAAAACAACGTGAAGATAAGCGCGACTTTGCCAAGGTCGTTGCGCATTTGGCTTACCTGAAAGTACTCCACGCCGGTTTTCTTATAGAGTGTCGCCAGATCCAAGTAGGTGGGTGGATTCCGCTTGTGCTCCAGTCGCTGATCGCTGTCATCGCTGTCCATAAACCACACCTGCACCATTCTAAATCGATGGCTTTATCTTTCCGTCTCGTTCAACGTTCTGAGCAGGTTCGTTCACGACTGAACGAAGAAACCAGCTCGTTCATTTGATTCGCTCGTTCAATTTTTAACCCAGTATTAACAAATGAACTTGGTGTTCATTAAATTCAATTAATTCCCATTATTTAAAAACAAACGGTTACAACTTGAATAAAATATTTGGTACCCGTATTACAATATAAGTACCATTATCATACATATATGGGTATTTTTAATTTCCTGTTTTAATTTGCAGATGAATAAGCGGAATGAGATAGACTTAACCAAGAAAGATACTTACATTTGCATTCCCATTGGTAATGTATTCTGGTATGAATAAGGGACATTGGCCAACATTGATATTTACATTTGCATTCCCATTATTTATGTTGCATTCTAGTGTTAACTTATATTTTAACTTCTGCGTTTCATATTTTACTGCAAAACATATTCAAAATATAAAATTTTTGCATTTGTATTTTAAATGCAGTTTAATAATTTAAAAACAAAATACCATTTTTTTTTACCATTCAATTCGATTAATTCCCATTATTAAACGAACTGTTAAAAAAATACCATTATTTTTGTATATCTACCACAAATGATCTTCGTTCAGTTGAGTGTGTGTGGTTCTAGTTCATTTAGTTCCTTCGTTCAAAGAAATGAACGAAGTCCCGCTATCGTACAGTTCGTTCGCTTTACAGTAATTTCGTTTCCTTGCAGACATATTGTTTGTTCTCTTTTGTTCGAATATATTTTACACAAACAAATCAAAGAGAAATGGAATTCAAATGAAAGAAAACACAAAATGTTGTCAACTTGCCCAAGCTGTCAAAATCGAGGTGATGTTTGCGCCATCATTCGGAATATTTTACACACATTGAATTCTCGAACAAAATTAACAACAAAAATTTTTCGTTTTCAAAATTTTTGCAGTAATTAAAAAAAAAGTATGATGTCGCTACGTTTGACCCGCGGTATATTAAAGAATAATGCAATTAGAAGTTACAGTCGAGCGCCCTGTGAAATAATTGAGATATTGGAATCGGGCTTCGAGACATTGTCGCAATCCAAATCGAAATCGCTGTTGAAAAAGCATTTGACCCGAGAGATTCTCGATAAGATCAAGACAAAGGTAACGCCCTCGTACTGCTCGACGCTGTTGGACTGCATCCAGTCCGGATTGTGCAATCACGATTCGGGCGTTGGCATCTATGCGCCCGATCCGGAGGCATATTCGACATTTTCGGAACTCTTCGATCCGATTATCGAGGACTATCACAAGGGTTTCAAGAAAGCTGATAAGCATCCGGCCACATGTTTTGGCTACGGTTCCGATTTTCCCAATCTCGATCCGGAGGAGCGATTCATTGTGTCGACGCGCGTCCGTTGCGGTCGCTCCCTTAAGGATTTCCCCTTCAATCCCTGCCTGACCAAGAAGGACTATCGCCACCTGGAATGCATGATCACCAAAGTCTTAAAGACGCTATGCAACGATCATGCCGGCAAATATTTGCCGCTCAGCTGCATGGAGCCGGAGCAACAGCAGAAGCTCATCGACGAACATCTGCTGTTCAAGGAGGGCGATCGCTTTCTGCAGGACGCGAACGCGTCGCGCTTCTGGCCGACGGGACGCGGCATATTCATCAACAAGAACCGCACGTTTCTCGTGTGGGTCAACGAGGAGGATCACATCCGTGTCATATCCATGGAGAAGGGCGGCGACCTGGGCCGAGTCTACGAGCGCATGATCATCGGCGTCGAGTCGCTGGCGCATTCGCTCAAATTCAGCCACGACAAGCGCCTGGGCTATCTCACCTTCTGTCCCTCCAATCTGGGCACCACCATTCGCGCCTCCGTGCACATCAAGCTGCCCAATCTGGGCGCCGACAGGGCCAAGCTCGAAGAGCTGGCCAACAAATACAATCTGCAGGTGCGCGGCACCGCCGGCGAGCACTCCGAGGCCAAGGGCGGCGTCTATGACATCTCCAATAAGCGGCGCTTGGGCCTCACCGAATACCAGGTCGTCCTCGAGATGCACAAGGGCATCAGCGCCCTGATCGATGCCGAGTGCCAGGCGGGCTCTCAAAAATAATCATACCCTTATTTGTTATCAATACTTTTTCCAGCTGCAACTGTCGATCATTTTAGCCAGCATAATAAATAGTGTATATTAAAGGACTTGCAGTTCGGACCGCTATATTATCATATAACTAACTAACGTTGAAAGACGATGAGAGCTTTTCTATAAAATGCAAATAGCTTCATTTTCAAGCTCCAGTTAACTGCTAACATCCGTAAATCCTTTAATAATCGGACTATAATATCATATACATGAATACATACATACATACATACATATATACATACATACTTACATACATACATACATACATACATACGTACATACATACATACATACATACGTACATACATACATACATACAAACATACGTACACACATACATACATACATACATACATACTTACATACATACGTACGTACATACGTACGTACATACGTACATACGTACGTACATACACACATACACACATACATACATAGATACATATATACACACAAACATACATACATACATACATACTTACATACATACATACATACATATATACATACATACATATGTACACACATACATACATACATGCATTCGTCTACATACATACATCTACATACTCACATTCGTCTACATACATATCTACATACCCGCCCACCTCCTCCTGCACAGCCGCCTCCTGCTCCACCGCCTCCTCCACAGTTGCTCCTCCACAGCCGTTGGAGCCAACGTTTGCTGGCTTGTTGAATTTAAGCAAGGCCTACTTGAATTCTTGAGAATCGAGGAGGACAGCACCTGGCAGAAATTCGTTTTATTTAAAGCTGCAGCACAGCGACAAATAGGCTTGGTCTGCGTTTGGTATTAGAAAACAAAGCATGCATGCATACATATAGACATACTTACATATGATATATGCATATATACATATACATATAGATATACATACATATATATATGCACATAGATATATACATACCAATATGCATACATACATACATCAGTACGCATATCCGTACACATGTACACATGTACAACACACACACACACATACATACATAAATAATACATAATACATACACATATGCATATACAATACATATACATACACGTACACATAAATACATACATACATAAGAACATCCTTCCGCTTATTAATATCTTATTTGCATTCTTTATAATAGTTATTTAAACTTTTTTCTTGTTTTTTTTTCTCAAGCTTAAACACGACACTATTTTTTTTTTTGTATTTTTTTATTATATTTTTTTTTATAATTTTAATTCTTTTATAAACTTAAGACTTAAATAAAAGTATTTAAAGTTTTCTTTTTTGTTGGTTGTTTTTTTGCTTGACACAAATGCCAAAATGTTTTACATTCTTTTGTTTATATTTTAAGCAAATATTTTTTTGTGAAATAGTTTTCCATTGTTGTTGTTGTTGTTGTTGTTGTTGGTGGTTGAGTAAGCAGAGCAGCAGCAGCAGAGCCTGGTTATTGCAGCCGGACCTGGCCGCGACTCTCCGAGTCCAAGTAGACGACAAATGCCGAGATGCCGCAGGCAGCCGGATATTGGCCGGGGAACAAATCCTACTACTTGCGCTACGAATCCTACTACAAACTAAAGCAAACGCACAGCCGGAAGGGCTGCAGATTTCCAACTGGATTAAATGGGACTCCGCCCGAAAGGATGTTGTGTGTGTGTGTGGGACATCGGTTGTTGTTGGTCCGGCGGAGGAGTCCGTGTGGTTGTGTGGACAGACAACAGCTTACAAGCTCTTCTCGAGCTTGATCAGCTCGGTGATGCCGTCGTACATCTCCTTGACGGCCTGGTATTCGGTGAGGCCCATGCGACGCTTGTTGGAGATGTCATAGACACCGCCCTCGGCCTCGGTGTGCTCGCCGCGAGTGCCGCGCACCTGGAGATTGTATTTGGCGGCGACCTCCTCGAGCTTGGCCTTGTTGGAGGCCAGCTTGGGCACCTTGATGTGCACGGAGGCACGAATGGTGGTGCCCAAATTGGTGGGGCAGAAGGTCAAGAAGCCGAGACGATCATCGTGGCTGAATGGGACACGCTTCTCGATCTCGTTGACGGCGGTGACCAGACGGCGATAGATTTCGCCAAGATCGCCGCCCTGCTGCATGGAAATGATGCGCAAATGATCCTCCTCATTGCACCAGACCAGGAAGGTCTTGTTGTCGTTGTGGTAGATGCCACGACCCGATGGCCAGTAACGGCAGGCGTTGGCCGCCTGCAGGAAGCGATCGCCCTCCTTGAACAGGAAGTGATCATCGATCAGCTGCTGCTGGACGGCCTTCTCCATGCCGGTCAGCGGATAGAATTTGCCCTTCAGCTCACCCTCCAGGCCGGACAGGGTGGTGCTCACCTTGCCCTCCATCTCCTTGTACTGGGCCTCGGTCAAGCAGGGGTTGAAGGGATAGCCCTGCATGGAGCGACCGCAACGGACACGAGTCGAGATCACATACTCGTTGGTGGGATCAACGTTGCCAAAGGTGCTGACATCACCGAAATTGGAGGCCGGATGCTTGTCGGTCTTCTTGAAGCCACCATGGTAGTCCTCGATAATGGGATCGAACAGATCGGCGAACACTGTATAGGCCTCGGCATCCGGCGCGTAGATGCCAACGCCCGAATCGTGATTCTCCAAACCGGACTGGATCACATCGAGGAGGGTCGACTTGAAGGTCGGGGTCACCTTGTTCTTTAGGTTGTCGAAGATCTCCTTGGTCAGGTACTTCTTCAACAGCGACTTCGAGTCGGAGGCGGCCAACTTGGCATAACCCTCCTCCAGTTTAGCGAGAACAGCGGCGTCAACCATGGTGTCTTGTTTGCTACAACAAAAAAGAAGCGCACAAAACGACGACAAATTGGTTAGTTAAAACCTTTTAAAAAGGGTAGACCTAACCTCAAAGTTGAATTATTTTAATTGTTTTTCTGATAGCATTTTTTATGACTTTTATTATAGATAATTAATTTTAGTATGTTACAGTTTAATTTATAGTATAAGAACAATTAATTTGCTCATTAAGAGTTCCAAGGCTTACGAATCAGACTTAACCTCAAAGTTGTTAATTTATCTATATATATATATACTATATGATCTTTTGGCTTTTTATGCGATGTATAGCTGAAGAACATTACATTTACAGTTTTATTCTTCAATTAAATTTGATTATCTCGTTCTGAGTAAAAAAATGTGAGAGAGAAATTTCGAATCAGACTTAACCTCAAAGTTGTTAATTTATTTATATACGATATTTCATCTTTTATCTTTATCTTTACAGTTTAATTCTTCAATTTAATCTGATTCTGCCGTTCTCAGCAAAAATTTCATTCACATTTTCGAATCAGATTTAACCTCAAAATTTTTACTATATCTGATTCTGCAAATATATTATGTTGATCTTTTATCTTTTTGGCGATGTGTGGCTTAAAAACTTTACAGTTTTATTCTTCAGTTCATTTTGATTGTCCCGCTCTGACAAAAGTTAGATAGATAATGAAAGATAGGACTTTCGAATCAGACTTAACCTCAAACTAAACATGTTAATATATCTAAATATATACTAAATGATCTTTTGTCTTTTTATCTTTATCTTTTCACATATATTCTCCAAATTAAACTAAATTGTCCTGTTTTGAGTTAAAAATGTGTAAGATAGGATCTTCGATTCGGATTTTAGTGTAATATGTCTTTTTGAAGAGGAATATTTTCGTTTAGGTTTTATTTTTGAATTAAATTCAAATTGAGCGGTTTAAGAGTTAAAAATTGAATGCTCTCGAATCGGTTTAAGCTAAAAATATTTACTTAAAATAAAAGTAATTTCTATTCTGATATTTTTTAGTTCAAAAACATTATCAAATTCATTTGGACGCGCCCCTCTTGTTTGAGGGCAAATACTGGTCTAGGTCTAGGGGTTGATTTAGTGGCTCGTTTCGTATGGTTTTTGGGTACTTTTAACCAATTGATGTCCTCTAACCCGCTGACCCTCCGCGTATTATTGCAATTGTGGCGCCCAAAAGTCGGCAATGGCTTTTCCGTTGGGCACGCGACAGAGCAATTTTAAAGCAATCCATTAAAAACGCCTCCCACACGCGGTGGTTGCTCCGCAATAATTGAGCTGTTGCGGGGGTGGGTGGAGCTGAGGGTGGTGCTGACAACATTTTTGCCGGCTGGCGCTGAATACGCACAGAACCCTGCCCTGACCCCGACTCCGGCTACGGCTGCGGCACATGCGCGCGTTGCCGTGTGCCCGGTTTTTGGCCTGGGCCCCGGTCAGAGACCAGGGCAATAATATTTGTATGCCACTTTGGTTTTTCGGGCAGCCTGACGTCAGCACTGGATACACACGCACACGTACAGGTCTAGGACCTATGACAAGCGCCACAAAATGGAATACACACCCATCCTGGCCAGCGGCATCTTGGTCTGCAGCCGCTGTGGCGGCGGCTCCGTTCGGCTCGCCGCCGCCGCCGTTGGCCGTGGCGGCCGCCTCGCCCTCGATCACTTTCTCCTTTTTATCCTTGGAGGCGCACAAACCCATTTTTGTTTTGGTAGTTTTTTTTTTAGTTGTTGTAAAAGTTGTTTGTAAAAAATTTGGCCTTGTCGCTTGGTCACAAAGGTTTTTTTTTGTTGGGAGTGTGTGTAAAAAGGTGCAGGTAAAATGAAATCACAATGCAGCTGCTTTTCCGCTTTTCCGCTTTTCCTTCTACTTTTCTATATATAAATCCGTAGTAGCTCACACACACATATGTACACGGCTAACACACACACACACAGACACACACACACGCTTAAATTGTATTGCTTTTGGTTAAGTTTTTGTTAAATATTTTTGTTTGATTTTTTGTTTTTTTTTTTTGGTGGTTCGCTCGTCTTAAGTGCTGGGAATAATTAATAATCAAGAAATTTGATTTGATTTTTTTGCTTTCTTTTCTTTTCTTTTTTCACGTTTCTCGCTGCCGCGCCCAAAGGTATACTACGAGAGGCTACACTACTACACAGAACGTCTAGGCTACGACTAGAGGAGCAAAAAGGACGCGCGCGCTCGTGTTACAAGGTGCAAGCTGCTAAGGACCAAAACTGGCTGCTGACTAACACGGGCCACAAACACGGGCTGCCGGGTTCGATGGATTCACAGGATTCGATTCGGTTCGGTTCGGCTCGGGCAGAGAGACTCAATCGTTCGGGCTTGGCAAGGAACTGACGCGCCCAGGACGAGCAGCCAAATTCAGCGTAGGATTTAGCGAGAGAGAGAGAGAGAGAGAGAAAGAGAGAGAGCGGGCGAGGGCTTGTCCTGGCCGGGGTTGAAAGCTTAGCCTAGCCGCAGGCGCCGGCGGCGTGCAAAAAAAAAAAGAAAGGCAGAACTGTTGCCGGATGAGAGCGCAGCATTATGCGGAAGGATATATTTATACGGATGCGGAACAACCACCAGCAGCGGCTGCAGCAGCGGCAGCAAATCGATAAAGTTTGTGGCACGCGGCAGCTGAAAAATTGTTGCGCCTAAAAAGCAAGGGGCAGGGAGGAAGGGAGGGGGGGCTCAAGTCAACTTCAAGTGTGAAACGAGGGCTGCTAATGGCTTGACGGACGCCTCGAGTGCCGTGTGGCATGCGGCATGTGGCATGAAAATCACGGCCAGGCCAGCACCAAAAACGGGAGTAGAGTGTAGAGTGCACGTGCACTCGGCTCTAGACGAGTCTCCCCGTCTCGGCGTCGCATCCACGAGATACTTTTCACGCCTGTGCAGTGGCGCGTAACGAGAGGGAGGGAGAGGGGGAAGAGGGGGCTGCCGTTGCATGTCTGTGGCACATTATTTGTGCAATTTGATTTCGCTTTTGGTTTTGTTTCGGTTTTTTCAGAGTTTCAGTTTTCAAGTTGCCTAATTTGATTAGTCAGCCTCCTCCAGCGAATCTCTCGCGTGACTAATTTTGCTGCGGCTCTCCAGTGACTAATTCCCGCCCCCGCCCCCCCCCCCTGCCCCCCTCTACCACATCCCCCCCCTCAGCAAACTATTAGGCCAACAACTGCAAGCTGCGAATATTGATTTGAAATTGAAAACAATTTAGGTTCCCCCCCCTCCGCAACTAAGCCCCTGCCCAGGTAGTCGAGTTCTGACTAACGTTTAATAATATTTAATCAGTCTAAGCTGATTGCTAGAGTACAGCTAATTGGCACTATCTAGAAGCTATGTCAAAATAAAAAGAACTTAGTATAGTCCCATATATAAGACGTTATCTGTCGAATTTCCAGCATTATCTTTGCTGGCAGTCGACGGAAACGTGCACAAAAAGCAGATAATTTACAAAAGAGATCTTAGCTCGAAGAGGGTCTAAGGCAGTACAGTGGTCACTCGCTAGGTTGGACTAGCAGAAATTATATATAAATATATATTATATTATATATAATAAATGTATATATATTAAATGTATATGTATTATAATATATATTTTAAATGCATTTATTTGAAAATGTGATCTAGGAATCTTGTTTTTTCATTCATTTTTTAGTGCAACTTAATTTCTGTTGATTTTCTATCTTCCTCTCCCATTTTTCTATCTTCCTCTGGAGCTTAGCTTGAAAATGTTTCTAACTATAGCCTTTTACCTGATCTGTATGCAAATCTAGGTGTTTCTTTTTAATATACTATAAAAAGCACTGGCTACAGGGATCTTAAGTTCTGGCATTAGAACTTCTTATTGTAACTCTCACATTCTAATACGAAACTCGATAAAAGGTCTTCTCATTTGTGAGAGGGGGAGACCTTTTATCGGGATTCATATTTATTTATTAATGGTCCAGAAAAACGAGTGTCTTCCTAATTATTTAATACATTAAAATATGAAAATTAAATGCTTAAAGTCTAATTAGGGTACACAATTTTCTAATAGCATCAACGACACGATGGAGGTATAAGAATATGAGACTAACATACAGAAGCAAAGAAGCCTTATCCTAAGGAAACTCGATAAAAGGTTTCCTCTTCAAAGAAAACTGACCTCTAAACTTCTTTAAAGTCCTCCCCATGCTTTAATTAGGCTTCTTTAAGAAGCTCTACTGCGAATTCTGAAACAATTTGAGTGCTCAACTTCGCAGTTAAAAAGCCGAAGTCTATTTGCTATATAACATTTTTTTTAACATATTTCCCTTTAACCTCTAAAACAGAAAACGAATGGACTGCATTGCCTTTTCCTATGAAAGATCTGGACATTATCTTAGGTTGCAAACCAATTATTTCTCTTCGTTCTCACACTTAACTCATTTAATCTATTATCTAAAATTATTCGAGTGCTCAACTTGGTTGTAGAGAGCCAAAATTTAACTCATCTATAACAAATTTGAAGCACATTCCCTCCCTTTAAGAGCGCTCCTATTGCCTTTATCTTTGAAAGATCGTGACATTATATTAATATTTCCAATTATTTCTCTTCGTTTTCACTTTTCCCATTTAATCTATTATCGATTTAAACAATTTTGTCAATGTTTGTTGCGTTTGTCACTCATTTGGGGAATTTTGCTGTGGAAACTTTGAGGAGTCATATGAGAGGTGTTTCGTGTGTGTGATAATTGGCACATAAAGATAAGCTATTTTTTTTCTTCTATATATTTCTTTTTTTTGCACTGGTTTTTTAAGATTGTGGGCGGGTGGTGTTCGCCATCTTAGCGACAACGCCCCAGGCCGCAGGTAAAGTACTTGACGAGTGCAACAATTGCGCTGTCGCATTTGATGTAGCTGATATAGCCAGGTTTGGGCTTATTGCGCGGCTGTTAACGGCCAACTAATCAATTAACTCGAGTGTGCACAACATTCATGTCGCACAAACAGACTCTTCTCTCAAGGGGCTGGGCAGAGTCCTCAAGGCCCTGGCAACAAACTGCTGCTCGCTCGGCGGCACTTAAAAGCAACAGCAAATCGAATTAAGTTGGCACAATTGAAAAACTGATTGCATTAGATCCCCCCCTTTAAGTCCACTCGACAACCCTCAAGGCTAACAGAGGCAAGCGAGCAACGTGACAACCCTGGCAAAGAAAATAACAAGAAAACAAGAAAACAGGACGCAGCTTTAAACGTAATTATATTCATTTTCACGAGTTCACGAATGTGTTGAACATTTTCCATGATTTTAATATTTATATATGTATATCCTAATACAGTGAAAACTCTCCTGGGCGAACGCTCAAGTCTTTAGTTCTTTGTCCTCAAAATATATGTCGAGGCGAAAGCAAACATATGGAAAAATAAAAATTCAAACGTCTTTCTTTATGCTAGATATTGGACCTTCAATTTTAGTAAGGATTTTGTTAGTTTTTTAAGACTTCTTTTCCTCTCTTCATTTGATTCCTTTTCAAAAAGAAATGTGGAATTATTTTCTGGACATTTTTTTAAGGACTTTTTTCCTAAAGTTGGGTAAAGAAACTGTAAGTTGTTTTAAGATTTCCTTTCTTTCTTTATGTTATTCCCTTCCAAAAAAGTTGTTTCTTTCGTGCCAGGAATGACGAATTTTGCACAATATGGAATTATTTTCTGGAGATTTTTTGAATAGAACTTTTATCCTAAAGTTAAGGTTTTCGAGTTTTTAGCCTTTTATGAGGCAACTAAAAAAACTAGATGGGAATAGATTTTAGGAGATGGAAATTAAACTTTCAAAGATATTTGCTCTTTGAGCCTTGAGTTTGTCGCGTCGAGTTTTCACTGTATTGTTTGATATGCAAACATTTATTTAGCTGGTCTCAACTTTATGGCCAGGAATTGCGAATAACGCGAACGCGCGCACTGTATTAACGCGATTGAAATTGGCAACTGTTAACGGTTAACTGTGATACGCGAATGTTGCATGAAGTTTGCAAATGCGAAAGCAAACGCAGTCAGAGAGAGAGCAAAAGAGAGAGGGAGAGCGAAAGAGAGAGAGGGAGAGCGGCGTCAGCTGATAAGCCGCAAAAGATTGTGGCTGCAGTTGCCGGCTCGAAGCGTCAAGTTGAATCGCACAAACAGCTGGCGAAACGGATAAGATATATTTAACTTGGCCAACTCAACGAAAAGTTTGGCTAAATATGTGCTTCTATAAGTCACAAAATTGGCAAAAGCCAGACGGAAAGACAGACAGCCCAGACAGGCAGTAACTGGAATACAAGTCAAGAGGGGTCGACTAGGGACTACCCTGTACCTGGTTTATACATGCACACATGCATACACACATGCAGCAGCAACTGTGCTTCTTCTTTCGACTCCACTCCACTCCGTATATTTGTTCTTATATAACTCGGGTCTTTGTGTCCCGTGTGCTTCTTCTTCCCACTCCACTCCACATTGTCGTATATTTGTTCTTATGTAACTCGGGTCTTTGTATTCCGATCTTTATAAAATTTATGGAGCTTTGATAAGGCATCTAAATGTGTGCATGTCCCGAAGCACAAGGCTATAACTTTAAAAGTAAGCTTTCTTTTTATATTTGTAAGGAATGGCTGGAAGTATCCAGAGCGTGATCCATTTGGGCCCTGAGTGTATTTAAAGCTAACTGGCTTTAAAGCCCAAACTGTTGCCTCTACCTCCTATAATCCTCGAGTTTTGCTTAAAATAAAACTCGATCCTAAATTAGTTTATCCCTATTTTTAAACAAATAAAGGGCAGATATCGAAAGATAAATATTATCTGCTTAAAATCTTTGATCTCCTGCGCTGCGCGCTTCAAGGAGACAAAGTCGTTTATATAATTATACTAGCGTCGAGAAAATTAAATATTTTATTAAAATTGTAGAGTTTACTATTCAGCATTCAGTTTCGATATGAGAGTCGGGTAAGAAGTTTACATCGACTCGTCCTGATCAAAAAACTTGTATACCCTCCTATTAATCTATTTTCAATTTATACAGGGTATTATGAAAGCGAAAGCCTGGCCAAGAATCGCTTGGAGCTGCAGCCAAAATGCAATTGCTTGCTGCAATTTTCAGTTTATGGCCAAGTCGAATGGGTTATTGAACCGAGACCCGATGAGGGAGGGGGGGGGGGGCCTCCCCCTTTCCCCTCGCTAACAAACCATGTGTGTGACTTAATTGCAAAACTTTGGACCATGCTGCGCTTTTGGACAGGCTATTGCACAAAGAAATTGGCAGTCGGTCCGCTTGGCTGGAAATGCGCAAAGTGCTTTTGGCCAACGACATTGACATGGCCCAAAACGTGCGCAAATGCAAACGGGAAATTGCATGAAAACCAGTCGAAAATCGAAAACAGTTTGATGACAGCCACCAGACGACGTTTAGCTATGGCATAATCTAGTCGAGCAAACTTGGCTATCAAATGAGTATTATTTTTTACAATCGATCGTTATTAACATAATTATATAGTTATGTAATATGCAATATATGTAATGATTATGTAATATATTGTTAGCCATGCTAATTAGATTTTGCTTTTATATCAGGACTAGGACTAATGAAACTCGGCGAAGTTTTAAAAACAAAGTTGTTACTCAGCCTAAAATAAGTTTGTGGTCGATTAAATAAAACAAAAAAAACAGTTGTAGAAACAAAAGTTTACAGATTTTTCGATCAACTTCTTAAAAGTACCCGCTGAAGATTCATTTAATCCGAAATATCGAGCTACCTAATTAATGCTGATGATATACATAAGCATGGTTGGCCCTCATGCGAGATACTTAAGCTACCCCCAAAAAAAAAAACCAGCACGGGATTAGGTCTGGGAAACTAAACCAAATATGAGGGAGAAGTGAGCAGGGCGCGCCCGCATTATTCAAGTGCTGGGCATTATATTTACGAATATATATTCATATATATGTATATAAATATATGTACATTGTGTATTGCTTTGCTAATTTAATTAAAATTCTTTTGGCGAATGCTCAATGAGGCAGCTATATTATATTTTAGATACGGAGCGGGTTGGGTTAACATTATTGAGGCCCATGTTTATGTATTATTTCGTCTTGGGCTGTGGCAAGTGTTGGGCAATGAAATTCGCTAGAAATTTGCCCGGATGTCGTTGATTTATAAATTTTAGCTGTCTGCGAAGACAATCAACGAATAAATGTGGCAGACGCGACAGTCATTTGGCTGTGGCAACAACAACAGCAGCAGCAGCAGCAGCAGCAGCAGCAACAACAGCACAGCTATCGCTGTTACTGTAGCTGTAACTGTTAAGCCTCAGCGCTGTTAATAACAGTTGATGTTAAAAATAGTTAGCTTTGCAAGCAGCGCAAGCTTTTAACCAGTGAAAGCTGTCGTAAAGTGGCGCACGCTAAAAGTCCTGTGCTGGCAAAAGCTTGCACGGAAGCTTTTAGCAATGCCTGCTGCTGCTGTTACAGTAGCGGTCAAAATATTGTGCTCGCTGTTTGATTTGTTTACATTTTACTTGATATAGCACCGTTTTGTTTATTTGTTTTGTGGCGCTGCCAATGTATTGTGAATCAAATCAGGCGACACAGACACACACACACACACACACACACACATATTGTATTTTGCCTAGTTGGCAGTTTTGGGGTTGGAATAGAGCGGGGGTGAGACGGGGGCAATTTCATTTCCTGTCTAGCCAAATTGAGCCCAACCCCTTTTGGTGATTATGCAACTTGACAGTTAGTTAACAAGTGGAGCAGCCTTTTGTTTAAGCCGGCGTTGCTTTGTAATGAGAGAATTGGAAAAATCGCTTGACTTTTCCAATCTAACGCATTGTCACGCGTTAATCATGAGTTGTCGCAGCAAAGCGGCAATTTTCCTAGTTTGCGCTGTGCGCTATTTTTTCTTTATATGTACATTTTCGCTTTAATGGATTTCAATTGAATAATTAACAACAACGTGCCAGCGGCTGGGCCAGCAATTTGTACAACAAATTTGCGCGAGTTGCGAAAAAAGAAAAACAACAACAGATAAATAAACTAAACTAAACACAAGTGAAAATTTTCCCAAACAATTGGAAATTCTATTTTTTAGCTGTCAGCTGGATAATATTTCGCCAGCGGCTATAAATATATGCGCAGGTATCGATTCTAGCCCCCCCTAGTTAAATGCCCTATAATTTATATATATGCATATATATATAATGTATGTATATATATAGAGCTGTGTATCTGCTTGGCCTTTGTTTATTTGAAAACGTTTTCGTTATGCCTGTATTTTTAGCAGCCGGCATTATATCAGGCCGCAACTAAGGCAACGGCTGCTTACTAAAATTAGCCTGCCAAAGGTATTTCGAATGGGGCTGTCAAACTGTAAGCTCTTATATAACCGGGACATAGGAAGAGTCTGGACTGCAATTGCAGGCGGTGCACGGGTTCATTCAACTAATTGTTAGGCTAAGCAAAACTCTAACGACTGTTAACTTGGCTAATGTGCGGCAGATACAATATCTTTGTGCGATAAGCGATTATGCAACGCGTTCGGCAATGACCGCGAAATACATTGTTTTTTTTTGTGGTTCAGTAGAACCGCTTCTAGACACAAGTTCAAGGCGAATTCGCTATGCTAGTTGCCAGCTGGGGAGGTGGGGGTGTGGCAGGTGAGCCACAGCGAAGACCGCCAAATGCTGACAACGTTTTTTTTTTGTATTATTTAAGTTTTTTTTTCGTTTTTGGCAACAGCCATCGACAAGCTCTTATCGTTTGGCACTAGTCGCAATTAACGCTGTTTTTTTTTTTCGTTATCTTTTCAGATAGTTGCTATTTTTTCTCTTTTTTGTTCTCGGGTACAGTTACAAAATTGCAGCCGAGCTCAACGGTTGCACAGCCGCTGCGTATCCGCTGAAAAGCTGCCCTCAGTGCAAAAACCAGTTTTTGCAATTGCAGGCGGCTCAAAAAACAAGAAGAAGCAAAGTTTAAGTGCCAACCAAATATGGGTATACAGCCATAAAATGCTGACCGTTTTTTTTTTAGATTTATATATTTTTTTTATTTTCATGCCGGTAACCGGTTTGGCTGCGCTTTTGGCGCATGCAAAATAAAAACGGCAAACTGCACTTTTGAAGTGACTCAATTTTACATAAGTCGTAAAAATGTTATTGAGAATCGGTCACACAGCACGTATCGTTGCCTGGTCACACATTCTTTTATTTTCTTTCCAAAATGCTGCTAAACTTTTAGGCGCCACAACAACAACAACACTTAACTTAATTTTATAAAAAATATTTATAATAATTTTATCACAGCATATGCACTGGATTTATTTGGATTTATTGTTTCTTATTTTCTTTGGAGAACGGCTCACCTTTGCAACCGTAGAATTCAACGTCCAACGTTACAATGATCAGAAAGTTTTGTTCTTTGGCTCAGCTGCAGTCGGCTGTCAGTCGGGCACCGGCAGCGACGCAGGCAGCAGCAGCAGCAGCAGTAGCGCAGCG
Organism: Drosophila montana; assembly: GCF_035044405.1. Classification (NCBI taxonomy): domain Eukaryota; kingdom Metazoa; phylum Arthropoda; class Insecta; order Diptera; family Drosophilidae; genus Drosophila; species Drosophila montana. Next base: position 379,583 of record NW_026996406.1, read on the forward strand.
CCGACAAGCGGCACCCTTCTTCTTTCACTTTCAAACTATTCAACGACACAAGCAACACACAGACAGATGCGAGCGCAGCCGGCAGCGAGAAAGAGAGACGAGCAAAAAGCTTTGCAGTGGTATTTTAAATGTGTTCATGTGACTGTGTGTGAGGCCTGCCTCCTGCTACGCTGGCGTCGCTGCCTGCTGTTGCTGCTGCTACTGTACGCATGTATTGGTAGCCTGGCAACTGGCAATTGACGTAGGACGTGACGTATGGCAAAATGGAAAAGCTTCACTTTTTATTCATAAAATGCGAGCGCAAAAGAGCGCGAATGCTTAACGGTAGAAAGCTCAGCAGACAGCAAGTGGAAGCAGTGCGGCCGATGCCATGTTGTCTGGTGTAAATGTATGCAAAAAGGAAAGTGTTCGCAACAATGCAACTTGCATGCGTGTGGGTGGGTGTGTGTGTGAGTGAGTGAGAGAGAGGGAGAGGTAAGCAGCGCCTTGCAACTAACTGCATACATATACAATTTTATGGTACAGTTAGCGGCAGCGCTTGTCTGTCGCCGACTGCAGCGGCAGCGACAGCGGATTATATAGCCACAGCCTATATGGGGGCGTGCTGCTGCTTGTGTTGGTGACTGAGCAGAGTTAACGGTGCCTGCCTCACATGACACACAGCCTTTGCTACATTCACGCACACACACACATATGCACGCGCAAACATTGCTTAATTATTGAGGAACACTAACACATACATATTTACATTTAATTTATAACGACACTCGCCTCAATGAGTAGTTATAGGGCTGCGCCCGTGACGAACCTGACGAAAGTAATCAAAGTTAATCGAAATTTATTGTTCCCAGGGCACAACTAAAAAACCCACATAACCACATTTGTTTATATTTGCGCTCTTTTTTTTTCTGCTAGTATTAAGTGTAAATATTTACTCTATTCAAACAACAAGCTGAGCTGCGAAATGAAAGCTTGGCAAATGTGATCGCAGTGGGAACAGTGTTGGGAACAGCGTCTTTTGAAGACGTGCCAGAATCGCACATTCTACATTTTTATTATGAAATATGAACACATATTACAAAAACGTAGCACAATATATTTTTGGCACATAAAATAATGAAATTTTGAAAAATGAAAGAATATAATATACTGACGATATTATAAAAGACAAACAGAAAACTGGTCAGCTGAAGACTTGAGTTTATATAGAGAACAAAAATTCAAATAAAGAAATCATGTTTTTACATATTTTCTCAATAGCGTATTTGTAAAATTTAGCATCTATTCAGACCATTTAACATAAGTATCATAAATTCAATATATGCTCAACATTGTATATTTGAATTATATCAAAAAGTTTTAGCTAAAATCTTGAACTTGATTTTGAAAAATAAAATGTTGCCTCTACATATACCTGGTATATATGCTATATATACAATATATATATGTATATAAGAAAAAGCAAAGGCAACCTGCCTGAATTATAAACATCAGATAGAAAAACAGACAGTTCTAGATATTATATCGAACATATTTTAGCTGTTTAGACGAGCAAAAATTAAAATATCTACATACATATTTGAACAGTTGCCAACGAATTTTATGCAACAAGCCGCAAAAACAATATAAAAAACAAAGATAACAGCTAGATTATATATTTTCTATCTATATATCTTTATATGCTTGATTTCTTGTTTTCAAAAGAACTTTTGCTTTTGCGGCGACGTGGCGCACAAATTAAATTAATTATATTAATTATACTAAAATGAAATCTAAGATATTATTCGGCTGACATTTGCTCAGGCAGGATGTTCATTGCATAACCTCAGTTTTATCGTCGTTTGCACATTTTCACATTTTCCCATTTTTTATATTATTTCTTTTTTTTTTGCTTTCGTTTTCAATTGCTGCTCAAGTGGCGCTGAGATTACGTAAATCCCAGCAGCTTTCAAGGCGGCCCGGCCCCGAACAATAGATGTTATATCAAAATCGCAAACAACACATACATATACATATACACGAATACTCATACATACATACACTTTCGCAGGGGGTTGGCATCGACCTTGAAAAGCTGACGACAATGTGCTCTATTGCTACAGCTGGCAGTCAGTTTTGACATGTAGTTAAGCAAGCACTTAGCATACGGAAAACTAAGACACAAAGTACTTTTATGTATAAGTACACGCAATACTCACAGTACTCATTAAATTCACTGAAATGACTCATTAGATTCACGATTCTTTCTATATGTGATACGAACTTTATCACTAACTGTTCGTTTTTTTATAGCACTACGTCTATTAAATGGATTATAAAAGGACGTTATAAAGTTGTAAATTAGCCTTATACAAACTAGAGAGTATATACAGAAAGGTTTAATTGTTTTCCATGTATATATAAAACTTGATAGTACAGAAAACTGATTTGTTGGAAATTTAGAAGCCTTCCTTTTGTGCACACATATTAAATAGTTTTAAAATTTGGCAGGTTGTAATGCTTTCTTTGTTGTGTTCACATTTCTACCTATTTGTCAGTGCATTTTGCATGCCCGAAAGTTCAGCTGGGTGCGTTGCGGTGGGCGTGGCCAGCAACAATCGTGAACTTGAAATATGAATTGCATAAGTTTGGCGTTTGTTTGCACAATTGAATCATTGAGTGAATGAAAATACGGCAAAAGGGGGAAGTGAATATGCCAAAAAAAAAAAAATAAAATTTAGTAAATCATTTGGGCAATGTGTTATTAATTAGTTCAATTTGCGGGCAGCCAGGCACGAGTTCAATTAATGCTCTCACTTTCCAGGCAATTAGCCATCATTTTGAATGCCGTGAAACAGAGTTGCGGCTATTCCATGCAACAGATATAATATTATAGATATACTTATATATATATTATAGTTAATTTTTCGGCTATACAACCTGCTAAAAGCTCTGCGCATGTTGTCATACGATTTTCGCTGCCTTTGTTTGTTTGCTAAACAATATTTTGGCAGCACTTCAAAAGCGTCGCTTGCCAAAAGCAATTTGCAAACGCGTGTGCCAAAAAATCGAACCAAGTACATATATCTATATAGATATGTATATAGGTGCTTATACATTAACGTCAAATGAAGCAACCACCGACCCAAGCGACTTTTCTCAGCATCCAAATGACGGACACTGTCCATCAGCCGCACAAAAGCGAACTCTAGCAATTAGAGATGAGGCATGACGCCAACGGACTAGTTCTGTACAATATAGAAAGATAATCTATAGTATTATACATAAATCCATCTAAATTTAAGCTGTGCAGGAGGCAAGCTGCTGCAACGTTGCACAGCCAATTTGCCGCACACAAACCACAAGTATAATTTAAAACAACAATGTACTGTATAAATAAACAAACGAAATAATAAATAAATAAATCTCAAACTGTGCCGAAGTTTATATACGCTTGCAGACTGGATTCTCGATTCGTTCTATGGAAGCTAAATGATATATTAACCGATTATTCCTATATAGCCATATGCTATAGTAGTCTAATCTTGACGAGATTTTGCCCATATGTAATATGCATGGTTAGACTAGTATATTCCGAGTTTGGTGAAGATATCTTGAAAAACAAAAAAGTTATTTAGACAAAACTTATTTTCAACCGATCTTTCCTATGGCAGCTATATGATATAGAGGTCCGATGTTGATAGGCTTTTGCATATAAATAAGGAGCATAGTGAAACTAATAAATGCCGAGTTTGGTCAAAATATCTTGATAAACAAAAAAGTTTTCTATACAAAAACTTAATTTTCGATTGATCGTTCCTATGGCAGCTATATGATATAGTGGTCCGATGTTGATAGGCTTTTGCATATATATGAGGAGCATCGTGAAATTACTAAGTGCCGAGTTTGGTCAAGATATCTTGATAAACAAAAAAGTTTTCATAGAAGAACCTACTTTTCGATCGATCGTTCCTATGGCAGCTATATGATATAGTGCTCCGATGTTGGTAGAATTTGTCATATATATGGGGAGCATAGAGAAATTGATAAATGCCGAGTTTGGTCAGGATATCTTGATAAACAAAAAGTTGTTTATACAAGAACCTACTTTTCGACAGATCGTACCTATGAAAGCTATATGATATGTTGGTCCGATCCAGCCGGTTGCGACAAATGTCCTGCGTTAAACAGAAATAGAGACGTATGCAAAGTTTCCGGCCGATAGCTTTAAGACTGAGAGACTAGTTCGCATAGAAACAGACAGACGGACAGAGGGACGGACGGACAGGGCTATATCGACTCTGCTATTGATACTGATCAAGAATATATATACTTTATGGGGTTGGAGATGTCTCCTTTCGAGACAAAATTATAATACCCTCTGCAAGGGTATAAAAATACACACAATAGCTTGTAATTGAAGAACTTAGCAAGAATATCTTGAGAAAATATGTCTAAAAAAAACTTAATATTTAACCGATAGTTCCAATGAAAGTTATCTGATATAGTGAACCAATACATCGAGCCGCCAATGAGCTGGCTATATCGATGGCTTTAAGTCTTAGAAGAAGAATGTTCCTAATCAAATCAAATATATTTATGCGTTACGCACATAGCGATAAATTCATGGCACCCGCGGTTAGGGTGTATTTATATAAATCCAAGTAAATTATTTTGTTGCCCGGCGACAGTCGTTGCGTTGCGTTGCGTCTCCAAACATGCACGTTTAAATATAAACTCGGCATGGGGGAGATCATGTGACCCGGACGACAGGCGACAAAATCGTACACCGCGCCGCACCGCACTGCACCACAAACGGGCCAAAAAACGTATTTGCATAGGCAGAGTGCGGTGTTTTATTAGTTTTTCATTTAAAAATGTAGTGTGGGCGGATTGCCAAAAGGCAACTCTCTCTCACTCTCTCTCTTTGGCGATTGGGCCACATCCTTGAGCCACCTGGCAAGTGCAAGGCTTGCGTGCAAGGTTCCATTAATATTAATGGAAAATCAATTGCAAGCAATTAGAGGCGATATATATTTTCTTTTCGATTTAGCCAGATGCGACAAGCACAAGGGACGAGGCCCTAAAAATTCTTCATAAAAACATGGCTGCCGTAGTGAAGAGTGCACGACTTGAAGATTACCTGTAAACAGATAGGCTTTACTACATCATGAAAAGCAGGCGTAATCCTCTATCCGAGAAATTACAATTGTTATCGAAACAGAGAAGATATCTTCTTCAAGTGATTGAGAATATAAATACTGCATGGAGAGCTACCTCTTTATGCCTATTACAGACATTAGCACAAACGTGTACAGGGTATACAGAATACCAAAGAAAAAAAAACTGCAACCGCAGCGCAGCACACAGTCAGGCCGGCAGGCAGCCAGTTGCCAAGAGCTGTCCGCCCAAGCACAGAACATGAAACTAAAATAAACAGCGTCATCGTCACCAACATCATCATCATCGTGATCATCATCATGATGATGATGAAGCGGTGCATTATTACAGTCAGATATTTTTTGTGCTGCAACAGCAACGTTTGCCGCTTGAGGCTGTCGCCACATGGCAACTATTTTAGCGACAAGAAGTCAACAGAGTTCGTTGAACCCGCCCGCGGAGAGTTGCCGAGATGCCATGCGGAAGTTGTCGCGCGCGAAAACTAATTAAAAACAAAATGAAACAGCTTAAAATAGGAGGCTAAGAAAACTAAAAAAAAACGAATTTGAAATGAAATTATGCACGCGTGCGGGTGGAGCTTACCGGGTGCCCGCCTGCTGCGCCTCCTTGATGGACTGCACAAAGGCATTGGCCTCGCCTTTGATGAAGTCCTGGCTGGCATCCTTTAGCTGCTCCTTGTCGACCTTTAGCCCCTTGTTGGCCGCCTCAAACAGCTGATTGTCCAGACCGTCGTGAATGGCACCGTTGCCATTGGTCGCCGTGCCATTGGACTCGGTCAAGGATTTGGGCAAAGGAATTGGCATCTTGTCGCCTGCGTCTGCAACTGCCGCTTTGGCTGTAGTTGCAGGAGTGCTTGGTACCGGTGCGGGTGCGGGTGCAGGAGCGCTGGGTGCAGGCGTCGGCTTTGGTGCAACCACAGGAGTTACTGCTGGAGCTGCTGCAGGCGCTGGTGGGGCAACCGCAGGCGGCGCAGGAGTTGCAGGCTTTGGCGCTTCTGGTTTCGATGGAGCTGCGGCGGCAGGCGCTGCTGCAGGCTTTAACGAGGGTGCGGGTGGGCTAGGTTTTGCAGTCGGCGGTTGCGCTGCAGGTGCTGGGGCAGGTGCAGGAGCGGGTGTGGGCGCGGCTGCAGGCGTCGGTTTATTTTCTAACGCCGGTTGCGCTGGCTTATTGGAACTAAAAAGCCAGGCCAAACGCTTTCTACAAAAACAAAATGCAACAAAAAAAAAAAAGAAAAATGATAAGAAAAATAAATAAAATTGCCAAGTAAACAATACAAATTACAACAAAATGTTAACAGGAATTAAAAGATAAAAGTGCTTAAATAAAAATCAACCGGCAAAAAGTGTGCGTCTGTCTTCTTCTTCTTCGCATTTCGAATGTACTTTGCCAGAACTTTCTGCGGCTTTGCCGCAAACATTTTGCCCATTTTGCATTGCAATCTACTCACCACAATTATTTGTAACAGTAAATAAACAATAATTTGATTGCTAAACAATTTGCAATTGCTTAAACTAACTTTTTTAATATACCACAACGAAATTGCAAACTTAGCTTGGCGAAGACACGCGCGAAAAGAGAGGAATAGAATGAAAAAGAGTGTGACCCCAATGAAATTGAACAAAGGACAAGATGGCAACGCTCTCAGGCAGTGTCAGCCTATGATTTACAGTGTAATAACATAATGTAAAAAAAAAATCATAAAAATTATTATTAGCTGCAAAATGAATGTTGTAATAGGTATATATGTTAAATGCCGAAGTATTCCAGTCCTATTGACATAGGCGATGCTGTAGCGCAAAATTGTAATAACAGGAGCAGGAGCTGCCAGAGCTTACAAGTGTAGCCCAAAAACCAGTATTGGTAATAGAATACAATATAGAAGAAGAGAATAAATACCAAACAAATTTACAATGATGATCGTTATCAACTTAACAGAATCAGCATATATATAGATAGGCATATTTAAAATTAGTTGTTGACAAGGATAGGCAAATTAGTAAAAGCATTTGGTGGGAATAAACGAAAACTACAAATTTGCAATAGCAAACCGAACAGAACTGATTTAAATTAAACTGTTCCAAGTCTATTGTGAATGCATTCACAGGAAATGGGTTTACGCTTCGCTGCACAAGCCAATAGCTTGGGAAATTGCATACCCCCATTATAGAAGCCAAAATATTTGATATATTAGGGCTAGTAGGCTATCTCTTTTAGATTTGGGCAATAACTCTCGCCGGCATAAGCTTTTCTGTTGTCACGTACGCCACAAATGATACAAAACTCGTGTACGGCAAATAGATAAGCAAACAAATACAGACGCTAAGTACCTCGGTATTACGTATACGCCCTCGACTTTGCTACCCAAACTGGTAAATGAAATGGATGCGAATGCTTCAAACTTCAATTATCACATTATTATTTTTGCTAATTAAGCGAACGCCCAGAGCTTAGATAATAAACGAAAATGCCAAGAAAAAGATACCAAAACACATTTTTTTTTTCTGTTTTTTTTTCTTTCAGCAAATTCGCAAATTTCGCCGGCCTTTCAAATCGAGCGTGTGTTTGTGGCCGTTGCTAATTGCACTTATCATCAAGAGCCGGCACCAAAAAGCCGGTTGCTCGACGATTGTGTGCACATTGCGTTTATTGGTTGATTTCTTGTTGTGCAAAAATATAAATCGTGGACTATTATCAGGTGACATTTTTCGTTATAAACCATCCACAAATCCAATAACTGCCCAAAACAGACAGACTGAATATTATTTGTGTTTTTACAAGCTTTCTTCGCGATTAGATAAGCTATTTGCGGTTTCTTTACGTAATCCTGTTAACTGAAATTCCAGCTAACTGTGACGCCGTTAAGTAACACTCGTGTTTAACGGTAAATAAACATAGCCCACTGTCAACGAGTCCTAAACAAACAGTTGACATTTCCGGCCTGCCCTTCCCACAATCCAACAGACAATGTTTACATAGCTAAACGTGCTGCCTAAAAGTATGCAGCCAAAAATGTGCCACACTATTGGCAGCAGCGCTTGTCAAACTGTTTAGAACTTACCGTATTTCGTCAACGGCGAACGTTAGATACCACAATGCAAACATCTTTTGATTGTTGTCGTTTTTGCTGTAAATAACGAGAGAGAGATTAAAACAGGTTAATAATAGTCTTGTTGATCTAACTAAAACGCACAATTAGCTGACTAAGTGCAACAAATGTGTTAAATGTGCATTGCTCTGCGCCGGCGCTTTGTCTTATGTAATGTTGAATTGTTGCTAGAATTGTTTCGACAAAAGAATAATTGAATAAAGAGTGCAGAGTCGCAATTAAAGCCAAAGACAGGCAAACATTTGCGGCGGCAAATACCGGCATTGTTTATGCATGCATTTTGTTCGATTGTTGTGCTAAAGTTATTTATAAACAAACTGATTGCGAGTGAGTGTGCGTATGTGTGTGTGTGTGTGTGTGTGTGTGTGACCAAGTCGCTTGCCAATTAAATGACCAAAATGCATACACAGAGACGACACACGTGAGTGTCGCGTCTTTTGGGCAATTGGCCAAAGATGCCAATTGATTTCAATAGCTTGGGCAGCTTTTTGCAGGCGCCTGTCGCAAATTTGTGAGAACTTTCAATTTGCATGCCGTGCTTTTATTATTATTTAAATGCATGCAAAAGATGCGGGCTGCTGGCAACGCGGCGTATGAGCAATATTTAACGCACGCACACACACGCACGCACACACACGCACACGCACACACACACACAGACAGTTACGTCACGGCGGCAGCGAGAGAGCGCGAATTGAAAACTCATAAATTTGACAGACATTTGCGTTGCATGTTCATGTTGCATGCAACACGCTGCGTGCACTCACCTTTTGTGCCAGTTAAAAAAGCAGCTAGCTTAGTTTTGTTTTTATTTAGCACCGTTAACGTTGGGTTAGGGTATATATATATATATATATATATCAATTTGCTTTTGAGCCAAGGAGCTGCTCGTAAAGGGTATCAAAATATGGCGTTCGTTTTTAAATGCAGCAGCAACAAGAGCTAACAAAATATGCAGTAACACACTCTATAAATTGTATTTCAAAAAAACACACGCGCCTTTTGAATTAACAAGCAAATTTCATGCAACGGTTTTTTCTTCAGTTTTACAGTTGTTTTTTTTTTCTTGCTTGCTTGCTTCGCTTCTTGTGTTCCCAGTTTGCTGTTGATTGCTGCTTACAATTTTTCGACTGTGCAAAAATCGACTGCTCAACCGCCGAAGCGACAGAGACCCACAGAGCCAGAGCGAAAGAGAGCGAGCTATCAAGAGAGAGAGAGAGTGTGTGTGTGCGTCAGTGAGAGCACGCGCAGACGCTCGAACTGTTCTCGCTCTCTCGCACTCTCTCGCTCTAGCTCTCCTAGCGGCTGCTGCAGCGAAGCTTTCCTTTGGCGTTTTTCACACAATTTGTGTGTGTGGGTTAATATACTCTATAAAATATACTCTTTTTGCTGTGATATCTGCCATTACTCATGCATCGCTTACGTTATGCCTGAAATATTCTATGCTTCTTGGTGTGTGTCAATCATGACTAGAGCGCCAAATGCAGCCAAAAGGCTAACATGATCAATACAAATAAATAAAAGCTGCTCTGGTTGCGACTAGGCAATACCCTGTAGCCAGCTCGAGAATATATTCCCAGCATCTATGTTTCCTACTTCACTATGCTCCAAGATAGAGTGTAAGTGTACTAAAAAGGTGTACTAAAAAGTGTACTAAAAAGTGTACTAAAAAGTGTACTAAAAATATGTAGTCTTTACTTTTCAATGTTGGTGGAGTGGGAAAGTCGTATAGAAGAAGAATGATATATTTATCATTTGTGTATGTTATACGTGAATTTGATTATGAAATTTCGCGTCTTTTGTTAACTTTCGCAAGGTGCCAAGCAAAACAGGTGCTAAAAATCGACATATATTCAGACCCTACAGTCCACAACTTTAATCTTCATACGTGTTATTACGTGTGTGTTCATGCTGATCAAGAATATATATATATATATAATGGGGGCGCTTTTTCTTTTGCTTGTGACACACAAATTCCCAACTTGCTGATACCCCCCTTTCGGACATTATTAATGGGTATGGATACAATGTTTTGAGGAGCTTTGCGCCAACAGTTTGAGCAGCACAGCGTGCTGTCAGTGCCGCCCAAACTGTGCGGTATTTGAACGTACTTGGGCTAGAGAGCGTTAGAATTATATTCAACTAACGTCAGCCGGGGTATCAGATGTATATCATATTTCTATTACGCGAATGCTGACGCCAGCTCCGTCTTTCTATTATAACATCCGTTCGTCCGTCTGTCCGGCTGTCTGGCCAAAACAAATGCGGCCAATTTCTAGATAAGTTTCGCCCAGTCATTTCACAGTCGCTATCTCTCTCTCTGGGCCCTCAATGCCGGCTAAATGCGTCTTATCAAGTCGCCAAATGTCTACAGTTGCACAAGCACTGTGGAGTCGCACTGCAATTTTTGCTTGAGCCATGCGGCGTGTTGCATAACGCAGCTGCTGGCGCTTACATAACACCAGAGCCGGAGAAAAATACAAAACAAGGTCAAAAGTTCAAGGACTTGACGGAAAAAAGCTCACTTGTTCTGCGTCTGCGCGCAGCAAGCGGAAGTATTTACAAACTGTATGTGTGTGCGTTCGTCTATGTGTGCGTGCGTTTATGTGGGCGTGCGTCTATGTGTGCGTGCGGTGTGTTTGCGTGCGTCTATGTGTGCGTACGTGCGCTGGGTGCGACTTTTGTTGATGTTTTGATTGTGTAACAGCTGCTGCTGGCGCCCTGAAGTAGGCAATCAAATATATATTGTATATATTGAAACGCCTGTCACAGCTTTCTTGGCAAGCGGGCGCAGCGTAGGCGTGGCTTTTCTCTCATATTTATTATCTAGCACGGCCATAACTTTACCTCATGCGGGTTATTAAAGCTATTATCCGCCTTAGTTTATGTATGTTTATTGTTTTGATCGGGAATGTTGGATAGGTATGCAAATGGCGAATCGGACTTACCCTTATGAGATGGAAGCTAGTGTCTCTAGAGTCCCTTGATGGAGTTCTCGGTAGATGAGTTGAGCCCTAGACTAATGTATTGATAAAGTTTAGCCAAAGACTATAGATCGGACTTATCTTTATCAGATGGAAGCTGGAGTCTCTAGAGTTCCTTGACACAGTCCTCGCTAGATGAGTTGTATCCGACTAGTTTACGGATATAGTTATGTATTAGCCAAGGACTATATATATGTGCATCAGCACAATGGGAAATCGGACTTATCTTAATCACATGGAATCTAGAGTCCTTTGACGCAGTCCTCGCTAGATGAGTTGAGCCCTAGACTAATGTATGGATAAAGTTTAGCCAAAGACTATAGATCGGACTTATCTTAATCAGATGGAAGCTAGAGTCCCTTGACGAAGTCCTAGCTAGATGAGTTGAATCCGACTAGTTTACGGATATTAGCCATAGACTATATATATGTGCATCAGCACAATGGGAAATCGGACTTATCTTTATCAGATGAAAGCTAGAGTCTCTAGAGTCCCTTGACGCAGTCCTCGGTAGATGAGTTGAGCGCTCGACTAGTGTATGGATATAGTTTTGTATTAGCCAAGGACTATATATATTTTTGTGTGCAATCGGACTTACCTTTATCAGATGGTGGAGGAGCAAAGAGAGCTCCTAACAGACTAAGGAGCCTTTCAAGCAGGTGCTCAAAGGCTCACTTACAATAATAATACTCGACGCAGTCCTCGATGAGTCCTAGACTAGCCTATGGATCGAGTACTCTGTTAGATGAAGATTATAGTAGTCTGTGCTTTTAAAGAAAGTAAAGTCGATCTACTATAACAATTAAATGATTTTGTGAACAAATAGGTATCTCCACTAGCAGCAGGCATTATATAATCCAGCATCTTCAACTTCCTCACCATCCATAACCCGATATAGCCTCCAAGTTTATACTCCTCTGCTGAAAGCAGCTGCAATTAATTCTTATCAATTTTTTCATTATTGGCAATAACTAAAATTGACTTCGATTCGTTAATTGCCTTATGCATATGCCTTTGATATTTTTTAACTGCGAATTTCATATTGCATAGAAAATTATATATAAATTTTATTATTTTATAGATTCCATATGTTCTTTAAGCAAAAATCTGGATAACTTTTTGAACGTTGTTTATTGATTTTTATTAGATTTTTCTTTTAATACATTTCCATTGCTACGGTCAAATTTGTTTGTTTGTTTTTCTTTAATAATTTGTTTTTCTTGTGTAACTTGCTTAAATTTATGATATTGCATATGCCACAAAATTGCTGTTATCATTTTTGTTGGCTTTTTTCAAAGAAGCGCACAATTCTTTGCACAACTGAAAAAAAAGGCTAGCAAATAAAATAATGCATTTCTTTTTGTTTTTAAAGTTATTGAAATAGTTAAAATAATTGCATGCCCAATTAGCATAGATATTTGTTTTGGGTTTCGTTTCTCGCAGATTTTTCCAGTTGTTGCTTTCTTCTGCTCAAACACTTCATTTTTCACATTCATTTTTCAAGTTTTCACATTCATTTCTAAAAAGTTTTCCTATAGCTTGTGCTCATTTTAATTGTTTTCTATCTTTCTAAGTTCATTCGCTAAGTTAACTAATTTTGCATATTTTATATAAACTTAGAACCAGCGACTTTCTTCTTTTTTTTTGGCCGTTCTGCTTTCTACTTGTTCTTAAACGTTTTCACTTACTGAATTTGTATTTCCTTTTGTTTTGTGTTGTTTGTTTATTTTGTTTTGCAAAAGTTTTGTTGTTAACCTTTGGTTGGTCGCATATGTTTCGCATTGGCTTTGTGTACTTTAAGTTCTCCCCTGCTTCTTACTCTTCTCCCTTTTGTTGTTGTTGTTTTTCGTGTTATTTTGTTGTTGTTGCCTTTTTGTTATCACAGCTTTCTTCTATACACTTGTGCTCTTATGTTATCTTTAAGCATAACTTGCATATATATAAATTTGTTGTTGTTCTTAATGCACGGCTGTTGCTTCTTCTTCTTCTTGTTGTTGTTTTTTTACTTCTATTCTAACATGCCTCCTGTTCCTTTAACTTCCTTCTCTTGCTGTTCTTTAGCTGCTGTTGTTGTTTTTCTTTCTTTTTCTAATACATACGTTAGCTTAATTTGTGTATGGAATGATTTACAAAAAGTTGTTGTTTTCCTTTCGAAATTTTAAATACAATAAATGGCATATAAAATATAGACTTATTCTGTTTTTGTTGTGTTCTTTTTGTATACAAAATAAAACGTTACTCATACGCAGCGTTGGAAGTGTTTGCATTTCGCGTGAATAAATTGTAATACTTGAATGGATTTGTTAAACAATAAAGAAGGTCTGCAAATTTGTAGCTACAATTATTGACTTTTGCTAGGTAGCATATTTAAAAGAATTTTCTTTAAGGGAATAGCTTGGAACAGTTGCGTTTTTGTTTATAGATTCATGTGTTTTCTTTGGTGCTGTTGTTGTTCTTGTTGTTTTGTTGTTGTTATTGGAAGCAGCATGACACGTTTATCACATTTAGTTGTTGTTGTTGTTGTTGGTATGTACTAGGCTTAACTAAATTATATTGTGGTTGTTGTTGTTGTACATACACACACACACACATTGACGATTGCTTCATATTACACATGATTTGCACTCATTTGTATCGTTTTTATAAATTAATATTCGCTATTGAAGTTTATAACAAAAATACATGCATAGCTTTTAGTTTTTGTAAGTTATATATGTACATATATATATATATAACACATATGGTTGGATAGTGTTCGGTGTTGTCTTTGAGATCGCATTTGTTTAATCTGTTGTTGTTGTTGTTGCTGCTGCTGCATTTTTGGTACTTTTTGGACAATTGCCCCTCGGCTGGCTTTGACGCTGAGCTTTGCAACGCCTTTGTTCAGTCTTTCGTTTATTTCATTTAATAGATTTGTATTTATGTATTTTTTTTTAGCTTAGTTTGAGCAAAGTTCTTTGTGAGTTGTTCGCGTAAATGCTCAAAGTGATCTTCAGGTACCATTTATGTTTATATATTTTTTGCCTAGCTGCTCAGCTGCTGGTGCTTTTGTGCCCAGTGGCAATTGTCCTGGCAACAGTTTTGTTTGTACACTAACTGCGCTGCATTTTGTTTGTTTGTTTGTTTTTGTGCAAACATAAGTAAACTATATTAGTTGTTATTGTATAAATGAATGCCTGTTGCTACGATAATACAAAATACTCAAGTGTTACGATTGATTGAATCGGTTTTTAACGGTTTTTGAATTGGTTTTGCTTTCAATTCTGGCTAACGCATGTCTCGCTTAACAAGTCGACAACACACGCCATTTAACTGGACTGTCACACAGATACACATATGTCTTATATTATTAAATATGTATATACAGAGACGTGTGTTGTTTACAATATGCTTTTGTTGCTTTACATAAGCTGCTAATATCACTTTGGAAAACTACACAAATGGCGGCGCTTGGCCAACGAAACGACCATCGGATCGGATTGTTTTGCGATCTGTTGGCTGTTGTTGTTACATTTGTTGTGTTTGGTTGTTGTTCTATCACAATTTAAGCGCCAACTTTACATTACATATTCTCATATTACAAAAGTTAACAATTTTTTTTTTTTTTTTGCCAATTGATTGAGCTTACAATTTGTCATTGGTCTTTTTTTTGTGTGTGTTTTCTTGGTTTACAATCATTTTTTAACACTTTTTTTTTGTTTTTCTTAAATGTTTTTTTTAATATTTTACTTAGCTAACTAGACAATTTGCTTAACAATTGGTTGTTGTTGTTGTTGCTGCCGCTGCTGTACCTGGCTTTACTTTTGCTTGCTTGCATTTTGTTTTTAAATCACAGTTGTTGTTGCTTATAAAATGATGTTTATCTTCCCTCATTCCCTCACTCACTACCTATCTTAGTTTTCGTCGCTGTTTGTTGTTTTACATGTTTTTTGTAACAACAAACTGCCCGTTATATTTGTTGGTTTTTGTTTACAATTCGTTTTCATTCTTTCATTTGCATTTGAAGTGCTCAAGTCTTTTATGCCGTTTGTTGCTTTCATTTTTGCTGTGTGGCCGAACAAAATTTAATTTTAAGTTTTACATAGTTTAACATACGAAAGAAAATTGTAAGTTGTATAAAGGCTTGCCAATTTTTTATAACTGTTTACGGTTCTTGTATTATCTATCAAAAATCGTTTTATTTAACTTAACAGAAAAGTCAATTGATCGCTTTTCATTTTAGGGTTTGCTTGTTTTGTTTGTTTGTTTTTTAGTTGCCTACGTAAAAGTTTACTAAACGCTACAAATTTCTATGCGCTCGATTTGATCACGTGTCATGTTGTATTATATTGTGAGTCGTGTTGTTGTTGTTGTTGCTGCATGCATGACGTTGCTTTATTCGATTTTTGGTTGATTTGTGCTTTAATGGCTCAGATCCTTTCGCATTAATTCAAAAACGTACTTATCGCGCACATCATAATCCACAGGGCCATAGCCTTCGCTTGGCAACTGCTCCGGCTCAACTGGCCTCCATTGTTGGCCCAACAACGAGCACATTTCCTGCAAATAATCAGTCAGACTGGTGAACATAGGTGTAAATCTCAGCCACTCACCTGATTAAAAACGGGCTGCGCTGCGACGTTGGGCTCCCAGTCGATTTGAGATACTTCTAGACGACGCAGCTGGCGACCACGCAGGCGTGCAATGCCAAGCAGATTGTGCGGATCCATGGTGTAGCCGTGCACGACAATCTCCTCGAGCTGTTTGCAGCGCCAGGACAACATGACAAACGGGTCCTGAAGCCTGGTCTGACGCATGTAATCAATGCGATTGGAATGCTTGCTCACCGAATCTATGTAATAGATGCTGCGCAGCGTGTCGCTATTGTGCACGGACATCCAGTCGAGCGCCTCTTCGTTCATGAACTCACAGAAGAGCATCCGTATGTGCGTCACGGGCATGTGGCGGCGCAGTATGCGCAATTCCAGTTGCTCAACAGCCTCATAGGCATAGACGAGCGTCAGCACCAGTTCAATGTCCGTGAAATGCGTGGAGAAGTTGGACCAGGCAGCCTCCGAGACATCAGCATGCTCCTCCTGATCGAGGCCATGCACCACAATTAACAGCTTACGCAGCGGCAGCACCTGTATGGTGTGCAGCAGCTCATCGTTGAGCGTGTCATAGTCCAGCGAAAGCACTTGCAGTGCGGCACATTTTTGCAGCAGCGTGGTGTCCAGCCCGAGTATGGGATAGTGACTAGGATCGTATTTAATGCTGGACAGCGTCAACTGCAGCAGCTCTTGCGGCTTGCCCATGGCCTTGAGAAAATCCTGACCATAATAGGTAAGCGCTTCAATGGCACCCAAATCCAATACCTGACACGCCTGATTCTTGCGGCCCAAAATCAACTTCAGTGGCTCCACAAAGCACCTGAAATGGGAGAAAAGAAGGGGGCTTTAGCATAGATTAAGAATTATTTTAGTTATTTCTCCTACTGTTCTATGGCGACGAGGTGCTCGCTGTGCATATTCCCGGCAGCCACAAGACCCACATTGTTGGTTTGGAAACGCAAGGCCCGGATATTATCACAGCGCGCCGCTCTAAGAAAATCAATTAGAATATTAGCTTTGGTTAAATATACTGTATATTGGTTAGCACTTACTTGTAGAGCAGCCGCCGCATTTTTTGTATGTGAAAGGCATTGTGAAAATCGAAGACTATGACCAGCTCCTTGGCCAGATTGGCCATGCTGAGATGAAAGAACGACAGTTGGTCATCCTGGGCCACGTCAATGTGAAAGCGAAAGTTTTTAAAATAGCTGTTGTCGCAGCGAAAGTAGAAATATAAAAAGAAACAACTATTAACAAAAACCGTTTCCACGTTGTCCGTCATGTACACTGAGCTAAATAAGTATATAGCCAGTTGTTGACGATATCACAATTATTATAATTCATTTATATAAACGATTATACATTTTATGTTGGAATTTAGCATTCATTTTAATTTTTTTTTAAATTTAAAAAGCAATACCATAACTTCTGTCGATCACTGTGGCAGCGACGTCGACATCAGCTGTGTGTTTGGCTACGTGTATGCGTGTGTGTTTGTGTTGGTGTAGCAACATTTTCATTGTGCGCCTGTGTGCGTGTGTGTGTTTGTATGGCCGCGCTTTGTTTTGTTATTACACGTATTAATAAATGCTTTGTTGTCTTTCAAGGCTTGCCAAAAAGTAAAACACACACGCCCCTACCGATGGGCATCTGGGAGAACAGCTGTGCGTCACCCACAGCAGCAGAAGCACTTTGTTTGTTTGAGACGCAAAAGCGAAAATCTCCACAAACATAGCCTTGCATAGATATATACACACATACACTTGTGCTTATATACATACATATGTATATGTACATAATGGATTCTGCTGGACTTACCGTCTTTGGAAAAAATGATGCCTCCATGCCCAACAACAATTGGCCGCAGCTCTGCGGTCTCGAGAATCGAGATAGTCGAATATTTGATTTAGTGCCACCGCTGGTATTGTATGCCATTGGGGTATATTCATAACTTTAACTATATAATCCCAAATAAATCCGTGTCTTTACTTTATTGAACTTGTTAATTTTACTTTTGTGCGACCGAACGGTGCGACGCAACATCGACCAATTAAGATACAGCACTGTTAGTTCCTCCATCACTAACATGCGCATTGACTGTTAAATAACATTTTGTTGGTATTTTCCGCAAAGCAAGCATACGGTCACATTGTAAATAATGTGGTAACAACCTGCTTGTGTTTTTGTATAATGTCACTACTCCTGGGCGCTTGCAGGCGATCCCAGCTTATCGCTGCCTGTAAATATGGTTATCTACGTGCGAGTGCCACAAATGTCAAATGGTATGAACGCCGGCATGCCTCTACAGAAACCGCAGCAGCAGCAACGGCAGCATCGCAGCTGGCCAGTGCCGGCGGGCTGGTCGGCTTCTGGCAGACACTGTCGAACAGCACACCTGTGGCTTATATGCAGGATGCCCTGACCCAAATACATGACTACAGCGGATTGCCCTGGTGGGCGGCTATTGTGCTGTCCACGTTTTTGTTTCGCAGCGTCGTCACGTTGCCCTTGACCATTTACCAGCACAGAATAACGGCGCGAATAGAGCAAATTGCGCTGGAAATGCCGGCCTTAGTCGAGGAGCTGAAACGGGAGGCGGCTATGGCCAAGCAAAAGTTCAAGTGGAGCGACAAGCAAACGCAAATTGTCTACAGGCGTTCGGTTTGTCTACGTGCAATGCATATTTTCTGATCTTCTCAAACATCAACTTTTACCTTGCAGATCAAGAAGCAATGGCAAAATCTAATAGTGCGTGATAACTGCCATCCCATGAAGACAGTCATTGTGCTCTGGGGTCAAATACCGTTGTGGATATTCCAGTCTGTAGCCCTGCGTAATCTGGTTTACATGTTGCCGGATCCCACAACGCTGAAGGCACAAATCATAGCCACAGAGCTGACAATTGGCGGCATAGGCTGGATACCAAATCTTACCGTTGTAGATAGTTCCTATATTCTGCCCGTCACACTGGGACTCATCAATCTGGCCATCATTGAGCTGCAGACCATGACGCGCTCGCGTCCGCCCACACGTCTACAGAACATAGCCAACAATGCTTTCAGAGGTCTCAGCGTCTTGATGGTGCCCGTGGCCTGCACGGTGCCATCGGCACTGTGCGTCTATTGGGTAGCCTCCAGCAGCTTTGGTCTAGCGCAAAATCTGCTGTTGCTCTCGCCGGAAATGAGACGCGCCGTGGGCATACCCAAAACGCCAACAGAGCTGGAGCAGCCGTATGACCAGCTGTGGCTTAAGATACAAAAGCGCGCGCGACTCTTGGACGAGGCGCCGGCTGATAAGCCGGCTACCAAGTGAGCCACTAGTCTTATGTTGTAAGTAGTTTATTTAATTGTCATGTAAATATAGTCTGCCATGAGGCTAAGTCCACGAATCCAGACAACTGTCCCATTGTAAATTATCACTTCATCCATGGAAACTCATCTTCGTTCTTAGAAATAAATTGTGTGAAACCCCCCACAACATACATAACTGTAAACAACTAATCGTGCTCTAGTTGAGTGCACGACTAGTAGATACCCCGTATCAATGAGTATTGTCGCAACATAGATTCCTATTTAATTTTATACAGACACGCAGCGGCTGTGCCTCTTTCCTAGTCCAATTGGTAAAAAAATATATTATTAATTATAGATAAAATTAATCTGCGTTTGGTATAGCAAATAAGGCGCCTCTATCTCTTACAGCTTCGGAATATGTATATTCTTTATAGGAACGAAGATGCTGGCTTCTGTTTGCGCAACTTGATACCCTTTCCTACGCGTTTTCTATTGGTACAGGGTATGACAAGTGGAACCAAAACAAATGATAAGCGACAACGAAAAGGTCTAGAGATTGCCACGACCGATAAGGCGGCATTCAATTGGCGCTACGCTGCAGCATCATCCGTCTATCTGCGGCAGCGGCAGCCCAATTGAGATTGAGAATTGTTGGAGAATCGGAGGCTGTCGCCTCAGTCGAGTTTTGAAGCTCAGCGACAGAGGCAGCTAAAATTGAAATTCGCGCGCATCTCCCTCGTATCACTTTTCGGGCCAACGCTATCAGTTTGAGTGAAAATAAAAATAATATATAAATAAATTATATATATATATAGAAAATATATATAAATGATCTTGAGAGCTTTGTGCCTCGGACTGGCGCTCCTCGTGCTGGCCGTAAGTATGGCTTATTATTATTCAATTGATACGAATTGATATGCAATGCTGGATAAACAGGAAGTCTCCTCTACTGATCCATTCAATCTATATAAACCCATAATAATCACACACAAAATGTTCTCAATTGCGACTTCGACAGCAACACGAATCGTTCGCTTATCAACCTGGCAGCTATTCTGATGGACAGTCGACGCAGTCCGGGTTATCAGCATCGCCGCATTCCAGCTATGCCCCAGCTCAAGAGCAGCCAATCTATGAACGCGACGCCGCGGCCTGTCCGCCCCAGTTTCGAGGACTGAAGCCATATGCCCACGATTGTCATCGTTTCATCAGCTGCGCAGATGGTCGATCCACTATACAAACCTGTTCACCGGGCACGGCTTTTAATGCCCGAACGGGAACCTGTGACCACCTGTCCCAAGTAGCCTGTGAGGGTCAGGCCGGTCGCTCGGCTCGCATGCAGCAGCTGAATACGCAGCCCAAGTGTGCAGCGGGCGTGAACGGCCTGCAGCCACATCCCTACGATTGCACCAAGTTCCTGAACTGCGCCAATGGACAGACCTTTGTCCAGAGCTGTGGACCCGGCACAGCCTTCAGTCCATCCCTGTTGGTTTGCGACTACAAGCACAAGGTGGATTGCGGAGATGGTCACTTCAACGTTGATGAATCAGCTCAAGGTACGTCCGGCTCCTACATTTAAGACACATCCTCAACTAACACAAACTTAGGTCGAACGGGTGGCACCTCTGCTGGACTCACTTGTCCAGAAGGCGCTCGCGGTCAATTTCCCTACCCCAATGATCCCTATAAATATGTAATTTGTGGAATTGGTGTGCAGCCGCGTCTCGAGCAATGCCCGACGGGTAAATTATTCGATGGCAACAGCTTGATTTGTGTTCCCATCGGAGCCCTCTCTGCCCAAACTGATTTCTCCTGTAAGTTTTACTATTATCTATCTGCGCTTTGCTTTGCTTTCTCCATTCGCTTCTCATTTGGGTTTTTGGTATCATCTTTTGCTTTTCATTCGCTTCCAGTTGCTCGTTTTTTTGCTTGCTTAGTTTGTAATCCTAACGAATCCTCCCAGCTGCCGCCCGGTCGAGTGATCTACTCTGTCCTGGAGGCGTCGAAGGTCTGTTTGTTCATCCCTTCGATCAAACCAAGTTCCTCAATTGTAAGGCTGGCAAAGTGGCTGTCCAGAGCTGTATTCCTGGCCACGTCTTTAGTATATCCAAAGGTAATTGTCAGCTCAAGGCACAATCTGTGTATAGCGACTATGTGACCTACATTGTCTCCGAGATCAGCCACGAATATTGTAAGTGACCACGTGTTATCCGGTCTTCACACCTTTTGAGCCGTACCCTCTTCAGCTCTGATGCTGACCCGCTGTCCGGCGGGCACGGATGGTCTCCACATATACCCCTACGATGCTGGGAAGTTTGTTCGCTGTGCAGCTGGAGGCGAGATGTCCATATTGAGTTGTGGAGAGGATAAGGCGTATAGCTTCACTCAACGGGCTTGTCGACCGCGTAGACAAGTGACCCGAGCGGAACGCGTCAAGTTTTTTTCGGAGCTCAGCTTTCAAGGAGGCAGCTACAGTTACACGGATAGTCAGATCTTCCAGTCAGGACTAAAGTCCTGTCCACCCAATCTGCGCGGCAAATACGCCTATCCATTCCATGCCGGCCACTTTGTGCTGTGTCAGAATGGTCTGCTGCAGGTGGAGTCCTGCCCAGCGGGATCTGTTTACAGTCTATCCACGCGCAGGTGCGCGGCTCGCCAGCAGCTCTCGTCACATGACTTTTTGGACTATGCCTATCTAAATATTCAGCTCTCGAGTAAGATTATTCCTAAGACAGGATGTTCAAGTGACCCTTATTATTTTCCGCTCCCCAGCTGACCTTTTGCTAGACCTTACCACTGTCACCTGTCCCGCAAATGCACTTGGATACTATTTGCATCCCTTTGATTGCACCAAGCACTTAAACTGTCGCGATCAACAGACCTCCATTGAGAGCTGTGAAAAGGGGGAGGTCTTCAGCATATCCCAACGACGTTGCGTGGCCAGGGATGAATTGGTGGCCGCATACGATCGGGTGGAGTATCTAACAGAGACTCAGCATGAGTTCTTCCAAGAACACGCAGTGACTGAGGGTCGTCAGTTGCAGTCTAAGGCACAAAATCCGCAAGGAGAAGCTACTTGCCCTCCAGGCGCTAGTGGCCTTCACAGGCATCCCTACGATTGCACCAAGTTCCTGAATTGCGCGAATGGGCAAACTTTTATTCAGGACTGTGGACCTGGAACAGCCTTTAGCGCATCGCTATTGGTCTGTGACTTCAAAGAAAAGGTGGACTGCGGCGAGGGTCGCTCGTATACGGGCGAAGGCAAGATAACTTACAGTGGTTCTAGCGGTCAGGTCAGCGGCGGCTCACCTACGGGCTATCAAGGCGGATCATCAGTTGATGTAAATGGATCGTTTAACGGAGCTAGTTGCCCGGAAGGAGCTCGCGGCTTATTTCCGTATCCCAAGGATCCTCACAAGTATATCAAATGTGGAATTGGTGTGCAGCCCCGTCTTGAGCAATGCCCGTCGGGTGAGGTATTCGATGGCCTCAGTTTAAATTGTGTTCCCACAGGAACCGTCTCTACCCAAACTGATTCGTTCTGTAAGTTGATCACCTATTTGCCTGCGCTTTCCTTTGCTTTCTCCATTCGCTTCCCATTTGGGTTTTGGTATCATATTTTGCCTTTCATGCGCTTCCAGTTGCTTTTTATACCCTGAACCCATTAAAAATAAGTTTGAAGCAAATCAGGCAAAGCTATTAAAACCAGGAGATTATTGCCAGATTTAGATGCCAAATTTATCTAGAGGCAAAACCCTGAAACACGAGCCAAACCGTATGAAAATCTGTGGAGTTTTGACCGAGTTGTGGGACTGGGAAGTTTCGACTTAGGTCTATATACGAATCTTAGGGGTAAGATTTTGATATGAATTTCGACTAAAAAATATGAAGTCAGATTTAAATGCCAGATTATTAAAGAGGGAAAACCATGGACAAAAACACAAGCCCCATGAAAATCGGTTGAGTTTTGACCGAGTTGTGGGACTGGGAAGTTTCGACTTATGTCTATATACGAATCCTAGGGGTAAGATTTTGATATGAATTTCGACTAAAAAATATGAAGTCAGATTTAAATGCCAGATTATTATAGAGGGAAAACCATGAACTAAAAGCCAAGCCTCATGAAAATCGGTTGAGTTTTGACCGAATTATGGGAGTGGGAAATTTCGGCTTATGTCTTTATACAAATCCTTGGGGTAAGAGTTTTACATGAATTTTGACTAAAAAATATGAAGTCAGATTTAAATGCCAGATTATTATAGAGGGAAAACCATGATCCAAAAGCCATATCTCATTCAAATCGGTTGAGTTTTGACCGATTTATGCGAATGGGAAATTTCGGCCTAAATCTAAATGGGATATTTGAGGGGACTATTTTTAAATAAATTTTGACCAATAATATTGTTGATAGATGTAGAAAATAGATAATGTCGATTTAAAACAAATTTATCATAAATATAGGGAGTATTAGGATATCTTTATAAAGAAAAAAGTTTTTTATATAAGAACTTACTTTTCGACCGATCGTTCCTATGGCAGCTAGATGATATAATAGTCCGATCCAGCCGGCGCCGACATTTGTACTTCGTGCAACAGAAGGAGAGACCCCTTTTTTTTTTTTTTTAAATTAATTCATTTAATTTTGTTTTCTGCTTAAGCGAACTCGCTCTTAGTGCGAGCTACATTTGGTGTTGGTAGAAGAGGGTTCAGGGTATCCCCTAGTCAGGAACTCCCGACTAGAGCCTCTTACTTGTTTTTGCTTGTTTAGTTTGTAATCCTAACAAATCCTCCCAGCAGCCGCCCGGCTGAGTGATCTACTCTGTCCCGGAGGCGTCGAAGGTCTGTTTGTTCATCCCTTCGATCAGACCAAGTTCCTCAATTGTAAGGCTGGCAAAGTGGCTGTCCAGAGCTGTATTCCTGGCCACGTCTTTAGTATATCCAAAGGTTATTGTCAGCTCAAGGCACAATCTGTGTATAGCGACTATGTGACCTACATTGTCTCCGAGATCAGCCACGAATATTGTAAGTGACCTCGTATTATCCGGTCTTCACACCTTTTGAGCCGTACCCTCTTCAGCTCTGATGCTGACCCGCTGTCCGGCGGGCACGGATGGTCTCCACCTATACCCCTACGATGCTGGGAAGTATGTTCGCTGCGAAGCTGGAGGAGAGATGTCCATTTTGAGTTGTGGAGAGGATAAGGCGTATAGCTTCACTCAACGGGCTTGTCGACCGCGTAGACAAGTGACCCGAGCGGAACGCGTCAAGTTTTTTTCGGAGCTCAGCTTTCAAGGAGGCAGCTACAGTTACACTGATAGTCAGATCTTCCAGTCAGGACTAAAGTCCTGTCCACCCAATCTGCGCGGCAACTACGCCTATCCATTCCATGCCGGCCACTTTGTGCTGTGTCAGAATGGTCTGCTGCAGGTGGAGTCCTGCCCAGCGGGATCTGTTTACAGTCTATCCACGCGCAGGTGCGCGGCTCGCCAGCAGCTCTCGTCACATGACTTTTTGGACTATGCCTATCTAAATATTCAGCTCTCGAGTAAGATTATTCCTAAGACAGGATGTTCAAGTGACCCTTATTATTTTCCGCTCCCCAGCTGACCTTTTGCTAGACCTTACCACTGTCACCTGTCCCGCAAATGCACTTGGATACTATTTGCATCCCTTTGATTGCACCAAGTACTTAAACTGTCGCGATCAACAGACCTCCATTGAGAGCTGTGAAAAGGGGGAGGTCTTCAGCATATCCCAACGACGTTGCGTGGCCAGGGATGAATTGGTGGCCGCATACGATCGGGTGGAGTATCTAACAGAGACTCAGCATGAGTTCTTCCAAGAACACGCAGTGACTGAGGGTCGTCAGTTGCAGTCTAAGGCACAAAATCCGCAAGGAGAAGCTACTTGCCCTCCAGGCGCTAGTGGCCTTCACAGTCATCCCTACGATTGCACCAAGTTCCTGAATTGCGCGAATGGGCAAACTTTTATTCAGGACTGTGGACCTGGAACAGCCTTTAGCGCATCGCTATTGGTCTGTGACTTCAAAGAAAAGGTGGACTGCGGCGAGGGTCGCTCGTATACGGGCGAAGGCAAGATAACTTACAGTGGTTCTAGCGGTCATGTCAGCGGCGGCTCACCTACGGGCCATCAAGAGGGATCATCAGTTGATGTGAACGGATCGTTTAACGGAGCTAGTTGCCCGGAAGGAGCTCGCGGCTTATTTCCGTATCCCAAGGATCCTCACAAGTATATCAAATGTGTAATTGGTGTACAGCCCCGTCTTGAGCAATGCCGGTCGGGTGAGATATTCGATGGCCTCAGTTTAAATTGTGTTCCCACAGGAACCCTCTCTACCCAAACTGATTCGTTCTGTAAGTTGATCACCTATTTGCCTGCGCTTTCCTTTGCTTTCTCCATTCGCTTCTCATTTGGGTTTTGGTATCATCTTTTGCTTTTCATGCGCTTCCAGTTGCTCGTTTTTTTGCTTGCTTAGTTTGTAATCCTAACGAATCCTCCCAGCTGCCGCCCGGCTGAGTGATCTACTCTGTCCTGGAGGCGTCGAAGGTCTGTTTGTTCATCCCTTCGATCAGACCAAGTTCCTCAATTGTAAGGCTGGCAAAGTGGCTGTCCAGAGCTGTATTCCTGGCCACGTCTTTAGTATATCCAAAGGTTATTGTCAGCTCAAGGCACAATCTGTGTATAGCGACTATGTGACCTACATTGTCTCCGAGATCAGCCACGAATATTGTAAGTGACCTCATATTATCCGGTCTTCACACCTTTTGAGCCGTACCCTCTTCAGCTCTGATGCTGACCCGCTGTCCGGCGGGCACGGATGGTCTTCACCTATACCCCTACGATGCTGGGAAGTATGTTCGCTGCGACGCTGGAGGAGAGATGTCCATTTTGAGTTGTGGAGAGGATATGGCATATAGCTTTTCTCAACGGGCTTGTCGACCGCGTAGACAAGTGACCCGAGCGGAACGCGTCAAGTTTTTTTCGGAGCTCAGCTTTCAAGGAGGCAGCTACAGTTACACGGATAGTCAGGCCTTTCAGTCAGGACTAAAGTCCTGTCCTCCCAATCTGCGTGGCAACTACGCCTATCCATTCCATGCCGGCCACTTTGTGCTGTGTCAGAATGGTCTGCTGCAGGTGGAGTCCTGCCCAGCGGAATCTGTCTATAGTCTATCAACGCGCAGGTGCGCGGCTCGCCAGCAGCTCACGTCACATGACTTTTTGGACTATGCCTATCTAAATATTCAGCTCTCGAGTAAGATAATCCTTAAAACAGGATATTTGAGTGACCCTTATTATTTTCCGCTCCCCAGCTGACTTTTTGCTAGATCTTACCACTGTCACCTGTCCCGCAAATGCACTTGGATACTATTTGCATCCCTTTGATTGCACCAAGTACTTAAACTGTCGCGATCAACAGACCTCCATTGAGAGCTGTGAAAAGGGGGAGGTCTTCAGCATATCCCAACGACGTTGCGTGGCCAGGGATGAATTGGTGGCCGCATACGATCGGGTGGAGTATCTAACAGAGACTCAGCATGAGTTATACCAAGAACACGCAGTGGCTGAGGGTCGAGAGCTACATTCTGTTAACGGAGTTGTGGAATGTCCATCTGGTGTTGGTGGACTTCAACCGCATCCTTACGACTGCACCAAGTTTCTAAACTGCGCCAATGGCCAGACATTTGTTCAGGATTGTGAATCCGGTACAGCTTTCAATAGATTACGGAGCGTCTGCGATCACGCCACCCAAGCGAATTGTGCGGGCAGAACTACGTATTTAGTTGCGACAGCTGGATCCAATCCCATCACTGTTCCCTCCTATCGTTTGGCTTGCCCTGACCACGTCTATGGCCTTTATGCACATCCCTTTGATGCCAAGAGCTATCTGTATTGCGATAAGGGACATACAACGATCAGGCAGTGCCTACCCAATGAGGTTTTTAGTCTCTCGCGTGGCTATTGCCTGTCAGTGGAGCTCGTTCTGGCTGCAGATCGCGTGTCCTTGTTAGGCGGCGCAGAGCAGCTTAGCCTGGAGCAGCTGGAGTGTGAGTTGGCCCGTTAATAATCAGGAAGGGCGGAAACCTGATGATCTTGTCCCGTTACAGCTATAAGTTGTCCACGTGCTACTGTGGGCAATCACGCCTATCCCTTTGACTGTACGCAGTACTTGAGCTGTGAGGCGGGCATCACGCGCCTCCAGAGCTGTCCCCATGGTCAACACTTTAGCCTGTCGCAGCGCAGATGTCAACCTCAGGAGCAAGTGCAGCGCATCGATCGCGTTTACTTATTAAGTGAGCTGCAGATCTTCTACGAGTGGTGGCAGCAGCTTCAGCATGTGGGAACTGGCGTTAGGATCAGCTGTCCCTTTGGCTTGACGGGCAACTATCAGCATCCGACGTTGCCGCACAAATTTATCAGCTGTTCAGCCCATAGCTCAGAGGCGATACTCCTCGATTGTCCCGGTGGTCAGGTTTTCAGTGTATCGCGGCGTCTGTGTGTGCCGGGCACGCAGGTGCCCACACACGATCGCTGTGACTATCATTCAGAGCAAGCAGTGTCCTCCTATGGTTGGATAGATCTGCGTCATGGTTACTAACATTCATTACCCGTTATTTTTTCCGCATTTCACGAATAATCCCTGATTCTTACAGACGCTCGCGAGCCGAAGGCGTATGTCCAACCGATTTACGGTGCTGCCGATCAGTACGGCAGTGGTTCGGGCATTAAGACGACCGTTGTCAGAGGCGGAAGTCGCTGGAGTGACATGAATATGGAACGTCCGTCGGGTATTGACTTTGGGCAGGACACACAGCAGACACTCGCCAACGGCTGGTCTGGCCAGGGGAGCTCCTACAATCGACAGGCGCCTACACAGAGCGTGCTCTATGTGGAGGGTTCACTGCAGCCGAATCGTAATTATCAACCGACTACCACAAATTCAATATATAAAACGCCACTGGCGCCCATGGAGCCCACCACAAGCAATGTTTACTATGCCCAGCCCGTGGAGACTGCGCACTCGTCACGTCAGAATTTCAGTCGCTCCCAGACAAATGACTGGCATACGGCACCATACAACCCTCAAAGAAGCTACCCCGCGGCTAGTCTAGCGGGACAGCAGCCCTTAGATCTTGACTACCAGCCCGATAGACATGCTGAAGAGCCACGTCTCACTTATCCTAGGGATCAGCTGCCAAGCGGATCGCATCAACAGCCTCGCGAGCATTTCCGTCCTCCTTATCCCTCTGTGCCCGCTAATCATAATCCTACTTTTCATGGTCAGTCTTATCCGCCAGCGGTTGAATCGAATTTGTATGGTGGTCTGCAACCGCCTACACCTCCAGCTCAGCCCTCTGGCTTTACTCCAATTCGCCCACAACCCAATCCTCCTGCCCGTACACTACCAGGACAGAGACCACTAGACCTGGACGACTATAATCCCGATGTGGATACCCAAGCAACTGTAGATCAGCCTTATCCTACTTTCCGTCAAGCTCCTCCTCCCGTTCCCTCTGTGCCTGCCAATCACAGTCCCACCTATCGTGGTCAGCCCCATCCTGAGGCTAATGAATCCAATTTGTATGGTGGATTGCAGCCACCCTCCCGCCCATCTCTGCCCGAGACAACAACGACAATTCCCATCACCAGCTCTACGCCTTCAAATCTCCGCACATTCCCGATTTATCCACCTGTGTTCAATGCCACACCTGCTAATCCAGCCAATCACCCACACTATAGTCCGCCCTATGCGGGAGTTGCGCATTCGCAGAATGCTTCCTGGAGCAAGGTGCCACCACGTGCCCGCGAACCTGATCCTTTTATCGACGGGGGAGATTATGATGAAGCAGATTACGGTGATTCGGAGACCACGACCACCACAGAGAGAATCGGCTTGAGGCCACCGCCCTTCAACCATCAGTTTTACAATCCACCACGAGGTGCTGCTCCCGCAGCAGAAACTCCCTCGAAGGTAGCGCTCGGTGAGGCGTTGCGTTTGATGCTGCGCCCCTATTTCAATCACAGCGGCAATGCGCAGGAAGCACTCGCTGAGCGGGCTGAATCCGCCATTGCGTCCGCTATTGCCAAGCCACCGACTAGCACGACTCCCAACCCTACTACGACCACGACGAGCAAAGACCCGCATCGGGGCAGACAGACGCCGGACGATGAGGTTGAACTGATTGTGGCGGGCGAACAGGAAAGCTTGGACATTGCTGACGATGACTCTGTTGTTCCAGATGCGGGTGAAACGGCGCGCACTGAGCAAACCCTAAATCCGACGACTTACGCATCCGGCTATGACACGACTGACTTCCAACGGGGCACACGTAGAGTGGATACCGACACCAGTACGAAATCCTATCCAAATTCAAATTCCAACAACTGGCACACATGGGGTCACAGTCGTGACTTCCACAAGCGTCATCCAAATATGCCCGATCCGTTTGATAAGCCAGACGATCAGCATCAACCCAAACAACACCACCAACACCAACACCACCCCCACCAACACCTGCACCACCACCATCATCCCCACGAGCACAGCCGCCTTTACCATAGCAGCCATCCCAATGTACCCAATCCCTTTCCCACCAAAACTGAGGAGCAACCACAACAGCCAGAGCCGCAGCCAGACTTTGAGGAAGAGCCGGACTTTCTGCCCAATCCAAATGCGGAAGCCACCACGCCACGTAGCCCACAAATCAGTGTTCGCGGTAATTTTGATGAGCCCTGCGAGTTTGATTGCGGCGGTGGCAAGTGTGTAAAGAAAATGGAAGTCTGCGATGGCGTCAACAACTGTGGCAATCGGCGGGATGAGCAACAGTGTGATCATCTGGGCTATCAGGTGCGCCTGACGGGCGGCGAGAGTCCGCACATGGGACGCATTGAGGTCAAGGGTGAGTTCAACCACATTTAATGACTAACTGTATTGCATCGTAATATTTTCTATCCTATCAGTCAATGGCCAGTGGGGCTACGTTTGCGATGATAAGTTTGGATTGCGTGATGCGGATGTTGTCTGCCGAGAGCTGGGATTTAAGATGGGCGCAGCTGAGGTGCGTGGCAACTCCTACTATGAGCCACCCGGGCGGAACTTCAACTATGCCATGGATGAGCTCGAGTGTCGGGGCAATGAGACACAGCTAAAGGATTGCAACTTCAAGGGCTGGGGTGTGCACAACTGTGGCGTTGATGAGGTGGTGGGCGTGGTCTGCAAGGTGCCCGTGCTGAAGTGTCCCAACAATTTCTGGCTGTGTCAGACCTCAAAGGAGTGCATACCGCCCGCTTTTGTCTGCGACCACACCGAGGATTGTGCGGACAAGTCGGACGAGAGCGATGCCGTTTGCAAGGTCCGTAGTGCCGGGTTTTCAGCTATAGAATTTTAGACTTAGCCGTACTTTTTTAGGCGCCCATTGAGTACCGTCTGGAGGGCGGACGCAGCCCGATCGAGGGTCGCCTGGAGGTCAAGTATCACGGCGTTTGGGGCACCGTTTGCGATGATGATTTCAATCTAAAATCTGCGCAGGTGGCCTGCAATAATCTGGGCTACTATGGAGCAGCTGTAAGTGGTGCCTTGCCGGAAACAACCGGAAACCGAAGAATTTCAATTCCTTCCACTTTTTTCTAGAAAATTGAAAAGAACATTTTCGGTCCGGGCAGTGGACCCATCTGGCTGGATCAGGTTCTATGCCAGGGCAACGAGACGAGCATTGACATGTGCCGACACTGGAACTGGGGCGAGCACAACTGCAATCACACCGAGGATGTGGGTCTGCGCTGCACCGCCGGACCGCCGCCGCGCCAGTCACGGCAACGCACTCGTCTACAGGCCTTGGACAAGGACAGCCCGGTTGGCCAATCGGCCCGAGTTAGTCTCTCCGACATTGGGCTCTGGGAGAGATCGAGCAAGGCATTGCGCACACCGCGACGCTGTGGCATCTTCAAGGACGACCTGACCGATGAGTTTGCGCATCCGGAACAGCGTGTGGTGCAGGGCAGCGTGGCTCGCCGTGGCCGTCATCCGTGGCAGGCCACGATACGCACGCGTGGACGCGGCGGCATCTCTAGCCACTGGTGCGGAGCTGTCGTCATCTCCAAGCGGCATCTGCTTACCGCCGCCCACTGCCTCTACGGGCATCCGAAGGGCGCCTATTTTGTGCGCGTCGGCGATCACTATGCCAACATTGCGGAGCACTCGGAGGTGGATGTGTTCATCGAGAACTGGTACACACACGAGCAATTCCGGCAGCCCACACACATGAACAACGACATTGCCGTCGTGGTGCTCAAGACACCGCTTAAGTTCAGCGACTACGTGCAGCCAATTTGTTTGCCGGAGCGTGGTGCACCGCTGGTCGAGAATCGCACTTGCACCATCTCCGGCTGGGGCTCCATCAAATCAGGCATGTCCAGTGAGTAAACAGCTGGCAATGACTCTTTGTTGGGGTATTAACTGGTGTCTTTGCTTGCAGCTCCCTCCCAGGAACTGAGAGCTGCCCAGCTGCCTATTTTGCCGGATGCGACGTGCAAGCAAATGAATGTCTACGGCGATGCCATGACCGAAGGTACGTGCGTGCGTGCATACATACATACATACATACATACATACATACATACATACATACATACATACATACATACATACATACATACATCTACATACATACATCTACATACATACATCTACATACATATATCTACATACATACATCTACATACATACATCTACATACATACATCTACATACATACACCTACATACATACATACATCTACATACATACATCTACATACATACATCTACATACATACATCTACATACATACATCTACATACATACATCTACATACATACATCTACATACATATCTACATCTACCCGCCCACCTTCTCCTGCACAGCCGCCTCCTGCTCCTCCGCCTCCTCCACAGTTGCTCCTGCACAGGCCGTTGGAGCCAACGTTGCCTGCCTCGTTGAATTTCAGCAAGGCCTACTTGAATTCTTGAGAATCGAGGAGGAGAGCACTTGGCAGAAATTCGTTTTATTTAAATCTGCAGCACAGCGACAAATAGGCTTGGTCTGCGTTTGGTATTAGAAAACAAACATGCATGCATACATATAGTCATATACGCACACATACATACATGCATACACTAACACGCAACCCCGCACACACACACACATGCATACACACACAAACATATATAATACCTGTATAATTATATACTCTCTTCCATATAAGCTGACTTTTATATGATTTGTATAGAATCTATATATGCACTCGATTGATTGATAAAATGACAAATATGCCTCTACTGTTCAAGAATATATATTCTTTATGGGGCCGGAATAGTGTCCCTCTAAAATAAACCAATGTTATCAGTTTAAACCTTTAACTATTTCTGCTCTAATTAGGCATGTTCTGCGCCGGCTCCATGGACGAAAGCGTCGATGCCTGCGAGGGGGACTCTGGCGGCCCGCTCGTCTGCTCAGATGAGGGTAAGTAGTGTCCAGCTTACTTCACCTTACCGAACTTCAATAATCGTGTGCTCCTTGCAGATGGCGAAACACTCTATGGCATCATATCCTGGGGACAGCACTGCGGCTATCAGAACCGACCTGGCGTCTATGTGCGCGTCTGTCACTATATCGATTGGATCTATGAGAAGATCAACCAGAGTTTGCTGCGCTTTTGAATGAATCACAAGCTTTATAAATTTAGGCCCCATCTCTGCCACAAGCTACTTATATTTATGGCAGCACCTGCATGTAGGCTATAAAAATTGTGCGATTTTTTTTTATATTTTTATCCAAGGTGTGGGGCAGGGGGCAGGCACGTAGATTAAGCACATAATCAATGCTAATAAAGCGCACAACAATAACAACGAAAACGATGCTGAGTAAATTTAATTCACATGTCGACTCATCCCGAACCCCCTCCCTCCGCCGTCTCTACACACATCCATTGCCAACCGAAAGCTTCCTCTTTCCAACAAATGTACTCAGTTTTGTGGCTCAAGCAATTGAATGGTCAGCTCAAGCGTACATACACACTCACACACACACACACGCGTGCTCAATTGACACTGCTGGTCGTGGGCAAAGGGGTTAGGGTTGGCGGGCGATTTGGTTCATTCGCATTGTGCGGGTGCGAGTGGCTCAGCAAAAGCTGAACAATTAACTTAATTAACTAATGATCAGCGCGAGCTACGCAACGAACTGAACGAAAGAGTGCACTTACAACTGCCGCCCCCTGTCGCTTCCTTTTTTGTTACCTTTCCCCAATTCTCATGCAATTGTTCTGCTCTCTTTCGTTCAATCTCTCTCTTCCTCTCTCTCGCTGGCTGTAGCTTTGCCTTCGCTCGTTTTAGCTGGCAGTTGATTCCGGCATTTCATTAAGCGCAGTTCGCTCGTTGTCTGCATCCACGGTTCAAGCCTTATCAAAAGCGCTCACACACACCGCACACACATACACAGTGATAGCCCGCGAGTTACCATGCTTATGAAATTTGCATATTTTGTGATCTTTAGCGTCTGCTGGTCACACTGCGCCGGAAATAATTTAGATCATAATGTATTTGGATCAATGGATGGCGCCACCAGCACCGAACGTATTAATGCGGCAATGCGTTGCGTGAATGTTAATCCACAGCATTCGGTGGATCTGGAACAGGTGAGATGGCAGCACGGATTCGAGATTTTAGGTGTACATTCTATGAATTGTCTCTTGCTGGGGTTTTTTTTTCGGAGCACCACCCACGTTTTGGATCAGGAAACTTTTTATCCATTTGGATCCTTTTGTTTCGAATCCTGTTGTATTTATATTTACATATTTGTATTATTCGAAAAAGATTAGGTATAGTTATAGGCAAACGTTTTTTTTTTTGAGTACTGGATTCAGGTTCGAATTTCGCGCAACAGATTCTGCTCCAGATATGGTTCTTCGTAATGAAAAACTTGGAATTCCCGGCTCGAACTTATGTTGACAACTAATCCAATTAGGGCTGATTTGTGCTAATTAACCCCTTTAACTTAAGGGCATATGTCAACGCTGGGTCGTCTTCCCAGACACTCAGCCAGCCGATCAGCGAGTGAATCGTTTAGTCAGCCCGTCCGTCCGTCTGTCCGTCTGTCCGTCCGTCTGCATGCGGGCTAATAATTGCGGCAGTCCGAGTACGTGACTCGCATGCAAATCGAAATT
Organism: Drosophila montana; assembly: GCF_035044405.1. Lineage (NCBI taxonomy): Eukaryota > Metazoa > Arthropoda > Insecta > Diptera > Drosophilidae > Drosophila > Drosophila montana. The sequence continues at coordinate 413,936 of NW_026996406.1, forward strand.
GACGAGCCCGATGTATCTGCATATATATAGTATACATCTATATCTACATGACTTTAACTTGTTCAATTATAATTGAATTATTGTAAAATCTAAATGTACGCAGTTAAAGGCAGTTGGAGTAGAACTAGAAAAATAGAAGTTGCCAAATTGAAGTCGAGGGTATTGGATGGTTTTTCTTAGAACCGACACCTGGTGCAACAGCATATCAAAGCACTTGCGGATGTATTTCATGGTGACATGTTTTTATACCCTTTCAAAGGCTGCTATAATTTTCACATCAAATGTGTAACGCCTGGAAGAATAACCGAGTTATTTTCGACTGTCTGTGCAAACGAGTCTCTCTCTTTAAAATCTTCCATCATGAAATTTTACAAAGGTCTTACTCCGGCAGACCGCATATATATCGGAGACGGCCGGATCGGACATCAATATCATAAAGCTGACATGAGGATTGGTCATTATATTTTTGTATGAGAAACTTTTTGTTTTTTCAAGATAACATGACATGACATGACATGACATGACACTGTCTTTCCCATATATGAGACATATCTAATCAATATCGGGTTACCATATGATATAGCTCTGTAGGAAGAAACAGTCAAAAGTGAATTTCTGTATGTCAAAGTGATTTCAGGATGTTTTCACCAAGCTCTTTCGAGCCTTAATATTCTGCTCACATATTTGCAAAACCAGAAATCACATTTATAAAAGGGTATTTAAAATTCGACGTGCCGTAGAATTGTTCGTTTTAGAAGTGATTCCTTGTGTATATAAATATAATATATAAATAAATTGAGCGCAGTTTTATATACATCAACTTGACTTTATACAGATAATGGGCCTGTGGTATGGCAGCGAGATCATAATGCATAGTCAAGATTTTCCCGGCGTCTACGAATACGATTCGTGCGTTATAATTCATCTGACCGATGTGACGCAGCAGGTGAGTCCGAGTCCAAGTCGAAAAAGTGAGAGATTTATGAGAAATTGTTGTTTTGCTTTGCTTTCAGATGCACAACAGCAATATCTACAACAACAACAACAATTATCGCAACTACAACAATCGCAATCAGAATCAAAATCAAAACAATTATAGACACATCTCGACCACGCCCCAATACGGAGACAACGACGAGTATGTGCGTCAGAATTCACAGAATTCGCACAGGACGCGATTTCTGCGGTTGGTGTGGAGCGAGCGGGACAACAATCTGGAATATACCTTCAACTATACGACAGATGCACCGGGCCAATGGTCGAATATTGGCGATCAGCGCGGCTCTCTGGTCACACTGAACACCTATACACAGTTCACGGGCACCGTCCAGGTGGTCAAAGCGGTCAACGATCATCTGGTGCTGACCTTCTGCGGCAACGACGTCAAGAGCTCCATTTATACGGTTGTGCTGACACGCAATCGCCTGGGCCTCAGCACCGATGTGAGCATCATCATCAGTCAACCAATTTGCCAATTGCCTGGCATACTCTGTTCACAAGTGGCAAAGCGGCTATATTAGTTGTCCGTGCAATGTCCGTTTGTCTGTCTGAAGGCAAGCTTATTAACTTGATCCGCAATTTAGGATCTGGATTCAATGAAAAGTTGATTAGGAATCTTTTCCGATCCTTGAGAATGAAAAAAAAAATTGTGTGTCGAAAGTAAGTGGACTCCTTTTTCCATGATCTACGCAAAGATCGAAGCTAAGAAACAAAATTTTGTATCTGCCACAGTTTTAGAGTCACATTAAGATATGCCAAATAGGAATCTTTCGTTTAATTTTCGTTTCAAAAATATTCCGATCCATGAAAATGAAAAAAAAGTGTGTCGAAAATAAGCCGACCTACGCAAAGATCGAAACTAAGAAACTATCAAAATTATTCATCTGCGACAGTTTTAGAGTCACAACAAGATATGCCAAATATGGCAGAAAGATTAAGCATGGATCATTTAAAGCTCACCTCTGCCTTCTTTATTGCTTTAGATGATAGTTTGACAGCCACTGCCTTTTGGGTTAACAGTTTTACAGTCACGTACTCAAAAGCCATTACGATCCATCCTTCGCCTCTAATCATTCTATGAACAGAGTATTGTGCAGTCGTAACTTTATCACTTCTTAAAAAAATATTGACCCACCTTTCCTTTCTCATTCCTCTTCCTAGGAGCTGCGCAGCATACGCAGCATGCTCTCCCGCCGTGGCCTCTACACGGAGACCATACGCAAGGTCTGCAACGGGGCCGGACGTATGGGCGTTGGCCTTGTCGCGCTGCTGTTGTTGCCGCTAATCGCCGCCTGGGGGCGTCGCCAGTGAGTCGCAGCGTAGGAATCACATTCCAGCCATACTCTATGTTTAATTTATGCATAATCGACTTACTTAAGCGTTTAACTCTCGGGCAATACGGCATCTAGTTGCAGCACGTCTAACCAATTGCTTAGATTCGGTGCCTTAATTGCTTTTGTCTCCTCAATTAAACTCAATTAGTTATTTGGCCCCTCTCTTACCGCCCTCCCTGCTCTCCTCTCCTCTCGTCCGGCTGTCTTGGCTTAGGCTAGATACGTGTAGGCGTTAAATGCGCTTTTAATTCAATTATCAACTCGAGACAAACATTGTTTCTAAGTTTGTATTCCGTTCATAATTAATTCCCACGCTGGCCAAAAAGTAGGCAACGCAAATTCGAATAGAAAATTCCAACAATTTCACATTAATCAGAATATTATTCATATTATTTGTCGCTTATCAAAACGAATTCTATGTTTTTTTAGCTGGGACTTTACTACAACCTGAGATGCGAACCCTGCTGGTTCCATGTTTAGCACAGTTTTTATACCCACTAATCATTGAAGATACGGGGTATATCGCTGCTGAGAAAAGGTTTGCAACAGGCGGGGCATAATTTCTTTTCGTATTCACATCTATCTCTCCTTTATCCCTTTGACGATATCAAATACTTTATCGAGTTTTCTAGAGAAGCCTTATTTAAATTTATCGATAACTTTATCGTTTATCCCTTTGACGATATCAAATACTTTAACGAGTTTTCTAGAGAAGCCTTATCGATTATCGATTATCGATAACTTTATCGTCTATCCCTTTGTCGATATCAGTTACTATAGCGAGTTTTCTAGAGCAGGCCAACTTTATATCCATTTATCGATAACTTATTTCCGTTTCCCGATAAATATGGCTACCCAGCACCCGTTTTTTTCAGCATATCTCTGAGATTAATCAAGCTAGAAAGATCAAATTTTCAGATTTTTGTATACCTCAAGTTTTGAATACCCTTTCCCAGCTGCACTGAGGATTAAAAATATTGTAATTTGATGTAAGCCCCTTGAGTTTTTGTTTGTAAATGAATGTCATATTTATGACCAAAAATTTAAATAACTTTCGAGCAATAAATATATCAGTTATATAAGAGTCAATCTGAATTATAAAATAATCAATCTTTTTATCTACCTGCATGTATAAAAGTTGAGTGCAGGGTATCGCGCAGTCAGTCACTCTCGCGTCTTTCATTTGTTTACTAAGATATAAATAGTATATAAGATTTATGGCCATGGCAACAAGCATATTACCTTAATCAAATCTGCGGCAACAAATGCAAAACCTTTCCCCAGTTGATCTTATCGCAAATGTTGGCAAGTTTTGGGCTAGATTCGGATCCGGGAGAAATATATATCTTATCGTGGACGGAACACGCGATTGTTGGCGGTAGTCTGGCGAGTTTTATGCTTGTTTTTGACTTTGTCTTGATAATTTCTTTTTATACCCTGAACCCATTGAAAATGGCTAAACAGGGGTATAATGTATTTGTGCAAATGTATGTAACAGGCAGAAGGAAGCATCTCCAAGCCCCATAAAGTATATATAGTCTTGATCAGCATCAACAGCCGAGTCGATCTATCCATGTCCGTCTGTCTGTCTGTCCGTATGTATGAACGCAAGGATCTCGTAACCTATAAGAGCTAGGGACTTGAAATTTTAGGTGTAGGTCCTCCTAGTGCCCGCGCAGATTGAGTTTGTTTCCGATAATCGATAACTTGCCCCGTTTCCAAGAAATCGATAAAAATCGATATCGAAATCCTGTTTATATAGTATAGTATATATAGTATATATATATCAATTATCTTTCAGAGGGTTCAGGGTATCCCCTAGTCGGGAACTCCCAACTAGAACCTCTTACTTGTTATACTTTTGTTTTTTTTTTTTGGGGGGTGTTAGTAAAAGTGCGAGCGTTGCGCCCGCTTCAAAGTTCTCCGACTCGGCGACGCTTATCAGTCCCGAAAATATGAGTGGGCATTATTGGATGGTTCACTTTCCGCTAACGATTCGTAAACAAGCGGCGGCTGGAAAGTTTTGTCCAAAATTATGATTGGAATCTTTTGACCGGTTGCACAGTGCCAAAGCATTGCGAGACAACGTGCCGACGCTTATCTCTTATCAGGTCGCCGAAACCCCTACACACTCAAATACGATTCCATCCCTTCGAGGGGTTCCACCCTTGAACTTGAAGTGCCTGCATTTGTTGTTGTTGCTTATTATTTATTATTGCATTATTATTTTTATTATTATTATTGTTTGCTCTTCAGCCTTTTGAGCGCACGCTTTTTATAGTTTTTTTTACAATTGTGTGCTTTTTATTTATTAATGTTTTTTTTTTCTTCTTAGATTGACTAAGCAGCGCCTCCCCTTTGAATGCATTTGTTGATAAGAAAAAAAAAAGCAAACAAAAACAAAGACAACGTCACACGTTGACGGCTCATGCACAGTTATATATATATATATATGTACATATTGTCAACCAAGAAATACCTAAAGTTCGAACACGCTGCGAACAGCTGGTGCAAATCGCGGTCATCTATAGGTGGGCTCTCTTGACTGACTTGGGTCAACAACAGGATGTGCCCTTAGGGCATCAGTGGAGTGCACTTGGATGGGCTCTACTTATAAATAGAAGTCTTAAAGTCTGGCAATGTAGTAGGGCCCCGTCTCCATATATCAAGAAGAGAATACACTTCAAAAGATAAAGGTCTTGCTTGGCATCGATAGATAAGCTGTCTGCGCTTCCATAGATTGATCAGCTGAGGTGACTCTTGTACATAGATCATACAATAGAAATCGCTTTGGAAATACAATTCACAATTGGTAAGAGCTGGTTGGAACACTATCACAAATATAGGAGTTGCCATAATACGCCCACAAGGATGGCTCCCTTGGGGAGTACTCACAAAGGCCTCTCCATTTAATTTTCTAACAAACTGGAATATCCAGCAAACATCTCTACTAGTTTATTTACAAACAGGCGAACAGAAATTAGCAACAGGTAGCTGCATTAAAAATTATTTTCAGTGCTGCTCTGCGCCAATTCAATAACTTTCAGTGCTGCCAGTTTCTTAGTCAATTTAATTATTTTCAGTGCTGCCTATCACCAATTAATTATTCCAGGTGCTGCCCAGCGCTTACAATTAGTTTTGAAGTACTGCCCAGCGCCAATACGTTACTAAGTGCTGCCTGGTACCAACTTAATTCTTTTAATTTTTGAAGCTGGGAAGCACTTCATAACCTTTTGGCACTGGGCAGGACTTAAAGAACGTTAGGAGCTGGATAGCACTTCGAAAGTGATTGGCGCTGGGTAACACCTGGAAACCAATAGGCGTTGGCAGCATTGAAAATTATTAAATTGGCGCTGGGCAGCACTGGAATTATTTATGCAGCTGCCTGCTCTGCATTTCTGTTCGCCTGGTGTTTAATAATATTTGCGACTGCGAAAAAACTTGTTTGCTTTTGATATTTCGACTGGAACTGATTGATTTGTTTTGCGCTGGAGCTTGATCAAAAGTACCAAAAGCAAACCTGCACATATAGAGAATCTAAGAATATCCTATTATATATAATAATGACTTCTAGTCTTTGGGCTTAAAAGCTTTCTAGAGGATACTTTGCATTATTGCGCATATTTCGAAGGGAGTACATATACGGAAGTCGGTCGGGTCTGACTAATATATCAAATACATATATACCTGTCGATTAAAACGTGCTCTGGTCTACATATAGGCACTTGCGAGTTGTAGGTCGTAAAAGGTCGGCAAAGGGATGACACATAGCCGTAAAGCTAGTATGGATCTTGGGGTATAAACAGCATATTTAGCATGTATAAAGTAGCTGCAGTTGGGTCTTGAGTTATTGGATGAGATAGACAGACTGTTAGATTGTAGATTTATTGATAGATAGATAGAAAGATTTGTTGATAGCTCTTTGAATACGTCAAACAGCTTCCATTAGCTTTAGCTAGGCGATTGACAAATCGCATGAATTGTCGCTGTGCGTAAATTGTGTCAACCGTGCGACGCTTACGTCAGCCATACCCTATACATTCAAGCTGTATATATATCAAAAATATATATATATATTTAAATAGAAATTGAATATATATAGTATAGAGGATGACGACTTTGCACTTTGCACTTTGAGCTGCGCACATGGAAGTTTGCAGCAGTGCAACAGGCACCTGTTCATTGAGGCAAAATATAAACAGAAAAACTGTGTCGCAGTTGCACGAGTCCCATTCCATAAACTAATCAATTAATATAGCCATCATCAAAGCGTTGATAGAGCTACAAAAAAAAAAAATTAAGTCAACTTACAAGCGATAACCGGACTAGACACAAATCCAACAAAAAGGCGATAAGAAGTCGTGCTATAAAAGCAGCTGCTGCGGCCTGTCAGCTCAACAGAAACGTTTTCTTAGTCAAGCGCGACAAATGCTCTAAGCAAAAATACCGCAAAAATACCACGAAAATACTGCAAAAATACCACAAAAAATACCAAACAACCCCTATAGAGCCTGCTCTATAGAAACGCAACCCAACTGTGATAGCTACTCCAAGTACTTACAACAAATCCAGCACAAAAATATGTCGGCGGCAAACAAAGTGAATTATCTGGTTGGCTCGACGTCGCGCTTCATAGTCGGACGCAATGCCGTACAGACGGTCTATTGGAGGACCTCCGCCGGACCCGATTCCCGCATGCTGAAGACCAAAAAGACCTGTGAATTTGATCGCAGCCAAAAGGCGCCGCAAAGCGTGCGAATGCAGAGATCGAATCGCAGCTTCATCAGCAAAGAGTAGCTAAACAGCTGCCACGCCCCCTTTAATAATGTAGTTCCTATATTCACGCATTATACATATATATATATAAATTTTTTTTTACTAGTTGTATTTATTGTTAGCACCAAAGTTGAGCTGCCGTGAGGCGATGCCCTCACATTAAAAACCCAAAAACAAAACAAAAACCAAAACAAAAATAAAATGAAAAGAAAAAAATACTCATTTGTTTGCATTACTCAATGGAAACTGGGGCTAGGTACTGGGCACTGCTGATAGGGGGTCTCACGCTTATGCGTCATCCATCCCATTGGGCTGACGAACATGACATCAAAGCATGCCACGATCGGGCTAAATCAATGGATCTGACACAGTTAGATAGGCTGTGTGTGATGTGAACTTGAAAAGAAACCCGCTTCGAATCACAATTTTCTTAGCTAAATACTACGAAATACTATTTTGAATAAGGAAGCAAAAGTGTCTTCTTTTTCACAGTGAATTGATATGTTGACAATGGGCGGAAAATAAGTGAAAACTGGGTTAAATATTCGGAAGAATGAAGATTAAATGCCCATTTTGGTATTTTTCTTACGGTGAGTTGAGTTGACCAAAATAGTAAAGTTCGTAATTCTCATACTGTATTGAAAAACTAATAAAATTGTTAAGAAAAAAAAACTTATTTCTCGACCGATTCTTCCCACAATGTCGTTTTATACAGTACTCCTATTATATATATATATATATATATATAGTATTCCATATGATACGATTTTTCTCACATTTTTAATCTCGTAAGAATTCAGACATAAACGTTTGCAGTTGCTAGAAAATGAAAGATTATTGATCTGTGTATACTATTCCAGAAACTTTATGTTAAATTTGGGGGCAGTTAAACCTAAGACATTTGATCAAAAAACCTGATTTCGATATCGATTTTAAACGATTTCGTGGACACGTGGCAAGTTATCGATTATCGGAAACAAGCTCGTGCTGCGCGGACACTAGGTGGACCTACGTTCCAAATTTCAAGTCTGTAGCTCTAACAGGTTCTGAGATCGAAGCATTTATATATACAGAGGGACGGACAGATGGAAAGACGGACAGACAGACGGACATGGCTAGATCGACTCGGCTATTGATTTTGATAAAGAATATATATACATATATACTCTATGGGGTCGAAGGTGCTTTCTTCTGCCTTTTAAATACATTTGCCCTTTTTACCCATTTTCAATGGATTCAGGCGAAATGTAGCTTCAAACGAACCGAACATCAATCTTTATAGGTCTTACATCCTTTATTGATACCAAAAATTCTCTCCGACTGAGCTAGCAGAAGGCACATTGAACTATTTATAAAAAATGTATAAAACTTGCCGATTCCAACATTATTCTCTTCCAAGGTATTATTAGAGCTTGTCTTGAGTTAAAAAATTCAAGATTAATTAAACTCGACTTTTTATACCCTGAACCCATTAAAAAGAGGTAAACAGGGTATAATGTCCCCGCGCAGTTCGAGTTTGTTTCCGATATTCGATAACTTGCCCCGTTTCCAAGTAATCGATAAAAATCGATATCGAAATCCTGTTTTTTGAGCAATTTTGGTAAATAATAAGAGCTAGAGTCACCAAACTTGACATGTAGCTTCTGGAAAAGTATATATATATCAATAATCTTTCATTTTATAGCTATTGCCTACCTAATTAAGCCACAATTTAAATGCAATTGTCATTTTGAGAATACACGAATATTTTATAGTACAATAAGATCTACTACTGAAAATTTCATCAAGATCGGCTAAGAAACACGAAAGAAAATGTGTTTTCAGTTCAGGGTATCCCCTAGTCGGGAGCTCCCGACTAGAACCTCTTGTTACACAGTCAATTCACGTTAATATCATATAAAACTCACTTGAAATTCCTTTTTAATTATTTATGTATTTTTATTTAGTTTTATAATTATTACATACATTGAGTTCTCTCATATATATCATTTATTTATGTTTGTCGGATTTCTTTATTTATGGTTTGTTTACTCCATTTTTTTTTGCTGTCTGATTTTGTTTGTATGTATTTACCGTCGTTATGTATGTTGTGTGTTTGTGTTGCCTTTACGTTTAGGTTTTATAATTTCCTTTTAGATATCGATCGTACTTAATTTGTATAGTATTTAGCATTTAGTTAATATAATTCTTCTTGTCGTGGGTGAAATGTGTTTACGTTTTTTTACGTTTATTTTTCTGGTTTTTTTTTAATTATTTTTCCGTTTTTAAGTATCGTATTTTAATCGTTTACTTAAAATTACAGCCTTTATAAATAATTATTTTTTGCCTTTCCTTAAGTTTAGACTTTTCCATATTTTTGTTTGTTTTCTTTTAATTTAATATGTTTTTGCTTTATACTTCATATTTCGCTTGCCGTTGTACTACGTATCCGTATTTTTTTTTTCTTTAACCTTTAACCTTTAACCTTTCTTTATAATTGTTACTAAATATATGTATGTATATAGAGACCTTTTATGTTTTTTTTTTCGGCATCATATTTGATGTATTTTGAATAATTTGCACACATGTATAATATATATATATATATATATATATGTATATATATATAATAGTTATCTAAATATATATTCATATAGATTTCATATTTGACAATTTCAGTTGGGCTTAGTGTCTGGCTTTGCTTTTGTTGTGTAGTGTAGTTGTAGTGTAGTTTTTTTTATTAATTATTTATTTATTTTGCACACGGAAGTTTTTGACTTGTACACATAAAAACCACGGAAAAAGTACACACAAAATGTTTGACGTCTTTTTTTTTTAGTTTTTTGAAGATTTCTTTTTTCTTTTAATTTTCTTTGGTTTTTGATGCTTGGAATATGTTTTTCTATATTTGTTTTTCTATGCCACATTTTCTTTTCTCTTTCTTTTTTTATAAGTATATTTTCTTTTCTTTTTTTGCCTAACTCAATTCACACATCGAAAACAGTTTGCATTTCGTTGATCTCAAAAGAGAAAAATATATATTAATAATTATTTGTAATATTTGTATTCATAATATATAATATATATCATTTTTTTTGTTTACTTTTTGGTTTTTGATTAAAAAATATTGCAGCTCAAAATTGTAATACCTTTGTTTATTATTATTATTATTATTCCTTTTGCTCTTCTAGATCTTTTAGACAGTTTGTATATTTATGATGATATTTGTATTATTATTATTATTTTTTCTTTTTATAATTTTGTGTTTAAACCAGAACCTAAACCTGAACTTGATCTGTGTCTTTTATTGTATGCAAGTGTTGGGCTGAATTTCTCATATGTATTACGTATTTCATGTCGCTCTACTTTATGCTGCTCGTATTAATACTCTATATATATATATGTATATCTTATGTGTTTGTAGTTGTTGTAGTTGTAGTTGTTGTATATATAGACTCTTATCGTGTGGTAAATTTTTAGCTAGAGCTTTTCGATTTGTTGTACGGAAGAATTTGGATACATTTCAATATTTGTTATCTTCGTGTGTTTTTTTTAGCTAAAAGTTATCATTTATCTAGAAGTTTTTCCTTTAGCTAATCTTTGCTACTTTTAACTGGGCGCCTAACATGTGTGTGTGCGTGTGTGTGTGTGTGTGTGTGTGTATCTTCAGCTATGTATCTAAGATGTAGTTTGCAAATTTGCTTCAGCTGCACAGTTTGCAATTTCTAAATACAAATTCAGGCTAAGGAAATATTCGCTTTGATTTAGGTGGAAAATGGGAGAGGAAAATTCAATTTAATCGTTTGCAGAATTTTGCACTTAATTTGTCAGCAGAAGGCAAACGAAATATTTCAGTTAAAAAAAATATATATGCAACTAAATGGTTCACCTAGAAAAAACCAGTGTTAATAAATTCCATATATATTTTGGTTTTCGTATATGACTAAAAATACTCAACAACAATTGTTTTTCGTTTACTTGAAACCATTTTTAGCTACAATTTATATGTTCTATATTTGTTTATATATATATATATATACTAATATCGTTTAAATATTTTTCTATGCATTCCGACGCAACATGAAAGAAAAAACACGCGTTTTCCAACACTCAAATCATAGTTTTTTTTGCCTTTCTCGTTGCTTTCACCATTTGCCATATGTTTGTTGTAGTTGTTGTTGTTGTTGTTGTTGTTGTTGTTGTTGCCAGACCCGAAATTGATACGATATCGAAATTGTCTTGTATATATATATACTAAATCTGTGTGTAGAAGGTTCTCAAAAATGCTTTCGCTGACACAGTAATGATCCAAAAAAGAACGTGTGTTTTATATCAAAAGCAAAAAATGAAACTTTCTGGATTTTTGAGGGGGGAGGGGGGGGTGGTAGGATCTATTGTTATTCGAACTAAAACTAAACAACGTTTAATACAAATACGAATTCTAGCCCTAAACTGTGAATCGCTCTATTACAGCTATCTCGCTCTAATGTAATGCACCTGTGAGTGTGTTTTTCTTATCTACTCTTCTCTCAACTATTCTCAGCTATTCTCAACTATTCTCAGCTATTCTCAGCTATTCTCTTCTATTTGTTGTAGAGTTCGTTGCACGTTGTTTATTGTATTTTGTTGTATGTATTTCTCAGCTAAATCTTGATTCGCTAATTCGCTATAATTCATATGCATGTTGATTCAATTGATTCAATGATTCAATCAGTATTCAATTCATTATTCACTCTTACAATATATAATAACGACAGCTGCGAAATGACATGAATGTGTCTGAGTGTGTGTGTGTGTGTGTGTGTGTGAGAGTGTGTGTTGGTTGTGTGTGTATTTATCAATCACATTTTCTTCTGTGTATGCTTTTTTTCACTATCATAATATTGCTCTATTATAATATCATTATTATTTTTGATATCTTTAATCAATTGAAAATTTGATGCTGCCTTTCATTTTGCGATTCGACTAATAAGTACAATATCATAAAAATAACACTGTATATTTATGTTTTGTTCTGTACCATTGTTGTAAATATAAATATATATATATATATAATATACACATATATTTATATATATATCTCAGGTTTTCCATTTCTATAACCATATATATATATATATAAAACGCGCTCGCGACTTGCCCGAAGGAAACAAAAAAAAACCAATTCCAAATCAAATTTTCAACTATCCCCCCCCCTCCCCAAACCCCCTCTGCCACCCCCCTCGGTTGTTGCCTGTGTGTGGCATTTGAAAAATTCGTAAACACTTTTTTTTTTTTTTTTTTTTAGTTATTTTCGTTTGTTTTAATATATTTTTTAATTATGTTTTTTTTTTTAGCGTCAGTCTTGTGTAAATTAAATTTTACTTCAAAAACATTTTAATGCACACACACAAACGCGCGCACACACACACACACACACACACACCCATACATAGCTCTGCAGGGGGCGGGGGAGCGGGGGGGGCGTCGCACGCGCTTTGCTTGTTATATAAAAAATGCTTCCGCTGCTCGACATGTACCTATATATATATATAGTATGTATATATAGTATGTATATACGTATCGGTATATATATATATTTGATAAAATGTATGTTATATATATGTATATACATATGTATGGTATATATGTATATAGGGGTTTAATCAATTCACACGTAGACGTTTTTGAAAAAATGCATTCTTATTTAACGACTTTGCTAGTACTTTTGAATGAATCGCATAATAAGTAGAGATATTGTTGTTGTACACTCAGATATATATACTATATATATATTATATAACTAGATATACACTATCTTTCTATATATGTATATGTATATATATAGATATACTTGTACGGGAAGAGTTGAGAGACAAATTTTTAGCAAATCAATAATAATTGAACATTTAGATTGCGATTATATAGCGGCATATATGCATATGGTATATATACGCTTAAATAGACGTTGCCTGACTGCACACTATGAGATACCCTTTCGATATGCGAACTAGTCTAGTTGGAGCCGAGGGTAGCTAGCATATATACTAGTTGCATTTAGTTGCAATCGGACACGGGAAATTCGCTTCGTTTCACTCGCAAGGGTATTCAAGCTTCGGCTAGCCGAAGCTACGACTTTTCTCTGCACTAATTAACAGCTAATTTGACACAACCGTTTTAATTCTCAACTCACCGAATCTAGATAGTTTGGAGATTCGTTGCACGTTTGCGAATTTGCACTTTGAAGCGTCCTGAAAGTATGCTACAGTTTTTTTGTGCACATTACGTATACGCCGCGCATCTCTCTGTGTGTGTGTGTGTCTCTGTGTGACTGTGTGTGTGTGTGCGTGTTGTGTTGTAGGAGAAAACATGGAAAATAAAAGAAAAGAAAATCAATAGTTTCGTTTCGGGCTCTCATTTATTTGCTTGACAATATTGGTAATTGTTTGGCTAACTTCGAAATTTAGAAAAAAAAAAAACTTCTATATTACACATCATACACAAAGGGCAACGAATTTAGTACGCGCAAGCAGCCAAAAAATCAAATGAGTTGGTACAAATACAGAGTATATATTAATTAGAAGAAACGTTGAAAATTTTGCAAATTGTTGTTAGTCGGCCAAAGTTGAAAAATTGTAGACCTTTATTTATATTATATAGAAGAACTGCTAATCGGAACGCCAAAATTGAACCCGAAACAAATTAGGTTTGGCCAAACGTTCGCTTTCAGTATCATCTCACTGATTGGGCTACAGTCGGTAGCAAGGGGGGCGGGGCGGGGAGTGGGTAGGGAAATAGTAGCAGGGGGGGGGGGGGGGGGGGGTAAAGAGATTCGATTCGGGTTAGTATGAGATTGGGATTGGTGTTAATCGAAAGAATTCCTGAAGAAGTTTGGATATGCTTTGATCTCGACTCGAGCCTAATCTCTAGAGTTGGGGGGGGGGGGAGGGGGGAAACGACGTTGCGACTTGCTAACCCTAACCCTGCCTAAACCTGCTGCCAATTGTGATAGTTGTTGTTGTTGCTGCTGCTGCTTTTCGTTGTTGTTGTTGTTGTGGCACGAACTGCAGCCCATAATATGAAAGAGTCTGGGGCTTAGAAACGAAACAACGAACAATAGAAACGAAATACAGAAAACTATGAAACAATTTGAACAATCGGGGTAAACAAAATTAACGAAAAATTATGAAACTAATTTCAAGTGTGGCGCCACCAATGCTGCATTGTTTTTTTTTTGGTTTCTGTTTTTTTGTTTGGTATTTTCTCTCTCTTCATTTTGGTTTCCTCTCTCTTTCTTTTGCTCTCTCAGCGGCATCGTTCTGGTTCTGTCTTCTGCCGTTGTGGCTCGAACTTTGCCCTCTTCCTTCTGCTCCTTCTCTCTCACTTTCTGTCTGTCTCTCTCTCTTAGTTTCTCACTCTCTCTTTTGTCTGTCTGTCTCTCTCTCTCGCTCTCGTTGCTTGGCAACGAGACACGCATTGCGGGCCAAGGCGCTGGTTGTTGTTCTTTCCCTTTCTTCATCTGCGTCTTCTTCTGTTTTCGTTTTGCTTTTGCTGTGCTCCTGTGCTCCTTTTTCTTTTGTTTTTGCTGCTGTGTGTGCATGTGTTCTTCTGTTCTTCTGTTCTTCTGTTAGACTAGGCATGATATGGGAGACTACATGGACATGCGCCAATTTGTCACCGAGATGTTGCTTTTGCTATTGTTGCGATTGTTATTGTTGCTGCCATCATCAAACTCCCAGGCGGCAGCATGCGGCGGTGCATGATGCGGCATCGGTGGCTGGGTTTCTGATTGGAAAATTAAAATGGATCTTGGAATTGGATTGGGGTATCAGACTTTTTGGCTAACATACGCATATGCTAAAGCGCTGTGCGTCGAAAGTGTAACTCAACTAAAAGCAATTCAATTAATAAATAAATAAGTATAATAGATAAATAAGAAGAGAGTCTGTTTCTAGTGTGCGTTCTTTTTTCTTTATGCTAAAAATAATTAAGTAGCTGTTGCTTTATTTTTTTTTTTTTACCTTTTTTTAGTTCTCTTTTTAGCTTTCCTTTCTCTTTCTGTGTGTGTTGTGTTTGTTTTTATATTTTTAAATAATTGTGATGATCTTGTCGCTTTTCCACATATATAGCATATAATTACTCTAGAGCTGCGCGTTTGTTTTCTTTTTTTTATTACAGTTTTCCATTTAATTGCTGTTTTTTTTTTTTTTTTTAGGTAGGTTGTTACTTAATTCTAGAAAAACGTTGCTCCTAACTTGAGCCGCACTTTAATCAGTTGATTTTTGCTTTAAAATATGTATATATAATAATATTTTTTTTTTTGTTTGTTTTTCGTTTTACTTAGCTTTACAGTTTTATGCCTTTTGCTATGATATATATATATTTTTTTTTTGACTAATTTGTGTTTTTTTTTAGTTTTTGCTTAGCACATATATATATATTTATATGCTTTGACGTTATGTATATGTAGTATACAATATAAATATTCACTATTTTTATTTATTTATATATTTGTGTATATACGCGTGTATAAACTTAATAGATTTCTTTTGACGATGGGACACAATCTGCTTCGACTACTGCGCTCAGTAAAAACTTAAGAACCTCTGTCCTCGAGAGTCAGACAATAAATTGAGTTACAAACAGTTTTAAATCTTAAACGTTTTTTTCTTTTATCATTTTTATCATTTTGTATGTATGTCAGCAAAAATGTTCATAATAATTATATGCCATTTGTATATGTATATATATATATATATATTTATATTTTTTTTTTAACCTAAACAATTTATTTATGAATTTTTGCTTTTTGTTTTTCAAAATATCACGTATATATCTTAAGTTATGCCTTGGATTTATTAGTTGCTGTCTGGGGTGTGTGTGTGTATCTGTGTGTGTGTGTGTGTGTGTGTGTGTCAGTGTTGGGTATTGCAGGACATTTATAACTGTACCTCAACAAAAATACATAACCTAAACTATTTCGCGACTGGCTTAAGTACACTGCATGTGTGTGTGTGTGTGTGTGTGTGAGTGTGTGTGTGTGTGTGTGTGTGTGTATGGGGCTTATCTGGTGGTTGTAGTTTTCAACTAGAGCATATCAATTATTTAATTATTGCTTTTATTTTCGTTCTCTTCTTCTCTTTGCTTTTGTTTTTATTTTTTTGTTTTTGTCATTTCTAATTATTGTTACGATTCGATTTTTAAAAATTTGTTTTTTTTTCCTTTTAATGTTATATTTAACTATGCAACAATTGAGTTTTATCTTTAAACGTTTACAAATTTGTCAACAAGTTGAAGTGCGGCGCTGGCAGGCGAGGGGCGAGGGGCGCGGGGGCGGGGAGGGGGGCGGGGGGGAGGCGACGGCAGCTGCGGGGGCGTGTCTACTGCTTGGATTTTGCAGGTAATTTGTGAAACCTCTGGGTTCGATTTTCATTTATTTTTTATATAGATCTTTTATTTTGTGGGAGCAAATAAATGTGGTTGATCTTAAGGCAAACATACGCATAAAATATATATTCGATTAATTTCTTTTTTATTTTAATTTTTTTTTTGGGTATTCTAATCGATTTTTCAGCCAAATTTTGCACCAATTTGTGATTTTGCCGCCGTCGCAGTTGCCTTTGCGCGCCGCAAGTTTTTTTTTTTTTTTTTTTAGAATAATTTTATTTTAGCTTTAGGCCAAGTTTCAACAATGGTTACGTAACAAAAAAGGCTTCAATACGCTTCGTACAAAGGGAAAAAACAACAGTTTGAAGATTTTTATGCTGCCGCTTCTTGCGCTTAGTATTTAGTTTAGTATTTTTTATGTATGTATTGTATTTAGCTAAATACTCGTGTAACACACTTATTTGAGTGTCTATGTATTGCTTTAGTTATGTTTTTTTTTTTTATATCTTTTGAATAGTCTCGCTATGTCCTAGGCATATAATTAGTATATATATTTATATGTATGCATGTATATATATGTGTATATGGTATATTGTGTATATACTTTCATACTTGTTGCTCATTTAGCTAGCATATTTTGAATATCTTTATTGTATAGGTTTTCCGTTTTTTTTCTTCCTCTTACTCTTTCACTTTGCTTAAGTGCTAATATTTTTGTTTTCAGTGTCTGCCTTTAGTATTTTAATTCGTTTTAACATCAGTTTTTTCTTCGTTAAGACTACAATTTCGTTCAGTTTACTTTTTGCTTGGCTTACAAATATTCTATATAACTTACGCATGTACGTATATATATATATATGTATATTTTAGTATGTGTGTGTGTGTGTAGTTGTGTTATCTTTTAGCTTGCGCGCCTGCTTTGTGCGGCGGTTTTTATTTTTTTTATATTTTTTTTACTTTTTTTTAACTAAGTATTTAGTTACGTTTTGCTTTTGCTTTGTATCGCTGTATGTGTATAACATTTACCGTTATCATTTACAGTTGCATTTACATTAATGTGTATGTGTGTGTGTGTTGTGTGCGTGTGTATTTTATATAAATTAATATTTATGCATAATTTATGTCTTTCAACTTTCGTTCTGCTGCCCGCCCCGTTGCACGCTCTCTTATACTCTGCGCGCTTCTCTTCTACCCTCACTCTCTTCAGTATATTTGCCGTTCGTTCTACTGCCTCAATAAATAATATTCTAGCTGACTTGACTTGCTTCTCTCTGTGTGTGTGTATGTGTATGTGTGTGTGTGTGTGTGTGTGTGTGTGGGTGTGTATCTGTCCCATTTGTGCTAAATAACCCAAAATTATAAATTTCTACATATAAATTTATTTCTGCTGTTTATTTCTGTCTTTCATTTGCCGTTTGCCAGCAGCAGCAGCAGCAGCAGCTGCAACAATGTTGCCTGCACTTTCCCCCCACTGCCCCCACCACTTACCCCTTTGGCAGCCATCCCACCTCTCCGCTAATTGCACATTATTAAATGTTGCGACTGGAGTACAGTCAAGTCTGACTCGCCGCCCGCTCTCCCCCCCTCCCCCGCCCGCTCTTAAGCCTGCTCCATCAACTAAAAACATAAGCTGCTTATGCACTTCTTCTGTGTGTGTATGTGTGCATGTGTGCATGCGTGTGTGCATGCGTATGTGTGTGTGTGTCCTTGGTTGATTTCCAACTGTGTATCTATACGTATCTATAGAAAATGTAGCTATAGAAAATGTAGCTATTATAATATTTTTAAGCAGCTGCTGCCGTTTAAATAAATTCTATTAATGCTTTGCTGTAGTTGTTGCTATTGTTGTTCTTGTTGTAGTAAGTAGCATCAGTTTTTTTTTAGTTATTGCTTTTGTTGTTGTAGTTGTTGTAGTTGTTGCTGCATCCTCAAAGTTAACAGGGATAAATGCCTACAAGAAACAGTCGAAGAACATTTTGCATACATTTCAAGCATATTCATCTGTGTGTGTGTGTGTGGATGGTGTGTGTGTGTGTGCTCACTACTACATGTTTACGTTAGCTACAATATTATGCACAAGCATCATAACAAAAACAAGAATTAATTAGATAAATGGCGCAGTTACAAAAATAAATATTTTCATATACAAAAATAAAATTCTTTTTTCTTTTTTTGTTGCCTTTTTTGACTAATTCTCCTTCTTCTAGGGCGCCCCCTAGCGGTACAAATAAGTGGCGCGTAGGGGCGGGGGCGTGGCATTTAACTAATAATTGACGCCTAGAGCGCAGTGTGTGTGTGTGTGTGTGTGTGAGAGAGTTAAATTAAAATATAGTAAATTAATTTAGCAATTAAAATTAAAACTAAATTTTTGTATGTTGTATTCTTTGTGCGGAAACTGCGGGCAACTGCAGAGCGTGGCGGGGTTTTTTTTTGCAGCGTTGTTCTAGTGGCTGTTATTGTTGTTGTAGTTGTTCTTGTTGTTGTTGTTGTAGTTGTTGTAGTTGTTGTAGTTGTTGCTGTTGCATCTGCTGCTGCTGCTTGTGGTTGTTGCTCGGGCAGCTCTCAACGAAAAATCTTGGCGACTACGAAAATTTGTTGTTCTAGTTGTTCTGGTTGTTGTTGTAGTAGTTGTTGTTGTTGTTGTTGTTGTTGTTGTGGTTGTTGTTGGTTTGATTTAACCTTTTAACGGCGTTGAATGGTTGTGCAGCAAGAACCGAAAAGAAAGAAAGATAGAAAAACAAAGCGTACACAAAGAGGTGTGTGTTAAAAACTACAGCAAATATACAGATAAATACGGTAATATATAGATAGATATATATAGATATATATAGGATATATACGAGCAAGCATCGGAGAACAAAGTGTGTTCAGGCAAAGGGAGCGAAAGAGAGAGCGAGTGAAAGCACGCTAGGCGGAGAGAAAGTAAAAGAGAGAGAGAGAGAGAGAGAGAGAGCATTGCGCTCTATTTACCTTGATAGTTCTGAGGCCAAATGGTGGGTACATTCTGTAAGATAAGAGAAGAGAAAGAAAGAGTTTTAGTTTTTAGGAATACAAAAAAGGCTTAGCCTAACTTCTATGTGGCGCCATCTGTTGGGCAGAGGCGGGCGATCACTATTAAATGGTAGACCTTTCCCTGAACCCCAAAGTAAACCAGTTAGCCGAAGGCCAGTCGATAGATTGAGAGGCCCTATTAAAATATATATTAAGATATATGCTTCAACTAATCTGCATGTTAACTAAATTATAGGAAGGACAGTTAAAAATCCCAAAAACACATTTCAGAGTAAACTCTTTACAAATCGTATCCTAAAGAACCATCATATCCTATATCATACCATTCAAAACTGTTTTATCTTGGAGTTAACATCCCATAATATTAAAAAAAATAAAGGATAATTTCTATGTGGCGCCATCTACTGAGCAGAGGAGGTCGATCACTATTAAATAGATGGCAGAAAATTCCCGGAACCCCAAGGAAAATCAATTAGCCGAAGGCAAGTCGTTAGTGTGAGAGATCCTTAAAGGATACTTTGGTTTTTAAGAAATATCCTTCAGCTAATCTTTATTCTTCTGATGAAATGCCTTATATTAAAGTATCGATATAAAGGCATATTCAAACACGTTTCAGTTTTTGAACAAATCTAATCTTTAAATCCCAAAAAAAAAACCCATTTCAGAGAAAGCCCCTCTATCCCAGAGAAACCTCATCCTATCAATATCCCACAATATTAATCTAAAAGAGAATTATTTCAGGGAGTATCCTCCACCTTAACCATATCCCAGGACCCTGTATCTATAATAAAATGTTTTACTTTGCACTCACTATCCCATAATATCTATCTTAAGTATATGATATATGGTATATGGTATTTGGTTCGTCTTACTTACCATTGGCACGCTGTAGTACTGATAGAATGGCTGATATTGCATGGCTGAAGGTGGGTAGATGGCTGGAACGCCAGCGGCTGTAAAGTCAGTAACTAGTTTTGGTTAATTTGTCCGGCGTAACATAGATTGTTTATAGATGTGTTGTTGTTGTTGTTGTTGTTTGTTTTTGTTGTTGTAGAGAAAGAGAGTGAAAATTGGAATATAAAAAAGAAAATATCGTTTTTAAAACACACAACTAAAGCCATAAGAACACGGAAACTTAAAGCACACAATCTGATGTAACTAAGAGATAGATTATCTATCTATTATCTTCAAGCTCTCACCTGGCGGATAGACGGCAGCGGCAAACTGATCCATGGGTATATTGCTCATCTGTGCCGGCGGCGTGGTTGTATAATAAACGGCTCCATTTGTGGCCACAATCGACTGCAGCGGATTGGGCTAAGGGGAAAATTTGATAAAATATAACATATAATATAATATACTCTATTATAAGCCCGTGTCTCACCTGTTTCTTGATGGCTGGCGCAATGTTCAGCTTGCGATCGCGCAGCACCACGCACTCACCCTGAGAGAGCGCAGAGTTGTCGGGGAAGAGAAGAGAGAGAGCGCATATTTAGTTGAGAATTTTTATGATATTTTTTTCTTTTTCTTTTTTTTTGTGGCAAGAACTTGTTGTGTGTGTGTGTGTTGTGTGTGGCATCAACAGACAAGCCAAACGAAATTCAAATTGGAAATTCAAATCGAACGCAGCAGCATCAAAAAAATTCTCAATAGAAAAAAAAAAAACAGAACCAAAAGAAACTTAAATAAAAGGCGCAGTTTTTATATCTTTTTCTTTTTCTCTTTTTCTATTTTTTTGGTGGCAGCGGCAGAGCCCAAAAATGTGGCCAACAGATTGAAGAAAAACACGTGCCAAGCCAGAAAAAAAAAACGAACCAATATATATATATAAAAAATTACCATTACCAAAGTATGTATATCAAGTAGTATAGTATATAGTTTAGGCATTGTTTATGTGTGTGTGTGTGTATTAATTATTACAAAATGTCATGTACTGCAATTCGGTTTGGAATGTTTCACTTTGGTTTTGACTTTTGTAATTTTATGTCTCTGCGCGCGGCACATAAATTGAAACAACAAAAACTCGTTGCTTAACAAACGTACAAAAAAAAACACATAAAACAATATTGAACTCAACTAAGCGGATTTTTTTTTTTTTTTTGGATTAAAGCTTCCATCAGTTTGGCTTTACAACAATTTACGCGTCACAATCAAAATCAATTCAAATTAACAACTATTTTATTTTAATTCAAGAACGCCAACACCAAATCGTCAAGTTATTAATTAAAAATGTACAAGTTGCGTGTGTTGAATACTCAAAAACTAACCTCGAAAAGGACAAGGACATAAATTCTTATTATGGGTTAGTTGGAGAATGGATCTGTCGAAAATGGATCTGACTTCGGGATCGGACTGTAAAGCTAGCAGTAATACGTTATCGGGTTGCCACCTAGTAGAGTGCTATGCAAGGTTTATTTGTATAGAGTTGCCACCTAGTAAAAATGCGTTACAATAAACATCACAATGATTTCTGATCGAATATATATTGTGGGCCCCCTATAAACTGGTTATGTCGAATGGATCTGACTCTTCTGTAAAGCTACAAATAATACGTTATCGGGTTACCAGATAGTCAAACTATGCACGGATTACTTTCATGGAGTTACAATGTTATTATATGCAGGTTATTATGAGTGTGCTTGTGGAGATTTTGGGTACTACTATGTCGAATGGATCGGACTGTAAAGCTAGCAGTAATACGTTATCGGGTTGCCACCTAGTCTTTAGATATGCAAGGATTACTTCTTTCATAGTGTTGCCACAACAGCACAATGATTTCTGCTTGAATGTAATGTGAGCATCTGTCCTGTTTCTAAAGCTATCGGGTTGCCACCTAGTACAAATCTGTGTAAGGATTATTTCCATTATGGCAGTGCTTGAATGTATTGATTCAGATCTTGGGTACTATGTCGAATGTAGCTGATTTGTCTGTAAAGCTACCAGGTTGCCACCTAGTCGAAAGCTATGCAAGGATTATTTCTTTTATGGAGTTGCCACAAAAGTAAAGAAAATAGTATCTGGTTGTAGAGATTTTAGGTACTACTATGTCGATTGCCACCTAATACAAATCTGTGCAAGGATTAATTCTTTTATGGAGTTGCCACCTAGTAGGAAGTGCATTAAAATATATTTAAACAATGATTTCTGCTTCTCGAATGTATTGTGGGGCTATATTACAATTACGTGATTGTTCTATTAGCTGGAAAATTCCCTTATGGAAAGGATTTTCATGCTATCCGATAAGGTTTCCTGTTTTAGGGTAGCTTTTTTAATGCTATCCGATAAGGCTTCCCTTTATGAATTTTAATTTACCTGTATTGAAAGGATTTCTTTGTATTTAAGGAAAGTTTTTCCAAAGCTATCGATAAGGTTTCCCGCTTTAATCGCTTTCTACCGAGCCCGGAGCCGGTTACATGGGTCAGTTTATCTTTAATTGGCAATTAGGCGCTGATAGCCGCAGCAATTTGCACTTGAGATGCATGAAAAGCCATCGCAGGACCCATTCATGGGTCGGGAGGATGGGCGGAGCTGTGTCCTAAGCAAATATTTACGGAGCAGCTGCTGCTCCTCCTGCTGCCGTTTCTTAAAGTTGTTAAACGACTCGCGTTTGTATGCTTTTTCCGGCCGTATCCTTTGACCGCTGCAGGGCAAACGGCGCAGTCTTTTTTCTTTCATTTAGCCCTCAAAGCATAAAAGACGTCAAGCAACACAAGGATAAGCGTCCATATAACACAAAAGGCCGACCCACAGTTATAAATAAAACACAAAAAAAAAAGAGAGAAAAAAAAACAAAAGAGTTGCTCTCGGTGCTCTCGGTACAGGGAGGACACGACGCACGACCCACTTTTGTCTTGGGCGAATTTAATTAAGAATCCTCTCAAACACGGCTGGGCCCCTTTTCTTTGTTGCCTTTCTCTGCGCACACACACACACACACAAAAAGGACAACAAGAGGCGGTCCAGTGTCTTACAACATTTATAAAGTGTGGAAAGCAACCCCGCCCCCCCCACCCCACCCCTCCCTCACCCACCCAGCCCGGAAAATCCCTATTGGTCAGCCTGGCATGCGCATTAATATACGCATTCAAAATTTGTTGGCCAAAGTAACATTTCAATTTTCGGTATCGAGTGCGCCCCTTTGAAGTGGAGCCCAGGCTCTTGACTGTCTCTATGTATGTGCATCTTGTGTGTGTGTGTGTGTGTGTGTGTACGTGTGTGTGTGTGTGTGCGTGTGTGTGTTGCCTTGGTAATTGTGTATACTAATGTGTGGATTTAGTGCGCTATCAAAAAACATACACAGGAGTTTAGTAAACGCCAAGAGATGACTGAAGAGCTGCTCGTGTGTGTGTGTGTGTGCCTGTGTGTGTGTGTGTGTGTGTGTGCGTGTGTGTGTATATGTCTGCACGTTGTGGTTGCTGTTGGGCATAGCCGGAGACTAGATCTGTAAGGCTTGGGTAGTCTATTTGGGCGTTAGCTTTAACTCGAACACAAATGAAATTTTTTGGATAAACGAAATTTAATTAGTGCAAATGTGTGCATGTCTATATATATATGCGTGTGTGTGTGTGAGTATGAGTGTGTGTGTGTGTTGTGTGCGCATTAAAACCTCGTTAAACGTTGCCACGGCTGGCAGGCCCATTGTTGCGCCCGAGGCTAGGGGCGGAGCGGGGGCAGGGGCAGGGGCGGGGTTGGAGAGGCGAGTTGTTAAAGCATGTAAGCATACAAGGACACACACAGCAGCACACCTAGTTATGTGTGTGTGTGTGTGTGTGTGTGTGTGCAACACTGAAAATGTGCAAAGCGCCAGCAGCGCAATAACAATGCACATTTAATGACAAGTGGAAAACTTTTTCACTTAATGTATGCCACACACACAAAAGAAGATACAGCGAGGTGAGGGGGGGGAGGTAACGAGAAGAGGGCTCACAACACTGGCAGCTGCTGGCTGTTATGCAACACTCTAATCAAAATGCAATACAATTTCTAATAAGGCTCTCTCTCAGCCCGTCAGAAAGCTGCTGACTTTATTTAGGAACTCGTTTAGCTAAATGGGAATTGACGAGAGGGTTGAGGGCAGGGGGGGAGGAGGAGGGCGTGGTGCGTGGGTTGAGCCAGCAACTGAACTTTTATGGTGACAAGCTAAATAGTAACCCGCCCCGCCCAGCCCCGCCCCTTCCACAAGATAGCCTCATTCCATTTTGTACAAAATTGCATAATTGAGAAAAAGTATAATTAATTGTAAATCGCAACGAAAAATATCGAAATCAAAATTCGTATAGCAAAAAAATGCACTAGGCTCTAGCTCAATATATTTGTTGTATATATATATATAGACGTAAGATCTACTCTAGAAACAAGACCGAGGCGTGGGCGTAATTAGCTAATTTGATTAATTTGCGCAAAAATGGTTAAAGAGAAAAAAATTATTGAAAAATTGTATGAAAACTATAAATTTTAAAACGGTGCACAACGAACTCAACACGAACTTGCGTGTTATCGATAACAGGTTATCGATAACATACAAAAACAGAACGGGACAGCCGTCGAGCTAACGAGCTAACAAATGCAATTTGATGTCTTACTAAAACTATGTTAAAGTGTGTGTAGATGTGTGTTTGTGTGTGTTTGTGTGTGATTATGGATGTAATATAATGTAACGTAACGTAACGTAACGCAACGGAAACGTAACTCGGAAACGTAACTCAACAAAAACGCAATTAGAAGAAATACAGAAATACATAAGAATTACAATTGGCCGTCCGTACCGTCATCGATAGACAATCGATAAATCGATAAACGATAAATATCGCCGATACACGTTTAGTTTCGTGGCACGCTCAGACAGCTAGTGGCAGGTGTGTTGACGGCGTCGCTTTGTGTTGTTGCTTGCTTGCACACACACAAACACACACACACACACATACACACACACACATAGAGGCGTGTGTGTGCGTGCGTGCGGCGTGGTGTCTGCGGGTCAGGTAATGCCCTAAAAGATCGGAGGCACATTATAACGTTTGCAGCTGTTTTTTGTAAGTGAGTGTAAGGTGAGTATGTGTGTGTGTGTTGTGTGTGTGTGTTGTGTGGACTTCCCGTTACAAATAAGCATCGATAAATCATAATCGATAATTAATCGATAAATTAACACAGGCGACATTAGCAAATTGTTGTGTGTGCACAAAACGATTCTACTCACATCCGCCTGCAGTCTTTGCGCCTCCTGCTCTGTCTCAAAGGTAACAAATCCGTAGCCCTTGCTAACACCGGCACGATCCACAATTATCTTTGTACTCTTCACGGTGCCGTAGGCGCTGAAGACACGCGTCAGATCCGCCTCGGTGGTGTCGCCACTGCGAAGAGATAGATCAGAGAGAGAGGGATTAGTATGGATATGTATTTAAGGGATAAGCCGAGCCGGATTGCTTACCTGATCCCGCCCACAAAGATGCGATTGGGTATGAGTGTGCCGTATTTGGGCGCTGCCAGTGGCGCCTCCAGTGCGCCGGTTGGCGCACCTGTGGCCGCAGTTGGTGCGGCTGTTATTTTGTGCATTTCGGCTGGTGTCGTCTCCAGACGAAAGTTGGCACCGAAGGGCAGAATCTTGAGGCTGTTTTCCTTTAACTTGGGGGCGCAAGAAATTCGATTCCAAAGTATGCGAGAGCTTATCTCTCTCTCTCTCTCGCTCTCGCTCTCTTTCGCTTCTCTTGGTAGAGTTCTCCTTTTGCTCCTCTGACGGCTTTACGCGGCGCTGGTTCGTTCTGTGTTCCTCTTGTTTAGTCTAACACGCATTAATATTGTTATGCCGTCACGTAACGTCAGGTCAGGTCAGTTCAGGTCACACGTCGCGTTGCGTTTTCCAGTTTCTTCTTCTTTTCTCAGCGCCTTTTGCTGTATGTGTGCGTTGTTGTTTTCCTTGCTTTTCTTCAGCTTTTCTTTTTAGTTTTTACTGCTATGTTTGCTTTGTCCAAAACTAAGGGAGAGACAGAGAAAGAGAGAGAGAGAGAGAGAGAATTTGAGTTAAAATACGTTTTAGCTAGGCAGACGCAGAGGCAGAGGCAGCCTCTGATCTTCGCCTGAAAAATTGCCCCCTACATTTCGAAATGCATCTATTTTGGGAACACAGCGACGACACATGTCACACGAGAGACCCGCCAATGCACTAAGGAGAAGACAGAGAGCGACAACTAGTGAGAGAGAGAGAGAGAGAGAGGGAGAGGGAGAGACATGGCTGAGGTAGCTCGGAGACACTGGCGACACATGTGTGCGCCATAAATTCACCTTCAGAGCGCTGCGGGGCAGGCAAATAGCGCAGAGAGTTTAAATTTAACAACAAGCGGCGGCGACACACAAAGTTGACTGTCAAACGGCAGCAGCAGCAAACAATAAAATGGCCAAAATAATGTATCTAGCAGATGCATAGATACATTCACAGTGAGCCCGCGCCAAATTGAACGGACTAGATAGTTGGAAGAGAGATCGAAGACATGAATATATATAAATTAAGGAATAAGAATAAAGATTTATTTATTTTTATTAATTTATATAAAGGTAAACAAACATAAAAAAATCTTTTCTTTCTTATTCCCATAGTCGGGAATTATTATTAAAAGATATCTAAACCAATTTCAATAGGATTTCCAATATTTTATATATTGTATCGCCAAAGTATTTATATAATACATGAATATATAAAGGTCTATTTTATAAAAGCAAGAGGTAAACCAAGATAAATTTCTTTATTCTAATTAGCATAGTTCCAGGTGGTATTCCCAGGCTAAGGTAAATAATGATTCTTAAAGATATTTAAAGCAATTGCAATAGGCTTTCGAATATTCTCTATTATATTTTATCAATTTATATTATTCTCAAACGCTAAAAAAAATAAATAAATCTTTATTCTAATTCCCATGGTCAAGATCTAGATGGTATTCCCAGGCTAAGGTTAATAATTCATTTTAAAGATAGATGGAAGATATCGCCAAAGTATTTTCCAAATACATGAATATATAAATGTCAATATTATTCTAATTTCCATAGTTCCAGGTGGAATTCCAGGCTAATCCACTTTGAAAAGGCAAATATATTATATTTCCGGCTGATAATTCCTATAAGGAGTGCTCAATTTATATTAAGCTGATAAAATCTGTTAGGTTTCCTTTACGAGTGACCACTGTACACGGCTCTAGCTTAATATGAGGCAGAGTTCAATTAGCGTTAAGCTTAAATATGTTTGCTCCAAGTCGTATCTCAACTCACAATCCAACTGCAGCGCACTTGCACGCCCCTTCAAAGCCCCTCCCCCCTCTACCCACCCCCCCCCTCCAGCCCTAACACCTCACACCCCCCCCGCCGAACAATGCTAACTCGTGTATCGACTAAAGCTACAAAAAAGAAAAAACATAATTATAATTTCATTAGCAATCAATAAGTCCAAATTGATGGCGCTTTATCGAAAACCAAGGTTTGTTTATGTACGTGAAGTGTGTGTGTGTATCTGTGTATGTTTTTGATATGTATGTATGTGGGTGTGTGTGTGTGTGTGTGTGTCTGTGGGTCAGCTAATGTATCTACACGTGATTATTGCTCAGTTCGGTTCGCTTCGTTTCGTTTTTTTGGTGCCAACTCTTGTGGCCATAAATCAACGCCAATAAATAACCAAAAAATATATCTAAATACAAGAACTAAATATAAATATGAAGATGTATCCATAAATCCACATATACATATATGTATATATATATATATATATAGATACGATATCTGTAGCGCTTGCTGCTCTCATTAAATCGCGTCACATTTCCAAAATGTTTTTCAACAGCAAAGATTTATTTTAGGCACATCAAAATTCGTGTTTCTGTTTTTCTTGAAAAGTGAAATTAATGAAAAACTAAAAGCTTTCGCCCTAAGTGTGCCCCTGACATAAATCCGCGTAACTCGGGAGGAATGAAAAATTCTGCGCCGAGTTCTTAATTATTAACATGCGTATTATATGAGAGAGAGATTGGGCGCCCGGCAGCTCATTTGTGGGCCAAGTCGTTAAAATGTACGAGAAATTGCATTATTAAAATCAATTCAGGGCCCATCACAAAGTGCGGGCCCTGAAAATGGGCAAAGTCAGCGCGTGCTGCCGAGCAACTGGCAACTGGCAACTGGCAGAGGTCAACCGGAAAATCACGGCAAACATGACAACATGAGCGCTATCAGCGGAATTTAATCAACAGCAGCCAGAGAGAGAGAATTTACACCCGCCCACACAGCGCACACACACCTGGTTTTGTGGCGACCACTCGACGAATGTATATTGCAAAATTCCACGTGCGAAAATTGCACGCGTAATGCCAATGAAAACGAACCACCAAAAGAATTTAATAATGAAACACAAACATTTCACAAAGTCTGTGGGCATGATAGCGCGACTGTTCAGCCGACTTTGTGAAGTGCTCTATTTAAGTTATCGATTAACGATAAGTGCTTGCATTATAACATTTATCGAAACATAAATTGGTGCAACACTGCAAGGTAAATTATCGATAAATATTGATAGTTGCAAGTAACGATATAATATCTTAAAGTACATTATCGATAGTATCCACAATTATTCATAAGAATTATCGAAATGCACATTATCGATATTTTCCAGAAGAGTTATCGATCATCGATTTAACTATCGATTAACAATGCGTATCGACAGTTGCAACTAACGCTATTATTTGAACGTACATTATCGATAACATATGCAAGTATTGATAAGAATTATCGGAATATCATTCGAATCAAAAGTAATTAAGAGTATTTATTTAATTACCGTATCATCTTCACTATTGATATTGATATAAATTGTTGCAATTCTAGAAGGTAATTTCATTATCGATATTATTGATAAGAATTATAGAAATATTAAAATTAGAAAGCACTTTTTGATAGCTTTAAGAGTTATCGGAAGTAATTAAAAGTATCGATTTAATTACCGTATCAGCATCAATATTGTCGGTGCAATGCTAGAAGTTAATTCTATTATCGATATTTTCGATAGCTTAAAGAGTTATCGACAATATCAAAAGTAATTCTAAATATCGATCATTGTATGACCATTGTTATCAATATTATATAATGTGTTGCTCTTTCCGAAATATTAATTTTTTATATCTTTCCATTCCAAAACATTTTATACTAATTATCGACAAATTGTAATTTATCTATGTGGGTTATTTCCTGTTTTCCAACAGCTAATCCCCTAAAATCCTGATGTGCTCATCAAAAATGTATTTCACAACTGCAAATGTATTTCAATATTGCACACACACACATATACACAAATATGTACAACACACATACACAAACATATTCATGTTGTTAGCCTTGATGTGAGGCATTTGATTGCCTGCAGGGCAACCAGAAATCAGATTCAGCCATGCAACAATTCAACAATTCTGGGAGCTGCTGCTGCCCCACAACAACATTCCGTTAATACCCTGTACATCATATCAAATGGGTCAAGGGTATGATAGGCAAAGGGCAAGAATATTTCGATTCCTAAAGGCAGCCTTGAGAGAAGTAGGAGTATAGAAACATTTACAGGGTATCTACAAGCTTAACGCTGCCCACTTTCTTGTTTACTTTTTGCATTCTTTTATAGTTTTTCCTTCTTTTTTTTTCGGCACATTCAAGCGCAACTTGGGCAATTAGGACAATGCAATTAGTAAGCGCCAAACTATTAAATAACCAGCCGGGAGTGCTGGCAACCGAGAGAGAAATAAAAGAGAGAGTGAGGTTAGCAGGAAAATCGCGTGCAACATTTGACCTATTAAAATGGCAAAATGCTGCCAGATAGCAAGAAGGAGGCGCCCCAAGGGGAAAGAGTGGGAAGAGGGGTAAGGGGAAGGGGGAAGGGTTACACGTAACTGGCCACACGAGATGCACACAAAAGTTGTAGATAAAAATAGTGCAAAAGTTACCTGAGCGCCGGCGGCGTGTCCTTGCCAAAATAAAACAAAATAAAGAGAATGAGAGGAAAGAGGGGAATGAGGAGGGGCAGAGAATAGCCAAGGCAAGCGATAGTGAAAGGCTGATAAAAGCTGAGCCACAGGAAGCAACGGAAACGCAGCAACGCCTCGACTAGCACAACAGGAAGCACAGACAGAATGAAGGGGGATGGGGGAGGGGGAGTGGAGGAGGGAAAGGCAGGCAACCGGAGCAGGTGGAAGGAGCTGATAAGCGTATGTAAGTCAAGTCACATAAGGACAATTAGCCAAAAGCTCAAGAGGCTTTAAGCCTTTTCTTTTCTCTCGTTTTTTTTTTGGCAGCAAAATCCAAATAGCAAACAAGCTGAGCTACAACAA
The DNA here is from genome assembly GCF_035044405.1 of Drosophila montana. Lineage (NCBI taxonomy): Eukaryota > Metazoa > Arthropoda > Insecta > Diptera > Drosophilidae > Drosophila > Drosophila montana. The sequence continues at coordinate 444,741 of NW_026996406.1, forward strand.
AACTTGGCTCGCTCTGCGTGCGCGTGCTGCCGCATAAGTTGGCCAAAATGTGCTTACCAAGGCAGGACAGGACAGGCGTGGGCTGGAGGGGGAGGGAGAGGTGGGGGGGGGGGGGCGACCTGCACTCAGTCAAAGGTCAATTGAAGTTGCGGCCGAGCAGACAGCCAGCGTCAGCAGCCAAGTCAAGTGTAATACGAGAAAGCGCAAAAATGGCACACCAATACACACACACACACCCGCACACACACACACCCGCACGCACACACACAGGCACAGCTGCTGACTGACAGCGCGCCGGAAGTGGCTGCCATTTCAGCTCACACCATAAAAAAGTAGAAGAAGAAGGACCAGAAACATGTTACACAATCCTTGAGTGTGTGTGCAGGACATTGCTGCTGCTGCTGCTGCCGCTTTGGGTGTCAGTCAAGTGAAAGGAAATTGTAGCTAACACACAGAGTGAAAGGGAGAGAGGGAGAGAGAGGGGGGGAGAGCTGCGGCAGACATACCAACAGACAAACATCATCATGATGCGGCCTGATGAGTGTGGGCGGAAGAGAGAGAGTGGGAAATTGATGGCCTGCCAGGCAGCCAAACCCCTGTGTCCTGTGCGCCGTACGTATGTGTGTGTATGAGTGTGTGTGTGTGGCACACAAAAATCCATAATCCTCAGAGCGAGCGAAGCCGCAGCAGCAGCAAAAGGGAAACGACAAACTACAAAGCGCGAGTCAGAACAAAAAGACATATATACATAAATATATCATGAGACGACAGTTGGGGAGTGCACGACTAGTAGATACCCTGTAGCCATGCCGGCATGATGCTAAGAAGCCACATATAGATCGATATTTATCGAATTTTGGGTTAAGCGGAGAGATCTGTACCATGAAATTTGCGAAAATACTTTTCAGACCGATATTTATCGATTTTATGGTTTAGTGGGGAGATCTGAAAGGCGCGACACGTGCTTCCAAGGATTTTTAAACCGATATTTATCGATTTTGGGAAGAGATCCGTAATGAAATTAGCGACGAAGCTTTTCAGACCGATATTAAGGGAGGAGAGGAGAGATCTGTACCATGCAATTTGCGACAAATGCTTTTCAGACCGATATTTATCGATTTTGGGAAATTATCGCATCATATTTTATGGCTTGATCTATTCTATACCCAATTTTCTATAGGGTACAAGGCCATAAAAAGTTTGTATGTGAAAAGCTGAAGCAAAGTTTTTCGAAACAATGAAACTTTGCAGCAGCAGCATTAAATTGTTTGATGTGTGTGTAGCCCACACACGCACACACACACACACACAGATATATTATATACACACATATAAAAACTGTGTCCAACTGTGCCGTGTTTGTATTTGGGTTTTTTGGGTTTCAATATTTGCACAGACTTCGCATCGCAACTTAAAGAAGGCTCGCATTGAATACATTTTTCCCCCCAGCTCAGCCCGTAACCAGCCCCTCCCCCCCCCCTCCTACCCCTTACTCAAGTGCGGTTTGGATAAAGTTTGTCAAGCATTTTGCAAATGATTTATTGCCACATCAGAGAGAGAGCGAGACAGACAACGCTGCGTATGAGCGATAGATGTTGCCAGGAGATGAGCCACGCCTCCCGCCCCTCCCCCGCACGGCCAACCACAAAGGATTTAAGTGGCATTTGATATAGCGTCAGGCTCTAGCTAGAATATATCTATTAAATGTTGAGCCAAATTAAGTCATTAAAAACCGATTTAAATTTCGATACGAGCTTTGCTCAAATTTTCTTTAAGCACACGCTGCGTATGCGTAATATGCAAATTAATTATCAGTGCAGGGGGTAGAGGGGGAGGGGGGAGACCGAAAAAAGAATAGAAATGCAATCACGAGAAAGCAACGCAAAAGGCAACAAGGCGAACGTAAAGTGCAAAGAAAATGGCCTAAAAGTGTGACTTGGCTATGCAAAGAGGCGACACGCAAGGGAGGGGCAGGGGGGGGGGGGTGGATTGGGGGGTTGGTGTTGACTGCGAGGTGTGTGTGTGTGTGTGGCTGCCAACTATTTTTGTAGACGCAGCTGCCTTTGCCTTTCCTTGGGCCAAGGCATAAAATTAAAATGCAAAAAAAAAAAATGATTCAGACAATGTGGCGAGCGAGCGCTTGCGTGCGAGCGAGATGGAGACAATGTGGGTGTCGCTGGGCGTGTGTGTGTGTGTGTGTGTGTTAGTGTGTGTGTTTGAAAAGTGAAAAAAGCGCAGCTGAGCACGTCATCAAAAGCGTCTCTAGCTGATGCTGCTGCTGCTGCTCTTCTCTATTGCTGCTGCCTCTGCTGCTGCCTCTGCCGCTGCCTCTGCTGCTGCCTCTGCCGCTGCCCCTGCCTCTGCCACTGCCGCTTTTCCGACTGCGACTGCATTTGCATCTCTGCCAGCTCGTTGATGTACAGACACGTCTGAAGCATAGGCCAACTACACTCGCAGAAAAACTTACAATTAGCAAAAATGAATTCGCAAAACGAACAAAGAATATTCCCATATTCAAATTAGTTAAACGAACTTCTTTCAATCAGCGTGAATCGTTTTTGTATGTAGAGAATAGAATGCTTGACTTTTCTCAGTGTATACACAACGCCCCCGCCCCCTGCAAGCTGACGCGCAGAGCCAAGATTTTCATAGAGCAAAAACGAAAGCCAGAATATTCCAATATTTAAATTAGTTAAAACGAACTAGTTTTAATCAGCATGAAACGTGTTTTAATTTGGGAATGGCTAGAAAACTGAATATGCTTGATTTTTCTCAGTGTAGACATCTTACGGGGCGGGGGATAGGGAAATTCATCTGACGCGCCGCCAACATTTTCGCTTTTGTTTCGACGTCAACAACAAAATGGCCACGTTTTTTTTTTTTGGCTCGTTACAAATTTGCGCCTCAACTAGGTAAAGTCATTTGTCTGTCTGTCTGTCCATTATGGCGAGTGCGGACTGTGGCACAGATTTGCGACAAGAAAATCGGTTGAATTTCTGGCTATAATTTTTGTTATAAAATTAAAGTTATGCAAATTACTTGCGAGCCACTAAATGCAGCTTAAGATACTTATAAGCCACACACGCCAAGGCACACACACATACACAAGCTACACACACACACACACCCACACACACACACACTCACACACACTCGAGAGGGCAGCCGCCACACAACCAGCGCGAAAAGTTTACAACTTGCCATGCAAAAAGTTAACAAAAAGTTAAGTCATAAAACTAACATAAAATAGAGAGAGATATTTATATGCATATTATTCAGATATATATGTGTATATATAAAAATACACTCGGCGAAAAAGTGCGTTCTGAATTCGAGCGTGACCAGCTGGGAAATTCAATGTTAAAAATTGCAAGTGCATTCCAATTGCGAACCGAACGCGATTATGTAATAAAATAATAATTTAATTTAATTAATTAATTAGCTGTAAGCTCAAATATTTGTGCTATAAACGTTTTAATTAGATTGAGGTCGCGTATTAAATTTTGTTCCGAGTGTATATAGTACAGATATATACATGTATATATATATATATGTATATATATATTCAGCTGCTTGTGTCTTGGCGAAAAGAGAGTCAACAAAATTGAAAATATGGAAAATAAGTTAATTACACGCAATTTCATTGGAGTTCAGAATAGACAATAACATCTCGCATCGGTCGATCAATGGATGTCATTAGCACAGCTGTTTAATGCCGACTATATAAAAATAGACGCAATTGAATAACTCAATTATGAATCGACTAACCGGAAACACACACACAGAGAGAAGGCGGGGAGAAGGGGGAGGCGGGGCGAGACGTCGGGGAGAAGCCCATACGAATTATATGCCAAAGATGAGATCTCAATAATCAGACCAAAAAAAAATTGTGTTTTTTTCTTATTATTATATGCAAATGTGTAAGATTGCGCGGAAATGGGCATTTTCCATGATAGATGAATGCATATCAACGTGTGGAAAAGTGTTGAAAAGTGTTAATTGCGTGTAAATGCTTTTTTTTTAATTGTAAGAATAAATATACACTATTTAAGGGCGTATTATAGTTATTTTTAATTATAAGAATAAATACATTTTACTTTTGTAGCTCGTTTTATAATTATCACAAAGCTAGTTATACCCTTAAGAGTTTCGAATGACACAAATAAAATCATTCAATGTCTTTTATTATACCCTGAAAAATGGGTAAAAAAAGGGTATAATGTATTTGTGCCAATGTATGTAACAGGCAGAAGGATGCATCTCCGACCCCATAAAGTATATATTTTCTTGATCAGCATCAACAGCCGAGTCGATATAACCAGTCCGTCTGTGTGTCAGTCCGGCCGTTCGTCTGTCCGTATATACGAACGCAAGGATCTCGAAACCTATAAGAGCTAGAGACTTGAAATTTTAGCTGTAGGTCCTCCTAGTCCCCGCGCAGATCGAGTTTGTTTTCGATAGTCGATAACTTGCCACGTTTCCAAGTAATCGATAAAAATCGATCCTTCAGAATCGATTCAGAATTGATCTTGATTAAGATCTTAACCATGTACTTTACACAAACAAAATTTTACCTGCTTGGAACTACACTTTATCATACAGCTCTATAGGAAGAATCTGTCGAAAACGACAAACTCTTCTATTTTCTTATTCTTTCTTTTTCAACAGTCTTTCCATGAGATGACCTTGGGGTTTATGGTTTATGTCGACAAAATAAAGCTTTAATTTGCTTCTTACATATTTGCAAAACCATATTTAATGGAACTACTCCATCATATGACTCCTATATTAAATGGGTCCTATAAGATATAAACATCTGAAAATGTAGCTTTACACAGGGCAACCTCTAGCCAGGAGGATTAAAAGATCGGCTGCTAAAATCAGAAAGATATAGCTAAAGGGACAACCAGTAGTCAAATTAGCTCGTTGTAATTCTCTCTTTATTAACAATCTGTCTATGGTAAGACCTTAAGGTTTAGTTATTAGATATTATGATTGCTATAGGGAAAAACGGCTGAAAATTTTAGCTCTACAGACAAGATATTATAATCTTGATCATCTGCCCAAATAGAAATGATATAGCTAATATTTTTGCAATGCTTTCCAAGTATGTTCATCTTCTCGAATCATTCAAGAAAACCGTTTTTAATTATTCTCTCGCTAGCAAAAGAGTTGAGCGACATACAAAATATGATGGAATATTTTCTGTGATGCAGATGTCTATATCAACAAAAATAGCGAAAAAAAAAGAGGAAAAAAGCGCACATTTGTTGGCCGCACTCGATATTCTATAGAAAAATACACAAAGTGCTAATCCCATTGAATGTTGCTTAAGCATTGTTGAAAAATTCGTCTGGTGGCACTTGCCACACATCTACTATTGAGTGTGTGCGTGTGTGTGTGTGTGTATCTGTGTGTGTGCATATCCGCCCGTGGGCAGCGCGAGTCGAAACCGTGAAAATATGCAGATAACTAATATTAACTTTTTGTTTGAATGCATGAATGAAGCGCGGCTAAAAGTGTGTGCGGTTGTCTGCGGCTGCGTGTGTGTGCGGTTGTGTGTATTGGTGTGTAGTAAAAAACAGCCAAGCTCAGCGCTTCGTTAGATGGAATTGAATGGAAATTGTGAGCTTGTCGACCAACAATAATTGGGCCTATAGCCATAAAAAAAAAGGCCCGCAGCGGACCCAAAAAAAAAAACTGTAGAAAAAACTGAACTAGCGCAGTGCGTGCAACGGTGCACGGCCCGCGGTCAAAATCAAATCCATATATATTATATATATATATTTCTAAATTGAAGTTTGGATCGCTGGGCAGGTGGGCGGCGGCCATGGTACAGTGGAGACCCGAGTTGGGTCAGTTGGCCACAAGTACGCAAATGAAGTTCATGCTGGAAATTGCTGCTTGGAGAGCATGGCCAACAGCGCTGAAAGTCAAAGCTGGGCGCTTTTCATTTAGTTATAGACCCAGCTGCTTGCTGGAAATCGATAACAAAGTGTGGAATCGATAACAAAGGTTTTTAGTTCGATTTAGAGCTTAGCTTTAAGCATGCCTCAGATAAGAGCGAGAGACCAAGGACTAAGGACTAAGAGCTACAGCCATTTCTTCAAATTCGAGCATGAGAAACTTTCCTCGCTCTCGATAACTATCGATCAGTATGTCCCAGAATCTGAAATATGGATTCCCTTCACCGATATCCCGCCGTTTTGATTTCGATCAAATCACTAAAGACAAGAGCTACACCCAATTCTTCAAGATCCGAGTATGAGAAACTTCCCTCGTTATCGATAACTATCGATACTAAGGACTAAGGACAAGAGCTACTCCCATTTTTCCTCCCTCTTGATAACTATCGATCATCATGCCCCAAAATCGATAGTTGGGGAAGGAAGGTTCCGTCAAAATATATTATTGAAAAATCTGGTTTTTGGGCTGGGAAACGGAACTGATGGAACGTCCCCTCAAAATCTAATATTGTTATTAAAGAATACGTTTTTTAAAGGGCAACCTTTCGTCGGGCATGCACAACTGGAGGAACACTCTTGTTTTTATTATGCTTTTCCTTTGCTCCGTGTTCCTGTTTTCTCGTTTTTGGCTTTTGCTTTTGGCTTTTGCCTTGGAGCGCGCACAGATTTTCTATCTATATATGCCATGCATAAGTTTTATGCCATTTTGCGTAGCCGTACAAATATAGCCCCCGAAAAAGCAACCGTTTCGATAACAGCCCGAAGGCATTTTATTTTTATGGCCCACCTCCCACCCTCTATCCCCCCTCCCTCCACCTCTCCATTCCCCACACCTCAACTACTAGCAGAACAGCTGTCGCCAATGTCGCCAGTTGCCAGTTGCCAAATGCTGGCGACAAACTCTCGCGACTTATTTTTTTGGCACGAAGCGCAAAGACAAAAAAGTATCTTTTTGGCTCAAAATTAAATGAAAACATATATGCTACACACACACATACACACACACACACACACGCACAGAGAGAGATACACACACAGTTAAAGTACTTTCGTCTTATAAAGAAAATCTCCTTAAGTAACACAGATTTCGCGCCGCGGCCTAGCGACAAGATGCAAACGTCGCGAAGACATAGCCATAGACGAAGGGGGGCAGGGGGCGTGGCACAGCGCCAAGCAATGAAAATTGAAGACAACCGCAGAGCGGCGCATTTAATTTTAGATTTATGTACAGGGTGCTGCTGCTGCTGCTCTGCTGCTGCTCTCGCTGCTGCGGCAGGTGGCAAATGTCTAAAACAACGGGATCTGAATAAAGGTAAGCCCTCCCCGACTACACCCCAGTTTTACCTAGCCATTCCTAAGACTTTTCACAGCCAACTACAGTGGTAGCCCAGCCAATACTAGCAAAGAATAATATTTTGGCCATAGATCTATATTAGGCCAAGTCTTTTGACCATGAACCTCTCACATTCATAGTTAGAACTCTAGCCAAAAATGTGAAGCACATGCTTGTTACCAAATTCCTAGTAATTGCCTTTATTTTGTTAATACTAAGTCTCAGTTGGCATATTAAACAGGATCTGAATAAGGTTAAGCCTTCCCTTCCCACAAGTTAGGCTTTTCCTAGTCTTTCCAAAACCAGAAAATATCCAATTCTGGTGACAGGGACATTCCAGCCGATTCTAAGGACAACATTTTGGCCATGATTTTGATCTGATATGGCAAAGATATGTATTAAGCCAAGTCTGTTGACCATGAACATCTCACATTCAGAGTTGGAACTCTGCCCAAAACTTTTGTTAGCATATTTCTGTTAACAAATTCCTAGTAAATGCCTTAATTTTCTTAATACTAATTTGATTTAAATGTCCTTTAAGGTCAAGAGCATCTACATAAAGGTTCGCCTTTCCCAACTATCCCCCTTCCCCCAAGCTCTGCCTAGTCTTTCCAAAACAAGAGGGATTTCTTTCTTAATTCGAATTTTTTCTTCAACTTTTCCTCAGCTATTTTTTCTATATTCCCCCACCCGAATATTTCCCAAAGTAATGAAAATCGGGAGCACCCCTTATGCGAGACATCGGCGCCTCCGCAAATGCCGCCGTAGCTCGTTCCCTGGCGACACTTTTTCCCCAGTTGCCGTCGGTTGTCGAGTTTGTTGATGTGTTTTTTCTCGACGATTTCTCAACAATTCTCAACCGATTCTCAACCGATTCTCGGTTGCCGTCGCGTGGGTTATTTCGAATCGAGTCGCAGTTCACACTTTATGCGACTTTTTAAGATTTGGTATGCAACTAAATAGAAATATATTTTTAGAGCACATTTTTACCTCTCTTTCCTTTGCGCTCTCGCTTTTCGCTTTCCTTTGTTGACAATTTTCCACTTTTTTGATTCAATTATTTGAATTTTTTTTTTTGTATTTTGATGTCGCGCTTGATTTGAGCCAAATATTTGATTGGCTGCTTAAAAATATATTAGCACCTTTTTTTTTTTTATTTATTTTTTACTATTGTTGTGGCTGTTGTACCGTAACGCGTGCGCTTTGAATACTTCTTTGGAAGAAATACAAATTTTTATTTCAACACATTTTCAATCATATATTCTTTTTTGCCTTGGCTCAGTTGTGTGCGTGTGTGTGTGCGAGGGAGGGGGAGGGGGGGGAGGGGGGGGGGGGCTAATCTGGCTCGTTTATCAACTCATCAAAGGGCAGTCAAAATGCCAACATGAAAATAAACGCAATTTCTATGCGCTCTGCATGCGAGCTGACATAAAGAGAGCGGGGGGGAGAGCGGGGGAGAGGGGCAGAGAGCATAAAGGACACAGCGCTTCAAAGTGTAAGGGTATAACGGATAGTGTGCGTGCGTGTGAGTGTACAGTGAAAGCACGCTTGAGCGAACAGGTAACAAAATAATATTAATGAAATTTATACTAGAAGCAGGAGACTCGCAAATAAGAATTTATTTTTCAGAAAAATAATTTGGTTAAAAGAAATTCACGACCTTGACTAGATTTTCAACAACCTTTGTACTAAAAGAAACTCTTCAAACAGGAAGTTAGCTGTGCCTAGGAGCTTTCACTGTAGTTGTTTATGGCCACTACGTTACGTATACGCAACGTGTGCAAATGGCAATACACAAGGGACGACGCTGCGAGTACGTGATGGAGCGGCTAAGGATATGGACGAGCGGGGGGGGGGGGGGGGGGGACGAAGAGAAGCGGCACACACACAACAAGCTAGCGAGAGAGAGCCGTCGATGACTATTTGCTGCGTACGGAGGGGGGAGGGGTAAGCCAAAGGCTAGAGAGGTGGGGGGGGGTTGTGCTTTTTCCTCGCTGGGTATACACAAAAATTGTTTCAATTCTGTGCGTTAACAACGACAACAACAACAAACGGCAAACGGCAAATTGAAAACCAACAATTTTTGTGTGTCACGCATTAAAATGTGCTCCTTTTGGCCCGCCACTGGCCGCCATGTTGTTGTTGTTGTTCTTGTTGCTGTTGTAGTGCCGTAATTTTATTTTTTCTGCTGAAAATCGCCAACAGCCACAGCAACAGCAACAACAACAACAACAACAACAACAAACAGCAGCAGTAGCAATGGCAACTGCAACAACAACAACAACTAGAGAACCAAAATCAAGTACGTTCACACAGAATTTTCATGCGGTGTGTGTGTGTGTGTGTGCGCGTTTATATGTATTTGTGCCCGCCGCTGATTTCTGTTTTTGTCGCTCACAGCCAAACGGCTCGGCCTGGGCTCAGTTGGCCAGGCAAAAATTGTGTTGTGTGTTGTGTTGTGTTTTTTTTTTTTATGTTATTCTTGTTCTTATTGTTGCTGTCGTTGACTTTTCGTCTGGCCTGGGGCCTGGCTAATGCTTTACGAAAAATTATTTTTTTATGGCTTTTTTGGCGAAAAAAACGCAGTTTATATTTTTAAACGACGCTGGTGTGGTAACTGTTGTTGTTGCAGCACAGAACGCACGAAAACTGGCACACACACGCACACATATACACAGACATACACAAGCGTGTGCACGTTAAAATGTCGTCTAACATACGAACTGCTGCTGCTGTGACTACGACTGCGACGTCGACGTACGCGTAGTAGTTGAGTTGAACAAATCAAAAAACGTGAAAAACGTTGCGACTGCGAGACTGGCGACGGCTATGACGGCGAGAGTGTGTGTGGCAGAAGCAGAAGTGTTGCAATCACGACGGTAGAACAACGACTCAGCCAACACACGAGCGCAGCAACGCGACCAACTGGGCCCCCACAAAGCAGCGGCGGCAGCAGCGACGCCAGCAGCGCCATTCGTTTGACATTCGGCTATTGGCTGCACGCTCGTTTCTGTTCTCTTGCGCTCCCTTTCTTTTTGGCGCTCTTTTTGTGTGAGCGTACGAAACGTAACGAGGGATGCAATGCACGTGCGAGAGCATATATCTGTGTGTGTGTGTGTGTGTGTGTGTGTGTGTGTGTGAAAAAGATTACAATAAACACATTTTAGCGATATTACATATTTGGCCTATTTATTAAGCAGCAGCGGTAGCAGCAACAACAACAACAAAAACTCTCGTGCTTTAAACTCCCACACTCTTGCTCTCACTCTCGCTCCTACTCTCTCACGCGATTAGAGTTGTGACGCTGGCAGCGACGCTGACGTTCATGCACGCTATGGCTGGCCAAGCAAACACAGTTATGTTTGCCGCTGCTGCTGCGTGCGTTTATTTTATTTTTTTAAATTTTGTTGTTTTTTTTTTTTTGATTCTTCGCTTATTGTGCAATGAGCCATGGCGACTTAATTGCTTTTCGTTTGGGCTTTTGGCTTCTATAAAAGTAACAACAACAGTTTTATTTTCTCTTTGCGCTACGCTGCACTTCAAATACTTTTTGTTGTTGCTGCTGCTGCTGCCGCGATTCTGCCGCTGCTGCCGCTGTCGTTCTATCTGTCATGGCAAAGGCGCATAAATAACGCGCTGATAAAAACTGGGCGAAGGGCGTGCACACAGACAAACGTATGCACGTAATTGTGGCCAGCGCTTTTATCAACTTTACGTAGTTTTGACTTTTTTTTGTAAAGCTCTTGATTACATAAGCGGCCGCAACGCTGAAAATCTGTCTGGGAACGCCGAACTGCCGGACGTGTGTGTGTGCGAAGTTGGCAAATTTGAATTTTTCAGCATACACAGCGAGAAGACAGCGAGAAAAACAATCATGATAATTAAATTGAGTTCACTGATGCGTATACTTAACATTAAATTCAAAGCAGCGTCGGCAGCAGCAGCAGTAGCAGCAGCAGCAATAGCAGCGCGCTCAACAAAAGCTTCCTGCCGCTCGACGCGACGCTCGTGGGGCACGTCGTCGCCTAAAAACGGTTTTAATTTATAAAAAAAAAGAACCTTCAACTGACTCGAGTGAAGACGTCGCCGTCGTATCGCTATTTGTGGGGGTGGCGCTGTGGGCGCTCCACGTTTTTACTGTTGTTGTATTAGCGACTACAAATATTATATAGGTTAACATTTTGCTTGTATCCCGCGTGCTTTCTGCCAGAGCGGGAGAGCGACATGCAAATGTGGGCCGCATATCTAGCACTCACTCACTCCCAACCCCACACGATAGCATTGTAAACACAAAAAATCAAAGCCACTTTTTGCTCTTAAGTGCAAAAATCATGGGAGACGAGCAGCCAACCCCAATGCAGCAGCGGCAGCGGCAGCTTTTGTTCGGCTCTCTTTCGCGCTCTTACGCAGCCCAAGCGCCTGTCGGCTGCGTTGAGCACGAGAGCGCAAGCTTTAACATGTGCGTGGGCGACAGGAAGCAGTTCCTATTTGAACTAGTATGCCAGCAACCGTAAATAGAGCAAATGTCGTCTTGCGTGAGTTATGCCTCGCTCTCTCTCTTTCACTCTTTTCCCCACTGCCTGTGTGTAAGGTTCTCTAGCCTGTTCACTCTTCCTGGTTGTTTATTATTGGGTAATAAGGGTATCAAAGTTATGCAGAAGTATGTGTAACAAACAGTGGGAGACATTTGTGACCCAATAAGTCGCAAGTCATAATTTCGACGATCTTTAATTTTACGTAATGGGCTAAAACCAAAACGTTTTACTTAGTTAAAAATAAAAACAAAAATCAAATATAAAGTAATTAAGAGACATACCAATTGGATATTACGCAAGTTAGAGCATAGCTTAGCCACTTATTCTACGCTAAAAGCTCTTGATAAATTTGCTAAGTCGTCAAGTAACAAAAAAAAAAACAACGGAAAAACTCTAGAGAATAAATCACAAATCAGCGGCGAGCCTAACCTAGGCCCAGTAGTCCCGCCCCGTCTGGCAGGCCCCCAGCGGTGAACACTGTTAAATGGACCGCGAAATGTAAGCGGCGCGTATCATGTGAAAGAAGTTTTAATGGGTCAGCAGCCAAGAGTTTGGTATGGAGAGTCGACAGAGTCGACCTTAAAACGCATTAGCAACAGTCGGATAAATCGTAATAATTTTATTAGCAAACATGAAAAGCGGACCCAGGGCGCCTAACTGGCCAGTTAGTGTTTCGAAAGGTGTTGCCACCACTTTAGAAGTTCACAAAATCCAATAAGAAAACGTAGCGCAGATAGAGAGAGAGAGAGAGAGAGAAGGAGAGAACAAGAGAGCGAGCGAGTATTTGAGAGACGTGACAAGTGCAGGCGCGCTCAAGGTAAATGCGTTGCTGCTGCAGCCGACGGCGACGCGTCGCCAACATGCAAGATCAACTGAGCCGAATGGCCAAAAACGAGCGAGAGTGAGAGGCAGAGAGCGAACAGCGCGCAACGAAATGCCAAGCAAAAGAAAAACCACGCGCGAGTGACAATCAGACAGCAACGCACACGAACACACACACATACACACACGTACACACAAACGTACAAATGCCCAGTTGGATGCTGGCAGCCACCGGTCGGTCTAGCGTCAAGTGTTGACTAATACCCGTTTTAACCAGCAGAGTTAGAGCCAAAGCAAAGAACCTTTCCCCCTCCCCCATCGCTTGTTTGACATACTGACCCAATTCCCGGTTTCGATTTTCTGGTTTTTCTTACAAATACACGTTTTCCGCTGCATGCACACACACACACACACACAGAGACAGACACACGAGAGGTGCGTGTGTTCTGCTGGAAAAACAAGTTGCATGCATAGAATTTTCGCCACCGCCAACTAAACTACCAATTGCGCTTATTCCCAAAAAAATATACATATATATATAACAATATTAAAGCAGCTCCCCCCGTTGACCCACACTTACCGTTATACGCAGCGTTACGTTATGTCTTGTTGCTTGAAGAGAGATTCTTGTTGCTGTTGCATTCGCACACACACACAAATACAATTCGGGAGATGGGACGCGTTCTTGATACGTTACGGAGTTACGTTACTTTAGTTTTTTTTTTTTTTTTGCTTTTATTACTCAATGCGTAAAAGACGGTTAAAGTTTGACGGATGCGCGACGGTTAACGGTTAATGTTGTTAATTGGTGGTTTGAGTGTGTTGTTCTTGTTTGTTGTTGTTTTCTTATGTTGCGTTCCGATTTGAAGTTGAAATTACACTATTTTATTTTTATTTTTATACTACTAGAGATCTTACTTCCTACGAATCACAATTACAAGTGAATATGAGACCCCTCCGAAAATAACGACAGTTCCACATGCAAATGAAATTCTAAGCACCGACTACTGTATGTCCTCCAATAATAACACACAAACTCTATCTTACACACGCTCGAACATTTCAAAAATCACACATGTACGTACATAAGTGTGTATGTGTGTGTGTGTGTGTGTGCATGTGTTTGTTGCAGCACATGCAGCGCGCGTCGTCTATAAAAAGGTACCGCAATCACCGCTGAGGGGAAATCAACACGCACAAACACTTTTCCGCACCGAAATTTTCATGTGACGTAACAATTTTTGGCTTTTTTTCAATTCACACGAAATTGACTAATTAACTAAACTGGCCAACGGGATCGTTTCTGATATATGTAACGGTGATTTTCAATTCAAATTTTATCAAAGAGAATGACAACGAACCCACACGGCACAGCACGGATTTATTTTTAACGTAAATAATGATTTGGTTGTAGTGTTGGGTTGTACATCAGTGTGCGTGAGTGTTGGAAATTGTGGCCAGTAGCAGATGTCGCCGAATGTCGCTGTTACAGCTACTAGTCCAATGTTATGGTTAGTATGCTGTTCACGGCACATGCAAGCAAAGCGCGATGCAATTGTAAAGTTGACCTGAAAATGAAATTATATTAGAAAAAGCTATAACCAAATCGATTTAATTATAGTTATTTATGTAATAATAATGACGATCATATATAATTTAAACAAAAGCAATACTGAAAAACGGTTCTGTTAACAGAATGTTATCGGAATGCGAGCGAACAGCTGACTGCTGTTGCTTGTGCAGCCTGGCAGAGGTGAGCTGTTATTGGCTTCTGATTAGTGCTGCCAGCTTTTTTAGCGGCAAAACAAGCTAGTTTTGGGAAACAAAGGTGAAGAGGCCATATGTATATTAATTTTAAAAAAAATTTAAGGAAATAATAATAATAATTAATAAAATAAAACTTTTTTAAAGTAATGTTTACTCCTATATATATCAATTGAGAATTGCAAGCATTTTGATAAATAAACCAAGATCTTTAAGCCTTCGAATTGTCATTATAATGTACAAAAAAACATAAAAAATTGGAATTTGACAGTTCCTGCTGACAGTTATATATAAATATACACTTTCACCATAAAAGGCCAAATCTGACGGGAAACGTGCGAGTCTGGCAGCACTGCTGCTGTTACTTAAATGTTAACCAACAGCTATCTGTGGATTTATTTGCAAGCTGCGACTGTGAAACGCAATTTATTCGACTAAATATAAATGAAAATGTGTTTTTGTTTGGTTTTAAGTAAAAACACAGCGATTCGTTAGCGCGCGCAGTTAATAAGAGACAATGTTAATAACAGCAGCGCTGTTAAGCGAACAGCTGTTGTCTGTTAATTTAACATTGGCTACTAAGAAACAAAATAAGAAAACAACGCAGTTTGCAACGTTTAGAAAAGAACGCCTACAAATGCTCTAAGTGGCTGCGATAAAGACTTGCAACGAACATGTCGCTGGTGGATCATGACTCATGGTATGCGGTAAAACCTGTGTGTGTGTGCAGTAATTCTTTCAATAGCCCGCCTCCGATTGCAGGGACATCGAGTTTGAGGGCTGCGAACGCTTGCGACATCAGATTCTGGTGCTCCTCAATCAGCGGCGGCAGCTGGACGGCACAGCCGCCGCGCCGGAATACGTGCGACTGACGAGCAGCATTGAGGCCAGCCTGGAGCAGTTGCGCAAAGATGTGAGTCACCTGAAAGTGGCGCTGGACAACGACATTCTCTGGGAGCTGCGTCCGGCCGAGGAGCTGCAGCGGCGTCGCATCAACTACGACAAGCTCGCATCGCAGCTGCGCGAAGCCGATGCCAAATTCACGAGCAGCACACGCGCCGACCAGCTGCCGGCTAGCTCGAGCTCTGTGTGGCAGAATGCAGCCGCCGCGGCTCCAGGTCGGCCGCAAGATGTGGTTGGGCTAAGGCAACAGCAGGAAGCGATTCTAGAGCATCAGAATCGTGGCTTGGAGGTGCTGTCGGCCACCATATCACGGCAGCGCAATCTGGCCACGCAGCTGGGCAACGAGGTGGAGGACCAAAACAACATCTTGGACAATCTGGCCAATACCATGGATCGCGTGGAGACGGGCGTGCAGCGCGAGACGCACAGCATCAGCCAGGTGAACAGACGCGACACCACCTGGGGCTACTGGCTGCTCATAATAGCGCTCTTCGTGGCCATAATTGTGGTGGTCCTTCTGTAGGCCAAGGCCAATTCTCAACCTATACACATACCTATATAGATATATATATAATTATACAGGTGTTCTATGTTATATGTGCAGCCTCTCTGCAATTTCCATTTTCCAAAGATGTTTCTGGAGCGGAATAATGTAAAGTTGTCTGTCCGTCTGTTTCCATGCCAGCTTATCTCCTTTATGGATATAGATATGGATCGTAGAGCTATATCCTAAGCTTCCCATTTGTTGTGTTGCTTTCAAAGATATTTTCAACTGCAAGCTTCATTGAGCTTCAGATAACAATAAATTAACATCTTAATACTATATTATATAGAATATATCAGTTATATGGAAACTGTAAAGATTATTTTCTATATCTCTGCAAGGGCATTTAATATTCGGCTGTCCGAAGATAACTGTTTTATCTACTTTTATTTACAAAATTGTACTATGGAAATCTGTTTAATAAATGTTCGGAAAAGACCCGAGTCTTACCTGTCTACGCATCCTCCAGGATCCTCCACTTTTTCCCCTATTAGATCGTGCAACATCCTCGTTTTCCAACAGGTTTATTTCGTTAGATCTCGCCGGCAGGTTTTAAATTACATATACGGTTTACAAGATTATCTACTTAAGCCAAATCGGATGCGTAGGGCACATTGGCCAGATGGCCGATGGCGCCTACGGACAGCTTGGAGCCGGCAACCTTTTTGGCAGCCGCCTGCACCTGATCCAACGAGATGCCATCGATGGCACCCACCAAAGCCTCGGCTTCCAAAACGGTTCGGGTAAGCGCCGCCTGCTGGCCAATCTGCCGGATCAGGCCGCTGTCGGAGGAGTAGTCGGAGATGACGCGTGCCTTGAGCAGCGCCTTGCCGCGTGCCACATCCTTGTCGGAGACGGAGCCGGACTTGAGAGCGCGCACCAGAAACTCAACCGCTTTGCCAATATCCTTGCTATCGGCGGAGGCCACAAAGCCAAAGAGACCAGCATCCGAGTAGCTTCTGTTGAGCGCCTTGTATGCAACGGGCGCATCGCTGGCGCAGCTGACAGCCTCGCCGAAGGCCCCGGCCGACTTGCCACGCTTGGTGGCAGCGCCGCCGCCAACTGCCTGCTCGAGGATGGCAAATGCCAGCGCTTCCTTGATGTTGCTGGCGGCGCCACCTTCGCCGGCAACAGCCACAACGGCACGATGTCCGGCCGTGTCCTTGCGCGCATCGCCGCCAAAATAGCTGGCGCTGCTCTTGCTGCCGGTGCCGCCGCCGCCGCCGCTGGGGAAGTTCAGGGTCTGGGCAAAGCCCGACAGCAGATTATTCTCAACACCGACGCCAACAACGGCTGCGCTGCCGGCCGAAAAGGTGTTGGCCACATAGTGCAGAAGGCTCTCGCTGGAGATGTTGCCCAACTGGAATCGGGGTATATAGATGGAGTTGCCCAGGCCGCGACGGAAGGCGGCCTTGTGGACCAGCTCGATGGCGCGTTCCTGCAATATGAGTTCAAGAGTTGTTGCGAATTGTTGTACAACAATTTATTTAAATGATGCACACACACCTCCCTTGAGACGGCATCCAGCTGATTGTGCAGAGTTTTGGCATTGCCCTTCAGCTCCCAGGGCTTGAAGGCGGGCTGCAGCAGATCCTGCAGATAATGCAGACCGGTCTCCACATTATCCGAGGTCGTCTCAACGGTATAGCCAACCAATTCGCGATCACCCCAGGTGGTCAAGGTGCCGCCCACCTGCTGAATGTGGCGGGCAATCGCAAATGCCGAGGATCTCTGCGTGCTCAGGCTGCCAGCCAGACGCAGCAGATGCGAGGCGCCCAGCGTGTCGTACGCCTCATTGCGGGAGCCGGCGCTGCAAGCAGGCAATTAGTTGTAGTTGGACCATGCCGTGGTCAAGACTTACCGCAACACAATCGAGACACGGGAAACGGGCACCGAGGCGTCGGCTGTGGCTACGACCAGCTTGTTCTCCAGAACGTTGACATTGATGGGTGAAGTGTCGCCGACGAGGCGTGGGCAGGTGGCATAACCGCGTTTCTAGCCAAACACAAACAAAATTGTAACTTTAACTTTTACGTAACACGATTTGGGCCAAGCGTAAAAATTCGCATCGATTGACAATTTGTTGGTTAAGTTGCTGGCGAGCAGCATTAATGATATAAGTACTTACAGCGATAGCGCGCAAGAGATGCGTCTTGTTTGCGTTGCAGGCCATTGCGTTGGTTTTTCAACTTATTTGCGTTGCCTTTTAACAAATTTTATCACAATAAATCGCAGCGAGCGATGACAATTTTTCTCCACCCGTTCGTTCCCACAAATTAGTGATGTGCGCCAGAGTCAAACTATCGATTTTGCGCATTACACGATTAATCGATGAATCGCTGCAACTGGTCACATTTTTTTTATGTTGCTCATTAGTTAGAAAATATTTTACTTTATTCTTTTAGATATTATTTATTACAACGTTTAAACTATCATTTCCAGGTCGCGCGCATAGCTGAGCACCTGCTCGGCCAGCTCCTCGGATGGCAGCAGCTCCTTGGGCTTGATGCTTCGATCGGTGAAACTATAATTTCCATTGCTTTCCAGCTTCCATTGACGCTTCTCGCCAAATGCTTTGATCTCGTCGGGAACACGGAGATTCAGACGCTTGGCGGCATCCTTGGCCGATATCTTCTCATAGGACATCTCAATGCAGGCGCCAATTTCATCGCGCACCGTCTCCACTAGCAGATCCATAAAATAGTTGTACACCTCGGCGGGCATCGAGGATTTGGCCTGAAATATCTTATTGTAGCGTCCCTCCATGATGTACTGCTCCAGCGCCAGTATGGGCCGTATAAACTGATTGTGCTGTATTATATCAACCGAGAGCAGCTCCAGTTCTGTGTGAAAGTCGGATACACGATTGCCGGAAAGCAGGTAGAGCAGATTGAGGCCCAGCAATTTATATTTGCTGTCCGATTCGCCAATGATCTTGGCATAGTCGTAGTAATAGCACTTCAGCTGGGACATGTAGCGCTCGAAGGCGAGCAGATCCTTGTTCAGCACGCTGTGCTCCACGGCAATTTCCAGCACGGAGCGCGCCAGCAAAAGCTGCTTTTTCGAGTTCTGCGCATCGCCGCCGTCTGTGGGCAGAAAGGACATTTTGACCAGCGCCACTTTGAGCTGATCCAGCAGTTGGCCGCACTTGGGCGTATTTGGCGGCCGCTTGGTCCATTCGGCGGTTAGTTCCTTGTATAACGCCTCTACTGTTGCCATTTTTATTAAATGTTTAATTATTGCAGGAAACAAAACACAATTGCGAGCTGAGAATGATTTTCGCTTTTGCTCTTCCTCTTATCTTGCCATTCACTGTAAGACTACTTCGGTTGTTTCGACAACTCTATTTGTATATCGCAATTCACAACGATAGTATCGATTAATGCAGACGCCAATGCATATGCTAGCTGCATTTCGAAATCTCACATTCACGGAAGAGCTTAACGCAAATCGCATTAAAAATGGCTGATGACAAAAACATTTGGGACGATAGCCTACTGATCAAGGCCTACGATGACTCTGTCAACTTGGCTCGCGAGACGCTGGCGCGTCGCATCGCCGATTCGACCAACACGCGTGAGGGAAATGGGGCTGAGAACGACAATAAAACTGACCCGGCCTCAACGTCAGAGCCAGATTTGGAGCAGGAAGAGGAAGAGCAGGAGCGCGTTTTCAAGGTGGGCGAATTTGTGCGGGCCACCTACACTGATGGCTTGGACTACGAGGCTACAGTGGTGTCCATTGACAAGAGTGCAGGCACCTGCGTGCTGCGCTATGTGGGCTATGAAAACGAACAGGAGGTGCTGCTAGCCGATCTATTGCCGACCTGGGGCAACAAGGCGCGTCGCGAACAAATACTCTTCGCCAAGCGTTCGGAGGCCGAGGAGGGTCAGCAGGAGCAGCGTGCCAAGAGCGTTAAAAAGTCCGTGGCCAAGGGCAAGCATACGGCTGGCGCACGTCCACCGGGTCCATCACCTGGCTTGGTTATGCCGCCGATGCCTCTAGTGCCGCCCATGTTTACACCTGCCGGTGGCATGGACGGGGAGCCGGAGCAGGACTTTGTGGCCATGTTGACGGCCTGGTACATGTCGGGCTACTACACGGGGCTCTATCAGGGCAGAAAGGAGACCAGCGCCAAGAAGAAGACATCCAAGAAATAATTACAAATATCTCATAGACTCTGTCTTAGGCATTAAGAATAAATATTGTGTTAAGTAAATGGACATATATACATATATATCTAAATATCTGCATTTCCTCATAAGTTACCGTTTTTGAAAGTTAAGTAAATTCACATTTACATACATATACATATATATATTTCTGCATTCAAACATTCACAGGCAGAATGAAAATACATATGTACATACACACATGTAAATGACATACATACATAAATATAAGCCCACACATTTACTTATGTATATACACGTATTGCCACATGCATACAAAGCTGCACTAAAGCTCTGAGCCAATAATTGATCAGCAGTTTATAAACATCACTTTTCGCCCACAGAAAAACTTAAATCTTTTCCCACTAATTTACATATTAACTATGTAAATGTACGTTTTTAAAACTCAGATTAAGTCAATCGCACAAAAAACAAACAGTTACCATCAACAGCTGTTTTCCCAATAAGTAATCGCGTTCGATATTTAAAGCTATCGTTCGATACATTTTGTTATCGATGCCAAGCTACGAAAATGCCGTCGAGTCGAGGTCTACGTAAGAAATGCAATGATTTTTTTTTTGAAATAAACTCGAAAATAAAGCTTAATTTGCAGCACAGGATCGTTTAGTAGACTTTGGCGATGGCCATCAGCCCATTGTACTGCAGTACAGGTGCGCCAAGAGGTACTACAAGTGCAAAAACTATGACGCAAGTCCGGGCTTGAATTGGATCGAGTTCTGCGTCCACCACGAGGGTGTTCTCAATTTTTCCTCGAATCCCAGGCAGCTGATTTTAAACGCCGTCTTCGATGCGGCGGAAGGTGAACAGTTCTTCCCCGTCAACTATCAGGTAGGCCGAAAGTTGCTTTTCAAATATCTGGCGGCAACTAAAATCCTATGAACTCAGTGCGGCAGTCATGTGGACAGTTTCCTGGTGCGCGCCTGCAAGCCCGCGCTGGACAAGTTCTTCAGCCGTGGCCTTAAAATAAGAGTCGCCACGGGCGCTGAGCTCTATTTGAGCGTGTGGTTCAATGTGGCCGACAACCAGAGGAATCAAATTTCACCTGCGTTCGTCATTTCTCAGGTAAACATATCTATATACTGGCAGGTAAAGTAAGGTCTTACCTGGACAGAGTCAAAATCAGTATCTGACTCCTTATATATTACATTTTGTAGAGCTTTGAATCGGGTTTGAAACCGATCGGATTTTACCCTTACAAGCTATATTGCTTGCCAAGCCTTGTGGATTTTCCGAAACGCATGAAACATATTCTCAATGAATTTTCACAATAACTTTTAAAAATGATTTTGCAGCCCTTCGGTTAAAAATTGTATAATACAAACAAAGTCCTATCCTCTCTCCCCGCCTCCTCTGCCAGCCTTCTCTTCCCGCCTCCTTACCCCGCATCCTCTTACCGCCTCCTCTTCCCGCCTCCTCTCCCCGCCTTCTCTTCCCGCCTCCTCTCCCCGCCTCCTCTCCCCGCCTTCTCTCCCCGCCTCCTCTCCCCGCCTTCTCTTCCCTCCTTCTCTCTCCGCCTCCTCTCCCCGCCTCCTTACCCCGCATCCTCTTCTCGGATCCTCTTCCCGCCTCCTCTGTTCCTTAATAATCAATTAGGATAACAATTCTTATCTCAATCTTGTCTCATGTTAATCAGCCCGTTCTTTATCTGACGACCTCACATTTCGCCAGGTTATAGATCGCCTCCTGGGTCGTCTGGAGCATTATAATGGCGTACACGGTGTGCTCAATCTGAGCAACTTTAGTGCCAATCCGTATTTTAAGCACTTTGAGGTTAGGCTCTCGAATTCGGGCACTTTCCATTTGGTCTGCTCAACGATCAACAACAACGACGATCGACGTCGTGCCATAAAAGGCTTTTGTCTAGCCCATAATCAGCTATCCGATCTGGGACCGCTGCGAATCTTTGGTGACATTGACTACGGTCTGCTGGATCTCACCGGCAATATGGTGAGCTTTTGTTTAACTCTGCAATTCCTTAACTAAACCAAAGTTTTTGTGATTGCAGTTAACCTCAGCTAAGCGCCTTTGCAGCGACTTGCAACGCTTTCGTGCCAAGCATCTAAATCTGGCTAATAATCCCATTACCAAATCGGCCAAATATCCCGACTGCTTAAAGCCATTGATGGGCAACTTTGAGATTGTGGTAAGCTACATGCTGCGGCTCTTAAATGTGGCCTTAAGGGATATATGAAAGTGTACACTTTTCCTGCCCTTTTAGGACGGCGTGCCCTTTGACAAGCTGTACAAGATGTACACGCCGCTCAACTATGAGATCGATGTGGAGTGCGATGGCGTGCGTATTGACTGGAGCAACAAATCGAAGCTGGCCCAGTTTAAGGACAGCAAGGATTGGCATGCATTTTTGGTAGGCCATGGATGAATACGCAAATAATATGTAAATTAAAGTAAACTCTTTGTGAACAGATACCCGATCCGGAGCACGAATTTGCTAGGGAGGATCTCTTTGACTATTTCTTCATTTTGGTTTCCAGCGAGCTGAGCGAATTCTATCCCTGCTACTACAAGGTGAGCTGGATGAGCTCGATATCGAGCTGGACACGTTCTCAACGCTTCCTATTAACCTTTTGTAGTACGACGGCGGCGAGCATCGGTTTCTGGTGCGCGATTGCTACGATCAGATCGAGCATCTGGTGCACAATTGCAATCTGGAGATGAAAATACCGCAACTGAATTCGAATTATCAGCGCTCGATTGCCTACTATCTGCGCATGAATGTGAGCACACTGAAGCAGGGTCATGTTGAGCCGAAGCAGTGCATCGAGGAGGCACTGCAGAAGCGCTTCAATGCCATCAATCGTGTGCTCAATCTGGACCAGTTCCACAACACCGATGTCCTGGAGAACGTACATGTGTGCATGACCTCGGCCAAGATACTCAACAGCATTTTGCGAATGGCCTCGCGTAAATTTCTCGGCAACTGCGTTGATTTGCGACTGTGCAACAATAAGATTCTGGGCCTCAACAATTTGCGCACATTGTCGCTGCTGAACGGGCTGCAGGCCCTGGACTTGGGTCAGAACTGGATAGATGATATGTCGGCGATTAGTGCGCTTGGCGAGGTGCCGCTGAAATCGTTGCGTCTGCACGGCAATTCCCTGTGCCGCAAGTACAGTCTGCCCAGCGCATATATTCGCGCCGCAAAGGAGATATGCCCCGGTCTGCAGCGGCTGGACGATGTCGATCTGAGCAGCAGGCCAGGTCTGGCGACGCAAAAGGATTTCCTCTGCGATCCGGCTGCCTACGAGCTGACCGGCGATCTATTTCTTTGCCAGTTTCTGCGTGAATTCGAGCTATCCGATCGGCGCATCAATCTGAGCCGCTTTTACACCGACAGCTCCATATTCACATTGACCTGCAGCTATGACATCCGACGTTGCCATCCCGTGAAGCCCAGCAACGAGCTGTGCAAGCGCATCAACAAGTACAACTACTTTAGCCGCAATCTCTTGAAGAACTCACGCGACACCTGCCGCGTCCACGTGGGCAGCCACGATATAATGCTGGTGCTCATGCAGCTGCCGGAGGTAACGCACGACTATGTCTCGCTGCAGACGGATGTGATGCACTATGACGACCAAATGGCCATTATCTATGTGAACGGAGTGCTGCACGACGGCTCCGATTTATTGCTGGCCTTCAGCCGGCAGTTTGTGCTCAAAGTGGATGCCACCGGGCTGGTAAGTTGCTCCTTAAACCAAGCTCTTGCCTGCTTGCTCATCGTTATTTATTTTTTAGGGCATTGGCAAAAAGGCGCGCAGCATGAAGATCATCAACGAGCGTTTCAATATCATGAATCCGTCGCCGAAGCAGCAGCGCGATGCCTTCAAGTTCGTTGAGCTGCCCATGGATCAGGAGCTGTCAATGCCAGAGGCGGAGGACACGGTGGATGTCAAGGAGCACAAGCTCTACATATTCCAGGAGATAACCGGACTGCGACCCAAATGGTGCACACGCATTGTGCAGGAAGAGGCCAACTGGGATTTCCAGCTGGCGCTCGAGCAGTTCCTGCGCATGGAGACGGCCAACGAGCTGCCGGACGACGCATTTCTCTAACTAACTAAAGTTTCCTTCTTTTATCAGCAGCGCAAATGACGCAGGCAAGCATCAAGTGCTTTGCCCTTATAAATTAACACTCGATTATGTCAATAATCAACGAATCGAACCAAAACCGATATCAACAATTACGCAGGCGAACAACAGTTTTTTTTTGTTTTGTGATTTCCCTGAGTGCCTGGCAAATCAATAGTTGTTGCTTATTTTCTTTTATAACTGTAACCAAAATAATCTCTGTGATTAATTGTAAAACAAGACTGAAATCTCAGTTCACAATTTGTATTTCCATTGTTTCCTTATCAGCTTAACATTATAACTAATTTATATACATACATATATATGGCACTAGTTGCTGCATTATCATTTCCAAGGCGCGCTCGTAACGGGCATTTAGGATCTGGGCATGTCGCGACATGTCCCTGTCAAAGCGCTTATCAGGCCACCTGCTGCTGCTGCTGCTGCTGCAGCTGACAGAGAGCACTGCGTCCGTTTGTCGCCTCTGCTATAAACTCTCGTGCGCTGCGCTCGTGCCTCAGTTTCGTTTTAGACGCGCGCGCGTGCGGTTCTGTTGTCTCCCATCGCCCGTTTGCCGTTTACCGTTTGTGCGAAACGGTTAAGCATTTCGTTAAGTTCAGCGAGCGGTTCTCTTGAGTGCAGGTCTGTGTGTGCTTTTTCTCTCTCTCTTTTAGCGTAGTTTTTGTGTCGCATTTAGAAAATACAATAATTAAAAATTCGCTTGGCGTTATGTGTTAATATGCACTTAAAAATTCACTGCAGCTACAACTCAATTGAATACCACATTTATTTATATAGTACTCATGTCTGTGCCTCAATTGTAAATGTAATTAAAAAAAAGAAAAAAAAAATGCTACTTTTTTTTATTTTTAAACAAAATTGCTGTTAGAAACCTGTTTGGCTTGTCGTTCATAAATAATCGTCTAATAAAAGTTATGTAATTAATATGTGACGTTTTAAACTCTCGTTTTGACACGACATTTGATTTGACCAGCAAAGTTAACAACAACAACAACATGAATAACAACTTTTCGAATATGTAACTTTTTTTCTGATGAGCTCAACAAAATTCCCGCCCGAATTCCCGGCTAATTTTCTTGTGAGCCACCTTTTTTGCATATGAATGAAATTAGCTGAAAACAGCTGAAATTTAATCAGTTTGGGAACATTTTGTTTCGTGTTTTGTTTTCTCAGCGTGTGACTGTGTGTGTACCCTTATTTTGGGTATCTTGATTATGTCATGGAGTATGTAACACATACGTTTTTTTGTATGTATGGAAAGTAGGAACAATCGGGAGAAATTTAAATACCCGCTTGAGAATCATTTTTGCTTATAGAGATATTTAAACTTAACTTGGAATTAGAAGTTGTACAGATATCGGAATTGGATATACATATATATTGGCCTACCTGCTATGGGAACAATTCTTTGGAAATAGAGTTTTTGTTTTAAATATTTAGAATATTGAAGTATAGCCAACAATTGCTAAAAGTCTGCAAAGGTATCTAACTTTCGGCGTTTTCTTCCCAGTTTCTTTGACCTCTTGTGATCTGAGCAGGTTTCTCTGGAAAGTTTTTTAGCCCAAGCCTAGGTTTGATCACAGTTTCAAGCAGACTGTGATTGACCTCCCCTCTTATTCCCAACACACCCCGCTGACTCAGTAAACTATTTTGGGCATAAACGCGCGCGTTTTGCATGCGTTTTAGAACGCGCACAATCAACATAATTAGCTGGCACTCAAATGAATTAACAAATTCATAAAAAACAGGCAACAAATCTCAAAAAAAATGTGCATGATACAATGTGGAACAATTAAACATTTGCTTGTGGCATATGGAATTAGATAAGTTAAGCGTAGAGTAAATAAATCGCGTTAACAAGACTGAGCCTAGGGCAAATATGTCCCCCCTCGCCCCCCTCTCAGTTGACTGTGTTCAGATTTATGACTTGCCACGACAGAGCAGCACGCGACTCCAACCCAAAGATTTAGATAGTCGGGCTCAACTAATTAAACACGCTCAGCTCTTAGGCTTGTGGCTCATTAAAGAAGTTAATGAATGCCAAAGACAATATCAAAGGTGTGAATCCCTGCGCAATACTCTGTTGACATTGTGATTAGCAATTAAAATAGTAAAAAGAAAATTTTTGAATAATACGTTGCTGACTCTAAAACTGTAATTCCAAAGCACTTCAAACTGTGAACAATACTTACGGCCAGAAAAGTTCGATCTTTAGGGAATATCTTCAGTAATTTACCTGCCTAATTTTGTGACTGTGGGAGAAATTTGTTTTACCGCCTCCATTAAGAGATATATGCTTAGAGGAACGCACCAATAGTCACCCTAAGAATGTAGAAGAAACATATATTCCCCCCTTTTCCACGACCCCAATGGACGTAGCTCTATAATTTAAACAGTTTGACCTAGATATATGGAAATATATATTCTAAGTCTCAGGTCCTTTGCTTCAAAAGCGCTCAGAAAATGCTGTTTAGGCGTATAGGGACCTAAGCCAATATACTCCTTTTACACTTTGTGAACAGAGTATATGTTAACGGCTCGACTTACAGCTAACTGATCGCGCTCCGCTTTTCGGCCAACTGCAAAACGAAAAATTGTTATCGTTAATTAAAAAAAAGTTAACAAAAAAAAAAAGCATTTGTTTAGGCGCTGGAAAACCGGTTTTAGATCGTTTTTCTCACTCAAGCTGTGAATAGTTTCCACATTTGTCAGGTTTTTCATTTTTATATTATTCAATACGCAGGCGTTTTTAATAAATTTGCTAAATTTGTCAAAAATTCGCCGTATGTTGATACTTTTTTTTTTGTAGATATTTATTTAGTTTTGGCCACGCTGCCAAATAGATTTTTGGCATTAGACGCTAGTGGCAGTATCTGCACTTAACCTTAGCCAAATGAGGAACCCCTCACCCCTTTCTCTTCCTTTTTTCTTTTTTTGGGGGAAAATACCGAAAATAGCGTTTGATGTCAAACATTTCCGCAGCGCTTTGGCTTCTTCTGCTTTTTAATGGCAATTACTTAATATGCTTTTCGAAAATATTCAAATATCAACATTCTACATAAAACACAAGCCCAGAGAGAGAGAGAGGGAGGGGTTCCCTCCACACCCCGCTCCCATCGCTTTTTATTTATAGGTTTTCCACGCACTCGCCTTTTGTTTTGGCACAAGTGAATTTCCAAGTTTTAGTCGAATTCCATTGTGTCTAAGAGAACTTTTCGAGAATTCCAAGCTTCACCCAAAATATGTGTGAGGAAATGTGCTCGACCCCCTCCCACCCCTCCCATCCCTCCCTTGGCTATCTAAGTATACCCCTAAGGTCAACACACATCATTTTAAGTGGAGGGTGAGAGAGGGAGGTCTTTCCCTTCTCTTGACTGCCTATCAGTAGTTATACAAAGACCTCTACAAGTGATAAATTAAAGATCAAACTGATCATTTGGGAAATGTCTGACATTTATGCGCCAGCTCTCTAATTTAAAATGCGCCAGACGCAATTCCCAATTACAATGGGTATCCCAAAGGTTCTCTCTCTTCCTATGTGTCTTGCATATTAACTAGAGACAACCAACAAATTCTCAGCTGCGTCTAGACATGATTTTTGGTATATCAGCAAAGACTTAGTGTATCGGATATTATATAATTCCTGACTTCCATATCCATGTCCATTTACAAGCGATTTTATATTGTGCAGCATTAATGCTAATTGGGCTCTTAAAAGTCTCTGCTGGTAGCCCCTTAAAATTTGCATATTTCCGCTAATTAATACACTCAGAGAAAAAGGGAAACTCGAAATTCTATAGGGAAATTCCTTCGACTTGCTACTTTTTCTACTATTTCAAGTACATTTCGTGCTAAAATTAACTAAAAAGAAGACAACAAATCAATAATGTCGTCATTAAATCAAGTGGAACCCGTCCAAAAAGTATGTTGGGGCTGATAATACTTGATTTATATGTGAACCAGTAAAATACTCAAAATAAACATTTTTAAGATTAGATCAAAATGCCTAAAATAAAAGCAAAACGTGGGAAATAAGAGCAAAACGTTTTTTTGGGAATTTTCCGCTTAAAAAAGTTCTTCATACAAACATGTTGTTCTTAGTTTAAGAATTTTATAACTTAATTAAAATTTTCCGAAATTCTATGCTACTTTCTCCGAGTGTATTTCATTGCACATATTTGCTGCTGCCTTTAGTTGCTATAACTAAAGCTATTGCCAGCCAACTGTCAAATTTGACAAGCAGTTGCACTTGCGCGTTTTAAATCGCCTACGAAACGCGCGCGAAACGCTCACGAAACGCCAGCCACTTGCGTGTCTATCAAATCTGAACTGCAAATACTTCAAGCACTTATCTTTCAGCGCTTTGCAGTGTTGCGCAATCTTTCAAAGTTGCAGCACACTTATTTTGATACTTATAGAGCACAGTTCAAAGATCTCTCTCTGCCCGGGAGAATATTTCTGGGGCAGGGTCGATCCATTTAGGCACGACTCTATATATTTTTCTGGGCTCATTTTTTTTTTTTTTGGGCAGCGGTCAGTTCCAGTTTCATTATGTTGTATGGAAAACAAAAAAGATCTGTATTTGATTTGTGTTACGCTCGAAAAGACACACACACACACACACACACACACACACACACACACACACACACACACACACACACACACACACACACACACACACACACACACACTCGAGAGCATTTTTGCAAAATTGCTGCAAACACATTTTCAGCGGAAAAGCAGCGAAAAATTAGTAAATGTCACGTTCGCATTAAAGAAAACACAAATAAATTCTTAATTCATAAATTAACGAGAAAAACAACTGCAAATATGATATTGAATAGAATTAAGTTGTTTATATAGAAGAGGAGAAAACAAAAAGAGTCGATAAACAATTGCCGAATATTAAAAAATCTTAAATTAATATTAATTAATATTAATTATATACATATTTTCCACGATTTCGATAATCAGTTATTAATTTAATCAGTAAATTAATTTACTTTTAACTGATTATCTTAATTGTGGAAGAAATTTTTATATTGCAAAAGAATTCTATTTTCGCCTTTAAAGTTAGGATTTTTGCTTTGTCTATATGGGCCTAGAAAGATTTAATATTGTTATTTTTTTTTTTTAATTTTATTTTGAGAGGATTTGAACCTTTTGAAAGAACTTTATAAAACCCGACTTCAGGTTTTAATAGGGAAGGTAATATTTGAAAGTGAAGCACGAGAAAACTCAAGCAGCTGAAGTAAAAAAAAACCTCTGCACCAAGTTTCACCAAAGAAAGGCTTGGGTAGTTCTTCAACTCTTCTTATCAAGTATATAGTATATATATACCTGTCGGGTTCGAAGATGTCTTCTACAATGCATTGTGTATACATTTCCAAGCTTCTCCAGGAAAGTCACAATTAGAGACCAGTTCACATAGAACCCAATCGTGCTTATCAGGAATATATATACCATATACCTTTCGGGCTGGAAGATGTGTTCTACAATATACATTCTGTATACTCTGTTATACCCAACAGCAAGAGTATATAGAATGTGCAATAAAACGATTCCAATGGCTATTTTAAAACAAATTAAAGCGACTTATGGATGTGACAAGGGGCTAGCTAGGGGCAGGTGTATGTGGTTTAGATTGTTAACTATAGCCATAAACAGAGACACAGATACACACACACACACACATACGAAGATCTCGAAGTGAGCTGAGCAGAAATGCGCGGCAGTCAATTTGGAATTTGAATTTCGCATTGAGAAAACAAAGGCGACGCATTCAATTGCATGAGAAAACCGATTAAACGAATGGGACCTTGAGGGGGGAAGGGGGGGGGAGGGTTGGATGTGCGAATATTACATTGGCAATTAGACATTAGTTCCTGACAACACCCCCCCCCCCCCCTCTCCACCCCCTCTCCACATTCATCTGTGCAACTAATGGATGCGACGCTCTTGAAACTAACCAAATTGCGTGCATCTCTTGGATCTAAGTTTTGTAAAAAGATTCTATTCAAAGATCTCGGGAGCTGCTGGCCTTGAGAATGGGGAAAATTGTTTTGGTTAAGCAGCCGCCTGTTGTGTTTAATTGAAAGTTGCCGCCGCACAAATGCGGCTGCACTTAGCCTGCCAGCCATAAACTGGAGACCTGCCCCCCGCCCACCCTCGCCTGGACCTGATCTTGCCCCTGCTCAGATGTGGCGCTACATGTTGCACAATTGCATTAAGCATCGATGCTGTAAAAGTTGTAAACAAAGCGCTGTCAGTTGGCAGAAGGCACAACCAGCAGATGTTTCCTCTGCTCTAAATACTCTGTAAATTGAATCTATGCAAAGGGTAACTTGAAATCTAGATCTATATCTAACTTTCAGAAGAAAATGTTTGTGAGCCTGATAGAAAGAAACTAAATTAAGCTTATATCTATATTTATTTTACTGTTAATTTGTGTAACTATATATATCACCTATATATGTATTACTATGCGAAAGCTTCTCCTCCTATTTTAATACCCTGAACCCATTAAAAATGGGTAAAAAGGGTATAATGTTTTTGTGCAAATGTATGTAACAGGCAGAAGGAAGCATCTCCGACCTCAATAAGTATATATATTCTTGATCAGCATCAACAGCCGAGTCGATTTGGCCATGTCCGTCCGTCTGTCCGTATGTATGAACGCACGGATCTCGGAACCTATAAGAGCTACAGACTTGAAATTTTAGGTGTAGGTCCTCCTAGTGCCCGCGCAGATCGAGTTTGTTTCCGATATTCGATAACTTGCCCCGTTTCCAAGTAATCGATAAAAATCGATTTTGGCAATTTTGCTAAATAATATGAGCTAGAATCACCAAACTTGACATGTAGCTTCTAGAATAGTATATATATATCAAGTATCTTTCATTTTATACCTATCGCCTGTCGGAAGAAGAGGGTTCAGGGTATCCCCTAGTCGGGAGCTCCCGACCACAACCTCTTACTTGTTTTGGTTTTTGGTTTTTTTCCTCTGTTTCTGCCAGATCTTCGAGCCTTAAGAAAGTTTTCTCAAATTTGTATATTTTCCATTTGTGGCTGCAACAACATTTACAAACATTTTGTTGTCTTTTTTTTATGGTTGTTGTGCCGTATATTTTGATTGGCATCGATTTATTTACTTTTGCATTGTGGAACCAAAATGCATATCACAGAATCAGAAATGGAATACATATGTATTTTTAAATTTATGATGTTTATTTAACTAGTTGAAAGACCTTACCAAAAATGTAAGAAAACATATAAAAATAGTGTCGATAATGTGGCACAGTTTGGGTAAAGTCTGAGATCCAAATATAGAATACTACGAAGGAGAGGTAATACATCTATTTAGTCTCAGGCTTTGGGTACTTTGTGTTATAGAGTGGGATATAGTTCGTAATCAGACGCCAGTCGGTGA
The DNA here is from genome assembly GCF_035044405.1 of Drosophila montana. Lineage (NCBI taxonomy): Eukaryota > Metazoa > Arthropoda > Insecta > Diptera > Drosophilidae > Drosophila > Drosophila montana. The sequence goes on from NW_026996406.1 coordinate 476,343, forward strand.
AGTAGATCAGAGCCAAAACGCCGGCCATGCCAAAATAGCCAGCCGAGGGTATGCTGTGGGCGTGGCAAAAGACCATTAACTATATTAATGAGTTTTGGATAATTTGCTTAAGGTACTCACAAAGCTTTGGCCATCTCCTGTTGGCCCTTGGTCGGCTTGATCGTACATAAGAATTTCTTGACATGATCCATGGCTTGAATAATAATTGATAATTCGTAAGTCGTTAAAAATTCCAAGTTGAATAGACTGTAAAACAGTTTGTCAAAGTAAACGAACGAATTTTGAATCTAAGTTTATATACCCTGTACTTTGAAAATAGTTAGAAAGGGTACTATGTTTTTATGCAAATGTATATAATATTTAAAACAAATGCATCTGCTTGTACTAAGTTGAGTTGATTGAGCCCTGTCCATTTGCCCATTTCTCTGCCCTATAAGAAAAAATCCAGACTATACTTTTTCCTGGCTGACTTTCCCAGCTCTCCACAAAATTGAATATATATATTTCGACTAGAGCATTGTGCTTTGATATATGCATATATTTTGGTGCTAAATTTAACACTCCAAATTTTCATAAAGATCGGACAATAAGAACCGAAGTTATTCAAGCATGCTTTATTCAAAGTGTGTTACAAAGGGAAGGAAGTTCGAGTCTCATCAATCGCGGATCGACCCTGGTTTGAAGGTATCTTCTAGTCGGGCATTCCAGACTAGACAATTTGACGTGTTTCCTCCAAGTCTGTCAATTAACTCAGCCATTGTGTCACCATCAAGACAGAAGGTCTATGCGTGAGGGGTTTAGAGGGGGATTCCACATTGAGAATAAATCAATTTGGATGCGGGTTGTTGGCTAGGCCCCTGGCAAATGGGTCGTGTAAACAGCGCTACAAATTGAAACATTACATGTTTTTTTTATGACAAACCCAACTTGTTGGGATGGCTTGTCCCACGATGGGGCTGGGCGGGGTGGTGTGTTGGCAGTTATGATGACTAAGGGCAGGTGGCAATGGAAAACTGCATCAATTTGTCAGCCGCAAAATCATTAGCCTAATTTCCAGCTGGTGTATGTGTGTGTGTGCATGTGTGTGAGTGTGTGTGTGAGCTGGCATTTTCTTTGACTAAAATTCCGTCGTGGGCCCTGCCCTTATTGTCTTGACTCAACTCCTTGGCAGACGCGCGAGCAGAACAATTTAAATGCCACACCTTTTGACCTGCTCCCATCCGACCAAGTCAGCTGTCTCTGACCTGAACAGTGTCCACATATGACAGCCGGGCGACAGTTCAAGGATATCGACAAAAGGCTGGGCCGCTTAAATTTTATGCTCTTTATTCCTATCCTCCTTTTCCCAATTGCAGTCATGCGTTTGTTGCTGTTGCTGTTGACGGCCCTTCTGGCTCTCCTGGCCCAGGTCCGTGGCCAGCAGGACTATTGCTTTGGCAAGGACACGGAGCGACTGCAGACGCGTCAGTTTAGCTCGAAGACAGCCTATCAGATTGTCAAGGGCACCAACATGGACAAGCAATATCAGGTGCCCGGCTGTGAGCCCAACAAGATGTGGATCTTCCACAGGCACGGCACGCGGCTGCCCACGCCGAGCACCATTGAGGCGGCACCGCGACTGGAAGAGGTCGGTTAACCCCGGGTACCCCTGACCCAACACCTTTTTTATTTACTCCGCCTCGTGATCTTTGCAGCTACGCGATTTGATAGTGAATAATTATCGGGTGAGGCGCACCAAGCCGGAGACTGATGCCTTGTGCGACACGGATCTGACCGCCATCCAGATGTGGAAATGGAATACCAGCATTACGGTCGACATTGAGGAGTATCTGACCAGCCAGGGCTACGAGGATCTGCGCGGCACTGCCAAGGTCTACCAGCACTACTTTCCCACGGTGCTGCCCACCACATTCAACGACACCTACTACCTGGTAAGAAAGAGGTTGTGCACCCAAAACCAGCTGAAACTTTCTTAATCTGAATTTATTTCAAGAACTTTTTGTACCCTGAACCCATTGGAAATGGGTGAAAAGGGTATTATGTATTTGTGCAAATGTATGTAACAGGCAGAAGGAAGCATCTCTATTCTTGATCAGCATCAACAGCCGAGTCGATCTAGCCATGTCCGCCCGTCCGTCCGTATGTATGAACGCCAGGATCTCAGAACCTATAAGAGCTAGAGACTTGACATTTTAGGTGTAGGTCCTCCTAGTGCCCGCGCAGATTGAGTTTGTTTCCGATAATCGATAACTTGCCCCGTTTCCAAGTAATCGATAAATATCGATTTTGGTAATTTTGGTGAATAATATGAGCTAGAGTTACCAAACTTGACATGTAGCTTCTAGAATAGTATATATATATCAAGTATCTTTTATTTTATACCTATCGCCTGTTGGAAGAAGAGGGTTCAGGGTATCCCCTAGTCGGGAGCTCCCGACTAGAACCTCTTACTTGTTGTTAATACATTTAGGAATATTAATATTGTAGTTCTTCCAGTTCCTTCTAAAGTTGTTCTCCCCGTTTTCAGTTCCGTCACACGGATACTCAACGTACCACGGAGAGTTTCAAGGGCTTTGCCGAGGGTCTCTTTGGTGACAGCAGTGTGGCCACTGCAGCGGATATTCCCGAGAAGGATCTGCTGCTGCGTCCCTACGATTACTGCACGGATTTCAAAGACAAGAACTACAAGGGCGTGGGCTCCGAGTATCAGAAATATTGCACAAGCGCCATATGGAATAATACTATGGAGGATATTACACGCAGACTTGGGTAAGTTTCCAATTCGCAGTTCCTGCTGTTGGCCAAGTTGAAACTAAGTTTACTCCTTCTGCAGCTTCACAGTTCTGGCCGAGGACGATATCAAGCTGATGTTTGATATTTGTCGCTACGAGCAGGCCTGGCAGGTGGATCGGACGAGCGTCTGGTGCGGCGCCTTTTTGCCCGAGCACGTGACCGTCATGGAATACGCCGAGGATCTGAAATACTACTACGAATCCGGCTATGGCTTCGAGGAGAACACGCGCTTCAATTGCCGCGCCGTCCAGGATATGCTTACCCGTCTCAGCAGTCCCGTCTCTCCCCACGTCGTCGCCTATTTTGCCCACTCGACGGGTCTGCAGACTCTGCTCACAGCGCTGGGCATCAACAAGGATGACATCGCACTGCGTGCGGATAACTACGACTCGATGACAAGTCGTCGCTGGAAGACCAGTCTGCTGGGTCCCTTTGCGGGCAATTTCGTGGCCGTGAAATACAATTGCCCCGCGGAGCTGGAGCCGGAGAAGGTCGTCTTCTTTCTCAATCAGAATGCCGTCGATCTGGACTGGTGCAATGTGGGTCTGTGCAACTGGTCGGATGTCCTGCAGAAGTACAAAACCATCTCGGAGGCCAACTGTGATGAGTATTATTGCCGCTCTGCCGCATCTTCTGGACGTGCCTCAATTCTGGTCACCGCTTTTATTGCCGCATTTGTCTACTTGATGCATTAGATCTGAAATAGATTCGACTTAAATAGCGCAGGGATCTGGTTTAGTTTCTAATTAGGCTATCTTCAAAGTTCGCACCAAAAACAAAAATAGTCAATTAAATTAATCGAGTATTTTCGTATTTTTCAATAAATGTACATTTTCTACTTTTAACGAGCACACTTTACACTGAAATTAAATAAAACAAATACACACACACACACACACATACAAAAACAAACACAATTAGCTTTTTCCAATTAATTATTAAGCTCTGCTTGTGATAAATGAATAGATAGATGAAAAATAAATAGCTTTATAAATTATTTAATTGAATTATTCTTTGAAAATTGGGAAGATTCTTTGCAGAACTTATCTCCGAACCCATAAAGTGGTTCGATCCGAGCAATATAAATAGCTCTATATATATATATCATATCATATATCATCAGTATGATATATGTTTCTATGCTTATCATTTCCAGTTTTAGAGCTATCTCAATGAAATTTATTAATATTATATTTCTTGAAGATAGTATAGGCAAATATATTATATTTGGTCGGATCAGACCCCTGATTCATATAGATCCCATGTAAATGAGATTTGGACTAAAGGGCCCCTCGTCTGAAAATCTTGTTTGTCTTTCAACATACTTGAAACATCTTCAACAATTACAAATAAGCTTTGCTTTGTATGTATTTGGAAGACCCTTTTAACATGGGACTACAATATAATATAGCTCTTATAGGAACAATCGGTCAAAAATGAGAACTTGTGAGAGTTGTATGCATTTTAGTAAAATGAACCCCCTATATTCATTAGGGGTACTCCTTATAATTCCTTTTAATACGTAAGAACTGCAAATAAATCAAAAGCCCGCGAGCATTGTGGATCGTATAAGCGGGTAACTAATTTACATCACGATTGAGCGCGATTAGATCTCTCAGTCGTATTGCTCACTCTCTCTCTCTCTCTCTTTCGTTCGCTCTCTCTTTATGTGGTCACACTGCTTGCTGCTTGCTGCTCGCGCTCGCGCTCACGCGTCGCTTTGCTATAAACGCTCGTGCGTTGCGCTCGTCGCCTCAGTTTCGTTTTAGACGCGTTCGCGTGCGGTTCTGTTGTCTCGCGTCGCCCGTTTGCCGTTTACCGTTTGTCGTTTACCGTTTGTGCGAATCGGTTAAGAAATTTATAAAACCCATCGAGCGCATCTCTCGAGTGCATTTCAAATATTCAGATAGGTCTGTGTGGGTTTTTCGCTCTCTTGGCGTCATTTTAATGTCGCATTTATAAAATCTTTTCATCTACCGCTCAGCGTTAAAATTGGCTGCAGCTACAACTTAATTGGACACAAAAATTTTTTATTTAGCACTCATTTGTTTCATTGTCTATACAATGTCGGGCTGTTACCTCAATAGTAAACGTAATTAACAAAAGAAAAAACTATTGTTGATTCTTAAACAAAAAATATGGAAACCTGTTTTGGTTGCCGCTTATTAATAATCGTCTCATATAAATATCTGTTATGCAATAAACCCGAGACGCCTTCGAGTCTCGTATTGACACGACATTTGATTTGTCCAGCAAAAGTTAACAACAACTTTTTTTTCTGATGAGCTCAACAAAATGCCCGCCTAATTTTCTTGTGAGCCACCTTTTTTTGCATATGAATGAAAACAGCTGAAATTTGATGGGGCTACATTAATCAGTTTGGGAACATTTTTCGTTTCGTTTCGTGTTTTGCTTCTTCTTGTTTCTGCCCTTATTAAGGGTACCTTAACTATGTCATGGCGTCTGTAATGCATAGGAACAATCGGGACAAAATTAGATACTCAAACATAACAAGCTTTACTGTACTCTCAGCAGATATCGGAATGGCATAGATATTCTCCCAGCTCCTACGGAAAATGGAGTTTTTATACAAAACATTTTGAATATTGAAGTATAGCTCACAATCTCTATAGGTCTGCAAAGGTATCTAACTTTCGGCGTTTTCTTCCTAGTTTCTTTGACCTCTTGTGATCTGAGCAGGTTTCTCTGGAAAGTTTTTCAGCCCAAGTTTAGGTTTTGTGATCTTTGTTTCAGGCAGACAATTAGGCCCAGAATTGTTTATGGTTCATGTTGACGTAACATGGTAAATGCCAGCTGACAGCTGCTTGTGGCACCTCAAACCCCCGCCCCCCCCTCCCCTTATACCCCTCACACCACGCTTTCTATATTAACTATCTTGGGCAATCTCTCATGCGAATAAACTCGCGCGTTTTGCATGCGTTTTAGAACGCGCACAATCAAAATAATTAGCTGGCACTCAAATGAATTAACAAATTCACAAAAAATGGCAACAAATCTCAGACAAAAGCGGAAAAAAATGTACATGATATAATGTGGAACAATTAAATATTTGCTTGTGTTGTATGGAATTAGATAAGTTAAGCGTAGAGTAAATAAATCGCGTTAACGAGACTGAGCCTAGGGCAAATCTGTCCCCCCTCGTCCCCCTCTCAGTTGACTGTGTTCAGATTTATGACTTGCCACGAGGCAGTGCAGCACGCGACTCCAACCCAAAGATTTAGATAGTCGGGCTCAACTAATTAAACACGCTCAGCTCTTAGGCTTGTGGCTCATTAAACAAGTTAGTACCAAAGAAATATCTTCAGTTGGGCGACAACGACTCGCAATACTCTGTTTATAGTGTGCTTACAGATTAATATTTAAAATTTAATCTTATGGTCAAAAGCTGTCTTTGACAATAGTCATGGATTTATAACTCAAGACTGTAATTTGCCAAGCTGATACTTAAAAAAAGAGAAAAATTTAAGTTTTTTTGGGCGCGGCCCGAAAAGCTTTGCCTTAATCATTAGAGAAGACCAACAGCAAACTATTTGCTGACTGTGTGAGAAAAATATATTTTAATGATTTTGTGCGTCTTCGTTCTAGAAGAATTATGTGTTACTTGCCCTTTTTGCCACGCCCCTATTGGAGGTAGCCCTATAAATTAAACAGGTTGTCTGACGTGGATTTATGGTATTAAATATTCCAAGTCTCAAGTCTCTAGCCTTAAACTAGGCCCTAAGCCCACATACAACTTTTCCCCTATGTGAACAGAGCATAAAAAACAAACTCCACAAGAATGTCACACAACACATTTGGCTGTGTGTGTGTGTGTGTGTGCGTGTGTTTGTTGTTAACGCTTCGAGTGCCAGCTACCTGATCGCGTTCCGCTTTCGGGCCAACAAGCAACTGCAACATGAAAATTGGTTTACGAAATTGAAAAAAAAAATAACAAACACTTGTGTGGGCGCTGGAAAACCGGTTGGCATACGTTTTTCTCACCCTCACTTAAACTGTGAACAGTTTCCATAGTTTTCACATTTGTCAGGTTTTTCATTCAATACGCAGGCGTTTTTCATAAATTTGCAAAATTTGTCAAAATTTGACTTTTAATATACTTTTTTTTTGTAGATATTTATTTAGTTTTGGCCACGCTGCCAAATAGATTTTTGGCAATAGACGCTAGTGGCAGTATCTGCACTTAACCTTAGCCAAATGAGGAACCCCTCACCCCTTTCTCTTCCTTTTTTCTTTTTTTGGGGGAAAATGCCGAAAATAGCGTTTGATGTCAAACATTTCCGCAGCGCTTTGGCTTCTTCTGCTTTTTAATGGGAATTACTTAATATGCTTTTCGAAAATATTCAAATATCAACATTCTACATAAAACACAAGCCCAGACGTGCCCAAATCGGATAGAGAGAGAGGGAGGGAGGGAGGGGTTCCCTCCACACCCCGCTCCCATCGCTTTTTATTTGTAGGTTTTCCACGCACTCGCCTTTTGTTTTGGCACAAGTGAATTTCCAAGTTTTAGTCGAATTCCGTTGTGTCTAAGAGAACTTTTCGAGAATTCCAAGCGGCACCCAAAATATGTGTGAGGAAATGTGCTCGACCCCCTCCCACCCCTCCCACCCCTCCCTTGGCTATCTAAGTATACCCCTAAGGTCAACACACATCATTTTAAGTGGAGGGAGAGAGAAAGCGAGCTCTATTGGCTATCAGTATTAATACAGAGACCTCTCTCTAAAAGTGATAAATTAAGTGTCTAATGCCACAGACCGAAGATCAAACTGATCATTTGGGAAATGTCTGACATTTATGCGCCAGCTCTCTAATTTAAAATGCGCCAGACGCGATTCCCAATTACAATGGGTATCCCAAAGGTTCTCTCTCTTCCTATGTGTCTTGCATATTAACTAGCGACAATCATCAAATTCTCAGCTGCGTCTAGACATGATTTTTGGTACCGAGGAAAGACTCTTCCGGCCGCGTATATCGTTTATTATATAATTCCTGACTATATATATGCGTGGTTATATCTATAAATGTTTACAAGCGATTTTATCTTGTGCATCATTTATGCTAATTGGGCTCTTAAAAGTCTCTGCTAGTAGCCCCTAAAATTTGCATATTTCCGCTAATTAATACACTCAGAGAAAAGACACATTCTACATTCTAGTCTTCTTTGGTTTTCCACATAACATTTCACGTACATTTCCTGCTTAAATATTCGCAAAAGTTTTCTCTCTCAATTAAATTGAGAAAATATCAAGAAAAAGAAGGATAAACTGCTAAAAACTTAATAAATAAAAGAATGTACATCGAAATAAGCGCGAAACATTCTCAATTTAAGTACAAAATATCTTAGATTGAGCACTTGTATTTTGTAAAAGTTCTTGTACTGAAACTTAGGTTTCTGGCTTAGGTTATTTCGAACATAATTTCGAACATAATAAATGATAGTACTTTTTCGCCCAGTGTAGTGCATTGCACTCAGCTACAAGTAGTTAACTTTGGCTAACTGTCAAATTTGACAAGCAGTTGCAAATTAAAGAGCGATTTTCGCTTTAAGTCCACCTTTCCATCTTTCAGCGCTTTTGCAGTGTTGGGTAACCTTTGAAAATTGCAGAACACAGTTCAACGATCTCTCGCTAGAGCCTATTTCTTGGGCAGGGGCAATCTGTGCGGCCATAACAAATCAATTAAATTATGATTGGGCCCCATTTTTGTTCCATTATGATGTATGCTAAATCTCTGGCAGCTGGAAAATAAAAAAAAAAAAGATCTGTATTTGATTTATGTTCCGCTCGAAAAGAGCCGTACACAGGGAAAAGCGGCACGAGGGCATTTTCAGCAAAATTGTTGCAAACATATTTTGAAAGGGAAATCAACGAAAAATTAGTAAATGTCACGTTCGCATTAAAGAAAACATAAATAAATTCATAAATCAAAGCGGAAAAACAAACAGCAAATATGAAAAGCGCGAATTAAGTTGTTTATATAACTAAAAGAAAACAGAATTCTCTTCCATTCTCGAATATAAAATACTCTTCAAGTTATAAGGAAGATAATACCAAATAGTAAATTGATATAGAAATTGTCCGAAATCGCGCCTAGCAAGACAAATTTCATCTGTCGATTTTCCTATAGTTATGTACTGAATAATATATCTGTATAAAAATCGAATCGGAGACTTGGAAAAAATTTCTTCTACCTCTGACTTCCATACTTTCCCGATATGACTTTTGATCGATAGGTATCATTTTGAAGAAAAACTCGGGCAAAGCCGGGTTATAACAGGTAGAAAAAAAAACGTATTAATTTTATTGATCCCATTTCCATGATATTAATTAATTAATTTGCTCATAAAATGTTAAAAGCAAACAAATTGTTCACTTTTGAACCCAACTTTGGATCGTTCATTCCTATGATATCTATATATATGTATTCTGGTCAAATGTTTCCTCTGCCATAGAAGATTATAAACGACTCTAGCCAGAAAAAAGATCTATGCCAAGTTTCACCAAGAAAGTCACAAGCAGAGTCAAGTTCACAGAGAACCCAACTTTTCCTCTCCGGAATTTATATATCTTTCGGGCTCGAAGATGTCTTCTACAATACATTGTCTATAGTTTATAATGTCCACGGCGAGAGTATATAGTAATAAAACGCTTCCAATGGCTATTTTAAAACACATAAATGCGGTTAATAGACGTGACAAGGGGCTAGCTAGGGGCAGGTGTATGTGGTTTAGATTGTTAACTATACCCATAAACAGATACACAGATACACACCCACACACACACATACACATACGAAGATCTCGAAGTGAGCTGAGCAAAAATGCGCGGCAGTCAATTTGGAATTTTAATTTCGCATTGAGAAAACAAAGGCGACGCATTCAATTGCATGAGAAAACCGATTAAACGAATGGGACCTTGAGGGGGGGGGGGGGGTAGATGGGGAGGGTTAGATGTGCGAATATTACATTGCCAATTAGACATTAGTTCCTGACAACACCCCCCCCCCCCCCTCTCCAACCCCTCTCCACATTCATCTGTGCAACTAATGGATGCGACGCTCTTGAAACTAACCAAATTGCGTGGATCTCGTGGATCTAAGTTTTGTAAAAAGATTCTATTCAAAGATCTCGGGAGCTGCTGGCCTTGAGAATGACGGAAAATTGTTTGGGTTAAGCAGCCGCCTGTTGCGGCTCGTTGTTTGTGTTTGTGTTTAATTGAAAATTGAAAATCGCCGCAGCTATTTGCGGCTGCCCGCGCACTTAGCAGCAGCACCTCCCCCCACCTCCCCCCCCCTGCTGCCCACGCTTTAGGCCCTGCTCTGACGTCATGGATGTAGCTTGTTGCACAATTGACATATATCTGCTTTTGTTACCCTATTACATCTGCGACCTCTAAGATATTCGACTAAAAGTTGTCTATTATCTATTTTTGGCTGCTTTATTTGTTGTTGCTTTTTCTCAGCTGTTGTGTATTTTGATTGGCATTAATTTATTTACTTTTGCATTGTGGAACCAAAATGCATATCACAGAATCAGAAATGGAATATATATATATATATTTAATTTTAGGCTGTTTATTTACAACTAGTTGAAAGACCTTCCCAAAAATGTGAGAAAACATATAAAAATAGTGTGGATAATGTGGCACAGTTTGGGTAGAGTCTGAGATCCAAATATAGAATACAACGAAGGAGAGGTAATACATCTATTTGGTCTCGGGCTTTGGGTACTTTGTGTTATAGAGCGGGATATAGTTCGTAATCAGACGCCAGTCGGTGAAGTAGATCAGAGCCAAAACGCCGGCCATGCCAAAATAGCCAGCCGAGGGTATGCTGTGGGCGTGGCAAAAGACCATTAACTATATTAATGAGTTTTTGATAATTTGCTTGAGGTACTCACAAAGCTTTGGCCATCTCCTGTTGGCCTTTGGTCGGCTTGATCGTACATAAGAATTTCTTGACATGATCCATGGCTTGAATAATAATTGATAATTCGTAAGTCGTTAAAAATTCCGAGTTGAATAGACTGTAAAACAGTTTGTCAAAGTAAAGGCCTGCTATACGAATGAATTTTGAATAAAAAGCTTGTATACCCTGTAAATATGTAAAAAGGGTATTATGGTTTAATGAATATGTATGTAATAGGTAAAGGATGAATTTGTAGCCCATAAATTATATATATATTTTTGATCGGATAGAAGAGAAGAGTCGATTTAGCCATGTCCACTTGTCCGTCCAGTTTAATGTCGAAATCTTCAATAATATACCTTACGCTTATCATATATCATACGCAGAAGTAGTCCACCATATTTTTTCTCTCCCCATATCTACCCATCTTTATCCATAAATAAAGATTTTGGAACTTGTCTTATCACAATTATAATAGACAATTAGATAAACCAAACTTGATATGGAAGCTGTCAAGTAGGGCACACTTAATAAGTAACAAGAATATTTAATATATATTAAATATTACTTATTATTTATCGTTAATATTATCTTTAATATTTAATATTACTTATTTTATCTTGGATTCCTTCTCCGATTCCAAAAATTTTCAAAATATAATTAAACTAGAGCTATAAATGCTATAGATTTTTGTAGATATGTTCGAATTTCTGTAAGAGCACGTTGAGGGTATCTTCTAGTCGAGCTTTCCCGACTACAAACTTGTTCTTGTTTCCTCCAAGTCTGTCAATTAACTCAGCCATTGTGTCATCATAAACAGACCCGTCTACGTTTAAGGGGTTTAGAGGGGGATTCCACATTGAGAATAAATCAATTTGGATGCGGGCCCCTAGCTAGGCACCCGATAAATGGGTCGTGTAAACAGACCCACAAATTGAAACATTACATGGCCTTTTTTATGACAAACCCAACTTGACCCATACCATGACGAGGCTGGGATGGGGTGGGATGGGATGGTGGCAGTTATGATGACTAAGGGCAGGTGGCAATGGAAAACTGCACCAATTTGCCAGTCGCAAAATCATTAGCCTAATTTCCAGCTGGTGTGTGTGTATGTGTGTGTGTGTGTGCGTGTGTGAGCTGGCATTTTCTTTGGCTAAAATTCCGTTGGAATCTCTCTCAACTGGGCAACGTCGTGGGCCCTGCCCTTATTGTCTTGACTCAACTCCTTGGCAGAACAATTTAAATGCCACACCTTTTGACCCCATGTCACCGCCTCCCCCCGACCCTAAGTCAGCTGTCTCTGACCTGAACAGTGTCCACATATGACAGCCGGGCGACAGTTCAAGGATATCGACAAAAGGCTGGGCCATTTAAATTTCATGCTCTTTATTCCTATACTTCTATTCCCAGTTGCAGTCATGCGTCTGCTGCTGTTGCTGTTGACGGCCCTTCTGGCTCTCCTGGCCCAGGTCCGTGCCCAGCAGGACTATTGCTTTGGCAAGGACACGGAGCGACTGCAGACGCGTCAGTTTAGCTCCAAGACAGCCTATCAGATTGTCAAGGGCACCAACATGGACAAGCAATATCAGGTGCCCGGCTGTGAGCCCAAGAAGATGTGGATCTTCCACAGGCACGGCACGAAGCTGCCCTCAAAAAGCTTCATCAAGGAGGCATCGCGGTTGGATGATGTCGGTTAAACCTTTGGTTCCCCAATTTAACACGGCTTTAATATCCTCTCGTTCGATCCTTGCAGCTACGCGATTTGATTGTGAAGAATTATCGCGTGCTGCATACCAAGCCGGATACGAACGCCTTGTGCCCAGGTGATCTGATCGCCATCCAGATGTGGAAATGGAATACCAGCATTACCGTCGACAAGGACGAGCACCTGACCAGCCAGGGCTACGAGGACATGCGCGGCACTGCCAAACTCTATCAGCACTACTTTCCCACGGTGCTGCCAAACAGATACAACGACTCCTATTACCTGGTAAGATTTGCCGGATACGCTTAGCCGTAATGTCCAGAATTGGGCATTACCTAAGAAGGGTTACGTACTTCCAAAACTTTTTATACCCTTGCAGAGGGTAAGGGTTTCACGTTTGTCATGAAATGTGTAACGCATAGAAGGAGACATTTGCGACCCCATAAAGTCTATATGTTCTTGATCAGTATCAGTATACCGAGTCGAGATATATCCATGTCCGTCTGTCCGTCTTGCTGTTTCTATGTTAACTAGTTTTAAAGCTATCTTTATGAAACTTTGCAGGAGTGCTTCTTTCTGTTGCATGCAGTTCATATGTCGGAACCAGCTGGATCGGACCACTATAACATATAGCTGCCATAGGAATGATCGGTCGTAAAGTAGGTTCTTACATGGAAAACTTTTTTGTTTATTAAGATATCTTGACCAAACTCGGCATTTATTAGTTTTACTGTGCTCCCCATATGTTTGCAAAATCCTATCAACATCGGACCACTATATCATATAGCTGACATAGGAACGATCGGTCGAAAAGTAGGTTCTTACATGGAAAACTTTTTTGTTTTTCAAGATATCTTGACCAATCTCGGCATTTATTACTTTTACTATGTTCCTCATATGTTTGCGAAATCCTATCAACATCGGACTACTACATCATATAGTTGCCATAGGAACGATCGGTCGAAATTTAAGTTGTTGTATGGAAAACTTTTTTTTTTTCAAGATATCTTGACCAAATTTGCCATTTATAAGTTTCACTATGTTCCCTACATTTATGCAAAATCTTATTTACATCGGACCACTATATCATATAGCTGCAATAGAACGATCGGTCGAAAACTAGGTTCTTGCATGGAAGACTTTTTTGTTTTTCAAGATATCTTGACCATACTCGGCATTTATTAGTTTTACTATGCTTCTCATATATACTCAAAATCCTATTAAGATCGGACCACTATATCATATAGCTGCAATAGGAACGATCGGTCAAAAATTAGTTGTTGTATGGAAAACTTTTTTGTTTTTCAAGATATCTTGACCATACTCGGCATTAACTATTTTCCCAGTGCTTCTTAGATACGAACAAACCACTATGAACATTATAAAAAGGTTGGGTCTGAAGGGTATTAAATCTTCGGCGTGCCGAAGATAGCCCTTCTGTCAGCTCCTTCTAAAGTTGTTCTCTCCGTTTTCAGTTCCGTCACACGGACACCCAGCGTACCACGGAGAGCTTCAAGGGTTTTGCTCAGGGTCTTTTTGGTGGCAGCAATGTGGCCACTGCAGCGGATATTCCCGAGAAGGATCTGCTGCTGCGTCCCTACGATTACTGTTCGTTCTATAAGACCAAAAACTACAAGGGCCCGGGTTCTGAGCATAAGAAATATCGCACAAGCGCCTTATGGAATCAGACCATGGAGGATATTGCACGTCGTTTAGGGTTAGTATCCGCAGCTGCTGCTGTTGTCCAAGTTGAAACTAACCTTTCTGCTCCAACAGTTTCAGAGTTTTGGCCGAGGATGATATCAAGCTGATGTACGATATGTGCCGCTACGAGCAGGCCTGGCAGGTGGATCGGACGAGCGTCTGGTGCGGCGCCTTCTTGCCCGAACATGTCACTGTCCTGGAATATGCTGACGAGCTCAAATACTACTACGGCTCGGGCTACGGCTTTGACGAGAACAGACGCTTCAATTGCCGCGCCGTCCAGGACATGCTGTCCCGCCTGAGCAGTCCCGTCTCTCCCCACGTCGTGGCCTATTTTGGGCACTCGGCGGGTCTGCAGACGCTCCTCGTTGCGCTGGGCATCAACGAGGACAAAGCCAAGCTGCGTGCGGATAACTTTAACGCGAATCGTCGCTGGAAGACCAGTTTGTTGGGTCCCTTTGCTGCCAACTTTGTGGCCGTGAAATATAGCTGCCCGGCGGAGTTGGACCCGGAGAAGGTCGTCTTCTTTCTCAATCAGAATGCCGTCGATCTGGACTGGTGCAATGTGGGTCTGTGCAACTGGTCGGATGTCCTGCAGAAGTACAAAACCATCTCGGAGGCCAACTGTGATGAGTATTATTGTCCGACTGGAGGGGCAGCCGGTCGTGCCTCAATGCTGGCCACCGCGTTGATTGCTGCCATTGTCTACTTAATACATTAGATTTGGCTTAGATCTGGCCAGTATCCGGCGTAGATCTGGCAGGTATCTGGTAAGGAACAGGCTTAGTTCTGTCTGCCCTTCATCTGGCAGGGATCTGGCTTAAACCTGCCCAAGATCTGGCAAGGTCCTAGCGTAAATCTGGCAACGATCTGGCATAGTTTAGTTTCTAATTTCTAATGTACAAAGTTCGTACCAAAAAAAAAAATTCAAAAGAGCGACAGAACATCGCGAGGAGCTCGCTTTAAGGTGCGCTGGAGGCATTAAAGTATTTTTTCAATAAATGTAAATTTTCTACTTTTAACGAGCACATCCTACACAGCAATTAGAAGAGAAACAACACACACAAATAAATAGCTTTTAATTAATCATTAAACTCTGCTTGTGGCAACTAAATACAAAGTTAACAATTAAATAGCTTTATAAACTACGTAATTAAATGATTCTAAGAAAATTCGGAATTGTCTTTGCAGAGGCTATTGTAGATCTACGAACAAATTAAGGTTTTTATTTATTTATATTTGAACTACTTTATCATATAACTCCCTTTGAAACAATCGATAAAAATGTAGTTATTGTGAATGTTGGCTACATTTTGCTCGATTGCACAGATCACCATACTATCCTTCTATATAGAGTAATTAAATGAGAGCGGACATGTTGTGAGCATGAGAGAATCCGTTATAAATTTGGAGTGCAGCAGCAACAAAAACTGCAAGCATTGTTGAGCCTATGACCGGGAGAGGCACTTTACATGGCAGCGCCTTCACGCCATTGGTCGAAACGCCTTTGATCCCGTTGTCTGAGAAGTGAGCATCAAGAATAATGTGAGAGTGCAGGCTGTGGGCTCATTTTTGTTAGTGTGTTAGTGTGCATGCCGGCTTAAACTTCAAGCTGCAATTTAGTCTGTGCGTAACTTTTCTGTCGATCGGTCGCGTAATCTGCGCACATGCTTAAAATCGTAATTAAACAAAGTTGTAGTTCCTTAAATAGTGTTCAATGTGATTAGTTTGTGCCGTGTGTGTTTGTTATTTGCAATATCAGTTACTTAACAAACTCCGCTTACTTTCCAACCGGTGAAATGAGCGTCGTTTAATATTTGCCGCAGAGCTTTTTCACATAAAACAAATTGGCGCGCATTGTAACATAATCCACATGCAGAAAGAGAGCAAAAGGGAAGAAAAGAGTATTATGAGCCCCTGCACAAAAAGGTAAGCGGAGTGTTCTTTACTTAAATAAGCTTAAATGGATTTAGGTAGTCTTTCCTATGTTTTATAGACGAGCAAAGCGTATTCTAATTTTCTTACAAAATGTGTTATGCAGGCATAAAGTATATACATATCCATATATACATTGTGTATATATTTGCCTACAATTCGATGTTTTTGGTTTGTGTCTTTGCTATAGCTAACTGTGTCTCTCTATTCCTCTTTATTGCTGTTTTTTTTTTGCAAATTCAAAATAGTCCGCTGTTGCCGAAAAGCTATCGATAGTTTGTCATCGCAAAACTGCACGTGGATTGTGAATGGCAAAAATCAAGCTAAAAGTGTGGTAACGCTGTTTGCTATGTGGCAACGCAGCACGTTTGGCGCGTTAATTTGAAAGCATGAGAAATGTTAAATGTAATTAAATAATTATTGTAATTAGACAAACACATTTCTCATCTGCGCTTCAAAGCGTCCGTTAATTAGTTTGTAAATAACTGTCAAAAGATGTTTGTGTAAAGCAATTTCAATTTTCATTACAAGTGTTTTGAGCATTAAATTAAATAAACACGCAACTTTAAAACTCACTTAACAAATCCTTTTTGGGGGCATGAAAAACTGTGTGTTTGGGGCGCACATTTTGAGCCGTCACGTGCTTCCTGTTAAATGTTCTAATGATGCGTATTAGACCAGACTAAGTGCCACTCATAAGTGCCGCACACGCACCTGACTTTGGCTTTGCCTTTGACATGAGTTTTACCCAATATGCGTTTTTTATTTCACATCTTAGTTGCTAGTGGAGCTGGGCACACGCCGTTGTCAGGGCAACCAGCTGACGCACCTGCCTGCCCCCGCCTACGCGACCAACAAGGGTACACACGCCGTAAGCTCAAGTCCACGTGAGCCTTGTTGTGCCTGCCTCTGCCCCTGCCCAACCAACGTGTCTGTTCCAAATTTGTCTGTGTGGTGGTGCGACCCAAAGTGCTTTATAGTTACTTAGACGTGATGAAGAGTGTGGGGGGGGGGGGGGGGGAGTGGACGTTGGGGTTGGGCGTGGTGCAAGTCGGCTTCTGTACATGTTTAGATGCCCAAAAGCAGGCATGTTATCTTTGGTCCCCATTTTTCGGGTATTTCTGCACAGTTTTCATTAGCCTAATACAGTCCAGAGCAGACCAGACCAGACCAGCACCAAGAGCTGGAACAAGTGCATAAATCAGCTTTGTTATGTAGGCGGAGGCAGGGGCGGGGGGAGCCAAGTTCACGCCAATTCTCACTAACTTTTTAATTCTCAAGTGTATCAACTGTTGAAATAGGCAAAAGCCGCTACAATTTGCGTTTATTTGAGCGGATTTTCTGTTCACTTGCTTAGGGTTATATTAATTTGACTGGAAGAATACATCTCTGAGGTTAAAAAGTTTATCTTATCAACATCAGATTGCTATATCATATAGTTCTGTAAGAAGAACCAGACGAAAACTCGACCAAAAGTGACAAACTTTTCTGTTTTCAAGATATCCTGGCCCAACTCTGGAACTACAAGCTTTACTATTTGCCCAAACATATCCGTAAGATCATAACAAATCGGCCTAATATATCATATAGATCCTATATTCGTTAGGTTAGACAGACTTTTCTATGAAATCACTTCTTAGCCACATGTCGTCTGCTAGTGTATTAAAACTTCGGCGTGCTGAATACAGAACTTATTTCGTGTTTTTGTATAGTTTTGGATTAAGTTAATGTGCGCTCATTTGAACCGCAGTCGGCCATGAATTAACAAGTTTTTTGGGCAACTGCAAACGGGGCAGTTGTTGCCTGTTGTCGGTCACATAAGTAGGGGCTACCCTTTAGACCAGGAAAAAAAGGTTAAAGGTAACAGGCAGCTGAGTAAGCTGAGCCGCTTTACGGGGAAAAAGACTCGCCTCTGTGTAAACCGAAGCTGAAGCTGACTTTGAAGTTCCTTCAGCTCGTTATTGGTTAATTATTAGGCTTCCAGCCTGGGCCAAGTCAATGGGCCCATATTGTTGCCTTTCATGAGCCTGGCCATAAAGGCAGCCGCACAATTATGTGAATTTTCGTATTCCAAATTTTGTACAATGCCCGCCTCGGCTTACATAATTGCTCAAAAATCTTGTTAACGTGAAATTACAAGCCAAAATTGTGGATAAATTGACTTGATTTTCGAAGAAAATTCGCAGGACTTGAGCTCTGCTTTTCGCCAGTAACTTTTCATGATGTGGCCAGGAGCATACACACAAAACTAATAACATTTTTCATTCATTCACACACACACACACACACATACACACACACACACACACAGCAAGCACAACCATTTTTCATTTCGACACATTTTTAGCTAGATTCAAAGCTAAAATTGCCGAGCCAAGCGATACGTTATAAAATGGATTGAAGCCTGGCCACAAAATTGTGTAATTTGAGGTAGATTTAGGCTATGTACTTGCACAACAACAACAACAAACACACGTCGTAGTGGCTGTTAGTTTTGGGCCAATTTGTGTGCCAGTTATTGGCCAAGAGAGAAAAAAAAACATTACTTTTAGCTGCTGTTTTTTTTTGTTGCTCTCGTTACTCGCTTTAATTAAGTTTACATGTTTGTTGACATTCGCCAGATACAACAAATTTATATTGTGATAATCATGGTAACATGGCCCACAAACAAGATGGTCGCTGGTTCGAGTCCATGTCGCGCCCGGCTCGTGCAGCTGGCTTACCCAATTCCTGAAACATATTTCACATCAAAACATTTTAATTTAATGAAGATGCACAGCATAATCTCTACATATAAAACTGTCTGTTCTGACTGACTGACTAACTGACAAACTGACTGAGGTCGGGGTATACCCGCTAGTATCCTATATAGACATAGGTCGAAATTTCCCACCACCATAACTTGGTCAAATCTCTTCCGATTTTCACGAGGTTTGGATTTTTCTTCATGGTTTGGCCTCTAGATTAAATTTGCATTTAAATCTGAGAACATTATTTTTGGGCGAAATTCATGTAAAATATTACCCTCTGAAATCAATAAAGACATGGGTCGAAATTTCCCTCCCTCATAACTTGGTCAAATCTCATCCGATTTTCACGAGGTTTGGGTTTTTCTTCATGGTTTGGCCTCTAGATTAAATTTGCATTTAAACTTGGGAAAATAATTTTTGGTCGAAATTCATATAAATAGTATCCTCTGAAATCAATAAAGACATGGGTCGAAATTTCCCACCCCCATAACTTGGTCAAATCTCATCCGATTTTCACGAGGTTTGGGTTTTTCTTCATGGTTTGCCCTCTAGATTAAATTTGCATTTAAATCTGAGAACATATTTTTTGGTCGAAATTCATGTAAAATATTACCCTCTGAAATCAATAAAGACATGGGTCGAAATTTCCCTCCCCCATAACTTGGTCAAATCTCATCCGATTTTCACGAGGTTTGGGTTTTTCTTCATGGTTTGGCCTCTAGATTAAATTTGCGTTTAAGTCTGAGAACATAATTTGTGGTCGAAATTCATGTAAAATATTACCCTCTGAAATCAATAGACATACAATTTTTGTGTATCTCCCAAAAGGTTTGGTTTGGTTTTTGTTTACATCTGTTTATTTTGCGGTATGCATTGAAAAATCTATTGGAAATCCAGGCTTGATTTGACTAAACTTGTTGACAGTTTTTGTTGCTTTTTATTCAACTTTAATGCATGGCATTCGCAGCATTTTATTTCTATCCCCACATGATCCTTGCACTCTGTCATAATTCAACATTTTAAGCTTCTTAATGTTGACATTTTGTGCACCAAAATGGAAAGTGAACTTGCCTCACTGTGGGCGGACAAACTTTTCTGTTTTTTTGTACATTTGGCTGCTATTTTTGGCGCACAATTAGCAGGCAGTCAGCTTGAGAGAAGAGAGTTCCTGCTAAATCCAGCTCATGCGGCCATGCAGTGAGAGTTGCAAAGAACTGGGATGCATGCCACTGATTAAAGGACAGCCATCAAAGGCGACGCTCAAGTGTCTCGTAAACGCATTTTGCAGCACAAAGCTTGTACGAGCCATATACTATATGGCTTATAGAGCTCTAAAGCCACCTCAAGTGGCAGAACATAAAGAGAAACACAAATGAAAAAAAAAAGTTCATTTGGCTTGGCCTGCACGAATGTTGAGATACCCTTTCGAAGGCATAATGATTTGATTTTGGGAATTTTGCTTAACCTTAACTTAAAAGAAGTGAGCGAGAATAAATCAATTTGCTTGTACGTTATTTTTCATATGAGAGAGATAGAGGAAGAGAGAGGAAGAGAAAGAGAGAGATTGCGAAACTGAGATTGAGAAAGTGAGAGATTGATAGAGAAAGAGAGAGAGAGATAGAGAAAGAGAGAGAGAGATAGAGAAAGAGAGAGAGAGAGAGAGATAGAGAGAGAGAGAGAGAGAGAGAGAGAGATAGAGATAGAGATAGAGATAGAGATAGAGATAGAGATAGAGATAGAGATAGAGATAGAGATAGAGATAGAGATAGAGATAGAGATAGAGATAGAGATAGAGATAGAGATAGAGATAGAGATAGAGATAGAGATAGAGATAGAGATAGAGATAGAGATAGAGATAGAGATAGAGATAGAGATAGAGATAGAGATAGAGATAGAGATAGAGATAGAGATAGAGATAGAGATAGAGATAGAGATAGAGATAGAGATAGAGATAGAGATAGAGATAGAGATAGAGATAGAGATAGAGATAGAGATAGAGATAGAGATAGAGATAGAGAGAGCAAGAGAGTGAGAGAGAGAGAGAGAGAGAGAGAGAGAGAAAGAGAGAAAATCAGCGATTTCCCTTACGACTATTTCCTTGTGCTGTTTTTGAGTTTCTAAATTATGGTTTTGCAGCTTCGATAATAATCGATAAGACATGCAAGAGGTATATCGGAAACAACATTGCAAGTGGAAGTCCCGTTATAAGAAGAAAATAACAGTATGAGAAGGTCTCAAAAGTACAGTCGCGGTAAAGATCGCTCGCTCTAAAGTTGTGTAACTTGTCTGCTGTCTTTTTTTACAGCAATTTAATTTTCAATCTATAAGTTCAATAAGTGATAAGAGCGAGTGATAAGAGTCGGCTGATTCCGATATATGTACCTCACACAGCACCTCGAAACATCTGTGCCAAGTTTGGCTAAGATAGCTTCTAAGGCAGTCGAGTTAGCATAGAAACCAGACAAAATGACGGGCATAGTCTTAGAACTCCGCTTGGTTTTTTTTCCAAGCAAAAGTTTATCACAAAAAGTTCGTAATTTCTCTTTGTTAGGGTATACAAATACGAGCTGTAAGCATGCGAGGAATAACGAGCATATGTACACCCACACACTAAAACACCCACAAGCACACACACACACTAAAATACCCACAAGCACACACACACACACAAACACACACTCGTATAACGTGTGCAGTAATTTTTGCTCATTTTAAAGGCTGCATATGCATGTGTGTGTGTGTGTGTGTGTGTGTGTGTGTGTGTGTGTGCTCGTATTTGTGACAGGCAGCGGCTGTAATGCAGAAATTAAATTCATAAATATGCAAAAGTTTAATAACATTTCAGACAGAGCTGTCAAAGAAAGCCAAACGCTGAAATTTTCCCAAAAAAACTCTGTTAAATGAAAACTCAATCGCATTCCTTTTGCACTAAAGTTACAATTTTCTTTATTATAAATCCTTGAATTTTATCAGTAGCTGATGGAAAAACAAGCGAATTAAATACTGAAACGAAACTTGAATATTTCGTTGTATTATTGCACTTTTTTTTCCACTCTCTGACAAAGTGATAAAGAGAATTGAATTTCGATAGGTGAAAATGTGTAAATTTGAGGTATATATATACAAAAGAATTCTGTTTATTTAATTAAAAATTGTTTGGGACGGGAGCCAAGTTTTGAACCAGAACCGGAATTCATGAACCAGTTGAACTGAATCTGAAAGCGAGGCTTTGCTCAAAGCCCCGAATATATTTGTTCAAGGTTTCAAAATTTTAGCTTTAGTTGAAATTCATGCGTGGAACTTTTCAAATATCACATGTTGACATTTCGTTGAGCAAATATGTTATTTAATTTTATTTGTATATGACAGTCACCAATACACACACGCACACGCACAGATAAACATATTGTGGTCCCTTTAGCAAATGTCCTTCCGGCTAGTGCTGAAATGTTTGACTCTTGTTATTGTTGTTGCCTGTTGCTTTGATTTCAGTTGTTGTCTGACATTTTGCGATATACGCAATTTAATATGCAATAAGCGGGCTGTCAGAGACACTCTACAACCACAACCAGGCCCTGCCACACACTCTATATTTAGTGCCAAAATAATTTACTCTTTATGTCTGATTCGCTTTTGTCGTTTATCGCTTAGTTGGACACAAATAAAACACGGCGGGCCTTTATTACACGCAAATCGACTGATACGCATTTTGGCCTCAAAAAATTTGTCTGCCAATTTGCGCCTTTAATTGAGTTTCTCGCTTTGATTCGCACTTTAATTTAATTTCATGCAATTGATTTAATAATTGAAAATTGCTGCACTGCGCGCAAAAAAAGCGAGAAAAAATGCGAAAAAAAATGCTGTTAAGCTTGCCATTATCTGCGATTGCTTCCCGATTTATCCCGGCCGCAACTGCAACTGCAGCAGCAGCAGCTGAAGAGGAAGCAGCAGCAGAAGAGGAAGCAGCAGCAATAAGCTAAAGTAATTTATCTTGAGTGTGCACTTAATGTTTCATGCTGTTGTCGTTGTTGTTGTTGTTGTTGCTGCTGTTGAGTCGAATTATCGCGCAAGTGCATTAATTAAGCCTTAAAGGTCGCCATGGCAACGCATTGCCACGAATAGCCAGTAAGTCGGCACATACATACATAAATACACACATACACACATACACACATAAATACATACACACATATATCAAAGAACAGCAAATGATTTTCATATCGAATTGCTGTAGAGTTTGTTCGCCTGGAAAATCGTACATAATTTGCGCTAATTGCTGCTCTAATAAAGAACCTTGTTTTTATCGACACTAATTTCCCCCTGCACTGCAATAACTGTGTCTCGTTTGACTCGTTTGCCTTGTGTGGGCATGACGCAAACTAAAACTAATCAACAAGTGGGCGGGGCAGTGCGCTATTAAACAAGCCTGAGCAGCGGGCACATTGCGTATACGCAACGTTTGCCCGGCACAGAAATGCTTTGCTGTTTGCGCGCGGCATATAGAAAGGGGTTAACATAAAAGCCAAAACCACTCGTAAATAAATTATGCTTGATAATGACAGCAGCAACATATACTCATAACTAAATTTGTGTGAGAGTCTCGTGATATCTCTTGATTTTAGGTTTTGTCTGCTTCGATTGTAGGGTATGATATTTTAATAAAATTGTTTTGTGGGGAGGAAATTTTGTTTGCAATCTTGCCGAGACCCTAGACCAATTGCAGTATAAGAGTTGCAAGATGTACCGGGAAAAGTCCTTTCAACCTTTTTGCTGGAGAGGATACCTTGATATTCTTCTTATATTTTAGTAATTAGAGTATTGGAATGACATTTAATTTGATTCTTATGCTTTATTGTGAAGCGTCAAACTATGTCTACGACGGGAGCCATTTTTCTCCTAATGAAACTTAGATGATTAATCAAGGAACAATATACACGAAAATTGAGGATTTAAGAAAATTATACGCCAATATAATCGTAATTTTAGGCAGAATATTGTTACAGCAAAGATTGTTAGTCCATATCTAAATCAATTTTAAGATTGCGTTTTGAGCTACATTGAGCTCCATCTAACGCAAAATTGTAATATGCCAAATTTGAAACAAGAAAGCATGGATATCTTCTGCACGATTTAATAGCCTTGTAGACAACTGTCTTACGGTTGTGTAAACATGTGAGAATAGTTGAGCTCGTAAGTCCTGAGTTGCTCAAAATATCTTGGGAAATAGATCGCCATATAAAAACTCATTACTCGATCGGTTCTTTCTATAGAGCTATATAATATAGTAGTACGATCTTGAAATAATTCGCCTATACATAGTTTTTTTTTTTTATAAATAGAGCCGCCTTTGACATTTGTCCACGATAAAGCTTGAGGATCCAAACAGGCTTGGCGAAACATCATCTAAGCCAACTGTGTTGTAATAAAAATGTGTGCTATTTCTGATCCAAGACAATAAAAACTTAACCATAGTAAAATACGTAAATGGTAAGCTTGTTCAAAAGATCTTGATAAAAAAGAAAGTATGATATAGTAGTCCGATCCAGCCGGAACCTCCCTGCAGCTTATAGGCAGACTGGACAGACAAAGTTATGTCATATATAGTTTACCTGATATCTTGAAGTTCTCTAATAGCTTTTATAAGGGGTTGATAATTGCAATAAAAGATTCGCTTTATTCAAAGAAAAGCATTAACAAGAACTTGAAAACAAAATGAAAATCAAATTTAAAATTTGCATTGAAGAAAAAAACTCTAAAATCTGTAACGCCGAATGGTGCGATATTGATAGCCATCCTTGGTAAGGACAGAGCTCTCGCCATTGGCAGGACCCTCGGCTAGCACATCATCGCCCAGCGGGGGCAAATACTCCTGGGCCGCTTCCTTCAGCTCGGCGGGCATCTCCACGGGCTGCTTGTAGTGATAGCCATCGTCGCGCAGCTCAGCTGTGGGCACATCCGCCACACGCACTTCGGGCACGGGCTGCTCCTCGGCCGGAGGCGCTTCGGTTTCCAGCTCGGGCGCCTCGGTGCTGGCCACAGGTTCCTCAGCGGGCGGCAGATAATCGCGTGCCACCTTCGGCTCCACAGCGGAGACAACCTCCTCGGTGTCGTCGGCCAAGACTGGAGCTGCAGCTGCTGTTGGTGGCAGATACCTGTTGCTTGGCGGCGGCGGCAGATACTGCGTAGCCAGCGGCAAGTGGGACACATCCCGACGATTGCGATGACGCAGCTTCAGGCGGCGCACCGTGCGATACTCGTAGCCCTGCTCGCCGGTGGCATCAGCCGGCAGAGGTAGAAACTCCGTTGCCGGCGGCACATACTCGATGGCAGCGGCATCCACCAGCTCAGAGTTGCCCTGAGGTGCGGCCAAGGCGGCGCTGGCCACGGCGGACAGGGTGAGCACACTGCTGAGCGAGAAGAGTTTCTGCGAAAAGTAAAACAAGAAGCGCGGAAACAAATGAAAAGGGTTAAAGGGTTACAAGTAATCCTATATGCCTGTCGTCGATTCGTTTTTCTAACCATTTTTTTTTTTTGCTTTCGTTTTCCTTCACGGATTTGGGTTAACGGCGTCTGGCAATTAAAAGTTGCTCGGGCTGTTTGATGGCTTTGCTCCAGCGGACCGCCGAATTTATAGCAAAAACTTTGAGGCACTTCAGCGTTAGCCTTTGCCTCGGTCAGCTCCAGTTGCAGCCTCCAGCCTCAGTTCGCTTCGCTTCAACTTAATTAAAAATCTTCAAATATATTTTTTTTCTTTTAAAAAAGCGTCTTTTGACTCTGTTTGTTATTGTTGCTCTGGCTGCTTTCGAGTGCCACTTGAGTCTCTGCTGCGTGGTCAGGTCTTCAGCTTGAGCTTCATCTTCAACTCCAAAGTCTCCGTGTCGCTATATATCCATTCCATTTGTGCGTCGGCCTTTGGCTTGCTTTAGTTTTTTTTTAATGCCTGCAATGTCAAGTGGCACACGTCGTTGCGCTTGACCTTTCCAGTCGGTGATACGCTGTGACTAGGGGTGTTTAGGGTATATTAGGCTGCCTGCCACACCTATTTTCAACTCCAGTTATAAGCTTTTAGTTAAAGCAGGGTGTCTTTTGTAGACTTTTAGCAATGGATTCTTAGTATTTGGTTGAAATAGAGTATACCACAGCCGTTGCTTTATTTGTGCTCTCTTCTAACAACTTCAGGTAATTCAATGAAGCAGAGCAGCTCCCAGTCGTAACTACTTTAAGATCTATTCCTTATCTTTTTTCCTGCCTGTAAAATATAAGTTGCTTAGTGCAAAGAGAGTATCTCGCAGTTGCTACAACTCTTGAGTAAGCTGCTCGAGGTTCAGTTAAGACTTTGAACTGCAATTATTTAAGTAGAAGCAGAAATAGAAAAGAGTATAAGAGTGTGGCTATGAGTTCAAATTAACAGAGCATCTGGCAGTCGGGCTTGTTTTGTCCAGTTCATTTAGCTTCTCGTTTTGTTTCAGCCTGAAGTAGTTCAGCTTTTTTTGAGGTGTTAATTTGCTGTCAGTTGAAGTACTGCGGAAGTACTACGTTTATTTATAGGCCTCGCATTTGGGGCTCGTTTGCCTCAAGAGTTCCATAAAACTGAAGTGGGCGCCCCGCTCCCCTTCTCCCTCTCCGGGCTGTCTCATTTGTAATTTAAACAAATTATAATATTTTAAATATGCATTGCAAATCCGTTTGCTGTCGTGTCCTGTGTGCGTGGGCAGCTATCAAAATGCAATCAGAGACTTGTTGCGGAAATTATTTATTGATTAAAATATATCAAGGCTGGCGCTCGCCCAAAAAAAGCTGTTGCCGGCTGGCTGTGGGCAAAATCTGAATTTAAATTCCAGGTAAAACTCATTAAATAATCATAAATATAATTAAACACAGATACGCACACACTCATACATATGTATTTTTTATAAATTACAATTTGAATGCAAAGAGTAAAAAATGAAACTATGGATATTTCACAGCTTGTTGCGGCTTTAATTGAATTGTTAATGAACTGATTGGACAATTGTGTGGCATATTGGCGGTGGGCGGTGGGCGTGGCAGCTGCAATTTGTCATTTTTAATGCGAATGCAAATGAGCTGACAACGCACTGAGAAAGTGAAAAGCTGGACAAAATCCCGGCTAGCTTAACAAATATACAGATGCAGATCTATAAACTTCTTTAAAAGACTCCCAGCCAGCTTTCCCTCCGTCCACGTAGTTGGCGAGTAAATCATTTCTGTTTGAGGTGCGGCAACAACTTTTCATTTGCCACGCGCAACTGCGCCTAAAAGTCGACTACATCATTTGGATTTTTTTGCGACTTGTTGCTGCCAAAGTCGTAGAGCACATTTTTGCTCATTTCATTTGCCGGCTTTTCGCCTAAAAGGCACTCATGTGCTATATTTTATGTGCCCAGGTTTGCGTGTGTTTGACTGTGCGTGTGTGTGTGTGTGTGTGTGAGCGTGGTGTGTGCGGGCATAATTTATAGGCCTAGATACACACAAAAAACAAGCGGCAAAGCTTAACACCAAGAGTGAACGACGAGACAAATGCCTTTGAATTATATTAAATACTTGTAAGAAATACTTATGTTTATCTTCTTTCAGTCTCTAAGTTGACTATCGCAGGATATATATATATATATTAGATATATATTAAGTGAATTGGGAAGATGTGTTCATATGATAAACCTCGTATGCCTGCACAACAAATTGACTTTAGCTTTAGTATTCGGATACTTTTAAATCAGTTTCTTCTTCTACTTTATCTTTTGTTTTCATTTTTCTTTCTCTAGTTCCTTTCTACTCCACCTTTCTCTGCTTCTTCCTTCTGGAGCTGTACACTTCAAATTCTCATTATACTTTTAATGCACTTTCCCGCTACTTATATTTCTACTTTAACTTATAATTTTTCCGCTTTTCCTTCTACGTTTTCTGCTTCATATACTTTTACTTGTATTTCGACTTCTTATACTTTTAACTCAACTGAGATCGAAATTTACTAAGACTTTCAGGCTTCTTCTTCTACTTCGTCTTCCTTTTTTTTTTTTTATTTGAATTTTGTTTTTACTTCTATTTCACCTTCTGTTCTTCTTCTACTCAAAATCCTTCTACACCTTTAATTTCTCATTTTACTTTTATTTATACTTCTTATTCAACTTCGCCTTCCTCCTTTACTTCTGCCCTTCTTCTACTTCTTCCTTTTTTCCTATGATTTTTCTTTTTTTTTCCCTTTTTTACGTTACGTCTCCTACTACTTTCTCTTCTTCTTCCACTCATATTCCTCCTACACCCCGAATTTCTCATTCCACTTTCCTGTTGCTTCTATTTATATTTTACTTCTACTTCTTCTGCTTTTCCTTCCAATATTTATCCACCATCTACTTTTCCTTCTACTTCGACTTTTTTTTCTGAATTTAGCTCTGATTCTTGGCAGTTTCTTTTTCCCCTTCTTCTGTCTGTAGCCTACATTAGCTCAACTTTTCAATATTCTCTCCTGCGCAGTCTCCTTTCGTACAGGGTATAGCAACAACAAGAATAAGCGAATCTGTTGTGCTATAAATTGTGTGTGCCTCATTGATTTTTGTGCGGCTCTTGACTTGTGATTTTATTTAAAAGCGATTTTTATGTCTATTTTTCTTGGCAATTTCCCACTCTCTCTCTGCCTCTCTCTCTCTCTGTTGTTGAGGTTCAATTTACATGTGCCACGGTTTGTGGCATACAACCGACTGCCTTTGTGTAGTTGTAGCGATAAAAGGCAACAGCTTAAAGGAGCTCCCAGCGGCTCATCGACCATTAGCCGACTGTAAAGTTAACCTGAGCTGCTGCCGTCGCTGCTGCTGCTGCTGGGAAACTCTTTAACAAACTGGAGCTGGTGCCTGGCCGCGGGCGTAGCACAAGCTGAAAATGTTTGCGCGCCAGTAGGAAAAAGGCAGCTGGCAAGCAAAACAAACCCTGGGCCCGAGGCCGTGGCTGAGGCCAGGTCCTGGCACGGTTTATGCAAATGTCGATGCTTGTGTGTGTTCAGCACTTGTCCGAGTTGTAGATAGCAGCCGCCGGCGCCAGTCGGCTTGTTGCCGCATTTATTAGGTTAAAATATTTATATATTTTAAATAGGCAGCACAGAAAAGGAGCAGCAGGTCAGCAAAAAAAAAAAAATAGAAGGGGTTGCGTCTCGATATCGATTCGCCAAATCTATTTACGAAATTTAAATTGCTTCTTTACAGCTGCTGTAAAGCGTTCGCACAACATGAGAATCCTTTTTGGGGCTAACAAATTGCTGCGACAAGGACACGCATTTGCCATCAATCAATTTATTGCGCATACGCAGCGTTGACTACAGCCTCGCTCCTGCCGGTGCCTATTAATTGGACTATAAATTTAGTCAGCCCACAGAGCGACTGTCAGAGTTGACAGCTACATTTAAATGCACTGAACCGAGCTTCAAATCACATAGGTGGCATAATTAAGCCGCGGCTTGTTAACACGCCCCATAAACAAGACGGACAGCTAATGTGGCAGAGGCCGCTTTCGGAGCTGACAGAGCTGTTGAAAAATTGATGAGCTGCTGGGAGGAATGGGGGCAATGATAATATTAGATTGACATCATAAGACATCATAAATCCATGAAGATTTCCCGCCTTGCGGCGCTTTGAGTGGCTGTCAGTAAAAATTTATATATGTGGGGCAAAAAATATGATTGGCAAAGTAAAAATATCATTGATGCGGAAACTGTTCCGGTTCCCTCTCTCTGTCACTCGCCCTCTTTTCTGTTTTTTTTTTTTTTTTGCAATTTTTCAAATAAAAGTCAAGGAATTACCAAAGAGATTTCTAAATTGTCATAGATTTCGATTTAAATCAGTAAGGCAGTACGAAGTGTTTGAAAAATGACTTGGAATTCGTTTACATTCTTTTTAAGCCCCTGTGAGGGTATTATTATATTGTGAATAATTTTATGAGGTCATTGCAAACTATTCTCTCAATCTGAAAGCTATATTGATCAAATAAGCCATAGATTCGTCTTTTTGCTGTATGCAGAATATATGTTATGGTCAACCAGATCGAAATACTATATCATTTATTAACAAGTTTCCTTTTTATCAAGATATCTTTAACCAACCCACAAAAAACTACTGTCTGTATGTATGTGTGTGTGTGTCTGTGTGTAGACAAATATGTATCTATATAACAATGTATAAATAATCCAATAACCAAACGCAGACACATTTTACTGCCTGCTGCGAAGCAAATCTAATAAAAACCTACTTGTAAATAGAGCCCTTCTATGCGATTCTCATGAATTCAAGTTAGCCTTTCTGGCTTGCGTGCTTTGTTTATAAATATAACATTAACCATCTGTGGCTGACATCTAACGAAATTTATCTCTGCTCATACTCTAAATCCTTCACTTTCCAGATTTTACTCGAATTCGTTTTCTATTTATGTTGTTTGAGTGACATGTTTATATATTAACATATGGATATTCCGGGTAAGTGAACATTTACTTACGCATGTATTTATATTTAAACAATAAATGTTATTGCAATTGAGAGCTGAGCGAAAGCTGTCATTTCCAGCAATTTCATGTCAGCGCCAACATTTATAATGCAGCTCCCTGCCCAATTTCCCCCCCTCCCCCCTCCCCTTCCCTTTGACGGTACATAAACACACATTAAGCTGTTAAAAGCAAACATTCGAATGAAAAGCGAGCTGCCCAAAAAGCTGACCATAAATATTTATAAACTTTAAAGAGCCGCAACGAGTCGAAGTGCCAGAAAATCGATAACAGTGCTTAGGTTTCCAATGGGGAGGGGCAGGCCCGCCCACCTTGCAACACCTGCCAAAGGTAGGCGCCCGTCCAAAATCTCATCCCCAAGGGCGCAAGTGCTGTTGTCTATGCATATTTAAAATTCAATTTGAATTCACGCAGCCGGAAAATGCGTGTTAGCCGAACAAAAAAAAAACGAAAATCGAAGCTTAGCAATTACAGCAGCAGGACACGCGGGACAGTTTTGAATTTCCTGTGTATAATTACCTGTAATTTGTGTGAGCAATATTATCATAGAGTACTTGTAAAAATCTATTTATAGGCAATGCCTCGAAAGGGGAGAGAGTTAAAATCATGAGCTGCGTGCACAAAAGATTTGGCCCCAAAGGATGGTTATCCCTTTTTTGCCTTTACCTTAAATATTAGTCCAATTAGCTGCGCAGTCGGTTGTAATAATTAACTCGAAGTCTGCCAAATTCGTAGCCTGGCTTCGAGCTGCTCAACGTTGCGTATGCGCAATATTCACATTGCGGTTGACTTTGATGGGTGACTATGGGCGCGGGAGGGGAGGGGGATGATGACTGCGGACCCCAAACGAAGTCATATTTCATTAAAAATCAAGCAACATGTAGCATATGCCAGGTGAGGGGGGGAGGGGTAGGGGTAGCGGGTGCGGTGTCGCACCTGAGGCGCTGTTAATTTCCCCAGACACCTTGCAGCGCGTTTTTAGCCCATGTTGCAGCTTGTAAGAAGCTGCCGCCGCAAATGAAAATGGAAACAAATAAAGAATAAAACCCGAACGGGAATCAAAGAAAGTCGCAGCACAACCAGGGTCAACAAGGAGCCACAGCAGCGGGAGCAACAATAACAATTTGATTTCTGTTTGCTTGGCCGTTTCGTCAGTTTTGTCGGTTTTTGTTTGTTTGTTAGTCTGTGTTATTTGTTGTCCTGTTTGCGCTGCCCCGGCAATTTGCCTGGCGCGCCGAGCGAGACTATAAACACTGCTCTGGCTATTTAATTTACATTTAAATTTCTTGTCATGTTGCAGCTGCAGCACAAAGTTTTATTTTCTTACTTTTGTGGGTTCATTGGACACAGGATTCACAGGATTCACAGACAGGCTAATGACTCCATTTCAATTAGACATAATGCGCAGATATCTCGGGGGAACTCTAACGATTTATGCTTTTTAATTAGGTTTCCATTTTGAAAATCGGATTCGTTGCGGCGGGAGGGCGGGGCAGGGCGGGGCAGCGCAAGCATCAAATTCGTCTCGAATTTCAGTTTTATTTCATCTTCAATTACTTTTAATTATTCGCCATTTGTTTTCGTTCTTATACCCTGTAGCTGAAAAAGTTTCTTTTCAAATGTATAATGTGCTTTTTAAATTTATAAATTATTTACATTTAAATTATGTAAAGCTATATATATGCCCGATCAGTAGGAGGAGCTGAGTCGGTTTAGCCACGATTCGAGACTATATTTCAAATGAGAAATACAGAATTGAATTCTTTGTTATCTTTATATTTCCAAACAAGAAAAAACTATAATTATAGATTTGCTTCAATTTATTAGCGAGCAAAGATCATAAATTCAAAATTTTGATCCAGAATATTTCTCGCTTTGGAAAGTTCTTCTTAAAATTGTTGCTGATGTATACGTATATTTTATTATATTTATTTTTTGTATAAAGATATTTGTTAAGGTATACCATTAACTTGCTGGGCAGTATAGGGTATTGCCTAGTCCGGCACCTTCCACTGAGTCACTTTTTTGTGCTGTCCTCTGCCAACTTTTTAATACTTAATATGAAATAATTGTTCCACTACAGCTACAACAATATGCTTCGTGTGGCGTTGACTCGAATTCAATTTGAGAAGGACACCGAGTGCAAACACACAGGATATTCGGCGAACGCACTCGAGAATCGAAGGACGCGCGACTCCTGTTTATTTGTTTGTCTATCGACGTGTTTGTTTGTGTTGTAGTTGTTGTAGTTCTTGTTAGTAGCCAAATGGCTTTCAATTAAAATTGTATCCAAGCAGCAGTTGTCGATTTAATTAGTTTGCAAACTGACGTATGCTTATAAATAGCTACCTACAGGGTGTTCACCTAAAAACAGGGTGTGCCAATATTCTGGTGTGGCTTCAATTACAATCGGATTACGTTTTAAAGTTCTTTTTATTTCTTTTCTGCTTAGGGTGCTTTCAGCCTGGGTACAGGGTGCTTGCTGGTTGGTCACAGGGTGCCTTCAGGATTGTTACAGAGAGCAACACAGGGTGTTTAAAGGCCGCATTGGTTTGCTTACTATAGGTTAAATTGTTGTACTTGCCATTGTTTTTTTGTGCTTCTCTCAGTTTTTGATAATGGCGTGGCTACAGGCTGGTTACACTGCACACAAAGGACGAGCACAGGAGCCGTACAGGGTGCTTCGGCCTGAATAACATAGTTTAATGTGACTATTCTGTTTAATTGTAAAACTTTTATGAATAGATAGAATTCCTTTTACATACAGGGTGCCTGAGTGTAAACGGCGACATCACCCTTACATTAATGGCGACCACAGGGTGAAGGCTGACTGTACACAGGGTGCTTCAGCTTAAAAACTACACAAGTAACGACCACAGGGTTGCACCTATTCAGATCAATTGTAATGCATTTCAGCTACAGGGTGCATGCTGACAGCATACAGGGTGCTTCAGCTTATAAACTGCAGAGATAACGAACACAGGGTGTCCCAGAATGAACCTGTTAATTAGCGACATTTCATCAAGATCAATTGTACAGCTTTTCAACTACAGGGTGCCTGCTGACTGTACACAGGGTGCTTCAGCTTAAAAACTACACAAGTAACGACCACAGGGTTGCACCTATTCAGATCAATTGTAATGCATTTCAGCTACAGGGTGCATGCTGACAGCATACAGGGTGCTTCAGCCTATAAACTGCACAAATACCGATTACAGGGTGTCCCAGAATGAACTTGTTTATTAGCGACATTTCATCAAGATCAATTGTACAGCTTTTTAACTACAGGGTGCCTGCTGACTGCACACAGGGCGCTTCATTCCTGACACAGCTTCCTTATGTCCCACTTTTCAGCCTTCAGCTATTTTTGTGCACATTTCTAGCTGTGTAATTAACTTTTGCCACACTCAAACAAAAACAATACAATAAATACTTGTATACTATAGATAAATGGCCATTGGCTGGCAATTGTTGTCATCTAGTTGCCGTTGCTTTAGCTGTAGCTGTTGTCCTTGTGTTGTGTTCTGTGTCCTGTTCCTGTTCAGAATCCCGCCAGGACTCATGTTTGAGTCCAATTTCAGTTTCAGTTCTTTGTGCTTGCTGTTCGCCTCGCTGCGCATTAAATTGAGCTTAATTGGAAATTACAATCCAAGTGCCATTGTTGTTATTATATAGCAGCAAAAGCGCAATCACACACACACACACACACACACACAAACACACACAAACACACACTCACACACGCACACGCTGAGCGCACTTACATATGCATTACATAAACTGATTCTGTTGAACGCGGCTGCCTCTCATGTTAATATAATTAGTTTTGGTGTAAAATTATAAACGTCAACCGTTAGCATTAACACACATTACACACTCAAACACACACACACACACACATTCACACTTACACACATGTACGCATATTCGACCCTCACCGTAGCTTTAGCAGCTTAAGGGAGTAAAATGAGCAAGTTTTGTGGCCAAGCGCTCACACACACATATCCACAAACACACACACACACACATACATACAACAAGCACACATCGTGTCCTTTCCCCGCCTGCCTGTTGAGTCAATCTAAGCGGCTTTTGGAAACGATCGCCGCCCCCCGCCCCCGCAACCTCTTCCGCCTGCTGTCAGCTCGTGGCAATAGGGTAACCAAAGCCGCAGGCTATATCCGTTCAATATTTGTACAATTTCCTCTATATGCAAAGCAAAATATTTTGTTGACGTCCACCGTCAAACCAACTTTTCCCCTACCCCTTGCCACAGCGTACTTTAAGCCCAGCTGCTGATTATGAAAAATTTACATGCGTTGCTCGGTTTTGGGTTAGAGCGCATTTTTATACCCTTTTAGAAAGTGGAGTTATTCGAAATGTGTAATGGTTAGAAGGAGACGTCCTTAGACTCATAAAGTATATTTATATTTAGATTACTTGAGTATCAACAGATGAGTCGATATAATCATATCCTTCTGCCTGCCTGTCTGTTCCTCTGAGTTCTTGTCATGAACAATTTCATAGGTCAATCTTTTTCCTGGAGATAGTAAATATGTATGTCGATAGATAGTATATGTGACTATAATATAGAGGTGCCATAGGAACTATCGTTCGAAACTTAAAGTATTGTATAAAGCATTTCTTTATTTTTCTAGATATCTTGACCAAGCTTGGCATTCATCAGTTTTACTATGCTGCTTAGATATTAACAATCTCTTATCAAGACAACTTTACTTTCTCATAATCTCTTGAAGAAAGAATCGGTTGTAAAAAGTTCTTATGTTTTCCAAAATATGTTGTTTAAAATCGACAATTACGATCTTCCCTAAAATATCTCTCGATAAACTATATCATATAGCTTCTATAGAAACAATCGATCGGAAAAAAAGCTCCGCAAGGGTATTTCAACTTCGGTGTGTCAAAGTTATTAGTTCCTTTTTGATTATTTGGCGCTGAAAATAATGCTCAAATAACTGTAAAATTATTAAAATGACAGCGTAGATGTATTGTGTGCGCGTTGCTTTTTAATTATGCCGCGAGTAAATTACGTATACGCCGCATAGCACAGAGCAGCTAATGCGCCCAATTTCGAAGCTCAACTAAAGTTTCGACGTAGTCATCTATATTGTGTGGCATGCCACCCTGTGTGCACAGGGTGCCACAAAGTCTGCGAGCCGTAACACCTGCGCATTTTCACGCCGCTTTACGCCAAAAATTTTCCTAATTCTCTCAAGATGTTTTTTTTGTCTTGACGAGCGCACAAAAGTGCATTCAACTGTGCGTGAAAATGTTTCTGGGCGGCAACAACAATGCCCGAGGTGAGGCGCAGCGGGGCGTCGCTTCCCAAAGAGTTGTGAACAGACTTTTGAAGTTGCCACAAAATTGTGTTAACTTTTCAGTAAGTCACTTGATTATTAAGTCGCCCTGCGCCAGGAATGCGACAATGAAGGCAGCCGACCAGCCGCCCAGTCGCTCCGCCCTTCCCGCTCATTTGTCTTGACCTTGGCTTGATTTGGGACTTACCTACTGTTCGGGCTTAACGGTCGACGCGTTGAAAGTTGTCGACAGCGTTTAGCGCGTAATTGAGACAATTAAATTGACTTTGACAATGGACGAAGGTTGCCCAGAAAGGGAAACGCGGCAAATCAGAAGCAACTGAAATATAATAAATAATCCCGAACGAGGATAGCTTCAGACCCTTTTTATGCTCTCTTTAGAAATTGAATAGAAGTATATTTGTTTCGTATATGCCTAGGCTGCCAACTAGGTTTGATATCGAACAGGTTCGAGCTCGAACATCCTCTAAACGAGTAGTTTTCCTTATAAGTCGAACTTTAAATCAAATTAGTTGATCAAAAATGAGTTGAATAGAAACAAAATGATAACTATAATAAACTAGGTTCATGAACTGAACTGCTTTCTAATTTTGTGGGCCTTGCCATGATATCTTAATAATTAAGAAGAATCCTTTCAAACAGAGTATTTTCGAATCGGTTGCAATCGTTTGCAATATTCGCTCTCCTTTTTTTTTGGGAGTTGGGCTTACGCAAAGCGAAAACCTTCAAGTTGTAATTAAATTTTGGTAGCTTGCTTTGACTTGGCTTTTGCCGGGCGCGCAAATTGCTTTGCCTAAGCTCAGAATGCGGCACATGCAGCTGTTGCTGCCGCATATTGCACGCTGCCTGTTGCATAACTGAACACACAAGCGCTTGCCGTTGCTTAGTATGCATTGCATTTTCTGTCCCTTTGTGGCAGCTTAAGGATCTGCAAAGGATTTGCGGGTAAGGGGGGGGGGGGAGGCAAAGCCACAGTCGAGGCGGGCGACAAGTAGCGACTGATTTTATTATGCAGAAAGCGATGCACACACACGCACACACACACACACACACACACACACACACATGTGCACATGCCACAGATTTAAGTCCTGCCATGACAGTCCTGCTGCGTCTGTTTCCACCTCCCCCCCCCCCCTCGCTCTTGTCCCACGCGTAATTGGAGCGTAATGTGCTAAAGTGACAGTCACGTGAACTGCGTATAATTTGCTGCCTGTTTGTTGGTTGTTTGTGCCCCCCGCCCCCCACAACTGTTGCATATTTTATGAAGTGATTACATTTGCCATCGACTAACATTTCCACACCTGCCAGGTGCAGTTGCCGCAACTGAACGCGGCCTGCATGTAAATGAAACTCTTTGACATCCACGCAAATCATTTGGAGTTAGCGCTGAAAGGTAGCCGAGTGTTTGATTCGATGCAAGAATCTGTGAAATTATTACCTATAGAGTGCATAAATCAAATAATTACAATAGAAATATATTAATAAATAAATCAAAGCAATTTAGAGAGAAAACCTCGACTGAAATGTCATCAGGCAAGTGAATCGCTTCAGATTCTGTCAAAGTCATCTTTGAACTCTACATAGGCTTTTTATTTTGGAATTGGAAAAGCATGAAATTTGCCAAAGATTTAAAATTAAGGCTTTTACTAATTAAAAGCGTAAATTGAAAAAGTTAAGAAACAATTAATTTCTGTATATTTATTCATTTAGGTATAAATAATCTTTAGCTGCACAATCATAAAATAATTGAGGTTAATCATGATAAAAAGGCGATCGAACATGATGAAACTGTCAAACTTTAAATCCTAAATTATTAAAGTTCAAATAAAATTCAAAATAGTTAAAAAACATATTTACAAAATAATAATTTTTGAGATGCACAAT
This sequence comes from Drosophila montana, assembly GCF_035044405.1. Classification (NCBI taxonomy): domain Eukaryota; kingdom Metazoa; phylum Arthropoda; class Insecta; order Diptera; family Drosophilidae; genus Drosophila; species Drosophila montana. Next base: position 513,888 of record NW_026996406.1, read on the forward strand.
CAAAAATAATTATTGCATAATAAAGTTGCTATCGCTTATGATGGGGATAAGGCAAAGCATTAAAATGATAAATATAATTGAAACCGTGTACATAAAATTACAAATTTTTGACTTCTTTCCTGATCTATATACTTTGACTCTCTGTGACAAATGTCGATGACTTTTATATTTTGCTTTACAAAATAAAAGTCATTGAATGATTTTATTTATATAAATATCTTAAATAATTGCTATTTTTATGCGAGTTTTATTAATCCCACGTAATTTGATTGATATTTTGGATTAATATTAAGCAAACGCAAAATAACAGTTAAAGTTGAATTTTGTCTTTTTAAATAAAAGTTGTAAGCGCGTCGTTTAATGGAATTCAGGAGAATTATAAGTCAACATTTTGATACTTTGATTGGTTTACGTTTTTTTGTTTTATTTTTTTTCAGAGAAACGCACTCTCGACTATAATATGCCTGTTTTTATTCAACTGGTAACTGTTGGAAATATATATAAATAACGAATTTTTTTCGTATGCAAATTTGTGTAGTGACTCGCATGTCCTTGTTTGCCTACAAAGTGGATGCAATGCGAGCTGCGTGCGTTTCCCATGTCAATGTGCATCCCCCCTCTCTCTCTCTCCCTCCTTCTCTCTCACTCTCTCATTTTGCATATATTTGTCGTTTTTTTTTTGCTGTTGTTCGCGTGGTCACAGTTGCAATTGAGCAAACATTTTTGTCGTTCAACCATCACGAAATTTATTTTAAAACTCGTTTCGATTTGGAATCAAAAGTTCCAACCTCGAATCAGCCTCTCTCCCAATTTTTCCTGGCGCAGCCTTTATCGCCGCTTATTTTGTTTAAAATTCCCAACTAAACATTTTTTGTACAATATTTTCTATTGAGCGTTGGGCATTCGGGCTCGGGTTTCGGTGTTGCCAACCTTTTTCAATTTTTGCTAATCCGGCAACACAAAAAAAATATAAAAAATTGTAGAAAAGGAAGAAATTACATTGAATTTGAGTACGCTGTGAGCTCTGCAGGAAATGTGAGCATTGGTTAACTGAATGCGTGGGCTGATGGGGGGATGGGTATGGTGGTAGGGGGAAGGGGGGAGGGTAGCTATTGGCACGCTGAAAAAATGGTATATATGCTTTTGATTTCATTTGGGTTTTTATAAAACTTTTTTTGGGAGTTTTATATTTTGCTCGCGCTCGTTTGTTTGTCAGCCACACGCTGAAAATTGCGGAAATCAGACAAAGATAAAAACGCTTTATAGATATATATGTTAAATGTGTGTGTGCGTGAGTGTGTGTAGGTGGTGTACTCAGGAATAATATTTTTATGAGCAAAACGGATTTTGTGACAGCTTAGCTTGGTTTATTGCATTCGATTGAAATTGTGTGCATTGTCTGGACTGTACGATTTCTATAATTTTCTTGAGCTTTGATTTTGGTTTTTCACTCTTCTTTGTATGAGGTGCTGGCGCTAAGCCGCTTAGCCAGCGTCAGCGTGCCGCATGTGTCTGATAAGTTTTTAATTGCCACGTCATGATGCAGCAGCAGACGCGGCTGACGCGGCAGAGGGTCGTGCCAGTTTTGACCCACAGTGCAAGAAGTGCTGCATCATCTTGAACTTGTAATTATGGGGCCTTGCAGACAAACAAAAATTCAATAAAAAAAAAATTACATTTGACATTGAAATTGATTTGTTTTGGCGGGACATTGAATTTATCTTAAGCGTTTCGGTTTCAGTTTCAGTTACGGTCTTCAGAGTTGTGTTTGTAGAATGTGAATGAGGAAAAAAAATGTGGTATATGTATAATATTGACAGATTTTTAAATTGAGTGCGAAATATTCTTCAGCTCGAGCAAACAAACAAACAAACAAACAGAGCAAAAGATAAATAGATAAATAGATAAACAGTTGGCAAAGCTCAAGAAGTGCCCCATCAAGTCATAGAGATGCCAATGACCATGCCATTGAGCCGATTTGAGCTGCGAAACGAACATCAAACAAACAGATCTGTTGGCTCCAACCAGTTGCAACAGGTCTGAAGATAGCGCCCAGACCGATGCGGCACAGTGTTGCCGGAGTTTGAGAGTAAAATAAAAGCTATATTGACTCAAAAAATATCTAGAAGTGAATAAACTTAATTAAAAATTAGCTAAAAGAGCGGCAAATATGTATGCTTATGTATCTATATTGACATATGATATAATGTGGCTAAATTTAGCCAACATAGCGCCATTAACTGATGCGGAACAGTGTTGCCGGAGAGAGTCAAAAAAGGCTATATTGACTCACAAAATGGCTAGAAGTGACTAAGCTTTATTACAAATTGTTGTAAAAGAGCGGCAAATATGCGTGGCCAAAAATTGTTAAAGTTAGCTAACATAGCGCCTTGACTGATGCGTAACAGTGTTGCCGGACAGAGTCAAAAAAGGCTATATTGACAACAAAAAATGGCTAGAAACTTATTTAAAGAGCTGCAAATATGCTTATGTAAATATATTGACACATGATTTTACTAAAAGTGGTTAAGAAATTTTCAAGTTAGTTAAAATATGCTTATAGAGCTGAAAATAGCTATATTGATACAAAAAATTTGCTACACTGGCTAAACAAATCAAAAAGTTAGCTCAAAATATGCTAAAAAGGTGCTTAAAGTTAGTTTAAAATATGCGTCAATTGACCTTTGTTCGTGTGGTCAAATTTGCAATTGAGCAAACATTTTTTCGTTCAATCATCACGAAATTTACTGTAAAATTTGTTTCGATTTGGAATCCAAAGTTCCAACCTCGAATCAATCTCTCTTAACCTCCAACCTCAAACCTATCCTTTATCAATCTGAATTTAATTTAAAATTCCCAACTAAACATTTTTGTATATTTTTTATTAAGCATTGGGAATTCAGCTCGGGTTTCGGGGCTGCCAACTTTTGCAATTGTTACATTTCAATTTCAATCAACGAAAAGTTAGTTTAAAATATGCTACAATTGCCAAACTGGCACGAAAAAAGTTGTAAAAAAAGTGACTAAACATATCTTAAATCGAACTACAAATATGTCAAAACCTATAAATAGACACTTTAAACATTTTGAACGCTAGCTAAAAATATGCTATAAAATTGATAGTGTGGCAAAAAACTAAAAAGGCTAAACAAAATTTAAGTTAGCTATAAATATGCTGAAGGTATAAATGATCAATATTGATCAAAATTTCCCTTTCGCTGTCTTTTACAAAACATTATTTGAAGATGCACAAACAATTATATATTGGCGCACATTTCACGCTGAATTTCTAGCTTTTCAGTTTTGGATGTAGCCATAATTTAGATTGAGTGGCAACACTGTTGCGGAAGGTGTCGTCGCGCTAAATGTTTTTGATGCAATCAAACAGAGCAACAACAACAAAATAGAAACTGAAACGCATATTTAATTAAGATTCCGGTTCGATAGCTCGAGTTCGTGTTCGGATCGAACGTGGCGCTTCTTGGCAATCGCTTGCTAATTTTTCTTATAAATAGCCACAGATATTTCAAAAACGCATAGCATAACGCAACACTCCACAGGCCCAGCCACAACTTGAGTCACAGAAATGGTAAGTTCAATTAAATTTTGGGAAATTTCCAGCTCAGAGCTAGATCAAAGACGCCTTTTCAATTGTCTGCAGTTTAATACCAAAACACAAGCCCACAACCTTGGCCTGATGCTGCTGCAGCAGCTGCTGCTGCTGCTGCTGCTTGTGGCAGCTGTCAGCGTGGATGCTGGAGCGTTGCGGCCGCGTCGCGATGTCTCACACCTGCCGCTGGAGTACCTGCCGCCTGTGGTGCTGCCGCCGCTGCCTAGTCGCGATTACCTGCCGCCCGTGGAGCAGCATGCGGCCAGCCTGGCGCACGTGTTGAACCCACCTCGTGATTATCTGCCACCTGTGGAGGCAGTGCAGCCGGGCAACGAGTACCTGCCGCCCGCGCCCCTCGAGCAGCTAAGCGAGTCAACAGCCACAACAACTAGCACCACAGAGCTGCCGACAACAGAGGCCGTGCCCACCACCAACCCCACCACGGAGCAGCCCGCAGCTGTGGAAACCGAAGCACCTGTTGTGGAGCCCGAAACGCACGAGGATATTGTGGAGCCAGCCGGCGTGCTGCACGCGGATGGCTATCATTATGCCGCGCCCGACATCATACCCGACCTGACGCCCACAACGGCGCCCGTCGAGGCCTATTTGCCGCCCCTCGATGACAATGCGGTCGTCGCCGAGGAGCTGCCCGAGAGCGAGGAATCCGCCGCTCTGCTGGACGATGGCTATCATTATCGCGCGATCCGGCGGTTGCGCTTCTAAGTGGACTCTACGCATTTTGTTAACCGGCATTTGTTGTTTATTTTTACACACGCACACGCACACGCTAACAGTAGCAAAGGCTTGCAATAAAGGAATTTTCTATTGATACGCAACACTCGCAAACAACTCAATTAGATGGAGAGAGAGAGAGAGAGAAGGGCTGCTGCCGATGGATATTTATGTGTGCGTTAGAACATTTCATTTGATATTGATGACAGGAAATTAGAAAAATGTTTTCATTCTGTTTGCCACACGACAAGGCAAAAGCACACAAAAAAAAAAGAATTATGGAAGCCTTTTTTTGGCATAGCGAGAGCTAAATACCCTTCTAATCAGAAGTGCATAGAGATTTCTTTCAGACTGATTGTGGCTATAGGAGCCATATAATATATGAGTCCGATCTTGTTTACTTGTAAGGAGCTTTATCTAACTAATAAGTCAAGATGCGTTGGGCACAAAAAAGTTGTTCAAACACAAGCTATATATAGTTACCATATATAGCTCCGATCTAGCCGACTTCGAAGTATGTATTGTAGTTAAAAATTTCATGACGATAGCCTCAAAACTGATAGACAGATGGACGGACATGTCTATATCAAACCGATTAGGATTATATACACTTTCTTCGGTCGCAACATCTGCACCGTTAAACATTTTGTGACAGCATCATAATAGGGTATAAAAACTCTTTCAGCGACATGCTCCATTTCTCATCATCATCGTCCTTTTTAGCGGCGTTCGCCGCCTTGCCGATGCCTCATCATTTCCGTCGTCCTTGCTTGTCCTTTCGCATGTGGCTTCACAATTGATTTGTCTTGCTGTTTGTTGTCCCTGCCTACACTTTGCAATCCTTGCGCTGTCACAGGGCGTCTGTGCCTGTGCGCCTTGTTGACACATCGTTGTCCTTTTTATTGTTGTTTTTTTCATTTTTATATTTTTATTGCCTCTCCCCCCGCCCGCATACACTTATTTTGATTAGGCAAGTTCAGAAGTTCTCGGCATTATGTCTTCCCTGTGTCAATAATGCAGCAATTTTCCAATTGTTTCATTAATTTTTCAAACGCTTTAAATGTTGTCGTCCGTTGGCAGCGGATGTTTCGAATTTGTCATTAAGTTTGTCACGTTTGTATGCGAGTTATTTACAAACGGATCGGATGTATATATCCTATCTGAGGCGAAATGTGTTAGAAATTGAGTTTTGTATAAATAATTTTATTAAGCCTGTTAATTAATATTTATTGTATTGCTTTTTTCATTAGTAATTCCATTAGTATTATTTCATTATTAAATATTTCATTATTATTATTTTATTATTATTATTCTCCTCCTCTTTTGCTTGCTATGATGTTTGCAAGAGTTTAACTAATATCTAGACTAAACTCGTGAGAATTTCCTGATTTCTAAAGCTTTTCAGATTCTATCAAAAGCCTCTTTAAAATGCGCTACCCAAGCCCAGTTTTATCTTTTGAATAATCAAAGTATTATTGGCAGTAACTTTTTGTCAGGGTATTTAGCTTTGAGCCCAAATAAAAGCTGCCTCTTGGCTTTAATATGCTTGCCAAAAACATAAACATGAATGGCCATATCATGCCTTTGCTCTTGAATTATTTATAAATGTGGTAAGAATCGAAAATCAAACTTTATAAATTGGCTGACAAGTTGAAAGCCAAGCAACAAGTGGCAACAGTTGCCTGCAACAGCCAAGCGCCATTACGGCCAACAAATGTTGCGGTTAGCGACCCGTAACCAAAAGCAAAAAAAAAAAAAAACACCCAAAAAATAAAGAACACCCCAATTTAAAAGGAAAAAAAAACAGCTTTAACGACAGCCCCGCCAAGGAGCCAAAACAAACACCTGTAAACAGTCGCAAGCGTCGCATTGAATGTGCCCCGCGTTGAATGTGGCAAATTGAAACGGAAAAGCTTTAACGGAAAGCTTCGTTGTCAATATTCAACGAAGCCGACAGGAAAAGCGCATAAAAGGCCGTTGCGTCGGAAAATTCAAGTCAGTTGCGGTTTCAACGTGGCCGAATGCGAATGCGAACCAAGCCGCAAAAAACCAAGCGAGATCGAGAAAAACGTTGTGAATAGTGAAAACTTATCGGTTCGGGGCACATTTGAAAAGGTATCAAAAAAGAAAAACCTTAAGAAGTCATTCAGTCAAAAAGGTGTAAAAAACAGTTTCCAAGCCAAAAATAAAAAATGATCGAGAATAAAGCTTATAAATGGATTTAAGTTTAAATTAATTTATATATTGACAACGCAAAATCATATTTAATTGCATAAATGATGATTGATGACATATAAAAAGAAATTATAATGAACTAAAAATAAGTTAATTTTACAAAAAGTAGAGTACGGAAAAGATTGAATAATGTGTGGAAAAGTAAACCAAAAATTAAAGAAACTATTTCTTAAACTATATTAAAAGTATGATAAATTGATGAATATAAAATCAAGAAACTGAAATGAAAATAATGAAATGCTAAACTAAAACCCAACAGACAAATTCACTGCGGAAAATATAATATAATATAACTGAAAGCAGCCAATTTAAATGAAAAGCATGGATCACAAATATATAAAAGAGAAAATTAAATTTATATGAAAATCAAATATAGAAAATTGCCGTCGTTATTGAATGCAAACAAAGCAATTCATATACTCAATTCGTAGTTAATTCAAATGCATTAGAGAAAACCAAATTAAATGAAAACCAAACCAAAAACAAGGAAAATATTTGTTTTAATTGGCACAAAATAAACCAATTTATTTGCAAACAATAATAAAATAGAAGAGACTTAACTAAATTAAATGGAATCGAAAATCAAATACAAAATATTAATTTCAAACAAATTATCGCGAAAATTGAAATCAGCATAGAAAATACATTTTGATTTAATTGAATTACGCCTCATTAAAAATATTAAACATAACTGAATTAAAAGCACATAAAACAAAAATAAAGGTGCATAAAGCAAAATAAAAATAATAATTTTACGCTCAATTAAAATGAAACTTGAACAAATTCGCAAATGCAATTAAAATGCAATTAAATTGTGCAAAATGTTTGCGAAAGCAAATCAAATTAAATGTTACATTAAATACGCATATCTCCAGAAATTTTTGGCTCAACGACAACAACAACAACAACAAGAAACAACAAACAGAAACAACCGCAAACAGCATGTTTATGGCTCTGAAATTGAATACATTTTGTTATTTGTGTATTTACATTGGCAACAAAACTGCATTTACCTGTGTCTACAGTTGTTGTTGCTTTTGTTGTACCTGCTGTGTGTGTTGTGTGTGTGTGGTATTGTGGCACAGTTTATTAATAAACATCGGCCACATAGAACAGATAATGAGAGCGCGTATACGCGCCGTTGCCCGCGGCCCCATATGTTTGCGTGTGTGTGTGTGCGTGTGTGTGATTTGTTGTGTTTGGGCGTGTGTGTGTGGCACGCTTTTGTATTTATTAATAACAAAGTAATCAGACATTGTAATCTCCTCGCAAAAGCGTATTACAGCAGTCATAACAATGGCAGCAGCTCAAGCAAACCCATAGGCCCCCCCCCCCCCCCTCCTCCCCATCCCCCCCTTCCGCGCCATACCCCGCAGCCTGTCCGTCGATTTGCTTTGCTTTATCCGGCTGTCGCTGCTGCTGCATCCTCTAAGGTTCTGCGGCATTGTTGTTAGCGAGGCGCACTTCCGCCTCAAGTGGCAGCAACAACAACAACAAATTGTTTCACAATATTTATTTTTTTTTTCATTTTTTCTCTTTTTGCTTTCCATTTTATTTTGTATTATTTTCTAATTTGGCGCTTCATTTGGCGCGGGCGCGAAATCAAAACCAACAAATGACTCGATTCTCAGTACCCAATTCTCTCGATTCTCCATTTGATTTGTGTGTGTGTGTTTTTTTTAATCTTGTTTGTTGTTGCTGCTTTTCGCTATATTTTGCATTTTTAATTTCGCTTCAATTTGCGTTGATTTCGCTTTGAATGCTGGCGCCTGATTGCCCACGCGTGGGCGGGGGCGGGCGTGCCACATATTGATGGGCGTATGGCGTGTTTATGATCCAACTCAACAACAGCAGCAGCAACAACAATTGCAAAAACAATAATTTGCTACGCTCGTCTGTCTGTCTTTCATTTAATGTTATTGCAACCAGTATTTCGCATGCAAATTGCATCAAATTTGGTGTCAGGCTCGCCCGTGACACGCCCACCTCACCCCTCGCTTGATGCAATTGGAGTTGACAGTGGGTCAAACTAATAAGCAACAAATTAATTTGATTTGCATATATGTGGCACCCCGCGGGCAATTAGGCGTGCGTTTGTGTGTGTGAGGCGTGCAACGTTGCGTATGATTAATATTGAAAAGTCGCGGCTTAAACGGTTGCATTTCGGGTTATTTCACACACACACACACACACACACAATGCAAAATACATGAAATTCCAAATATGAAAAATTAAAAACCACAAAAAAGCATACAAAAGCTGTCAAGCAGAAGGCAGCAGAAGGCAGCAGCAGCAGCAGCAGCAGCGAATATTGAAGCGACAACAGCAACAAATCAGTTTAATTTAAATTTTCCTTTTCAACAGCAGAGTGTGCGTGCGTGTGTGTGTGTGTGTGTGTGTGAAAAGGGAAGTTTTTTAGCGCATTTTGTGCCAAGACCTTCTTTTGCGCAGACCCAAAAACAAACAAAAAGAAACAAATAAGGAAAAACACTCGGCTTGACAGGCAAATGGGGCGCAGAGAGGGGTGGGAGTGGGGGCAAGGGCAGAAAGCGGGGGAGTTGCAAAAAGTATTTATTATAATTATTTGAGATATTTTTCATTTAAACGCGCATTTCATTTGTGTTGCCGTGCAGCAAAGCAAAACAAATGTTGCAAGGCCCGATGCCAGCCCCTTGTTGTACTTCAATGCATACAAAATGAACAAATAAATAATCAGCCCAACCAACAAGAGCAGCAGCAAGAAGAGCAGCAGCAGCAGCAGGAGCAGGAGCGGAAGTAGGAGGAGGAGTGGAAGCAGGAGCAGAGATAACGCTGCGTACTTAGAGGCGTCAGACGTGCCGGCACCTGCCACGGCAGCCAACTAAACAGGTATGCAAAAGCCGCACATTAATACTCATTCTCCTCTTATACTCTGTACCCAAAGAAGGTGGGCAAGAGAGTTGTTGTTGTGCAAATTTATGTAGAAAAGTCACATATTCCTCTTGCTAGCCTTGACAGCCTGTCTATCCCTCTGTCGATCTCTAGGATTAAGTCCTATAAGTCCCAAAAGTTATCGTATATAATTTGCATATCCAGTTTAATTTACTTTAAAATAATACGTTTTCCCAAAATCGATAAATATCGATATTGAGTCTTGTTCTTTTGAGCATATCTCTCAGATACTAAGGACTAGAGTCACACAAAATTGTTTTTATACTCACGTAGAGCATACGCAAATCTTCAATAACTTTTCGATACTTTCCCATATCTCCCCTCTCTCCCGAGTCATCGCTGAATACAGGGTATCTGCTTTCTATACGCTATCGATCTTGAGTATTGTTCTTTTAAGCATATCTCTGAGATAACTAAAACTTAGACCCACACAAAGTTGTTTATAAATTCACGTCCAGCATATCCAGCTCATCAATAGCTTTTCGATATTTTCTCATATCTTCCCTCTCTCCCCATCATTTTACGACTCTTTGCTGACTACAGAGTATCTGCTTGCCGTTCCGTTTTGTCTAGAGCACTTGGTCGGCTACTGGCTTTGGCCCTTGAATAGTTCTGACTTTTGCCTGGGTTTGGTTTATTCATATGTTGCAGTCGCCGCCCAACAACTGAGCGTTTAATTATTTAATTTTGATGCACACGAGCCGAACACTTGCCACCAATTCCCCCCTCCCCCCCTCCCCGCCAACATAGTCCACAACACATTTGACGTGCTTTTACGTGTATGTTAGTCCGTTTTTCGGTGGTTTCTGTTGTGGTCCACTGTCTGCCATTGTTCATGGCAGTTGTGCAAGTGTGAGTGTGTGTGTGGTTGTGTGTGTGAGTGTGTGAGTGAGTGTGCGGGTTAGTGTGCCATGAAGTGCGCTTCACTCTTGCGGCCAACATGGCGTATGCTTAATATGAATTTGATAAATTATTAAGTATACGTAATGAGCTAGTAAATTAGTTTGCCAAATTGAATATACAGAGATAAAAAACCGAAATGCATTTGCGCAGGTTTCACTTTTAGCTGCGGCTTTGTGGCAAGAACAGTTACCATAACAGTTTTGTAAAGGGGGGGTGGGGTAGGGCGGCTCCTCCTTGCGGTCTCTGGCAGCAATTAGTTAACACACAAAGTTTATGTGCAGACCTGAGCTACGGCCTTATATAATGTGGATACCAACTGTCGAAAATGGCGCTCAAAGTTGCGTTAACTTCATTTACATCGATTCGGACGAAAAGTTGGCAAAGCTGCCAGCATTTACATGCTCTTGGAATTTGTAACAAAGCATTTACCTGAACAATATATCAAAGTAAGCAAAACGACAACTACAGATAAACTTTGAATACCCTGTGAAAAGGGTAACAGAAAATTGTGTAAATGTAAATGTCAGATTCAGCCGCAGGCATCTGAGGCGGACAGCATCTGCCTTATAAAGACCCAGCTAGATTTGAAAGCTAGATTCAGCCAATCATCCTGATATTGAGCTCTTCCGATTAAACCTTTGTCGGCATAAAGACACAGCTAGATTTGAAATCTGGATTCAGCAAATAATACTTATATTGAGCTCTTTCGATTAAACCTTTGTCAATTGTGTTACAATTTCTTCGGAATCGGACAACCATTATTATCTGTTAATAGGAAGAAGTTTCCTTCTTCCTGCTAATCGTAATCTGAGGTATTCATCAGTCGAGTACCTGTTAAGCATTCATTCAAATCAATAACCGACCCCTTTGGCAAATCGTATTGAATCTAATCTGTGGCTAATTTCGAAGAACACATCACTAATTAGTCGCTTGCTGCCGTGTGGCATGTCATTTGTAGCTGCTACAGTAATTACTCAATGATAACAAACACAAATACGATATAAGATATTTGGTATTTAGTATTAAATATTCGGTATTCGTGTGTATAATTAATTGAATATTGTTGTATTCGATTCGATTTGCCGCAATTGCTTTTAAAGGTCTAGCTTGAGTGCGTTAATTTATGCATGACATTTTTCGACCTGGTCATGCCTCATTAGATACCAAAACAGGGTACACAGCTGGCGAGGGGGGAAGGAGAAGAGGAGGGGATTGTAATTGTGGCACATTTGCTACGCAGGACACGCACAAAAGTAAAAGGCACTCTCTGCTAAATACATTCCTTGCCAATATGTTGTGTTATTCCTGCGGCTAATCCCGGCCACAGTCTTAATTCCCCGGGCATGTCTTTGACATGTCGCCACGTGAAGATGCCCGGCCATGTTGCCCGAGTTGGCCATGTCCTTGAACCTTGTCCCGCACGTGCTGTGCTTGAACTTATATAATGAAAAAAAAATCGAAAAAACGTATACAAGTAAATGCAAAATGCAATCGCTATGAATTAGTGGCTGGCACATTGTGGCAAGCTGCAGCAGACCATAAAAATCGCTCGACATTAAACAAAAACCCGCAAAATTAACCAAACATTTTGTTTGTTTACACAATCATTTGGCATGCAAGCAAATAAACCAGACGAAATGCAACGATTCCGGGTTCGCCACAGTCAGTCAGTCAGTCAGTCAGTCAGTGGGTCAGTGGATCTGTCAGTGGGTCAGCTGCCAAGCGAGCCGCATTTATATGCACCACAAAATGTGCAAAGCAGCGAAAATAGGCAACGACGTGAGACAGTCTGAGCAAAATAAAAAACTCATGAATATCACAATTGTCTTACGGATGCTGATGATTAAATACCCTTGCAGAAAGCAGGGTACTTTATTAAGAACGCAATTTCAGGATGATTTATCGAGTGTGATCTACATGATATTGTTGTCTGATCTTGGTAAATAGTTGGCCGATATGGTGGAAAGAGGGAAAATCTAGTAAAAACTGAGTTTGATCATATCCTATGTGAACTTAATCTTCAACCGTTTGTTCTCGATTGTCCCTCAGCAAAAAAATAAAAAGCATATCATTTAGGAATTGTTGCCATTGGAACTATATAGCTTCGATGCTTAAATTATTTTCCCAATATTTTTAGTAGAGTATATATATTGTCAATCCCTACCGTTTGTTTACACTGAGCCAAAATATTCGAGTTCCTTATTGGGGCATGAAGACAATTCTAGTCTTGGGCGAAGTCTTTAGATGCGAGTGCTATTCTAAAAAGTTAGGTTCATAGTTTTTATTAGCCATATCCCTACATGGGAAACAATAAAATAATAAAATGACTTAGATTAATATTCATAATGATTGTTCCTAGTTTCTTTTATGTTCATTACACCAAAGTTGGCTTAGGTGATATTTCGACAAGCCTCGTTGGGTCCTCAGGCTTTATTTTCCTAGCTCCTAAGCTTTCCACCAATGACCAACTCCGACAACAAAAAGGCGCATTAAAGCCATGTTTAATTAGAATATACCCAGGTACTAATTTGCATGAATATAGACAGGCAGACCTACACATATTTACATCAAAAAGGGTCGAACGTGTCTCCTTCAAGACGTTACACATGCCATAACATAGTTATACTACCCGATTTCTAATTGAAAAACTGTATCGACATAAACACAAATCAATGACGAGGCAGCTGCCTTCAACTTGGAACTGGCGCCCGTTCTGGCCGACTGCCAAATCGGGCACTTGACATGGCCGAGCCGCTGGCTCAGACCTTGCTCTCGGCCTGGCTCTCGGCCTGGCTCTCGGCCTGGCTCTCGGCCTGGCTCTCGGCGGCTGCTGCAGCGCCCAGTGTCATGCCACAAGGCGGCAGTCATTGACAGACGCCGTGTGTGCACTTAAGTGCATGTCGCCTGGAGGCTAGAGCGCGCTCGGCACACACATAATTTTAATTAAATGGTTGTTGCAGCAACATAAACGTCTGCTGCTGCTCCTTAGCTGTAACTGAACCAACTTACCCGAGTCCTTCGACTCAATGTGCAGTTGCCGCCAGAGTCACATGCAAATTGCCTACGGACATAAGCGGGGGAACGGAGCCTCGCCTATGGAACGCATAGAGAATAATGGGCTTCGGGCGAACCGATGCAGCCAAAGCACAAAAAGAAAACCAAAACAAAAACCCAAACCTAAACCTAAACCTAAACCATGGCCCAAAGCGCACGAGGAGCCACAACAAACAGAAAGCAAAATAGCCAAGAATAATAGAGAGAAGAATGCGGCACTGGAAAATACCCTGTAAGAAGTTTAAAAATTGCTTAAAGCAGAAATTTAAATGTCATGACTGACTTATTATAGCAGGAAATCTATTTGTAAGGATTAGAAGTTGTTGTTATAGACTAAATTTCAAACCTAGAAGAGAGCTAACATTCCAAAGTCCAAGACCAAATCAGACAAGATGTAATAAGTACTTAATGTACGGGATAGTTAGTTAGATAGACTAAATTTTGAGTATATTTTACATAAATAAGATTGAAGAGAGCTAATATAGCAGAGCTCACCTAGTTTCTAAGTTCACTGAGTTTTCATAGAGGGAATTTGTCTCTCAGACAAAATGTACTAAGTACTTAATGTACGGGATAGTTAGTTAGATAGGCTAAACTTTGAGTATATTTTACATAAATAAGATAGAAGAGAGCTAACATAGCAGAACTCTCCTAGTTTCTAAGTTCACTGAGTTCTAGGAGAGGCATCAATTCCGACAAGATGGACTTCTCAGTACTTAATATATTTGAAAGTTTTATTAAGAAAATTGTGTTTTCTTATTAGGCTTTTGGCACTTCATTTTTATAATTTGATATATTGAATAATTAGGAAGACACTCGTTTTTGTCAATCATTTAGTAAATAAATAATTAATTAGTTAATTAAATAAATAAATAAATAATTAATTAATTAAATAGAAGTCTTCTGCCTGCAACATACTGTAATCAAGGCAAGCAATAAGCTTTGAATCGAGCTCGAATTTCTATATTATATTATTTTATTCGCATTTCTTTAATTTGATCTAGTTTTGATAAGAAAAAAATGCATATATATAAAAAGTGTATTAAGTTCAAGCCCGATATCGAATCAAAATCTGGCCTTGTTATCGCAAAAAACGACATTTCACTTTCCAAACCCAAAGGTGAGACATTGACTCGCAGCAAAGTACCAACAATTTTTATATCCTCTTTATTTTTGCTTTTCAGTCAAGACTCTTACACAAAGCTATGCCCTCTTATTGCCACGTTTGTTTATGTACAGGGTATTAAGAGAAAGAAATGCTGTTGGGGTTTTTTTTTGCACAATGCATTCATAAGTACAACAATGCGATTCTCTGTCAGAGCCAGGTGAGGTTAAGTTTGCCCCCAGGCAGTGACTTTAAAGTACGAGAACTGTTGTTACTGCAGCTCCTACTGCCACTGCTACAGCTACTGCTACTGCCACTGCTACTGCTACTGCTGCACCTGATGCCCCTCCCCCCCTCTCGCCCTGCTGCTGCTTGGTTAAATAGCTGGGGGGCTATTTGCCTCGCTCGTTTGTCACGGGTTTCGGTTAACTTGATCATGTCACAAATTAGTAAGTCAGCTCGCTCGTTGCCAGAGCTGCTCCTACAACAGCCCCCCCCCCCCCTCCCCCACCCCCTTTCCGCCCACTCCACCCACCTTTAAGCAGCTTTGGTTTAACTTTTAGATACTTTGCCTCTCAGCAAATTATATGCTGCCGTGTTGCTGGCCTGTGTTTGCCTTTTATTAGGCGCATAAATGTGTGTTGGCTGTCGAATGTGTTTACCTTTTTTATTGCTCTCATATCTCTTGGTTTTTTTTTTTCGAAATATTGCTATGGCATTTTGTTAGCTTTATCTTTGGCTTGATTTGTTTTAACAATTTTATAAGCTAAACAAAACGCTGCGCTCTGTTGTTCTAATCAATTATAAATGTTGTTACTTTTCAATGGGCTCCCCAACCATGTTGCCCCCTTTTGGTTTATGATGCAAATTTAATTTGATCAATCAATAAAAAGTGTGAGTGTGTGTGTGTGTGTGCGAGTGTGTTTGTTGTGCCTTGTGGCTGTGTGGTCAAATACCTTCCTGTATGCTGTTCTCAATGAAATGAAAACAAATTTAAAATATTAGAAACTGTATTTGAATTTCCATTCAAGCATTTCAGATTTTTGTACATAAAAACGAATAGAACTAAGTTGTTATTGCTTAAAATTGGGCGCATTTAGCTGTTGGCAGGTTGTGGTTAAATAAAAGAAGAAGAAAAGGATAGACGCACATTTTTATATATTTTTCTCAGCTCTTGATTAAGAATCTATATATATATATACTTTATATACTTCGCTCCGGTTGTTAACTTTTCTAGTTCAATATCTTAAAGCAATAAAGAGTGTGCATAAAATTTCTTCAAACTTAAAGCTTAATATTCCAATTTTTTAAGAAACAAAAGACTTGCTTTTTGCTTCTATTGCACTGTAAATATCAAAGTTGAAAGGGGAAAGTAGAAAATGCAGCTAAAATTGCAGCATTTCTTTCTGCTTAATCAATATTCCATCTATTCCATGCACTCATATAAATATAAATATTTATGTGTTCGCGTTTCTGCGACCCCTTTCCTAGTCTGTAAACACAGAAGTGAAGTATATGTTGCGAATGAGTAATAAGTTACTTCACATGTGTTATAAGTTATGTGCCATACTTCACTTGGCGCAGCATCCGCGCTTGGTTGCCCAAAGCTTTTAGTTAGTCCGAATAACAAACCCAAGCCCCAATTCCAAACCCAATCCCAATCCCAATCCGTGCCCGAATTCTAACCCAAATAGCGCATAGTTTTTACTATATTGCGCATACGTCCCGTGGGACGTGCATTTCAAGCATTCAGATGATAGATGGGCTGCCTGCGTGTGTGTGTGTGTGTGTGTGTTAGTGTGTGTGTGCCACTGCCAAGGGCTCTTGCAGCATTTTTGCCACGCACAGCATATGAATTAATTTCCATTGCAAATTTTGTGCCCGCGACCGAGCAACACCTTTGCGTCAATGGAATGCAAACAAATAGGAAAAACCAAATACCAAATACCAAAAACCAAACACAAAGATGACGGCGCGTAAACAAGGCCAGCACATGGCAGCATAAACATGAGAGCAACAACTGTTACAAATATAGAAACTTGCGCCGACTTCCTATCCTATATATATATATATATATATATATAGGGAGACAGGCGTATATATAGATTGTGTGGAAGGGTTGGTGCGTGGGCGTGGCATTCGGCTTGTGTGTGTCGAGCGTCTGCAAAATGCCAGCAGCTGCTTTCGCCCAGTTAATGAATGAATATGCATGAGATCTATGCGAGTGGGCGCGGGGAGGGGGGGGGGGGGGAAGGGAAGGGTGTCGTGAGTGCTGTAGGGCTTGTAAATAGGGGCTGCTCGCTTCTGGCCTCATTAATTTCTGCCGCTTATCAAATTTGTTTTGCTATTTTATTAATTTTATTCCCTTTTTTTTTTGCGCGCGTCGTGTCGAAGTTTTGTTTTCCGCTTTTGTAGATGTTATTACAGCCACAATATTTACCAGGCCATTAGCGCCATTAATCTAATGAATTGCCATTGAACTGTAATGCAAAGGCAAAGAATGTTTTCCAATAACGGTACTTCAATACCTGCTTCTGTATTTTGTGGGGTGCGGTGCGCGCATGACATTGATTAACAAGCTGTGTGTGTGGGCGGACGACGGACAACTGAGAGGGCCAAGCTGCCAGGCCTAAGCCTTTAACACGTTTTAAAGTCGATACCCTGTAAATTAAAGAAGCCCTTGTAGTTAAGTGAAAGGTAGGGAAGGCAGCTGTGACTATATATAAAGCAGATTTATTCTTTAACAGCGTGCGAGACCAAGTTGTGCTGCGCTTGTTGGCATATCTAGTCAATCTTTTGTATAGTTTCATATAATTATGATATTAATAAAATAATAAATATAAATAAAAACAATTGCCCTGAAGACGCTTGCCGAGGTGCAGCCGAAATATATTAAAACAAAATTTTTTATTTATTTACATTACATATTTATAATAATAATAAGTAATAATAATTGTGCTTATGTATTTGTTTCTTTTATAATAATAATAAATAATAAAGCTATGATAATATAATATTATATTCTATATCTCAAAGAGGGGGAACCTTAATAGCTTGTGTGTGTTGTTTCCTATTATGCAAATACTCTATAATATAAGGCAGAACTGTTTACAGGGTGTCTGCTAGTTCCATCAGGCTCAACTAGCGCCTCGATTGTTATCTCTGGACGTTGCTGGGCTAATTAAATCAGCTGCTTGATTTCGTGATTGTTGCCGCCTCTTGGAGGCTTATGAGGCGATTATGTTAAAAAGCTCACTGAGTTTTGTTTTCTGAAGTCTCCAGCTCAATGTTTAATGCCGACGAATGAAAAAGATGGCTCACAGCAACAGGCAAGAGCCAGCTGCCAACTGCCAACTGCCAACTGCCAACTACAGCCCATTAAAATGTCTTAGCCATGAGAATTGAAAAGTTTGTGTACGCGGCTTGCATGATCCTCCTCTCTCTCTCTCTCTCTTGCCTAAGTTTCCCAGGCAGTCGTGCATGCATTTTGGCCTTTTAGCTTCAGCTCAGGCAATTCAAACTAGCTCAAAAGAAAAAGTAACTTGGCTCAAAGGTGACAGCAAAACTTCATGTGCTGCTGAATAGGTTGAGATTTGCATATTTCATATAATTAAATATTTATTTCGAGTGCTGCTTGATTTTCATGTTAAGAAGAGGGGTATATTGATTTCGTCTTGGCTAAAAACTTGACATACAAAGTCATCTATTTGTTGGCCTCGCCCCATAATAGTCTCCTATATACAAATTTAAACGGTAAACCCACAGTAAACAGGGTATTGTGCAGTCGATAGCAGCCGGCTGCCAAATTTAAATTCGTTTTGGCATATTTTAATTGAAAGTTTTCCTTGTTTTTGTTTAATTGTTTCTGGTAAAATAGGCAATTTTCATTTGTATGGGGGGCAATTGTGTATCTATGAACTTTGACCTTGGTTTCGACATGAAATATGAACATTTTTGTTAAGTGTATTTTCTTTTCATTAATGTCTTGTAGTTGAAATTAAGCGCATTTTTCGTAGCTTTTTCAATTTTAATTAGATAAATACATATTGCGGCGTGGCTGCGGTTTTGCGCGGTGGGTGGCAAAAATTTTCCGCCGTCTAAACGAATTGAAAATACTTTGAATGGCATTCCAATTGGCCGAGCAGCGAAAGTGGTGCAAAGCGCTTTGCACAGTGTGACTAATCTTCCATTTCCACGAAAACTCGAGTGGTTTGTCGAAGGCGCACTCAAAGAACCTCTCCCCCCTCCCCCCCTCCCCCCAACCCTTGTAATATAATAGCAGCCCTACATGACGTGCCCGTCGTCGTTTTTGTTCTTCTTTTCTTTTTTTCGCCACTTCGATTTTTCGATTTTCTCATTCAATTTTCACGTGTTGTTTTTTTGTTTTTTTTTGGCAACAAAACAATTTGTTTATAGCATTTTGTTTTTGACATATTTATGCCGGCGGCCGGCACTTGTACTTATACACGCCCCCTTACCAGACGCCTCTGGCACTGAAAAAAAGCAGCAAAAATGCAACAAAGAACTAAGGCAAGCCGAAGACTGAATACCCTTGCGAGCATGTGGCTTGGAAGTGTAAAGTAAATGCACACGATAGCATTATTTCCGAACGTATTTCCTGAGTTGGGCAAAGAATAATGAAAAATAGAAAAATGTTCCCTACTTAAACTAATTTCTATAGAGCTGTTTGAAATAGTTATTTGACCTGGGTATGACTTTGAATATTTGTGAGGATCAAAGTGAAACGTGCACAAGATACTTTGATAAAATAAATAAAACATATCATAGAAGAACACAATTTTCACCAATGGATCCTATGACGGATTATATAGATCCCATTGACTCAGACATGTTTGAACCCTGCAAAAAAAAACAATAACCTATGCAAAGTTTTGTCAAAATAGCTTTAAAATTAGGAGAGTAGTTTTAATAGAAATAGACGAACAAAGCTATATCGACACGACTGTTGATACTTTTAGAGAATATATATATATAGTTTTTAAGGGTTTTTTTTTCTTTTTTCCTGTTAAAATTCATTTATATACAGCTAATATTTTGTTACTCTTGCTTAGCAACTTTTATCAGCGTGAGTTTTAAGGGGTCGAAGACGTCTTCTTTCATGTGTTGCACATTCTGTGACAAAATCGTAGTACTTTCTGAAAGGGTATAAATATACAGTAGCTAAAACAAAAAGGAAGCAACGCCCTGTTCGGGCCCTAAGACTTGTGGCCCCAGTAATGCGGCCAGGAACCCAAAAAACTTTTGCGCCTTCGCCTTTGCATTGTTTGTTTGTATTGTTGTTGTTGTTGTTGTTGCTGTTGCTGTTGTATAAGTTGTTGTATAAGTTGTTGTTGTTGTCTGTGGCACAGTTTAGTGTTATGCGCTTCAACAAAGTCATTACGGAAAAGTGCTCAGACTTGCGCGTCCATAAAAACGGAGCGTATTGCAGCTTAGGCCCAGGCAACAGTTGTCTGTCCTGAAGTCGGGGATTAAACCAAATAAATGTGCATGGGCTGTGCATATGCTAAGCAGCAGGGCAAATCTCAATTTATCTGAATTAATCGTTGTCTAAAGTATCTAGATACAGACAGAAAAAGAAACCAAAACTGTCTGTAGTTGCGGTTTGTTTTAATATGCGCCCAAGGTAAATTGGGCTTGATTATAGAAGCTTTATGATCTTAAAATTGAAAGCCATATTCATCCCCATAAAAAAATGCTAGACAATTGGGTTTACGGCTCCAACCACCAACTCGCCCTTCGATGAGTTAAAATTGCGGTTCTAGGCTCGAATCTTGGCCTTAACAATTTCCCTTTTATGTTTCATTTAGTTCAAAATTAAAATTTTGGTAGTTTTTTTTTGAGTGCATCCAATTTCTTTATAATGGCTATTGATACAACTTCATTTGCATAAGTTCTGCTCTTAAATTTGCGCTTTATTTTGAACATTTTTTAAGGCTTACAGCTCGGGCTTATAATAGCTGGAGCCTTTTGATAGGTTATACAAAATTTCACTTAACTGTTTAAACGCTTAGATCCCCTCAACTCTCCGAATTTTAAAAAGCCATTTGCTCCTGTTGTTACCTTAAAGCCCTAGCTGAAAAACTGAAAAGCGTAACATGTCCTGAGTTTGCCTTTTGCCTTACTCGCAGCCAGCCAACTCCAACCCCCCCCCCCCCCCCCCCCCTGCTCCGGTTCCAACCTATATCTTCTGGCTGTGGCCTTGCGTGTTTGGCGAGCATTTCGTGAGACTTAAGTGGGCCGTCCCAAAAGTAGATACGTTACGTTACGTTACGTTACGATGCGATGCGATACGATACGATATATTTATTGGCAGAGCCGGTTTCTATACCCTGAACCCATCGAAAATTCTTAAAAGGGGGTATATTGGTTTTATGCAAATGTATGTAACAGGAATCAGCTGCGATCCGGATGGAGTGTACATATTTTTGAACGGGATGTTGAGCTGAGTAGATCTGTCTGGATTCAGGAGACTTAGAACTTGAAATATATATATATGTCGTCGTTTACCATACTGACAACGATATATTGAATCTTTTCATTTCCTTTTGTCAAAATATAATTAAATATCGAGATTGAAACTTGCGTTTTCAAGCATAAGTCGAATATTTGAAGCGTTATGCATGAAACGTTGCAAATAGGCTTGTGTCTTCTATTAATAGGTACAGAATGTTTCACTTTTCGAATAGCTTCCCCTATTGTGCCCAAAATCGAAAAAAAGTCATTCTAGAGCCTTGCGCCATACTCACATTAAGGTGCCTTATTTTAACTAAATACAATGAAGATATGACTATATAATTAATTCGGTAATGAAGTTAACTATTGTGTGGGATTAAGACAAGAAGAATCGCAACTGCAGCTCAAAGTGTCTAGCTATGTATGCATATAAGGAAGCTAAAATGTGTATAACGACAGCTCTTGGCTGATTACAGGGTATAGCCTAGTCCTCCACTAAGACTAAAGAACTTGGCCGCTCCGTTTTCGCGTGGGCGTTTGTTGTTGTTTGCATTGTTTGTTTTAGTTGTTGTTGTTATTGCTGTTTTGACAGCGTTTTTGGCCAAAATCGAATTTATTGTTTTAATGCCATTTCAGTCGCTGTCACGAGCCCCCAAAAAAAAATTGGCAATTTGTTTGAAAATTAGCGCGCTTCTTTTAGCATGTAAAATGAAAATCAATTTCCCAGGCCTACTCCATACATATACTTATAAAAGATTGCCCGGCCCTTTTACACTTTCAGAATGAGCGCCAGCGGCAGCGGCAGCCACAACATAGCCACCGTCACGGGCACCACCTCCGGCACCGGCACCTCCACCACCTCCGGCACCACCGGCAGCAGCTCCACGCACATATTTCGCTCGCTGTCATCGGAGAGCCAGAAACGGGAATGGTCCAAGCGTCTATCGCTGCGTGGCATGCGGCATGGCGGCGCGGCCGCTGCGGGCCTCGCTGCCAGCAAAGAGGTAAGCAACTAGATGAGGCCACAATCCAAAACACAAACACAACATGTTTCACCTGCAGGAGAGCGTGAGTTCGGGCAAACACCGTAAATTCTTTAGCCGCTCCGCTTCCTTGAAGCAGGCGGGCAGCACGCAAGCCTCCGTGGAATTGCATGTGCCTGGACACTCATCGGCAGCTGGGTCGCCATCTGGTCTGGCACAGCCGCAGCCACTGACGCAGCCATCGACGCCAAAGAAATCCAATTGGGAGGTGATCGAACATTTCAATACCAGCGCCAAGGGAGGCAAGGCGATGGTGAGCAGCAGCCTGATTGCGGTAAGCACAGCCATTGGGATTGGGAGGGGGATGTGGCTGGGGTTGGGGAAGGTAACTGGCCTGGCATCAATTAATTTGTTCAGCTAATGGACAGGCTTCGGCTCGACTCGACTCTACTCGCTCTGCGATTTAAATATTTAATTCGATTTGGCCATAAGCAGCGGGTAACAAAACGACTTCGATGCCAAATTAAAATACAATTTCATAGCCCCAGCTGGGAGTTGAAGCTTGTGGAGGGGCTGTGGGGGGAGCGTGGCAAGAGGAGGGGGGGGGGGGATTTTATTGAGCAGAATCATTCAAGCTAAAAGTTTGTGCATTGTTAGACGTTGTTCTTGTTGTTGTTGTCCTTTCTAAAAAGTGCACTTGACAAAAAGTTAACACCTTTTGCTTTGGCTAACAAGCGACGTTCCGTGTGCTGCACAGACAGAGAGAGAGAGAGAGAGAGGGAGAGAGAGGGAGATAGATGATAGAGGAATATTGTATGCATGCACAAGGGGCCACTTTACAATATTGAGGATGCGCGCGTGTGTGTGTGTGTGTGTGTGTGTGCTTCTACAGTGAATGCCCTCAGGAACAGACATCCAGAGTAAAAGAAGAAATAAAAGTCGAGCAAAGCTCGGAATTTTGGTTAACTTTCTGTACCTAGTAAAAATTTAAGATAAATCTGAATTTTTAATTTTCGCGATATTTGTTTAAGAAATCTGTCCGTTTGTGGAGTTTTCACTGTATGTGAATTTGCACTCGTTGCCAGTTGGCGAGAGTCAATTGAAAAAGTTTACAGCACAAAAAGTCATAGAGTGTGTGGGTGGGTGTGTGTGTGTGTGTGTGTGGGAGGAGGTGGCATGCAAATGGGCGGCAATTTGTTTAAAGATGCCATACGGAATACAAAAAGACAGAGTCGAGTCATGAGTTTTGAATTAAGAATAAACAGCGTGCAATGCAGCGTGGGCGTATACTTAATATTTATAAATTATTTAACCAGCTATCTAATATTTATTGAGTATTATTGTATTAACCCATTTTGCAGGCTGGCATCACACGGTGCAACATAGACGAGTCAATTGATTCAACCAACTCGAGCTCCACCTGCCACAGCCCGATGATCTATCAGCGCGACGAGGCGCAGCTGCTGCAGCAATGTGAGTAGAAATGTGAAAGCAAAAAAAACAACTTTAGGCTAAGCATGTAATGGAATCCGGCCCAGAACATGGACATGGCTAATCAAAATGCCAACACATGCTCCCGTGCGTGAGTTTTGATTCAGGCTCAAGTTCAGGTTGCAGCTGCGGCTGCTGCCGGTTCCTTCCCGTCCGTCTGATCGAAGAGCTGACTAGGAATGTCACAACTTGATTGAATTTGACGAGGCAGCTTCTTGGCCTCAGCCTCAGCTTCAGCTTCACTTTCTCAATATTCACTTTTCCCCCTTCACCTTCAATGAGCTGCTTGTTGTTGGGCTGCCATGGCAGCCATTTTCATATATATTTTACTCTCTCTATATCATGCTCGTAAACAATGTGATAGAGAGTATATTGGTTTTGTTATCGATGTTACCAAGGTTAGAGAATTGCATCTTGTAATATATATATTATATACTCGTGTATAACTGAGGACATACTAAATTGCGAAGATTAATATCTTTCACAGTTTAAGTTCTACTTTTTTGTGTTTTGACTATAATTTTTTAACAAGATAAGAGAGTTACACAAAGCAAAGTCACGTTTTTTTTTGGGATTAAAATTCTTTTATTTACAACTGTTATGCTGTTACTGTAGCTCTAATAATTTGTATCAGCGTGAGGATCGAGGGTTCATAGAAAAAGTAGCTCTGGTTAAAGGTAGCTTAGTTGAGATATTTACATTGCGTAGGAGGTTTATGTAGGCTTATGGCCAGGTCTACAGATCTAGGGAAAGCTACAGAGCAGCTCGATCAAAAATAGAACTAGCATAAAGTATTTTCTTTATTTCCCCATCAGGCCTGGTAAATAAATCTCTATCAAAATTGTCGCTCATCTTTTATAAGAACGTGAAAGAGTCTTTGGCAGTCGTTGACAGCCGACTGCAGCATTCTTGGTTGTTTTCTATGTAGCTGCCACAGTGGCACGTTGAATAGGGCAAATGCGAGAATGGATTCCTGCTTTTGATATACTATATACAGATTTCTATAGAAATTTACATAATCACGTTTGGCATTTATTTATTGATGCATGAGAGTGTACAAAAATAAGAAAACATATTTTCCCATGTATATGCCGGCGACACGCATTCCTCTTATTGTTGTGCGTGTGCTTCTGTGTGTGCGAGTGCGTGTGTAAGTGTGTGTGTAAGTGTGTGCGGTTTTATGGGGGTCAGTTGAACGATTTTACAACATTTTATGGCATTGTGTGTTGCATGCAAAACGAGTTTTGCGTACGCAACAACAATGTGAACAAATCGAAGGCAAAAAGGCGATAAGCGAATGCGAATCAGGATCAAAATATTGTGTTGCAGCCACAAGTTGCAAATGTAATTTCCATATATTAAACCATGCCAAATGCAGCTCGTTCAACTGTTAACTTGTAAGCATTATTAACCGTAAATGCAATTGAAAACCTCACTGAAATTTCAATTTGTTATCGAATTGCGGATAACAATTGCCGCTCCAAACAGCAGGCGGTCGGTCAACGGGAAAAGCCTTTGCTATGCAAATATTCGGGCAAAATATTTAGTGCTGAATTTGTCATTGACAATGTTAGACAAACTCCACATGGCTCTGGCATAATTGCCAGCATTTCAAATTAACATGAAATTAAATTAATATATTTAATGGTAATTTAAGATATTAATAAGCTGTAAGGTGTTTACATCCTGTATAAAGGGAGTCTGGCATAATTACAAGCCTTTCCGATTAACACGAAATTAAATTAATATATTTAATGGTAATTTAAAGTATTAATAACCTTAAAGTTGTTAGATCCTACATAAAGGAAGTGTGGCATAATTACAAGCATTACCATGATTAACACGAAATTAAATTAACATATTTAATGGCAATTTAAGATATTAACAAGTTTAAAGTTTTTACATCCTGTTTAAATATAGTCTGGGGTAATTACAAGCATTTCAGATTAACATGAAACTTAATTAATATTTTTGATAATTCATTTAAGGGGAGTCGCACCTAATTACAAGCATTTCAGATTAACACGAAATTCAATTAATTTTTTGTTTTTATCAGTTTAAGATATTAACAAGCTTAAAGATATTACTTCCTGTAATCACTAGCCTATCTACACTCTTCGACATAATGAAAATAGTATATAAGTTAAACAGAAATGTCGTTAAATTGAGCTCACATTTCAAGGCCATGCTCCGTAGGGTATGGCTAAACTATTATATGACCAACAGTTTCAAGGACAGACTCATCAAATTCTGCTGGTTGACTCTTGATGAACATAACTCAAGTTTGACCATGCCCACCCTGTGCTTACTTGTTCTAAGCATATACATTTTCACAATTCAATAATAATTATGAAAGACTAAGATAAAATTTGAACATGGAAAAATGAAAACTTTTTCGCAATTGTGGTTTAAAGACCATAGTGAAAAGAAGACGTTGTCTAATTTACTCAAAATACTTTAGAAAGTATACAAAAATTATTATAATTATAAATTAATAAAATTATATTTAACCGATTCTTTCTATGGAGTTATGTGCTGTTAATGTAACTTAATATAACTCACAATATCATTGCAAATGTCATGTTCGGTTCGGTTCAAGATATTAGAAGAGAAGCTTCTTCGTATAAAGCACATATATGTTCTAGCCGAACGTTCCTATGACAGATATATGTGACGTTGTCCGATCTGGATTTATATTATTATGCTCCTTTAAAGCATTTAAAGAGAACCAGTTAATGTTTTGGTTAATTTTCACCAGCTGTTGCAGTCTCGATACTTATTAGCCGCTTTTTGTCTTCCGCGCAGCTGATGCAGCCGACGGCCGGAGCAATGTGGAGGCCAACAATCCGAGCAGCTCGGGCACTCAGGCAGCAAGTCCCAGCATCTCGTTTTGGTATCGCTTGAATCGCATCATTCTGCGTCTCTGCTCGACGCATCAGTTCAAGAACCTGCAGGTAAGCTACTTATTTAATTTTTTCATTCTTAACTGGAATTTTGAAATGGAAATCGTTGGCGAACCGAACTGAATGGCAGCTCAACGGCGTTTCATTTTCATTTCATTTTCATTTTTTCATTTTGTCTGCCAGCAAATCCCTGGAAACAGCTTTTGTCAGCGCGCAAGATTTGCGTAATTTGTTCTACCTACTTATGACTATTTTATTTCTTCTTCTTTCTTTTTTTTTGCCAGGTGGAAATGCTTTATCAGCGTTATTTTCTGCGCATGAATCAAAGTAATACCACGCACATTCTGGCCCTGTTGCTGGCGCTCATTTTGGCATTATCCTGCACGCAAATTGTCTTCACAACGCTGCAGCTGCGCCGCAGCCAATCAACCGACACGGGCCTCACATCGGCAACGATCAGATTGGCGCCTCAATTTCTGGACGCCAATGGAACCGGCGAGAACCTAACGCACTTTATGCCCGTATTGCCATCGCCCACGCCACAACAAATGAGCCATCAGACGGTGTCCATAACGACGCCAACAACGCCAAGCGCAGCACAAATTCCGAACAGCATCGAGCTGCCGCGTGCCCGCAACGATAATGTGGCACAACGGCCAAATGTGACAGCCAGGTGGGTGACGGGGCGCAGGCAGAAGCGTAAACATTATCGACGCATGCACAAGCATCGCTACAAGCAGCACCACCAGCATCGGGTCAGGTGAGTTGGGCGACAGTGTTGCCACAATTTTTCACAATTTTGCCTACTTGATGTGGCAGCCTTATTAATTTTTCGAAAAAAAATTCGTTTTTGCGCCGAATCTTATTGCCAAAAAATTGATTAGCTTTAAAGCTATTTTTTTGCTTAAGTTTCTATTCAATTAATGCGGATTAGGTTTCGGTTCATGGCTTGATTGAAATTCGGCTTACAACCTTGTCAATTTTTCTTGTTGTTTTTTAAGTAAAGATAAACTTTCACTAGTTATCGATAAAACACTCAATGTGTAATCGATAAATTTGAGAATTAAAGGCTAGACTTCAACTGTGCAAATTAGAAAATGTTAGATTAAATTGTTAGATTAACCAATTAATCCGGATTAAGTTCGGTTTATGTGCTTGATTCCAATTCAACTTACAAACTTGCCATTTTTTCATGTTTTTTTTTGTCAGCAAGGATATACCTTTATAGTTATCGATAGTACAGTCAATATGTAATCGATAAATTTGAAAATTAAAGGCTAGACTTCAACTGTGAAAATAAGAAAATATTAGATTAACCAATTAATCCGGAATAAGTTTTGATTCATGGGTTAGATTCAAATTAGACTTACAACCTTTGCATTTGTTTATGTTTTTTTTCAAGTAACGATAAACTTTTACTTGTTTTCGAAAAAACGCTGAATGTGTAATTGATAAGTTTCGAATATTTAAGGTTAGACTTCAACTGTGCAAATATTAAAATGTTAGATTAATCAATTAATCCGGATTAAGTTTCGATTTATGGGTAAGATTCAAATCGACTTGCAACCTTGGTTTTTTTCCTGTTTTATTTTTAACGATAAACTCTTACTAATTATCGATAATACACTCAATGTGTAATCGATTAATTTGAAAATTAAGAGCTAGACTTCAACTGTGTAACTAAGAAAGTGTTAGATTAATTTTAGTGCCTAGCTTAATACACGTTTCTCTATAAAAATGGTTGATAATATTTGTTGCAACAGTTTAGTTATTTTTTAACTGCTAGTTAAATGTTGGCAACACTGATAGCCAGTCCCAGCACTGGCTACGGATTCCTTGGCAAGTGGCAACAGGAACTGTGCCTGTTTGCTGAGTTAGTGGTTGAGTTTGGCGTTTTGACAGGCGAGTTATGCAAACAACTGGCAACTGGCAACTGGCAAGTCCAGGCGCTGTTTTACAGCACGCATTACGCATACGCCCCATTGGCCAATGCGTGTGCCTGTCTCTGTGTGTGTGTGTGCCTGTCAAGCCGCCAAATTCAATCAGTGAACGCAGGGCGCCCATAAAAGTGTGCTATGCTTTGCCGCTTGCCGCTGTAAATTGTTTTTGAAGTTAAAATTAGAATTCAACAATTCGCCAGCAAGACAAGAAATTGGCAACATAAACACACAAAAGGGCTCGCAAAATATTTGCTGTCCGTGTGCGTGTGAGTGTGTGTGTGTGTGTGTGTGTGTGCGTGTGCGTGTTTGTGGGCAAAGCAATAAACAAGTCCACAAATACATCAATAAAGTCGCGCGTTGCTTGGACCGCGCTTGAGTTAAGGAATTTCCATTTCGAATTCGATTTCGTTTTCGATTTATTTTCCATATTTATGCCGTCAAGATGGATAGTGTGTGTGCTAAGCTTATGTCAAGCTTATTGATATGCCTATACCAATTGTTATACTCTGTTTACAGAGCAAAATGAGGGTATATTTGTTATGTGCAAAATCTGTCTGTACAAATGCAACGAGGGATTGAGATGGGACAAGGCAAATGGCAAAAATCTATATCTTTTACAGTCTTAGAGCTAGAATGTTATAATTAGGGATGAAGGCTAGTAAAAACCTCCCTCTATTTCGATCCATTTAATATATATATATCTTGATTCATTCACAAAGCGAATAGCGTAGCTCGTCTTAAGCTACTATTGGACTCTAAACGGAGTATCACGCAGTCGGCTGCACCCGACTGCATCATTCTTATTTGTTTCTTTATTGACTTCGATTTACCATTACCCTACCTCTGCAACTGCCTCCAATTTCAGATACAAACGTGCCGCGCAGCCACTGTTTGCTGACATTGACCGACTGAATGCGGCCTCTGTGGATGTGGATGATGCTGCTCCCTTTGTTGATGATGATGGAGATGATGGCGTTAAACGCTTTACGGAGGAGCGCGACACTAACGAAATCCGGCGACGTTTGTCCTTCTCCGGCAGCCGGCAGGCGCGTGATGAAGTGCCCAAACTGACGCTCTTTGATGGCGATGCCAACGACACGGCGCAGCAGGAGGAGCAGGAGCAGGAGGAGGAGGAGGCACAGACAGAATCTGGACTGTTTGGTTTGGCAGATAATTTCGACACTTCATTGAATTACACGCATGTGGTCTACTCGCTGATAACGGGCATCGATGAGTCTGTCCTGGTTTTTCTCATCGTGATGCTAATCTGCGGCATCGTCTATGCATGTGAGTGCTCCATTTTTGTGCCACAAATTGTTGGCAATTGTGCTGCATTTGCTTTTAATTGCTGCTGGTTTCTCATTTCTCTCTCACTCTCTCTCTCTGATTTTCAATTTCATGTTTGTTGCAGTCCTGTTGTGCATACTCTCCAAGCCGGCCATGAATGAAATATTTCTCGTGCTCGTCTCATACGTCATTTTGGGCACGTTTCTGGCCATTGAAATAGCTGTTAGCTATGCCGTTCAGCCCAGGTTTGTAAGGAGGAGAAGGGGGTGGGGGGAGGGGGGGGTGGAGGGGAGAGGCTGCTGAGCCTTCTCACAGCTGTTGCCTGGCAGCAAGAATTAATCATGCCATCAGCTGCGGCACGCTAATTGCGCTTAGGCCAAAAATAGAAGACAACAAAGCCAAACAGCGGGCTTTCACTCAGCACAAATACAATGGACAAACAAGTAGACTAAAATAAGCTTCAGGCATGCCGAAGATTCAATACCCTTGCCGACAAAGTACTTAAAAGTGTTTTTAAACAAAGGGTTAATTTCCTACAGAAAAAGCGAGCAACTGTGGTACGATTTGAAATGGTTTTCGCAGATATGTTAGGAGAAGAGTAAAGCTCTTAGTTGCAGAGTTTGGTCTTAATATCTTGAAAAGAGGATAAGTTTTCCTTACATTTTTTTTGTTTATTTTTTTATTATTGTTTTATCAGGTATGCCTGGAATCGGCCAGCAAATATTCTCCATAACAAGGCAGCTAGAGTACGTTTATTTTCCATACAAAAACTAATTTTTCGAACTATTCGATTTCGTTGTCCCGATACTTATAAGAAGCATAGTAAATCTTAGAACTGTCAAGCTTAGATCTGTAAATGCTTAGCACTATTTTGTATACCTTGAAAACAAATGTTTTTTATTACTATACAAAATTAGTTTTTGACCAATTTTTTACACTACAGGAGTTTCATAAATTGGTAGTCCGATGTTAATAAAAAAAAATTATTCATTATAGTGGGAAAGCTCGCCGTTTGAATCGGTATAACTTGACAAAAACCAATCAATTATCAAGTCTTTAATTTTCTAGCAACGTGACAAAAAATAATAATACCCTCTGCAAGGGTATATTAATGCGAGGGAGTTTTAGTTGGGAGTTAGGTGCTTTGTCTTTGACTAAATTTAAATGTCGCTCATTTTTTGCAGCAAATCGTTTAATGGCAGCGCCTGTTGCATTGTGCTCATCTACATGACATACACGATGTTGCCGCTGCGTTTGCGTGAATCGCTCATCGGTGGCATGCTGCTGAGTGGCACACACCTGTACACCTGTCTGCACACACAGTACACGCAACAGGATAAGCAGCAGGAGCAGGAGCTGCAGCAGGAGCTGCAGCAGGAGCTGATGCTGCAATGGCAAGAGGTAAATTGAAACTGTGCTGCAATTGTTGTTGTTGTTTGTGGTTGCCACAAATCAAGCTGCACGGACGGACAGCACATCCATCAACAGGTTCTGTGCTGTTCTGTGCTGCCAACCCGCAAGCCGCAGGCATATGCGTGAATGCGTCTGACATTTGCCCAAAACATTAAAGCAATTTCTCACCGAGCGCTTTAATGCCTCGAATGTGTGGCACGTGACAATAAATTCGCATTTCACACACACACCTGTACAGAGTGCAGGTGAAAAAGTATAAATAAATGAAATTAAATTGCCGCAAAATTGAATAAAATTGCGCCTCTCTCTCTGTCTCTGTCTCTGTCTGTGTGTGTGTGTGTGAGTCGCTTTTATTGTGCTCTCCCTGACATTGATATGGACACTAATGCCTTAATGCTATTAAAATTTCTCTGCCCCCCCCCCCCTCTCTCGCTTCCCCACAGCTGCTGTGCACCTGCATCGCCCTGATGCTGGCCAATCTGACGGGCATCTATACGCACTGGCCGAAGGAGAAGGCGCAGCGCAAGGCCTTCATTGAGACGCGGCAATGCATCGAGGCGCGTTTGCGTACACAGCGCGAAAATCAACAGCAGGTGAGTCGCAAAAGGACATCAAAAGGCCAGCCCAGTCAACTGCAAAGCCCGGCAGCCAATCACAAAGCATCCGCTAAAAAATGGCTGCATCAAAGCGTGGCTGGCAGCATGGCAAATGAATCTGCGACAGCTTTAGAGGCGTTGGGGCGTGGCAGTCACTTGTTGCCCCACAGGGCCGCCCGCCCGCGCGCTGCGTCTGATGCCAAAGGCAAACTCCGGCAGGCATTTGGCATGGCATAATTTGGCGGCGCCTTTTGACTGTTACTTAGCCAAACACACCCCGTTTACCCCCTTTGTATCTGTGTATGTGTGTGTGCTGTTATCCTTAATGTTGCAGGAGCGTTTGCTGCTGTCGGTGCTGCCGCGGCACGTTGCCATGGAGATGAAGGACGACATTGCGGGCCAGCCACGTGACACACAGTTTCATAAGATTTACATACAGCGGCACGAGAATGTCAGGTGGGTGTGCGCGTGTGTATTTGTGATTGTATTCGTTTGTGTGCGTGTGTGTGTGTGTAAAGCGAGCGTCTCTTTCAGCTTGTGTCTGTGTATGAATTTATTTGCATGCAAAGTCAATAAATATGCTTGGCGCGCGCATATGTGTGTGTGTGCGTAACCCGACCATTGAATTTGTACGTACAGTAAAGCATACATTTAACGAACACAGAAGCTAACAGTGCAGGCTGCTTTAAAGAGATGTCGAAGAATTGATCAAGAATCATACGCATGTCTGTCAATCAATAATTAAACCTGTTCAATTTCTAACATTTTTTTAATTTGTTTCAAAATGGCGACTACTTTTCATTATTTTCAATATTTGTAGCTAGCGTATCTGTGTTGTTTTTATTTTTTTGTTAGTATCTGATTCTAATGTTAACATATATTTTTCCGTTAAAAGGTTGAATGTCCGTTTCAGGGAATTTTTAGCTGGCATTTCTGATTTAAATTTCACAATATAATTTTTCAGACATTTTTGTATGAATAAGAGATGTTTTTTTTTCTTTCTAAAAATTTAAGGTAAAATATCGACACTTGGAGCTGTTCGCATAAGGGAGGCTTTACTGTACGCATGTCAAGCAACAACTTCACATTACCAACTGTCACACACACAATTACACACGCACACACGGACAAGCACACACAATTACACGCGCACAGCAGTTACACTCAACATAAAGCATACTTCAGGGCGCACCTGTTTGCTGTCTTTAGCCCCCCTCCCCCTGCCCTCCCCTTCTCCTCCTCCCCTATTCCCCTCCAGTCACATTTTCAGTATTAAATTACGCGCTGAGCCGCCTAAGCTGCTGCTCTCAAAGGAACTGTCGTCGTTTTTGGCTGGCGCAAGGATTTCAGCAAATTTCCCATAAAAGTCAAACTCAAAGCCCGTTCACGTTTTAAATAGAAAGTTTCGCCCAAAAATGCGACTCTCTGCCAGTTGAATACATTAAAGAATTCCTTGGGCGCCATACAGCCACACAAACACACACACACACACACCCACACACACACCCACACACACATACAACTACGGCAAACTATGCTTGACTCCAACAACAGTTGCAAACTGTAATATTTGCACTTTATTTGAACTCTGGCCACTCTTTTTATTTGCCTTACTATTTTTTTTTTTTTGTTCTCACTCTTTCCAGCATTCTGTTTGCGGACATTTGCGGTTTCACCAGCCTGTCGGATCAGTGCACGGCGGAGGAGCTAGTGCGTCTGCTGAACGAGCTATTTGCACGGTGAGTCCATTGCCAGGTCCAATAATGACAGGCCCCCGTCTCTCTCCGTGTGAGTGTCTGTTGTTCTGCCAACTTGCTTTTTTTTTTTTGTTGCTTTTTCCATTTTGCTCTTTGCTGGCCTCCGGCCATGTCAAACGGTCTAACAAATGGTGATGCCGGCTGAAACAGAGGCACATTCTGGCACAAATTAATTGCCGCCTGGCTGGCTGGCCGGGCTTAGGGCCCAGCAAAAATAGACCTCCGGCTTGAATTTTGGCCGGGTGTTTGTCAGGCACTTTATTGATTCCCATCGAATGGGCAATGGGTGGCTGCACAATAACCATTTCCTGGTATTTATTGTGTGCAAGGACGAACATTTACCTTATTGAGTAGCCCGAAAACGGGCTGTTAATAGATTAAACACAACACAAAAATACCGATAAATTAGCAGCACAGCCAATTGCTCTGAGCTGCACTTAACGCTTAAACATGTATTTTAAATCCAGCAGAAAACTATTTGCAACTTTAAGAAATATGCATACAAATATTTAATTAGTTGTTATTAATAAAAAGTTGCGAGTTCTATTGCAACTTTTCGTGCTGCATGCTAAGCTTTAGCAACTTTTTAATTGAATAATTAAAAAGCGCTGCGTTGAGTGAGCTCAAAGCCTTAAATATTAAATATTTAGGCCAAGTTTTTTATTTGATTTTTGCTGTATTTAAGTTTAGCTGAACAGTTCATCATTTAATGTTGTTTACTGCCCAACTCCAACTCCTTCTCTCGTTACTTCATTGCAGCTTTGATCGATTGGCTGCTGAGCATCATTGTCTGCGCATTAAGCTGCTGGGCGATTGTTATTATTGCGTCTCCGGTTTGCCGGAGCCCCGGCCGGATCATGCACACTGTGCTGTTGAGATGGGACTCGATATGATTGACGCCATAGCGTGAGTATAACAACAGAACAGAACACAACCAACACACACAAAATGCTCTGTGGCTTTGTATTGTGTGTGTGGCTTTTGTTGTGCTGCCTCCTTTTTATACCCTGAACCCATTGAAATTGGGTAAAAAGGGTATAATGTATTTGTGCAAATGTATGTAACAGGCAGAATGATGCATCTCCGACCCCATAAAGTATATTTATTTTTGATCAACATCAATAGCCGAGTTGATTTAGCCATGTCCGTCTGTCTGTCTGTCCGTCTGTCTGTCCGTCCGTCCGTCCGTCCGTCCGTCCGTCCGTCCGT
This sequence comes from Drosophila montana, assembly GCF_035044405.1. Classification (NCBI taxonomy): domain Eukaryota; kingdom Metazoa; phylum Arthropoda; class Insecta; order Diptera; family Drosophilidae; genus Drosophila; species Drosophila montana. The sequence continues at coordinate 548,511 of NW_026996406.1, forward strand.
CCGTCCGTCCGTCCGTCTGTCCGTCTGCCCGTATGTATGAACGCAAGGATATCCGAACCTATAAGAGCTAGAGACTTGACATTTTAGGTGTAGGTCCTCCTAGTGCCCGCGCAGATCGAGTTTGTTTCCGATATTCGATAACTTGCCCCGTTTCCAAGTTATCGATAAAAATCGATTTAGGCAATTTTGGTAAATAATATGATCTAGAGTCACCAAACTTGATATGTAGCTTCCAGAATAGTATATATATATCAAGTATCTTTCATTTTATTCCTATCGCCTGTCGGAAGAAGAGGGTTCAGGGTATCCCCTAGTCGAGAGCTGCCGACTAGAATCTTTTACTTGTTTTTTACTACCTTTACTCTTCTACCCTCTCTCTCTCTCTTGCACTCTCCCTATATCAGCCTGGTGCGCGAGGTAATGGCCGTGAATGTGAACATGCGTGTGGGCATCCATACGGGTCGGGTGCACTGCGGCGTTTTGGGCCTGGTCAAGTGGCAGTTTGATGTTTGGTCCAACGACGTCACACTGGCCAATCATATGGAGAGCGGCGGCATACCCGGGTAAGTATCGATGACGATGACGATGACACTCCACTCGCCAGCTAATGGCAACAAAATAGAATAGTGCCTGTTAATTACTTAGTGTCAGCCAAAGTTGGACAATGGCCAGCAACCACTTCAAAGCTGAGCCCTTTACGGATTTTCTCTTTGAGCCGCTTAAGCCCCAAACGAAAGACAGACCCAATGACACATTATACCCAATGTCTTGGCTTTGTCTTTTCCCAAACACATTTCGCTTGATTATTTTCCTGCGCTGTGAGAGACGCCTTAGTGAAGCCCTTGCTGGTCACTGGTCACTTTGGTGGTTTGTGGTTTGTGGCTTGTGGTCGACGTGTGCCACTTTACGACAGCTGAGAATTATGTTTTTGACCCGCTTTGATATGCTCGCCGACAAGTATGCAATGAAAAGCAGTTGAGTCCTTATCGCGTGCACCGCCCACAATCCATTCGAGGGCCAAAAACTTTTGCTTGCAAGCACCAACCGCCAAAGCCGCTGACAAGTTTGTCTCATTTCCGCTCTGAAAGCCCTTGTCCTCTTCTATGTGAGTGTCGTGCAATTAAAGCCAACTTTGGCTTGCCCCAGCCACAGAAATTTCAGCTCGTACGTTTCTCACTTCCAGGAGCGGACTTTGTTTAACCTTAAACATATTATCTGTATCTGTATTAGAGTGGTGAGAATTCATTTTATGATCGATTCAAAACGATTATCCTTATATTCTTTGAAACTGAATACTAGATTTGATGATCCTTATATTCTTTTAATTTTGAACAAGAATAATGTTGACAGATTGAGATGACAAATTGGTGAGAATTAGAGGAATTAAAGGATTTTTGAGGATAACATTTTTACATGAATTTCAACCAGGAATAATGTTGCCAGATTTAGATGGAAAATTGATCTAGAAACCAAACCATGAAGAAAAAGACAAACCTCGTGAAAACCGGATTAGATTTGACCGAGTTATGGAGGTGGTTAAGTTGCCGATTTTACATGAATTTCGACAAAAAATTATGTTGTCAGATTTAGATGCCAATTTGATCCATACTTTACGAAAATCGGTTGAGTTTTGACCAAGTCATGGGTGTGGGAACTTCCGACCTAAGTCTTTATGGGATATTTGAAGGTACAATTTTTACATGAATTTCGACCAAAAATAATGTTGTTAGATTTAGATGCCAAATTAATCTAGAGGCCAAACCTTGTACAAAAATCCATACTTTATGAAAATCGGTTGAGTTTTGGCCGAGCTATGAGGGTGGGAAATTTTGGCCCATGTCTATATAGGGCGTTTGAGGGTACCATTTTTACATGGATTTCGACAAAAAATTATGTTGTCAGATTTAGATGCCAAATTGATCTAGAGGCCAAACCATGAACAAAAAGCCATACTTTATGAAAATCGGTTGAGTTTTGACCAAGTTATGGGTGTGGGAACTTCCGACCTATGTCTTTATAGGATATTTGAAGGTACCATTTTTACATGAGTTTCGACCAAAAACAATGTTGTTAGATTTAGATGCCAAACTGATCTAGAGGCCAAACCATGAACAAAAAGCCATACTTTATGAAAATCGGTTGAGTTTTGGCCGAGTTATGAGGGTGGGAAATTTTGGCCCATGCCTATATAGGACGTTTGAGGGTACCATTTTTACATGAATTTCGACCAAAAATAATGTTTTTAAATTTAGATGCCAATTTGATCTAGAGGCCAAACCTTTATGAAAATCGGTGGAGTTTTGACCAAGTTATGGGTGTGGGAACTTCCGACCTATGTCTTTATGGGATATTTGAAGGTACCATTTTTACATGAATTTCGACCAAAAACAATGTTGTTAGATTTAGATGCCAAATTAATCTTAAGGCCAAACCTTGTACAAAAATCCATACTTTATGAAAATCGGTTGAGTTTTGGCCGAGCTATGAGGGTGGGAAATTTTGGCCCATGTCTATATAGGACGTTTGAGGGTACCATTTTTACATGAATTTCGACCAAAAATAATGTTTTTAGATTTAGATGCCAATTTGGTCTAGAGGCCAAACCATGAACAAAAAGCCATACTTTATGAAAATCGGTTGAGTTTTGGCCGAGTTATGAGGGTGGGAAATTTTGGCCCATGTCTATATAGGACGTTTGAGGGTACCATTTTTACATGGATTTTGACCAAAAATAAGGTTGCCAGATTTAAATGCAAAATTGATCTAGAGTTCAAACCATGAACAAAAAGCCATACTTTATGAAAATCGGTTGAGTTTTGGCCGACTTATGAGGGTGGGAAATTTTGACTTATTTCTATATAGGATATTTGAGGGTACCATTGAGACATGAATTTCGACCAAAAATAATGTTGTCAGATTTTAATGCAATATTAAAATGGAGGCCAAATCCTGAAGAAAAAACTAAATCTCTTGAAAATCGTATGAAATTCGACCGAGTTATGGGAGTGGGAAATTTTGACCTATATGCGATACAAGCAGGTATAACCCGGCCTTGCCCGTGGCACGTATAAAATTAATTAAATTTCAAAGTCCAAGCTTAAATGATCTTTTATTTTTGTCAGTTTTTCTCTCATCTTCCTTAAAATAATCTTTTGACTTTTAAATTGTCAGGCCCAGATTCTGTTGATCAGTTTCCTGCCTGCATTTGCAAAGAACTTTCCGATTTCGTGTGAACTTCATCTTTGATCTTTCCCTACTCAAGAAATGAAACACTGTTATATTTTCTTAAGTCGTAAACGGGCGCCCATTTTATGTGAATTCCGCTCCTGTCGCTTCGTTTGGCTGCTTGCATTTTGAAGGAACTTTAACCTCTCGACACTTGGTCGAGTGTCGCTGCTTCGAAGCGATTGCAATGTGTGGCTGTAATGGCTGTAATAGCTGTAATTTTTGTTGTTGTTGTTGTGCAAATTTGCATACCCCGCCGCACTGTGTGTGTGTGTGTGTGTGAGAGAGTGGGTGTGTGTTGTGGTTGGTGGGGGCGTCAAGTTATTGGCAAGTCAACCGACCCCAGCCCACCCCACCTCGCCTCGTCTCGGCCTCTGCCTGCCTCTCTTTGGCCAATCGTCGAATCGATTATGGAGCTGTTGCATGCCACGCCCACCACGCTAACTGGCCAGCACTTGCTGCTGCTGTTGATTCAGTTGCTTCACTTTCAACAACACTTCAGCAATTTGTTTCGGCACGACTTTGGCTCCTATGTGGGTCAGCAGCAGCAGCAACAGCAGCAGCTCGTTTGTTAGCCCTGTCTCAAGCGAAATTAAAAGCAAATAGCTGCAGTGAGCCTCAGGGCAGGCAGGAGGATTCCCTTAGCCTGATAAGCGGCAAGAGGCATGCAACAGCAGCAGCAGCAGCAGCAGCTGAAACGGCAACTGCCTGGCCAATCCATAACAAAGCGCCATGTAATTATCAATAGAATCAACAACTTGGCGCAGAGTTTTGCTGCAGCCGCAGCCATTGTTGCAGCCCCGCGGCGCGTGGCACGTGGCACGTGGCACGTGGCAGTGCCTGGAAAAGAATAACATAATAAGCTGCTGCTGCCGGCTTCCCGCTGCGGCAGCTATAAAAAAACATTAAAAAGTATTTACACAACAGCATCTCCGGGCTAGGGGGTGTGGCATCGGCAAGTGCAGCATGTAATGCCACATAATGGCTGTGGTTATGGCAACCAAAAAGCGCTCCACATGTTGCCGAGGCATGTTGTCCCCCTTTCAATGTTCCGCCTGCCATGTGGCAAATCCTGCAATTTCTCTACCCTTACAGACGCGTGCACATTACGAAGGAGACGCTCAAGTGCTTGGATGGCGATTACGAGGTGGAGGCGGGCAAAGGAGCCGATCGAAACTCCTATCTCAAGGATCATCAGATTGAGACATATCTGATAGTGCCGGGCGATATCTACAGGCCGGTTAGTATCGTAAAGATTAATAGTTAATCAGCAATAACAAGCTGTTTTTATTGAACCTGCAGCACAAGAAATCGCGCAATCGCCTTCAGGTAAATGGCAACATATCCAAGGAGCTGCGCATGATGGGCCATGGCACCGCACAGAAGCACGCATCCAAGTAAGTGCACAGAGAAAACAAAAATCAAGAATTTCGTACTTGAATCAAGTAAGCCCGGACGTAAAAGTACGGTAAGACTGGTAATACTTGATTCAAGTATGAAATTCTTATTTCAAGTATAACCTTTTAAGTACAAAATTACTGGAATCAAGCTTTGTTTGTTACGTTTTTCAGCCTCTTTACGCTGAATTTAATCGGAATAGTATTGAATCAAGTTTTAATGATTCTTAATATAAGACCAATATGTTCTTAATACAATTCCATTTTGAGCTTGAAATACGCTGAATTTAAGAACGGAATAGTATTGAATCAAGTTTTAATGATACTTAATATAAGACCAATATTATCTTAATACAATCTCAGTTTGAGCTTGAAATAAGTTTGTATAAATCTTGATTCAAGAGCTCACGAACTTAAATCATACTAAATTTATGACCCAAAATAATTATATTAATCACATTTTGGTATTTTTTTCAGCCTTATTACGCTGAATTTAAGAACGGCATAGTATTGAATCAAGTTTTAATGATTCTTAATATAAGACCAATATGTTCTTAATACAATTCCATTTTGAGCTTGAAATAAGTTTATTTGAATCTTGATTCAAGACTAAATTTATCACCCAAAATACTTGTATTAATCACATATTGGTCTTTTTTCAGCCTTATTAAGCTGAATTTAAGAACGGAATAGTATTGAATCAAGTTCTTAATTCAATTCCAGTTTGAGCTTGAAATAAGTTTATATAAATCTTGATTCAAGAGCTCACGAACTTAAATCATACTTAATTTATGACCCAAAATACTTGTATTAATTACATTTTGCTCCTTTTTCAGCTTTATTACGCTGAATTTAAGAACGGCATAGTATTGAATCAAGTTTTAATGTTTCTTAATATAAGACCAATATGTCCCTAATACATATAAAAATAAAATAAGACCAATATGCTCTTAATACAATTAAAAAGTTTATATAAAACTTGATTCAAGAGCTCAAGAACTTAAATCATACTAAATTTAAGACCCAAATGTTGGTCTTTAATCAAGATCAATTTAGTTTTTAGCTTTGAAGCTGGGAACAGCAGCCACAACAAACCCACTCAAATGAATCACTTTCTTTTGCAGATTTGGATTTGGTGACAGCTCGGAGAGTCACAAGGATCCCGAGGATGAGGTCAATGAGTACTTGATGCGCGCCATCGATGCACGGAGCATCGATCATTTGCGGGCCGAGCACTGCCAGTCGCTGTTGCTGTGCTTCAAGAGCGCCGCGCTGGAGCACAAGGTGAGTCAGAGAGGAGCCACATTCGCTTGGCTCCAGCTTAACCCTAATCCTTTGTACTTTAACGCAGTATGACAGCGAGCCGGATCGCATGCTCTGCGTTTATTTCTACTGCAGTCTCCTCGTCCTGCTGGGCACCACACTTATGCGCTTTGCGGTCTTTGACATGTGAGTGCTTTATGATTATTTTATAGCTGGCTCTAAGTGCAACTAGTGTTGCGCATAATCCGTGCTGTTGTCGGGCAAAATATATCCATATTTCAACTCGCTACTCCTCTAGCTCCATACCCTGCCTGGTGACGTCCATTGGCTCTTTGCTGACGCTGCTTTTGTTGGTCTTCCTGATGGCCTGTCACAAAATCAATTTGCAGGTAAGCAAAATAGTTTCTAGTCCATTCTCCCACAAACAACCCCTGCACAGCTTATGCGAATTTTGACAGGTAATTTATAACACATTAAAGCAGACACCTCCGAGCTCATTAAGTATACGTATATATATATTCGTGAGCTGATTTGATAGAGCTGTGTCCATCCTTGTGTCTGTTTTTATGCCAACTCATCTCAGTTTTGAAGATATCCTTGTATAGGTTTGTCTAATAATTCTAGGCAGTACATAAGTCGAATTCGGCTGCAGTGGAACATTATATTATTGCCTTGCTTCTCAGGTTTTGAATATTTTGCTCACTTTAATATTACCCATTTTAGAGGAATTTCAACACTTTCACTTGAGTTGGAGAAAAAAGGAATTTATTTTCCAATTTTTGACAGATGCATGTATAACTTTCCTTGCAAAACTTTCCCTTCTTTCAAAAATACTTTGATAAATATTGACATTTAAAGGAGTTTACCTCTTGCCTCTTTCAAATTAACATTATTTTCATGAACATCCAACTTCTATATCATATAGCTCTATGGGAAAAACCTTTAGATTTTTTATTTTATACATTTTGTTTGCTTTATTTCAGTTTAACTGTTAATATGGGAACAACTTAAATTAAATTTATATGAATATTTACAATAAAACGTTTTCTACTGTTAAGACTAACATAAAAAATGTACAAGGATCTGAGATCCGCAATCTCCTCCGCACTCGGACTCCTCCAATTCTACGCCTCTTTAGAAGGCGCCTTAAACCGTTCGAAAAATGAGTTTAGTAAGCAAAACTTTATTTTGTCAAGATATCTTGATCGAACGAAGCAATTGCAAGGTTTAATCTGACATTTCTGCAGAGCCTTATCATACATCTTCTATAGAAACAAAGGCTCGAATATGAAGAGTATTTGGTATTTAGCCGTAGAAAGCCTTTATTTTTTTCTTATATCGTATATCTGTTTTCAAGGGTCTTTAATCTGCTTCAGCTCGCAGATACTGCTCCATCTTTTGTGATAAATTTGTATTTCATTTCAGCTGCCCATCGGAATGAAGCGCTTCTCATTGCGCGTTCACAGCAATCGCACCTTGTCACAGTTGTTCGCCTTTGCCACCGTGTCGCTGATTGTTTTGACCACGTTGCTGGCCATGGTAAGCGGGAATGAAGCTCTTAAGTTGTGCTTTTAGTTATAATAACATAAACAATGTCCAAATCCCCGAAATGCCAGTTTCTTGTTTTATGCATAATTTGTGCGCGCAACAAATTGCGGCCTAATATCTACAAGAGTCGCATCTTTCAAGTTGCCAGGCTGCCTTCTTCTTCTTCTTCTTCTTATTCAGTTTTTTCTTGGCCCATTTAAGTGAAGTTCAAAATAATAAAAATGAAATTTACGTTTTGTAGCTGAAATACAATTTTTCGAGGGCGTTTGCCTGAGCCAACTCAATGCGGTTGCTTTTGTTCTCTTTGGGACGCGACAAAACAAAAGTTTTTCCATTAAAGTTGGGCAGACAACACGCCAAGCAACAGGAGGGGAGGTGGGGTATGAGGAGGGGTAGGCTGGCTGGGAGGCAACAAAAATGCCAGCCACGTTTCATACATGAAGTGTGCCCCATTTATGTGCTACTTGTTACCTGCCACATGCCCCCAAGGCAGGTTCAAAGCCTCCGTCAGCGCTTTGACATTTAGTTGTCAACTTGTGCCCCTCTCCCTCACTCCCTCCCTCTCTCTCTGGCACTCCATTTCTTGGCTTACTCTGTATCTTTATCGGCCACGTTTAATGGCACTTGCGAGCCGCATTCGCTATTCATTTAGCAACGACTTTTTTTTATTGCCATTGGCTGAGAGTGCGTGTTAGGCGCCTCGTTAAACTCGAAGCGCTGTTAAATGGCATTTCCAGGTGACTTGGTCGTGCTGCTAATTAGCCGCCAATTGTAATCGCTGCCTTCTATATAGATGGAGGAATCAATGCGTCAACTGGAGCTGCTGCATAATGAATGGCTCGATCTACAATTGAATGTCAGCGAACTGGAACGAACGAAGCTGGGACTGGAGCCAGAGCAGCAGCTGCTGCCTGAGGAAAGCTGTGATTACTATTTGGCCTACAATGTAAGTTGTGATACCCTATCAAGAAAGGGAAAGGGTGTCATCTATAAAGTATATATATTATTGATTAACCAAAGCAATTTAACCCTCTCCGTCTGCGTGTGTGTTAGAAGAGCTTTAGAATCAAAATTTGGAATATACGTTTTTGTATACCTTTCGCAGACAACATATTTTAAATTATTCGATAACTCACGTCAATCCTCCTAAACCGATAAATATCGATTCTTAAGCACGGGTGTCTTTCAGTATCTTATGAGTTTGAGATACTAAAGCTGAAATTAAGTCTTTACCTTGCGCAGATAAGGTTTATCATAATCTTCCGATAGTTAACATGATTTCTGCTAAATCGATAAATATCGATAACGATTAAACATCAGGCTTATTCACCAAATAGAGAAGTCTTAAGAATTAACTTTTTTCATAATGTAAAGAACCATACTCGGTGTATAAATCCTTCTCACTCAGCAGTTGGACACAGAGTATCCGCTAGTCGGGCACTCTCAACTCAGCCGCACTCGTTTTAAGAAATGCATTCCACGTCTTTGCCTTGTTATATGTATACATATAGAGATTTCGATAGTTTTACTTTTATTATATCTTGTTGCAGACATTCCTGCTGTTAACGCTGCTCTCGATGATGTGCTGTGCCACGTACCAAGTGCTGCGCATCCTGCTGAAGCTGTTGCTGCTCCTCTTGGCTGCCGGCTGCTACATGGCCTGCTCCTCATATTTGTATCTGAGCAGCAGGGAAATGAGCGCCGACTTGGCGTAAGTATTCGCCTCCCCCCCTCTCTGTCTCTCCCGCTCTCTCTCTCTCTCTGCCGGTTGAATGAGAATCAATTATGCTGTAATATAATTTGGCGCAGTTGCCCCCCGACCTCCCCTCTCCCGTCTCCCGCCTCCCGGGTTTTTCCCGGCTGGCACAGCTGAAAATGCTGAAAATGCATTTAGAGCAGCCGCAAACAGCATTAAAATTGTATTTAGCACTTGGCGCTGGCTTCATTTATCAGACAACCGGCTGAGACTTGGCTTCCACCACAACTACATTCACAACTACATTCACAACATTCTGTTTCTTATTACACATTTTGCTGCCTGGGGCCTGCTCCACATCAACGTCCACCTCCTCCCGCTTGTACTTCGACTGCGTCTTGGCATTGCGCTTCAATGGACTGGAATAACTTGGTCTACTGCTGCAATTGTTGCACTGTCTAGCAATGAGGAGGCCCTGCTGCGCTATATAATTGATTCAATCTTCCTATTTGCATTTATGCTCGCCCTGATCTTCCACAGTCACCAAACGGAGGCCACCTACCGCTTGGACTTCATCTGGAAGCTGCAGGCAACGGGTAAGTTTCAACGTTATCTACATTTTCGGCTGCTAATTAGCAATTGCAACTGCAAACTTATAGCCGACTGACTGACTAAACAACTGACAGTCTCTCTCTCTGTCAATAACAATAACAACAACAACAAGTTCCGCCCACTTTCCTCCCCCTTTGGGCAACTGGCAACATTCGGTGGCTGATGCCAGCTGCTCATCTTCTGCGTTTCCGTTGGCTCTGTTGTTCAAAAGGATTTTCATTAGTATTAGTACACACACTCACACACACACTCACACACTCGCACACACCCCACACACGCACACATATAGCCGCACACTAATACACTCGGAACAATCACAATCGTGTTTGACTGGCGCCTGAGCTTATGCAGCGCTTTTTAACGCTTCTCTTTAATGCCCTATATTCAGAGTTTTTAATGCGGGTATATTGGGCTTGGGGAGTCAATTTGTCTTCCTTCAAAATAAATGTTTGTATTGAAACACGCAACAGCTTAGATACTTAGTAATAGAATAAAACAATATATTTATCTAGAAGAAGTATATAAAATATGGAATTCTGAAAAACCACTTTAATTTTAAAAATAATATATTTAATTTTAACAAATTACAAAAACGTATTTCTACACACAATTCGAATAATTTCCTTTATTTATTATCAAAATTGTGATAAAATTAGGAGAATTCTGTGACCAGTTCCACTTAAACGTTTAGTTTGGTAGGTTCTGATATATTATATTTAATAATCGTTATTAAAAAATAATAATTGCATGTGACAGAGTTGAAATTGAAAATAGATAAGAGATAAGCTAAAACGAGAAAATATAAAAAATGTAATATTAAAAGACGTCTGTTTAAGGAAAGCTTGCACTAAAACCCGGACTTATATATGTGGAGAACCTGGTTCACGACCTAATTAAAAGGCGTGGCATTGGTTCAAACCGTGAAGGAAACCATCAACATTTGCTGTGACGGCCTTGGTATAGACACTAATGAGACCCTCATCTTAGAGATCCTTCAGACATTGACAACTTGCAAACCTTGACAACTCATCTTAGACATATATATACTTATTGCACTGTAAACAGGGTATCTCTTGGTCGTGCACAGCCGACTGCTGTACGCTCGTATATTTTTGTAATTTTTTTTGCTGTACGCCTTACGCTTCGGTTAACTGATAAACTGATATTTCAATTTCACGCTGCTGTTTTTTGTGTTTTCTTGCTCGTATATTTTTCTTTTTTTTTATCTTTTCTTTTTTTTCTACATATCTGGAACACGTGTTCGCTTTCGTAACGCGCAGAGGAAAAAGAGGATATGGAGCATTTGCAGGCTTATAATCGTAAACTGCTCGAAAATATTTTGCCCGTACATGTCGCTGAGCATTTTCTGAGCCGCGAGAAGCACCTCGATGTGAGTATTAAATGTATATGTATAAATACTTGTGTGTGTGTGTGTGCGTGTGTGTGTGTGTGTTGCAAGTTTGGTTGCTGGCAATTTGCAATGTATTTAAAAGCTTGAAAACTTTTGTGCCTAGCAACAAGGCCAACAGCAGAGGTCGTTTGATAAGTATATCCCAGTCCCCGCACCTGCCCTGACTTTGGCACAGCCTCCGTCTCCGCCTCCTTCTCCGCCTCCGCCTCCGCCTTGTTATGCTACTTTTACGGCTGGCACATATGCCCGCTGGCCGCATACATGTTGCGGCTTGCAACGGTTCAATGCGCAACGGGCACACGCAACTGTGCCGTGGCAAGGGGACGCTACTTGCCACATTAAGTGTGCAATCAACAACTTTTAACCAAATCACATGAGCAGCCACACATTTGGAAACCATCGACGTGTGGTCTGCGATACCCTGTGTGTGCGGATATCTGTGTGTGCTCTGGACAAGAGTTGACCGCATTCCGTAAGTTCTTTCGTGATGTAAGCAAGCCACATCGCAAGTGTTTCGCCCAGGCGATAGGCTTTAATTATCCATGGGAAATGGCTTTATAACTCTCAAAGGCATCGGAAGAGAGAAGCTTCCGTCTTGAAGATAAGAACGCGATAGAAAGGCGACATCTATAAAACGAATCTCCTTCGGATCTTCCGTTATTAAAAATATCACAATCCCATGCGAAAATCGCAATTGATTCTACCAGGCGAAACGTCTTTCTACATTTAAGGGGAAACACTTTCGTATCTCCCAGGCGATAGGCTTTCTTATCAGCCAGGTGAAACGTCTTACAATTAGCCAGGTGAACTGGTTTTATAACTCTCAAAGCAATCGGAAGACAAGAGATTCCATTATTTAAAATATCCCAATCCCAGCACAATTGATTATTCCAGACAAATCGTCTACCTCTATTTAAGCCGAATCGCTTTCCTATCTCCCAAGCGACACACTTGTATTTCAACGAATTGCATATGCCTGATTGAATGTCCAACACTTGCTCAACTCTTTAAACCTTCAAGGGTTCTGCTCGGGTTAATGAAATTTTTCGCATTTGACCGCTTTTGCAGGATCTTTATCACGAGCAATGCGATTCCGTTTGCATACTCTTTGCCAGCATACCGAATTTCTCCGAGTTCTACGTCGAGCTGGAGGGCAACAACGAGGGCGTCGAATGCCTCCGGCTGCTCAATGAGATAATTGCCGACTTCGATGAGCTGCTCAGCGAGGAGCGTTTCCGGTAAGTTGAGTTCCTTTCTCTTAAGTTTTTAAGGTAGTAAATTTTATGGTGTAATAACATGTTAAAAATTACCATGAGAAGTTCCCGAGGCTCTCCCCAGACTCCAACTCCCAAACTTATGTCAAGAGTTAACCAATTTTCATGATTGATGACATTTTGGTCATAGTTTGACCTCAGGATCAATTCTGTATTAGCTGATCTGGATTATATTTTAACAGTTGCATTGAGAAAATCAAGAGCACCGGCGCCACATACATGGCTGCTTCTGGCCTGACGGCGAACACCTGCGACCAGGTGAACTTTAGCCATGTCACCGCAATGGCCGACTATGCGCTGCAGCTGTTCGACAAGATTGAGGAGGTCAACATGCATTCCTTCAACAACTTTCGCCTGCGCATAGGTGAGCATTAGCCCAAAAGATATGCCAAAAACAAAAAGAAAAACTTTATCGCGTTTTATTTTCTTTTCTTTCCCTGCAGGCATTAATATTGGTCCCGTCGTTGCGGGCGTCATCGGCGCCTGCAAGCCCCAGTATGATATATGGGGCAATGCTGTGAACGTGGCCTCGCGCATGGACTCCACGGGTCTGGTGGATCACATACAGGTGAGTTGAACGAACGGTAGGTCACCTTTTCGGGGCGGATTTTTCGTTGCGGATTTCTTAGCCTGCCAAATGTCACTTTAAAAAATAAATTAACAAGAGAGCTCAACGCGTGAGTGCGCGACTATTAGATACCCTGCAATCAGCTTTAAATTGAGATACATAAAAATACACAATACGGGCACACAAGACAGAATGCGGGCACACACGCAAGCCCATTATTATCATTAGTATCATTACTATTATTACTATTATTATTATTATTATTATTATTATTACTATTATTATTATTATTATTATTATTATTATTATCATTATTATTATCATTATCATTATCATTATCATTATCATTATTATCATTATCATTATCATTATCATTATCATTATCATTATCATTATTATCATTATTATCATTATTATCATTATCATTATCATTATCATTATCATTATCATTATTATCATTATTATTATTATTATTATTATTATTATTATTATTATTATTACTATTATTATTATTATTATTATTATTATTATTATCATTATCATTATCATTATCATTATCATTATCATTATTATCATTATCATTATCATTATCATTATCATTATCATTATTATCATTATCATTATCATTATCATTATCATTATCATTATCATTATCATTATTATCATTATCATTATCATTATCATTATCATTATCATTATCATTATTATCATTATCATTATCATTATCATTATCATTATCATTATCATTATCATTATCATTATCATTATTATTATTCGAAAGCTATGATATTGTGAAGACTTAAAGTTGACGATATATACCAAAAATTCAGTGCATACCTTTAGTATTTTTTTTTCATCTAGGAGTAGCGAGGATATTCAATATTTATTATCTATATAATTTCCAATATATGTCAAGTCGAACTATCCGTGTAATGTCCGTATTTTAGTCACAGGGTATTCAAAGAAAACTTGTCAATAGCCGTTGCCGTAGCCACGCCCCCTAATCAATAGCTGACCAGCAGGAGCAGCTGGCGAAATGGGCAACAGGCTGCGCTTCACTCGCACGCATTGCGTATACGCCTCATACAATTTTCATGGGCATTAGAAAGTGCCCACGCACTGAAACTTAAACACACAAACACACACATACTTGACTACAAAATGACGTATACACACACACGTACACATCTGCAGCTTTTGATTTTATTTGCCGTGCGTCGTCGATAAAAGCGAAGCGCATGAAAATTTGCAAAGAGAAATAAATTATTAAGCGGACAAGGGATAAGACGATAAGAGAGGACAGGCGTGGCAGAGCGGGAGGTCGGCAGGTGTTGGTCTGAGTTTTATCATGAAATATTGAGCACAGGTTTTGCCACTGATTGTGAGTATGTGTGTGTGTGTGTGTGAATAAAGCAAATGCTGGCGCACGCGGTGCCAATGAACTTGTCACTTTGAATTTATTTTCTTATCTCTCTCCCTTCACCTCTTCCCCCTCTCTCCTCTTTCACTTTGTTTGCTGCCAAATGAAATCAACACCTTTTCACGGCGTCCAGGTGACCCAGGAGATGCAGCAGCTGCTGGAGTGCCGCGGCTTCGAGCTCACCTGCCGCGGCAGCGTCAATGTCAAGGGCAAGGGTTCGATGATAACCTATTTTCTCAAGGGCAAGGCAGAGCTGCCCGCGCTGGCGACACCCACAGTTGCCGTGGAGCAGAAGACAGCAGACGAGGCGCCGGCAGAAACAACGCCAGAGTCGCCGCCAGCCATAGAAGCCACCGCAGCTGTAGAGGCACATTCACACCCGGAAGAGGAAGATAACAATGATGATGATAATGTTGAGGACGACGACATTGATCTCAACTCGAACATGCAAAACTTGACCGCACAACGCCGCAAATCTCTCTGCCGGCAGCACAACATCTCCTCGTCGTTTGGCACCAATGTCAGCTCCACGGGCATCACGCCCAGCATCTCCAACAGCTCCAGCGTGGTGACAATTGGGGCGATGCCCGTGCTGATGCGTAATGCGGAGAGCTGTGCCACGCCCACAGTGCCGCCGAGAACGCTGGTGGCGGAGCTAAAGGAGGAGATCACGCGCGATGAGAAGAGCGCCTTGAAGGACTCCATCGAGAATCTGGAGATTCTGCTGAAGAACAACATCAGCCTCTCGGATCTGAGCAACAAGCAGCAGCAGAATCTGCGCGGCGAGGTGGTCAGCTGCAGCAGCTCCGCGACGGCGACGCTCCGGAAGCGGGACACCATCGTCAGCTTCCATGTGACCGAGACGCTGACCACAACGGCCGGATATACACAGCAGCAGCGCAAGCGGCGCTCGGTGAGCGCCATGGCCACCAGCTGCACCACCAGCAGCAGCTCCACCACAACCACGACACGTCTGCTCTCCAATGAGAGCCAGAGCTCCACGCAAACGGCACCCGGCACGCTGGAGAGCGGCGACAAGGCAGCCGAATGCCTGCGCGCTGGCCCGGATATGGATACGTATACGGATCCGTTTCCAGACGCGGAGGCGGACGCGGACGCGGGTCTGGGTCAGGTGCACGATTGGCAGCCGCGCACGGCCAGCCTGGAGCCGAATCGCAGCCCCATCAAGACATCCCAATCAATGAGTCCCATCGGCCTGGCCACCGAGGTCTTCGTGCTGCCGAACAGCCGCAGCATGATCCTCATCAGCAGCTCGGCAAATGGCAGCGCCAGCGGCAGCCAAGGAGGCAGCAGTCCCAGGGCAGGACTCCTGCAGCAGGTTAGCACCTAAATAGACCGTGGTGGTGGTGGTGGGGGTACCCAAGGTTCCCAAAGTGTGTGTAAATATGTATAAATTGCGGACAGACTGTCAGGCTGGGGGATTTGAGGATTAGAGGATTGGCTGCCCCGATATATATATAACATATATGCCCATCAGTATTTCATCCCCTGATTGTATTGATCTCGTTCCTTATGCTCTTTAACGACCAGGTGGCAACCCTGCATATCACAGCAAAACGAATTTGCAACAATTTTGAACTTAGATACTACGAGAAACCTTAGCTGTTGCCATAGGCTAGAGTTACGTTTAGTTGGTAAGGGGGAAGTCTGGTTCCTATTGTAGTCTTAGTCAGCGAGCCGGCCTAGGAAAGTGAAGCAACTGAATTTAAACTCAAATTACAGGGTATGCAAACTACAAGCAACAGTTTCTAAGCTCTGTTACATACGATATAACGAACTATATAGATATCCAGTCAATTTGAAAAACTAAAATGCAAATCGATTCAAGTAACAAATATTTATGTGAAACTGTTCCAAGTTACGATATCGACAACTCTCAACTTAAAGTTTAGTTTTTTAAGATTATCGAACTTGTTTCAACTGAAAGCGAATTCGTAATTAGGAACTGCGCTTATTTGAGAAATTGAATAAGTTCAAAACGAAAACCAAAACTCAAACTGTTAACGCGCTTTATGTGTATGTTAGTATTATATGTGTGTGTGTGTGTATTTAATTGAGTGAATGTCTGTGTGTGTGTATTTGTCTCAATGTTGCTGAAATCAACACTAAATTTTGAAATACTTAAACTATGTATAATATAACAAATACTTCAACTGAACTAAACCAAAGAGCAGATATACCAAAAAAAAAAACAAACAAACAAACAGATTACAAAAAAATCAATTCTCGCTGTGATTTCTATTATAAATGTATAGATTATTTTATAGACTTGTGTTACATAGTTTTAGCTTAAAACTCGAAAGCTTCAATGCAAATATGTTCCGAGTTTCAATTTCGCTTTTCTGAAATTCGGCGAAATTGGAGTTGGGAACATGTTTGAAAAGTTGTATTATGATATCTCATCGACTAGCGCCAATATGTGCCCAATTTTGATTTCGTCGAATAAAAAGCCTAGTTGAAATTGCGGCGAAATAGCGGCGAAATTGCAATTGGGAACATGTTTGAAAAGTTATATTATGATATCTCATCGACTAGCGCCAACATGTGCCCAATTTTGATTTCGCAGCAAAATCTTGTCGAAATTAAGGCGAAATTGCGGCGAAATTGCAATTGGGAACATGTTTGAAAAGTTATATTATGATGTCTCTTCGACTAGCGCCAACATGTGCCCAATTTTGATTTCGCAACAAGATCTTGTCAAAATTGCGGCGAAATGAAAGTTGGGAACATGCTTGTTGTATTATGATATCTCTTAACTATAATTTAACTAAGTTTTTCTACAAAATGAACAAGTGTTGGCAGCTGTCGTAGGTCTACTAAATATATATACGAAATATACATATATGTTTATGCATAGGATAAAACATATATCAAAGTACAATTGTGTCAATTTAAGTGAAAATGTTTAATGTTTAACGTAGTTCGCTGTTTGTTTAATTTAAATTCAATTCAATGTTAATTATTGTAAATGTCTCTCGCAAATGTTGTTAATAAAAAATGCGCAAATTACTTGGGAAAATTCCAAAAATTCGCCCTCTGAATAATAATTTATTATGCAAATGAAATTAAATTTATTTACAGCAAAACAGGCAAACAAACAAAGAGGACAATGCACGGCAGACGGTCACGTTAAATTTTGCGCGCACGACGCCAGAGGAAATAGTAGCCCAGCAGATGGAAGCCAAAGTAAATGCCCAGAATGGACAACAGATTGCGATAGAGATTCGACTCGCTGAAGCTGTACTTGTCCAGCACATCCTGGCCGGTATGGAAGCACGGCAGGTCCGCGCTCTCCCCAAAGCAGGCTGAGAAGAGAAACACGGAGAGAGAGAGAGAGAGAATCAATAGAGGGCCAGGATGCTTCCTCCTCCTGCTACTCACTGATGTTCTGCACGCCCGACCATTGGGCAATTGTCATGGCCTCGTTCGCGTAGAGCATCCAGGACAGAAATTGCGTCCAATAGAATGCCACAGGCAGGGAGCTGCAAACGACAAGCAAAGGGTTTAGCTTGGAATCCTTCAACTGGGCCCCGTTGCTCACCTGATCTTGATGAAGATGCCCGACGTTATCATAATTATGTAATCAAGCGGCACCAAATACGCCATGGCCAGCGGCACCGAGTTGAAGGCCGTAGAAAAGAAGCATCCACAGGCGGTGGCCACATTCATCACCAGCACCACGCAAATCGCCGTAATGCCAAATGCGTAGAGCGTGGCGCGCAGGCCCGTAATCCAATAGCAGATGACCACGAACAGCAGCGGCTCGATAATCATGCCAGGCAGCTGCCGATGGGAGATCAAAGCTAATCAAATAATCTTTGGAAGATAACCAACTAACCCACCATGGCCAATATATTGGCGACATAGTACTGCGCCGTGGAGTACAGGCCGGAGCGCGTCTCGCGCATGAAGAGCGGAAAGCCCTGCGGAAAGATGTTCAGCACGGAGTACATGGGGTGATAGGTGTTCTCCGATATCATGATGAATATCGTGCCCTGCAAGAAATCCCAATTGAAGTCTGCTATTAAACAAGGCAATTCCAACTGGACCCACCTGCACCGCCTGCACGCCCAGCTGCGTCAGCTCCGTGGTGCCCGCGAAGCAGGCGCCGATGATAAAGGCCATGGCCATCTTCTGCAGAAATCTCATCCATTGTACTGTGGGATCGCGGAGCAGCGTCAGCGTGGCACGCAGCCAGACCACATAGAAGCGTCTATACCAGGCCACGCCCCGGAACGAGTCCAGTTCCGTGTCGTAGGGAAAGTTGCCGGACTGAGCCATATGTATCTCCAGATTTACCAGCATATCCCGCTGCTTGGCCGCCGAGCTGACCGCAAACTGATCGCACAAATGCTGCGCGGAGCGTTGCGAGGCCTGCTCATAGCCGGGATCTGTGGCCAAGACACCGATGAGAAAATCCGCCGGATTATAGGCCTCCGGGCAGTAGTAGCCGTGGTCCGCAAAGAAGCTCAACGCGTGCTGCGGCGATCCGGTGAAGGCCACACGGCCATCCGCGAGCAGCATCACATTGTTGAAGTTGTCGAACAGCTGCGAGCTGGGCTGTAGATAGACATGGCAGGTAAGAGCAAGAAGCAGTTCCGGCTTATACCCGTACCTGATGAATGGTGCAGAGTATGGTGGTGCCCTTCTGGGCCAGCTCGTGCAGCGTGGCCACGAGCTGCTGTGCACTGTAGGAGTCCAGCCCGGTTGTGGGCTCGTCACAGAACAGAATCACCGGATTGTTGAGCAGCTCGACGGCAAAGGCCAAGCGTTTGCGTTCGCCGCCGGAGAGCACCTTGTCATCGTCGCCGCAGCCAATCCGTGTATTCGAGGCGGACAGCAGACCCGTGCGTTCCAGCAGCTCCCTGATAATAAGACGACGCTCTTCGCTCGAGACGCGCCGATCCAGGCGTAGATTGGCCTGCAAAATATAGAAGCTAGTGATGCTACTAAATGCAATTCCACTGGATGCAGACCATAAAGTTGAGATGCTCCAGCACGGTGAGGGCGCCAATGAAGAGATCATCCTGGTACACATAGCCGCTGATGCGATGCATGAAGGGTCCGACGCGCCGGCCATTGATCAGAATATCACCTTGAACCACAGTGCCCGCTAAAGGTCCATGTCCCAGAATAGAGAAT
Source organism: Drosophila montana (assembly GCF_035044405.1). Lineage (NCBI taxonomy): Eukaryota > Metazoa > Arthropoda > Insecta > Diptera > Drosophilidae > Drosophila > Drosophila montana. The sequence goes on from NW_026996406.1 coordinate 568,088, forward strand.
AGTTGATGTAGAAGTGTAGGGACAGGGGTTTGGGTGGGGGAGCGCGCTTATCTTATCTAGGAGTCTGCAGATAACCCACCTGGCTGCCTATAGGCGAGTGTTGACATTAGCGTCGTCTTGCCCGAGCCGCTGTGAATGAGATGTGCTTCATTAGTTGAGACATAAAACTATTTGGTCGGAGCTAAGCCCCGTCTTATCAGTCAAAGATTAGCGCTTCAGTGCACCACAGCACGCCGTAACCATAACCCAGTTTTATGGAATGGAATTTCTGGTAAGCACACAAACTAGTTTCCACTCTTTGACAGCTCCATAGCCATATCGATTACTTGTATTGCACAAATTCACAGAAGCGTAGCCGGGGCTCACCTTGCGCCCATCAGAGCCATCAGCGAGCCTGGCTGTACAGCGCCTGTGGAGTTATTGATGATGCGCTTCATGCCACGTGCGGAGCCCACATTGGTGTACACGCACAGATCGCGCCAGACCAACGTTGCGCCCTGCTCCGTGGGCGACCATTTGCTGTAGCTGCGCACCGGCAGACTGCGCTCGGAACTGTTGCGCTTGGACAACTTGGGCGTGGTATCCACGCTCGGATTATCGCTGGACGTTCCATTGCCCTGGCCAACGCGCACCATCTGCAGCTCATGCTGATCCTGCGTTAATAATCGCCTGCTATCTGCATCTGACATAATTTATATAGTTTTTAGTAACACCGAACCGACGAGCCGACACGTTCGGCAGCTAGTTGTTAACTGAGCCAACCCACCTGAGTGCCAGATAACTGAGGGCCACTATGCAAATGCTCTACAATCTAGAGTCTAGAGTCTAGACTCTACTGTTGCTGCGTCTCTTTAGGGTGGCTCCGTACAGACAGAGCAGCGTTTGATCTTAGTCAGGGTTAGGGCGGTTGGGCGTGGAGCAGCAGCCTAAGCAGCCATCTCAAATTACCCCAACGGCCGGCGACTCCAGGCATAGGGAAGCCATCCAAGCTGCCATCTATCCAAGCAGTCACGCGGCAACGGGGAAACCACGACAGCAACGACAAAGCGAAGCGTCAATGGCTTGACATTTGCTGCGTCTGTTTTGCTCAGCTCATTCTCACTCATTATCATTACAGAAAAATTAAAGAAAAACTCATATTTAAAAAACCGACTGCTCATTTATCTTCTATTAGTGCATTTAATGTGCAATTGCAGGATTGCTGAACGTATCCATAAAGTCCAAGCCTCTAAGCTCCGAAAACTTGCACGTCTGCTGAACGTATCCATAAACATTTTATGACCAGCTTAAAAACCAAAATTTTGACAATTGTCCACTTAAGTTATTTTTGCATATACAATGTGTATTTGTATTCATGCTGAACGTATCCACAAAAATCAAGTCTCTAAGCTGCAAAATAGCTGCGCGAACTGGAAAACTTTTGGCACTTTTAGTGACCACCCTAAAAACCGGAAAAATTGATCTGAATGAATTTTCACATATGCCTGAAGGTATGCTGCACAAATAAATGTCTGCTGCAAATTATGAGGTGCCGCGCAAAAGTATGTTACACTAAATTGCACTGGATACTTATTTTAAGTTCAGCCCCGAAAGTATGCTTCATCTTATATTCCGAATGCTTCACTGTTAGTGACCAGCCTAAAAACCAAAAATTTGACAATTGTCCAATTAGGCTATTTTTGCGTATACAATATGTATTTGTATTCATGCTGAACGTATCCACAAAAATCAAGTCTCTAAGCTGCAAAATAGCTGCACGAACTGAAAAACTTTTGGCACTTTTAGTGACCACCCTAAAAACCGAAAAAATTGATCTGAATGAATTTTCACATATGCCTGAAGGTAGGCTACACAAATAACTGTCATATGCAAATTAGTAGCTGCCGCACAAAAGTATGCTACATGCTCTCAATAATTCATTTATATTTAGCCCCGAAAGTATGCTTCATCATATATTGCGAACACACCGGTTTAGTGTGCCGCACAAAAGCATGCAGCATGATTTAATCGCAAACAAAGCATTTACTGATATGCCCGAAAGTATGCAGCAGAATAAATTGCATGCATGCATGGTCACATTACAAAATATATTATTTATTTTTTATTTATTTATTTATTTTATTTTATTTATTCAACAAATATGGAATTCTTTGTGTCAAAACCAATGTATAGAAAATTTTATTTTACATTTATGCACCAGAAATTATAATTGGTTTTGTCCAAAGACCAAGTGGCCAACATCTTGACGTTATTGTCCTGAGTTTCTGTAGCTTCTAGAAAGAGAAGAAGAAATTCAAAGCCGTTTATTAGGAAAACAAGCTGGTAATGAGGCAAATTCATTGGATAAGAGTTGTGTAAAGTCGACTCCGACTGGTGCAGAGTGTATTAATAGCTGGAAACAGGTGTAAAGAGAGTTTTTAGACTCTTATACTAGCAATCTAAGGGAAAAGTTTTAAGCGTCTAAGAAACATATATGTTCTATGGCTAGGGCGGAACTGGGCCTGCCTACCTATTAATTTCTCACACTTCGATCCTCGTTTTCTTCTCTCGCGCGGTCTCATGTGATGCGCGGTGCTGTCTTCTTGTGACCAGCCAGTAACAGACTGTTTTAGTTAACAGAGCTGCTGCTACCTAACATGTTCGATTCCTTGCTGTCTAAGACGCTGCCTCGTAAAGCATACGTCGAAATTCACTAGTCGCTGTTAAGATTCGGCGTTGCTGTTGTTTTATACAGATGCAAGTCCGGCTTTCGGCGACGTTTCTCAGCTGTTCTGTTAAACGCTTAATTAATTATCCGTTATTTCTAGGCTGTTGTTTGTGTGTGTGCTTGTGCGCTGTTCGCTGTCCGTGTGTTAATTGGTATAATTCGCACATAGTGCTGGGCTGACCGACCCCTAGCATACCCTACTTATTAAGAGTACGACTTGTTATTGAAGAAAAGGTAAAAGTTAAGAAAATAATGTAATAGCTGTGAACAAGCTGAGGTTCAGGTTGCAGCCCCTTGGGATCTAGCCCTAATAAATGCAATTTAGATCGACAATATACTCTTAGAATAGAGTATAGCTGCGAGGAGAAATCAAATGAAATTTAATCTGACTCTTATACGCTCTCTGTTTACACTTAAATAATATACTTGTGCATCTTGTTCAATTAAGGTGGACGTCAATGCGCCTGATAAGAAGTGTATAAGAACTATAGTCGTGCTCCGATAACAGGTAGTTGTTTGAGAGCGTCTCAGTCGAGCGGTACGTGTTCGTCTACAGATCTGAACAGTTGATTGCGCCCTTAGCAGGGGGTAATTCAAGCTCCGGCCTGACGGTTAACATCTGATCGCGAGTGTCTCGCTAACAAAAGCGAACGAAAAATTGCATTTTCACGGCAATTTGTTTGACAAAAAACCCAAATAGATCGGCTATCTCCGGCACGCCGAAGATCAAATACCCTTATAGGCATATGGCCAAGATGTGTATACAAAAACTATTCGACTGCTTGTTTCCATAAGAGGCAAATGATATAGTCAAATTTGATTCAGTTTTGCGGGTAATCTCGAAGAATAGTGAAGTTTGGAATTGCTAAACTTTAATCAAGATATCTTGATAAACATTGACGCCTCTAAAAGTGAAATTTCAATTCGCAGAAAGCCATGGATATATCAACTCGACTGTGAATCCCGATCAAAAATGTATAAGCCACTTGTTTTTTTTTTTTTTTTTTTAGTTAATTTGTTTAAAGTCGACGACGCCTCCTTCTAAGTGTTATACAGTTATAATACCCTCCAAAAGGGTATACCAATTATAAACGTGTAATTTTACAAGTTTTAAGTGTTTGCAATTGAATTTGGAAAACCAGACAGGTCTGGTAATACGATACGATAGTGAAATGGGATCATGTAATAAGGTGTGATATGACGATGGTAACAGCTAAATTCCGATTAGTTGATTGAAATCTATAGTTGGTAGACACAAGTCATACAGTCTGATTAAGCTATTATTATAATGTAATTTATTGCCAAACAATTAGAGCCATAAATTGTATAATATAAATCAGTGCACAATGCCAGGCAACAGTTATCGGCCCATAAAGATAAAGTATTTCGACGATCCTAAATTTCTGTGACTTTGCCAAATGCTTAAAGTTTAAGTCTTATCGTCGACGAATTTGACCCAGACGGATAACGGCTAAAACTCAACAAAAATTTGCCAACTTAAGGCCCAGATAAGCTAAATAGGCCATAAAAACAGCACAGAAAACGTCATAAAACGCAAGTGCACAATAATTAAGAGAAGGCAACCAGGTTCATGTACATACATACATATGTATATCCATATGTCCATACAAATAGTAAACAAATCTTATTTATATGTGCGAAAACAAAAGGGTTGATTTCGCAAATCAACAAATATTTTCACAGCGCGTTTAAATTCAAATTCGTAACGGCGCCAAAAAGCTTTGCGACTGCCGAGAGAGCATTAAAGCTTTTATGCTTTGACTTTGACCTCGCACACAAATAGCTACATAGAACAAGGAACAACACACACGCCGAGAGAGCCGCAGAGCAAAACGAGGCGCTCAACTGAAATGAGCGCAGCGGAGGTGAGTGCGACGCGACATTTATTGTAATTCTCTCGCGTCTTGGTTATGTTTTATTGTGTCGCCAAATGTGAGTTTGCAGCATTTTCCACAATTGAATTAAATGCGAATCAAATCGAATCGCATCAATCCGCAGGAATATGCGCGTGTGTGTATGATATTATATGATTACGTGCATCCATATGTGCCGACAAGTGTTACGACGCGCAATTGAGCTCCTACGCGAAACTGCTTTCCTATGGCATGCCGCATTTGATACATCCGACAACAAATACAAATACTCACATGGATTTGTTACAAACAATAGCAAAGTAACTAATTCCAAGCATGAAGTAAACAATACAATTACATAAACACGAGGGTTGCCTCTAATATTGTGCACCTATTAATATAAAATGTATGCCTAAATTTAACTATGTATTGCAAAAATATTCTAGTGATATACATACATACATACATATATATACAATAAATTATATACAATACCATGTGTGCTCGAAATTTTCCAATTAAAATTTCAGCTGTTAACACTCTTGCACAATATAAAAAGCAGCCCTCGCAATGCTCGTGTATTTGTACTCATATACTCAATGTTATCATATTTTGCTTTAACAAAACAAAACAATATATGTATATCAGGCGGCGGCAGCTGTACACAAAAACGTGTTTTGCTGCGCTCAGCTAAAGCTTTTTCTTAGCAGAGCTTTCAAGCGCTCGCTCGCTTACTCACCCACACACGCACACACAGGCAGATAGGCAGCGTGTTTCCGCCAATACGAACTGCGCCTGAGCCTCGGCCTCGGCTGCGGCGTCACTCTCACTCCACGCCGCGCGCTCTCCTGCTCTTTGACTCAATTTTGATATTGTAAATTATAAAAGTGTTGCCTACTTTCAGGGTGGCTCAGAAAATAACAGACGCGACAGCATTGCGAGCAGCTCGGTTGCCAGCAGCAATGCCGTCGCCGTTGCACCGCCGCGACGCAGCTTCGGCCAGTGGCTGATGCACTGCATCAGATCCACTTCCGTGGAGCCAACGATGTTCCTGTACATGTTCGCCTTCATGATCACCTCGGTGGTGGAGCAGAATTTCTTTCTGCAAAAGGCCTGCCGTGTGAATAATAACTTCAGCGCTGAGATCTGTGCGAATATCAACAAGCCGGAGTACGAGGCGTACAAGAAACAAGTGCTAGATACGACCGCATGGTTCCATCAATGGGAGGACATCTCGGCGCACATTTTTCCCATTATTATAGCATTGTTTCTGGGCTCCTTTTCGGATCGGCGCGGTCGCAAGCTGCCCCTGCTGATGGGTCTGGTGGGTAAGTTAATCTACTCGACGATGATTGTGGTGAATGCCAAGATGCCGACATGGCCGGTGGAGTATATTATCTATACGGCAACGCTGCCATCGGCGGTAACGGGGGCCGATGTGGCCATATTTGCCTCGTGCTTTGCGTATATATCGGATATAACGACGCTGCAGCAGCGCACGATTAGGGTGACCATATTGGATGCGATCTACCTGACCGCAATGCCAACGGGCGTTGCATTGGGCTCGTATCTCTTCTACAATGTGTTCAATCAGTCCTATGCGGACATGTTTGCGGTTAACGCTTTCCTGCTGCTGCTGGCCATCATTTACACGCTCCTGGTCCTGAAGGTGAGTTCGGGTGAGGTCTCCTTGCTGCTCCACTTGACCTCAACTCTGCCCTAACCCCAACTCAGTGGCAAACGACGCCCAATCAGCGATCGCTGCGCGAGCTGGGCTGCTGCGGCTTCTGGTGCGATTTCTTTGACAGGCAGCACATCAAGGACTCGCTGGGCGTGCTGATGAAGCCGCGACGTGGCCACAGACGCAGCTTTCTGTTTATTTTGCTCGCCAGCATGGCGCTGTACACGTTCCAGCGGGACGAGGGCAACTATTTGTATTTGTATACGTTCGACAAGTTCAACTGGCAGGTCAGCACCTACAGCACCTTCAAGACCTTCAAGTCGACGGCCTTTGTGATTGCCATGCTGCTGGCGGTGCCGCTGATGAACAAGCTGCTCGGCTGGCGCGATACGGTCCGTGTTGCCCCACTCCAAGCCAAGTCCATAACTGATTTGCTCTCTGCTCTGCTCTTTTGTTAGACGATCATCTTTATTGGCACCTGGGCGCATGCGATAGCCCGTTTGTTTTACTATTTTGCGCCGAATCCGACGCTGTTCTATGCCGGCGCCGTGGTCTGCAGCTTGGGTCCGATTGTGGGGCCCATGATCCGCTCGATGACCTCGAAGATTGTGCCGCAATCGGAGCGCGGCAAGGTCTTTGCCCTGCTCTCCGTTTGCGACAATGCGGTGCCATTCATTAGCGGCGTCTGCTACTCCCAAATCTATCGGGCCACGCTCAACACGAATCACGGCGGCGGCGTCTATCTCCTGACCATTGGCACCCAGCTGGCCGTCTTCCTCATGATACTGTAAGTGACTGCTAATCCCAATCCCAATCCCAACCCTTGCTCAAGTTAAAGCTTCTCTTCTGCTGCAGCTGCATACACATTGTGCTGGGCCGGAGCTCGCTGGCCGTGCCCGAAGTGCCGGAGAAGGAGAGCGGGCTGATCAACAACGAGGATGTCCAGGACAGGACAAACAATGCCAACCAAGAGGCGGCACATTAAAGACGCCCCCGCAATTATTTTCTCTTTCTTTCTTTCTTTCATTTTTTTATCAAGCCAATAAAGACACAGATTTTATATGTATATTTTGAAGAACTCACCCCGTGTGTTTTGGTTCACTTGTTCTTGGAGAGCGTGCGCTGTTTCTCGGCATGCTCCACCACCTGTTCGTCGACAAAGAGGCCCTTGCGCCGCCGGACGCTGTCCATGTAGAGCTTGGCGCGATTTGCCGAATCGGCTTTCTCGCCAAAGTGCATCAGTTCCTCCTCGGTTGTGGGCAGCCAGAAGGGATCAATATCAATCACCTGCAAAGAGAGCCGAACGCAAAGAAAGATCAGACGAGCGCAGCTACGTTTCCAGGAAATCATTTAGGCACAACGGGGCAGAGCCTCGGCCACTTGAGCTGAATGAGGACAATAGAGGCGTCGCTGGGTCTATGCGCCTGCGCCTGCGCCCGGAGTTGGTGATTGGATTTACGTGATATTTTATGAGAGTGTGCGTGCGTGTGTGTGCGTGTGTGTGTCGGCAATCAGGGAAAGCGTGCATTTTCACATCTTCATTGTTGTGCTGAAGAGCTCTGGGTCCTCGAGTGGCAAAGACATTCAAATGGCTGTTGCGCATCTTTAATGACTTTTTCAGCGACGCGCAGAGAGAGAGAGAAGGACACAGCCAGCCGTTGCGTGATAAGGCACGCCAGGATACGAGGAATTTCTTTTTTTGGTGAATGGCGTGAAGTATTTGCCAGTGATTGATGATTGCCAACGCACTCGCCACTTGGTTGTGCGTGTGTTTTGTTTTGTTGTGCACACTTGAAACGCACAGCGGGCGGGTGTCGGACGCTGTGTTTGCCGTTCTGCGGAAAGGTTGACCGAAAAAGAAAAAAAAAAAGAAGCCAGCGCTCAATGCCAGGAACTTTTGCGCCGAGTTGGGCCAGGATTTGGTTTCAGTTCGTGCGCAGAGAAACTTTTTTTCGTATATACCCTGCAACCACTATCAATGGGGCATTATGATTTTGTGGCATATAAATGAAGGAGGCAGCTGCGACTTGATAAAGCTTAAAGACTTTTGATCAGCATCAATTGGCGACGCGATCTCGATCTCAAGGACTTCAAGAGCTAGAAGCTCGAAAGGGACTTAACATGTTTACCATGGTTATATCCATTGCCCTGGAAGCACAATTTCGCTTTAAGTCATCTAAAGATATGGCCGTCTGCATGAAAAGGTTCTGTAAGGCATTTGAGAGCCTTTTCAGCTTGGAGCTCGGAAAGCCAGAATCATATATTTGACCTTCTGAATATCACGCACCATCTCCCCAAAAATTGAGGTATGTATACACTTTGGCATGCCACATAAAAGCGCTGCAAATTTTATAAAGATCGGACTATAAATACCGAAGTTAGAAAAGATTGCATTTTTTATAGAGGGGGGGGTGGATAAAGAAAGAAGAAGCACTTTCACATCGTTTACTGTGTGTAAATGCGAAGCTTTAAAGTGCAAGGCTTTACAACTGGGTATCTACCGAGTCAAGCATGCCCGACTAGAGCACTCTTGCTTTTTTTTTTCTGCACCATCTGTTCGCACTACGCTAAACTGCGCTTCCAGAGCCAACATGTAGATGATTATCGGGCACAACGTTTCGCTTGTTTAACAACAACTAACAACGCCAGCAGACGGCGAACGGGGGTGGGGAGGGGGGCGGAGGGAGGGGTTAGGGGAACGTGCAGCAGTAGCCACCATGATCACGACAACGACACGCGGCCAGGCCAAGGCAGGGCAATCCCAGTCTCTGTGTGCTGTCTGCTATCCTTTTGCACATGCGCAACAGCAACAACAACAACAGCAACAACAGCAACAACAGCAACAACAACAACGAGAAGAAGAAGAAGAAGCCGAAGCAAAGGGCTGGCTACTCATCAAGCCGAAGGGACGCTGCTTTCCCTACGCACAACGGTTCGTCAAGTTGAACAACAATACTCGAGAACTTGGCAGCTGAAGTGCTCCAAAAGTGCGCAAAGCTTGCGTCTGAGCCGGTCCAGACAAATGAGCAGCAATCGTTGCATACACTGAGCGAAATCAGCATCAAATTAACTTGCCAGCACAAAGCCTAAAGCCAGCTGTGAAAGCCAGCTCTGTTTCTTTTGGCCCAGTTTTTCGCGCAGTGTCCTTGCCAACAACTGACGCGGGTAGGCCATAAAAAACACTCAAAGGTTGTTATCCACACCAGCTCCAGATTGCAGGCGAGTCGCACGAGGAAGACGGAACCGACTACCCGGAGGAGCAGGCGGGCGGGCGGTGTCAACCAAGAAATATTCAGGAAAAAAGGTGAGTATATACAAATATTTAAAACATCCAGCATTATTATCCAAACGAAGAGATATACTAATGTGGTCTGGTAATCAAAACTGAAAATTTTACTTTTTCGAAAGAAAATCTTATTAATTACAAGCTCAATTGCAGAAAAAATCTACGAATCAAAGGATAACCGGAACTACGATCTTCAATCTTATATAATATTCAGTCTTTGCAGTTGAAAGTGCTGGAAAATATCTATAGAATTATCATGTCTATATTATATAATTTGGAATACCATAATATCTTTAAATTCCTGATTTTAAATCTAAATCTAGGATTGGTCGAGACACCAAAAAACTAGAGATTTGGCAATGCCGCTAATCAACTTTCTTTTATTTTTGTAGAATTCATCTGGACACCAAAACATAGCCAAAATTGCTGTCCTTTTTGAAGCCCGGTTCAGTTGAAGTTCTTGCAGGGTTCTAACTATGGAAGTCACACATTTCTGGAATGCTATTGGACAAAAGAATTTAAGAAGAAATTAAACGGAAATTAGAACGTATGCATGTTAGCTGAACAGAGCTAATGACCATGGTCAAAATTGTGGCTTTGACAAAAATTGGTTTGGATTAAATCAAGTTATGGAAGATTAAAGTCTAGAAAGAGGAATTGCCAAAATAGTTTTTAAATTAAGCAAAATTTTTGTTTTGAAATAGATTTTTAGGCCTAACATATGCCATCCAGCGTCGTTTTATTTATAATATATAATATAATATTTATAATAACAATATATATATTTATAATAAGCAAAATCGAGTCCCCGAAATGACTTTAATTGAGATGCCAAATGGAAAAATCATGAACAAACTGATATTCCGCATGGAAATTGATTAGCTTCAGATAAGGTTATAAGTGAGCTATGCTCAAAAGAAATCTTACAATTTACTTGCTAAGCTAAGTACACTTTTTGTGCATAGTTTGGCAAAGGCTTTGATGATAATAACAAATCATGTGCGAGTACTTGTCATGGGCCTCAGCCAGTGCACTAATAAACACACGAGACGCGTGAGGCGATTGTCTGCCCGACTGTTGGTAAACGAGTGTGTATGCTTAGGTGTGTGTGCGAGTGTGTGTGCACACATGTGTGTGTGTGTGTGCGCAGTGTGTTTACCTGGCCAGCCATACGTCCGCATGCAGGTAATTTACGCGGCAGCTACCGAAATACGCTGACGTCGCAGCGCAGCTGTGGCAGGGGCAGGGGCAGGGGACGTTGCCGGGGCCGGGGCAAGACCAAAATAAAAAAAAATAAAACCAAGACGAAGCGCGGCCCGCAGTCGAGATTATTATCGCGCGCCAGAAACAGAGCCACAGCCAGAGACAGAGCCAAAGCCGAGTGCTGCGGGCAGAGCTGTGGCTGCTGCTGCTGCTGCTGCCACAACCACAAGCAAATCAACAGCAACAACAACAACAGCAACAGCAACAACAACAACAACGGCAACGGCAACACAAATGGAACGTCCGTTGCGCATGCGCTGCAAAGTCGAGCTCCGTCGACCCGTTGCCTCGAGCCTCGACGAGCGTCATTTTGACAGCGCGCACAATGCAAACCACGTTCCACTTAAGCGCAACAACAACAACACCAACAACAACAACAACAACAACAGCAACAACAACAGCAGCAGCAACAACAACAACAATAACAACTGGCTAAAGGATTGCCACAGCCACTTGGATAAGCACTTGCCAGCTCGGACCTCGCGCACAAAACTTATAAAGACGCACACACACCTATACACACTCACCTGTACATGTGTGTGTATAGGTGTGTGTGTTTGTGTGTGCTATATGCAGCGCAGACTTTAGGGCACTGCCACGGCCTCAACCTCAACCTCGGCATTGGGCTGCGTTCCGTGCTGCGCCTGCTTTCCACCAATGGAGACTTTCCCTTTGCTCTGCTCCGGAGCTGGTCTGGAACTCTTCGGCCTGGTGCTGGGGGTCTCTTCTGTCTCAGGTACAAAACGAGTTATCAGATTATTTGTTATTTGTCTGGGTCTCTGGCTGGCTGGCTGTGCTCTGCTGTTCTTTTTGGGTTCTGCTCTGTTTTCTTCTTGTAGTATGCTCTTCAAGTAGTTTTCAAGTTATGTCTCGCGTATGCAAAGCACGACAACAACAACAACAATAATAATAATAACAATAATGTGCGACGCGTTAATGATAAACACTCCAAACAAGAACAACAACAACAACAACAACCACAACAAATGAAAGGCATATTTGTTGCCCCCAACCCCAAAAATCCCATTCCAAAACTTTGGTAAAACTCAAAAGTAAGACCAGTAGCCAAAGCCGTTGCATTTAGTGGAGCTGCAGCTGAAAATGGGGGATTTGGAACTGAAATGCGGTCCACAGAAAATGAGACCTTAGCCACAGTATGACCTGGCTATAAGGGAAGCTAATTGCTGTTTGGCGCAAGTAAATATTTGACTTTGCTTCGGATACTAATTAAATTAAAATAATATTAGAGATATTCCGCATTTTGCGATAATTCTAATTACTGCAAATTGAGTTCTATTAAAAAAGATAAAACCTAAAATGAATTTTCTTTTAAATAAATATAGACTATCTCAGATACTATCTATAACATGATTAAAGCAGTTCCCTATTATAGCAAAAATGCTATTGTTAAAAGTTTATTTGAGTTTGTTGACTTATTAAGATTCTAATTCTAAAAACTACATAAAGCAAAAAGGAACAAAATTTAGATTGGACTAGGAATAATTTATAATGTCATTTGGGATATTCCATATTAAAAAATAATAATGGATAATTCTTTTATAGGCAGAACTAATTTAAGCACAGTTTATGAAGCGCTCCTTACGGGATAAATCTTTTTAAATTTATGAACAAATTATATTATCATTAGAGTCATTCTGTAAGAAAAAATGCCATAGTTCATTATCAGAAGTCCATGGAGTTGCATTAACTGCCCAGTTTATAGAGCAATTGCCATCAAATAATTAGAAAAGGAATATTAATTAAGTATCAAAATATCTTTAGGGGTATTCCCTGTCACAAAATGATACTATAGATTATTATTGTAAGAAAAGTTGCATCAACTGCGAAGTTTGTGGTTGGTTTTCACGCCTTAAGTTTTCGATTTGATATATAACATTAGGGCTAGTCCCTGGGATATACCAGATATGGATAAGCAAAATTTAAGATCTTATCTAGAGATGTTACTATGGAGTATTTGATTAGACATTAGATCCATTTGAAAAATAACCTAATTACATTCATAATTCAACTAAAAATGCACCCCTGTATTTCATAAACCTTAAGACTATACAACCTGCACTTATATACCCTTTGCAGTCATATCTTTCACAGGGTATGCTAACTTATGCAATGCACAAAAGAGCAATAGGTTAAAGAAGAACGCATGTGACAGGCACAACATACCCCAATGCTGTCATATTTTTACAGGCTATACAAAATCAAATAATAACAAAAGCGCGCAAGACGGTAGCAACGGCCACAGTAGCAACAACAACAACAACAACAACAACAACGAGGAGCGTCGCGCAAAGATATTTATGCTGGCCATACCACAGTTTGTATGTGTGCGTGTGTGTGTGTGTGTGTGTTTGAGGCTTTAATGCGTTACGTGAGTGAAAAATATATACACTTATGTTTATATGAAAACTGAAAATTAGTTTTTGTTGCCGTTGCCGTTGCGGTTCGGCCCGCTGAGGCCGACGGCCAGAAAGGTCGTCGCGCGGGGTCAGGCTGCAGAGGCTGCTCAGCTGTTGTTGTTGTTGTTGCTGTTGTTGTTGCTGCAGCTTAACGAACGCATTGTAGGCCATGATGCGGCAAGAAATTCAAATGTAACCAACTTCCCCCTCCACCCACGATTTGCCCCACTCGAGGCCGCCTTCGTTGTTATTATGGGCACGTGACAACTGCGCCCACGCCCGCGGTCAGTCTTGGACGCTCACGCATGCGACTACGCTTTGGATGTGGGCGTGGGCGTGGGCATGGAGATGGGGGGCGTGGGCGTGGGCATAAACGCTGGCCAATTGGGCGTACCTTTGAAAGTGCTGCAGCAGCAGGGCATAACTGTTTAATTGTTGCTGAAAAATGTCAGCGGCATTTAAAAATGGGCAAACTCAATCGCCAGGTGACACACATTGTTGTTGTTGTTGTGGTTGTTGTGGTTGTTGTTGTTGTTGGTTGTTGTTGTAGTCGCATTCTAATTGCTGAAAAGACACGGCCTTAGCTTTCCATTGGCTTAATAATGCACTTATTTGTGCTGCTGGCCAAACTAGTTTCCGTTTAGATTTCTACCAAGACGCCAAGACGGAAAGTTACAAATGTGGCCCCAACCTCCCCGCCTCCCCTTCCACACCTCCCCATCACCATTCGACGGACGCTGGAAATGCGTATGAAATTATACGAAAGCAGCAAAAAGACAACAACAACAACAGCGACTTCTACAACAACAACAACGTCGGCGTAGACAACGTTGCCGGCAAAACTTCAGCTGAGAAATAGAAAATCACCGGAAGTCATTATACAAAAACTTGTTGTTATCGATTGGTTGGGCGATATACTACAAACACACACACACACACACATGCACAGCTCATACTTATACAAGCGCACGCACTTGGAGATTGTTGTACACCCGACAAGTAAACAACAATGTGATTTCATATGGTACAAAGAATTCCACTAAATTAAATATTTATCAAGGAGCTGGCACATGGAGATATATTACATGGAACAGGATATGGAATCTCTGATCTAAATGTATGATACGAATGAATGTTGCTTAGAGCTTATAATCTCCAGTAATTGTTGTACAGACGACAGAAGAATTGATTTTGATGTAGTATAAAAACCTCAAAGTAAAACAAGTTGTAAAGGAATGAAGAAATCGATAGATATAGTGCAGACTATTGTAGGATATATAATCATAGCATACACATACAGAAGATCACACAGAAAGGCTTCAAATCAGCAACAACGCTTTGATATAGTATAAAAAGAAAATTATCCTGGCTCAGATCTAGTCTGAGGATATAGATATGAAAATATAATGACTTCTCTCGCACGTAGTACATATTAAAATATATAGTTAAGGTCTAAAGAGCTTGGGAAATATGTACATATGAGAAAGCTGCTTCTTTCTACTTGATGATTCTTTTACACTCGAATGATTTATAGGATATTCACTTCAAAGGAAGGCCTGCGACGATTGAGAACTATTGTATACCCGACAAATACAAAAATTTGGCTTAGAAGCAAATATCATCAATGTTATCTATTATATAACTAGAACAATCTGATCCTACAGGTTACTAAAGAAAATGGTTCAATCAAGTTTAATGCCTTATTACAAATAATAACATAATATCAATCGTTTTAGAATAGTTAGATAATCAGAAATATTGTCTCTATTAGAATAGTAACATATTAAGGATATTTGTTATTGGGAAGCAAGATCAATATAATAAACTATGATTAAACGTAGTTTAGTCCTTTAAAATATTTGTTGCCCGGAAACAAAATCTATTTAATAGACTACTTACTATAATACTGTTTATTCATATAAAATATTTCTTACTGGGAAAAAACAACTATATTAATAAACTTCTATTATACATAGATTATTCTATTAAACAAATATTTTTCTACTCATCGCATTGAGGATTTCTTAAGAAAGATATGATGTAAGATATAAGGGTCACAGATCGCTCAGATCTTAATCGAATATGGGTTTAAACCTTAGATAACTTTCTTTTTAACCTTTCTTCAGTCATAGAGAGAGATCCTAGAGCTAACTTCAGCTTCTCATTAAATTTCGTGTTAGTTTTAAATAAGTTAAGTGAGCTGTTGGTAAAACATATTCGACACTTTTGTGGGGTGTGCGCGTGCTGCGTCTATATTAATCATTTTTTGAGCGAGCCCATCCGCTGTTTGGGCCCATCCGCTTGCCAAGTGGGTATTGGGATCAACTTTGGGCTGCGTATTACCAACCACAATGCTCGGCGCGACAAGGTCAGGGGAAAGGCCGTTAACAACAGGCACTTGAAATGTGTTCGTTCCCTTTGGATTTTTCTCTCTCTCTTTTTACAAGAATAAAATATTGCACACAGCTGCAGCAGCTCAAATGGACCATATAACTTTCAGAGCAACTGTTGTCGCTGCTGCTGCCGATGCTGCTGCTGCTGTGGTTTAGCTTATAAGACTTCAGCAGAAGGTAGCAAAAGTTAAGGCGAAGGTAAACTGAGATTTTTGCTGACCAAAGACAGACCGCAAAGCAGAGAGCACGCACATGGCATATGGCCAGACACCGACTCCGACTCCGACTGCCGAGAGGGGTTACTTTGACTGCGTGGCGCACTTGCGCCCAAAAATCAACGACAACAACAACAACAAGAGTAACAGGAGCAACAGCTGCGTTGATTGCACTTACCTCCCAGTGGCTAAACATTAGCTGGGGACAGGCCAGGCCAGATGTCTGTTTGCGCATCTCCTGGGCAAAGTTGAACGATTCGATGACGGGCAGCAGGCAGGTCACTGCGAAATTGCCGCTGCCCTGGGTTAGGTCGCCCGATAGGATTTTGCCATGACGTCGTCCAATAACCGCATACATTTTACCTGCAAAGAGAGCAGCAGGCAGCAAAGAGTTGTGAGATTAATAAATGTCGGTACAAAATGTACAAAAATAAAATAAATAAACATATGCGAACTTAAAATAAATGATATTTATTGGAATATTACTTAAATGAAATGTTCACTAAAGTGCGAAATAATTAAAATGAAAATTTTTATGTTAAAAATATAAAAATTTAAAAAAAAAAATAAAAGAAATATAATGTAATATTTAATTTAACATTTCAAACGAAATGAATGAAGCGTAGAATATCTGATGAAATATTAATTTAAAATAAATGGGAAAGAATTTCCAAAAAGCTGTATTTCAGTTCGGAAAATTAATTCATAATATTTCACTGAATGAAGGGACATTTATTGTTTATGTTTCGAATGAATTCGATCAATATTAATCAATACTTTTTCTTTTTGGGAACTGAATTTGTCCAAGAACTCTACTGTGTGAATTGTCAACCAAATAAAAGACCCTACATTTGGAACGATAAGAATGTTGGCTAGTGGAATTCAGTTGAAAATAAGCTCAATTTGATAGAAAATACTTTTTATATAGAAATATAAGAACTGAATTTGTCCAAGAACTATACTATGTGAATTGTCCGTCAAATATAAGACCCCACATTTCGAATGATAAGAATGACAGTTAGTGGAATTCAGTTGAAAAGAAGCTCAATTCGATAGGAAAATGTTGCCAGAATTTCGGCTTGCCATGGCTCCGCAGCAGGCCCCAACTAAAGCTCGGTAATGAAAATGGAAACGAAATGAAATCTTATCGCTAGGCCCATAAAAATTGGCGCGCTTTCTTAAGAAGCGCGCGCTTTTCGCTTGAACTGGCCACCATACTCCAATCTCCAACCTGAGGCCGAAGAAGACGAGTCTCAGATTTGTTTTCTTGCTTATTTTTGGCATGCGCGCGAAATTAAACAACCAGCCGAGCTGCCAGCAGCAACGGAGGCAGCTTAAAAAAAAAACCCACAAAAGCAACAGCAAGAAGAACAACAACAACAACAGGGAGAAGCGGCCGCGGCAGACAATGTCGCTGGGCAGGAATTAGTTTCCGGTCGTAGTAAAAATGACAAAAACAACAAACGAGTAAAACAAAAAAACAGAAATAAAATAAACACAAGCAAAAACGGCCAAAAGGATGCATCGTTCGACGCATTGGCCGGCCGCAGGCCTCAGGCGACGGGGCAAGCGCTCAGCACGCGAGCCGGCTGCAGTGCAAACGAGCAGCAACAGCAGACACATAGATACCCACGCACACACAGATGCACACGCACACCAGGGATGCTGTGCTGCCGGCGTCGCTGCTCACAACATTCATTCATTTATAGCAAACGCTGCGGCCGACGTCGCCGTCGCCGTCGCCGTCGCAGTCGCTGTTGTGTGTGTGTGTACGTTCATTCAAGTCTTGGCCACACAGATACTCGTTTACACACACACACACACGCGCGCTGTTCGCTCGGCGGCAGTTGAAGTTGCCGTCGCTCGTTTTTCTGTTTGATCAGTTCGAATTGTGAGGTTGCACAGAGCAGACGACGAGCAAAAGTTGACCGCGTGCCACAAAACTCGTTGAGACGCGTGTTTTTCAGTGTTTTTTTATCAAAATATTACAACGATATCGAAACAAATCGAAATACTATATACGTGTGCAGCAATAATCGTTAATTAATTCAACGCTAATCGTTCGTCGATCGTTGCCTTAAACCTGATTTTTATAATTTGTAAATTGATCGCGTTATTTGTGCCTCGCGCTTGCTCTCTGTGTGTGTGTGTGTGTGTAGCATGTTGCCAGCCACTGGGCCAGGCGGCCGTTGCTGCTGACCAAGGCTAATTTAAACCAGCAACAAAAACAACAACAAACTGCAATTGTAGCCAAAGCACAAACAGACACAAAATATATATATACATATATTAAAAAGAAAAACAATCAACGCTTCGATTTGCCAACGACAACGGAGGCTGTTGCTTACAAAAAAAAAAAGCCCACAAAAAAAAGTGTCAATTACAACAACCGCAGCCGCACAACACACCCAAACACACACACACACACACTCGCACACACACACATAGAATGGCCAGCTTAGGTGCGCATTCGCTGCTGCTGTTGCTGCGGCGGCGGCTTATGTTGCTGCCGTTGCCGTTGCTGTTGCTGCTGTTGCTGCTGCTGCTGATGTTGACAGGCGGCGCAGAGAGCACGCGCCTGCCGCTGGAGGTGTACGAGCTGACGCCAACGGCCAGCGCTGACAGCGATGCCAAGCACAAGAGCTTGGAATATGTCATCTACGATCCCAAAGAGCTAACAGGTGCGCCCAAGGCGGCAGCCACAGCAGCAGCAACAACAACCAGCAGCACGGCGAGGCCAAGCAGCGAAAAGCCGCTAACTATTGCCGTGGTCAGCATCTCAGCGGAGCAGCAGCAGCAACAGTCGGAGCTGGAGCCTGCCGCACAGGCGGGGCGACGTGCGCGCCAAATGCTGCAGCAGCAACATCGACTGAGCGGCAGCAGCAGCAGCAACAAGCATGCGCACAGCGTCAAGGATCTGCGCATACTCTACCAAGTTGGGGTAAGTAAACAGAGAGGGAGAGAGAGGGAGAGGGAGAGGGAGCTGCTAATAACAACAGCAACAGTTGCTGCCTTTTCGCATTGATCTATGCAAACAACTTGTCGGCGATTGCATAATGCAACAGCAACAGCAACAGCAGCGACACCTGCTCCAGCGACTTGCTGGCCAAGTTAGTTGTTGTTGTTATTGCCATTTGTAACTGGCTGTTAGCCCACGCCAAAAAGTTTTAGTGAAAAAATAAATGCCGCCAACAGCAGCAGGTTTTCGACTTGGGGCTGTGGCTGTAACTCGCTTTGGGCATTGTCTATATTTAGCTGCCGCCCTATAGAGATTGACGTTCTTAAAAGCCATTACACTTGACACCCACCAAAACGGGGCACATTTAATTGCAACTGCAGCAGCAGCAGCAACAGCGACAGCAGCAACAGCAGCGGCAGCAGCAACATCGCTCGCTTTAGATGAAAAATGAAAGTTGTTTGTTGCCTCGCAATGTTTTCCATGACAACGTTGCTGCTGCTGTTGTTGTTGTTGTCGTCGCATTTGATCAATTAAACTCAGCGCTGAGCAATTGCGATACCTTATAAAACAATTAGCGCTGCGGGTCAAGAGTTCAATATATGTTGAGGCACGAACAACTGGGCCCATGACTAAGCCAAGCTCGGCTCCGATACGATCTTTCCACGAAAAAACTTTGCTGTAAAAAGCAACAACAGTTATTCAATCAAACTTATTTGTAACCGAACCCATAAATCAAGCAACTAGCTGCAGTTTTTTTTCCCTATACATGCTCAGCTTAAATCATAGACTCGTATCCAGCAAAACAAAAAAAAAAAACACTCCCTAGTTGGCTGAGGCGTGAAATATCAACAACAATCAACACAAAAATATTGACACTCTAAACAAGTCAAAGAAATGAGGCTAACTGTACACTGAGAGAAATACTTTTTCTAACTTCGAAGTTATAGCAATCGTTATAAGTAATGCAAACATAAAGTCGGAAATAGGAATCAAGGCAAAAAGCAAATTGTTCAATTTATTAAACTATAAAAGTTGTTTCTTTAATGAGCCTAAAAATGTGATCAAAATAAGCCAATAATATTCTGATATTTTAAAAATAATCCTTATCAACTAAAGCCTCCCAACTTAACTTGAGATTCTTCTATTTAATTAAATATTCTTTTTCTTTCATTGGAACAAATATTTTAAATAAAATTTGCTAAAAACTTTTAAAAACCAGCCAAAGAGTAAAGCAAATACAGTTGAAATAATGTTGCTAGAACTTACTATGATTTTCTAGCAGTCAGCTGTAAGATAACTTCCTGATACGAAAATCAAGATTAAGAAGAACTTATAAGAAATGAATATATACATATGTATGTTAGATATGCTGTCTTTCGGAAAATCTCCTATTTTGTTCTACTTTATTTTCATTTTTCCTGAAGTTACGAACCAACTATATTCATAACTAGAGAATTTCTGAAGTAATAGTCTAGAAATAATAGTATTTAACCAAAGAATTTCTGAAGCTAAAATAAAAATATTTAACTTAAGAATATCTGAAGCTAAAATAATGATATTTATAAATATTTGCAATCTTCTGGAAGAATTCCCAAGAAAATATGTATAAAGCTGTTGCTAATCTTGACTTCTTCTAAAGTTAAGAATACTTTTCTTACAAACATATTGTATATATATTATAGCGTAAATTCTGAAATACAACTCTTATGATTCCCAACTAGATTTTCGAAGATTTTCGCTACTTATTAAACGTAGTAATCCAATCACAACTCAAAATCTAAATCTCTATTTCCTGACACATATCTCAGACTTGTTAGAGCCTCCAGCTAGATCGCAGCAGCTAAAAAACACACATAGCTACCGCTACGGCTGGGTCCGGCATGGCTCGGCGACGCGCCATCAGCGTGGCCCATAAATTTCAAAATCCGTATGTCTGCAATAAATTTTGGAAGGCATAAAAAGCAGGACGCAAGCAGAACGCCTAAAATAGAAAAAAAGCCAAAATTCCTGTTCGAAGAACAAAACAAACGCTAAGAGAAGCGCAGAGAGAGGCAGTGCGAGTGAAAGAGGGAGGGAGAGAGAGAGAGAGGGAGCTGGATAGATAAAGTTTTTTTCTTTGCAGAAGAAAACAAAAAGTTCCCATGCTTAAAAGCGCTAAACATTCAGTTCCGGTATTTAAAAATGTTTTCAACAATAATAACAACAACAGACAGGAACGTGAAGCGACTAGCAGCAGCAGCAGGGAGATTGTTGTGTGTGCAAGCGAGAGAGAGCTACAGAGAGTTGGAGAGAGAGAGAGGGGCATGAGGAAAGGAGGGGGGGGGTCGGCCAAAGCTGAATGAAAGAAAATTCATGAATGAAATACGACGAAGCGCGATGGCAAATGGCGTTGCCAGCGCGCGATGAATGAGCGAGAACTGTGACGTTCGAGGAGTGAGAGGAGGAGGAGGTGCGAGCGGGGAGGGGAGGGGCCAGGAGACGACGGCGACGACGACGACGAATGAATGAAAACGTAAAACTGTGATGGGACGGCAACGCCGACTGCGACAGCGACGCCGACAGCAACTGCGACTGCGTTTCGCTTCGCTGGGCAAGTCAATCTATGTATGAATGGCAAAGCGACAGAGCGTCCAAATGTTTGAATAGGTAATGCCAACAACAACAACAGCAACAACAACAACAACAACAACAACAACGCTGATTTGTTGGCCATATACAAGCAGATCAGCTACGCATATTTGGCTTAAACAAGTCGAAGAGTTGTCGCTGTGCGCGTGGCATGGCTAAAAGCGTCTAAAACCCAAGCTGTTGCTGGCTGACGCCAACAACAACATAACATGAATGACATGTTGTTAAGATCTTGGCATGAGTTAGGCAAAGTGGCCTGGCCGAGCTGAGAATTCCAATTGACTGAGAAATGCATAAACAAATCAAGCATAAACATGTCTCAGCTGACAGACGGACGGACAGTCGAACGGACAGACGGACGGACGAGCGGAGCCAGACACGTGGGTGCTTTTATTGTTATTGTTGTTTGCCAGCCAGGTGTGAAAACGGCATTTTTATTTATTTTTTTTTATACGGCCAACTGTGCGTATGCGCAATGTGAGCCACAGTTGTTGATCGAAATGCTCGAGCCACGCCCTTTGTTTTTTATTTCAAAAAAAGAAGAAGAGAAACAACAATGGCCCCAACTGTCTACAATTTTGTATTTTTTGCTATCTTGAGCATTTTTATGATAATTCCGCCGCAGGCATTCACAATAAAAGTGTCGTCATAAAAATTTACGAGCCTTGTGATAACTGGCTTTCAAAGCCGAATCATGCTATATTATATCCTACAATCATGTGTGTGTGTGTGTGTGTGTGTGAGTATGTTGCTTTTGGTAACCCGAGCTTGAAGGTCGTTATGGCCGTGTGTGTAACTGATCTCTGGCCGTAAATCATCTTCAATGTGGAAGTCGCGTTAATCAATAATCACGAGTTATCACGACTTACAAACGCGCATTCCTAGCTTTTATTGTTGCCAGAGAGACGACTTCCAGAGTTCCAGTTCGAAGCGTAGCTCATATTACGACTTCAACTTCTCGAGGGGTTTCGTTTTTTATTTTCGCATTCTTTTAGATTATTTTTTTTTTTTTTCTTCATGCCTTTCACGTCGGGGGAATGTTTTTTATGCTAAATTTAGAAATTATTCAATGTGGATTCAAAGCGAAAACAAGAAAAACAAAAAACAAAAAAAAAAATCAAATGCCCGAAGAGAGTAGACAATAATAATAACAACAGCTATGTCTGGCATAAATCATGCACTGAGCGAAAATTATCGAAATCAAATCGAATAAAAAGAAGAATAAATATTCAAAAAACATAGACTTTGGACTTTTTATTATGCCAAAAAAGAAATCAACAAGCACAAGAAGCAAAAGTTCTTAGCTGCGTTTAGCATATCAAATACACTGAGCGAAAAATTGTTTTAAAAGAACAACAAATATTTAAAATATATAAATAAAATGTGTTGAGTAAAGGCCCAGGACTTTCTATAACATTCTAGAAAGAATTCAGCCGCACGCCAAGTCTCATACACTGAGCGAAAAGGTTGAAATAAGGAACAACATGTATTTTAGAGCACTTGCCACTTGCAGCTTTTCTCGCGGTGCACTTATGAGCAAACATATTTTTAATAATGTCTAACGCATTAGCATAAAACGCACAACAACAACATCAATGACAACAGCAACCACAACAACAACAACAACAACAACAACAACAACAACAACAACAGCGACAGCGACAACATAGCACAATTATTCACCTAAAAAAAATTCCAGTTCACAATTTTTAGTGAGCTCCATTCAGAAAAATGCCTGAAAGCCAACTACAACCTGAGCCAACGGATGCTCGGATACCGAAAAACTAGTTTGCCCACTTTTTTATTTTTTTTTACCAAGTTGTTGTTGCACCTATTGCTGCTGCTGTTGTTGTTGCTGTTGTTGCTGTCGTGTTGCTCGGGGCAATCGGCTCAAGTTTGGAGCTGGCGCGCGCGCCAAGTCAACTTATTTTTTTTTATGCGACTTGTAACAATTTTTGATAAAATACCAAATGAAAAACACATACGAATTCGATGGCTGTATCGAAATGTTGCTGCTGGGTTGCAAGAGCAACACATTGGAAAAGCTAGCGGAAATGTTGCTCTGATCATCGTTTGCTGTTGCCCAGTTTCCGTTTCAGCCAAGACCTTGTTACAGTTATTGACGGACACGTTCCAATTTGGTTGCTTCTGCCGTGGCTTGTTGTTGCTGCTGCTGCTGCTGTTGTTGTTGCTGCTGTTGCTGCTGCTATCTGTAAGTGTGCTAATTACGTGCCAAAGGCGCATTGTTTACAGCGGCTGGCGACGGCAGCAAAAATAAATAACTATAAATACGCAAACGGGGCGCGTATTGCTGCTGCCGCCGCTGCCGCTGCTGTTGTTGTTGATTCATTCATTCATAAAAACCGCGCGCGAGCAATAACAGCAACGGCAACAACAACAAAAACAACAACAGCAACTGCGCATGTGTTCATTAAACAAAACAACAGACTGGTTTGGGGGGGCCGCGTGGCGGGCAGCAACTGCAACTCGATCGTAATTAACAGACGAAGCGAGCGATCAACAAAAAAAAAAACAACGTCCACAACAAAAAGCTACGCGCAATTGTTGCTGCTGTTGCTCGGTTGCTGTCATTCATTAAAAATTGCGAAAAACTGCGGCAACAACAGCAACAACAACAAGCAGCAGCAGCAGCACGCACACGGCAACAACAAGCGGCAGCAACTTTTCATTCATAAAAATGCTGAAAACAGCAGCAACAGCAACAACAACAACAACAATAGAGCAGGCAGCCAAGATTGATTTATTTAGCAAAGCGTAAAAGGAGACAACAGCAGCAGCAGCAGCAGCAGCAGCAGCAGCAGCAGCAGCAACAGTTACCGCCAGCAACATGTTTACAGACCGGCAGCAACATTTTGCGGTTTGGCTAAAGCAACAATTACAAAGGCAACAACTATGCCACGTTGCTGTTGCTGCTGCAGTTGTTGTTGTTGTTGTCTCCCCTTTTTGTCTGTATGAATGAATTGCTTTTTTCCGTTGCGGCTGAGGATGTGCAACAGAATGTGAATGCGAATGCGAATGTGGATGTGGATGTGGTTAGTGGATGTCCGTGTGCGTAGACGTTTATTAATTGTGACGATCAACAAGCTACGCAAAATCCAATGTTGCTGCCGCTGCCAGCAACAGCAACAATAACAATGGACAACGGCAGCAACATGCTCGAGCGAGATGCCCACTTCAGCTGCAATTGGCCCGCAAACTGGCAAACCAGTTCCCCAGCAGCGTTCCTAACCAATCCATAAACTATACAACTTCCCCCGACCCCCCCCCCTCTCACCCCTCTCACCGCCTCAGTCAGAGTTGCCCCGCAGCTGCCGCAGCAACCCCTGCACAATGACGACGTCCAGTGACCGTTTTTTTTTTTGTTTGTGCTGCGGTTGCTTCCTTTTGGCATTTTTGCGCTTTTATGAATGAAATTTTTTTGTTTTGCCACAGCCTATACCCCTTGAAAATTGTTTGAAAATGGGCATGATGAGGTTGAAGTTGTTATGCAGACTTGGGGATCATTTTTGGAGGAAAATGAATGAGGAGGCAGAAATGTGCCATATATCACAGATCAATGTATGAATATAATGTATTAATATATAATATATAATGTTGAATTTGGCGACCTTTCCATTTTATAATTATTTCTTTGCCGGACCTCGAGCCAGCCAAAGAAATAACCAAATAATAATATATATATAACTCCTTCCATTTTTGGCTTTCAGAATTTTCTCGAGTATTTTAAGAGGTTTTGCTTCAGCATACAAAGATATATTTCACATCTAACATGGACTTAATTTTTCAACCCTAAAACTAGATGTCATTTTAGATGATCCAAATGATTTTTTGGTATCCGCAGAAGTTTGATTAAAATTTGTATGCCTCTAAAACATAAAGCATAAAATGTAATAAACATAAAAGTTATTCAAGAATAAACTGAGCTGAGAAGCTGGTTAAAGTTAGGATCTCGTATAACGACAATTGAAAGCCGGCTACAGGGCATTGGTTAGTCGTTCAACCCCGACTGAAGCACTCTTGGTTGTGTTTTTATTTTGCCGTTGAGGTTGGCAAGTTTCCGTTAAGGCGCGCCAAAGTGGCACGGCCAGTTCCCAGTAAGCCAAACTCCCCCCCTGCCCCGGCCGGGTCCTAGCCACCGCAGGCCACATTTAAGCTGGAACTCAGAGCCAGACCCAGACTCAGACCAAGTCCAAGACTCGGGCTATGCAAAATATGTGTGCGGCAGGCGAAGAATAAGAACAGAATCAGCTTACTTCCGGCTCGCTGTCCAGAGAGGCAATCGGCCCAGGCCCAGGCCCAGTCGTAGTTCTAAATGTTTTCATTGGAATTTCTTGGTTCGAAACGAAAGAAGAAAATACAAACAAATAACCAAACAATTTTGAGAGGCGGATGAAGATTAAGTGGATGCTGTGTTGGAAGTTGCGGCCCAAAACAACTTCCGTGTGACTTCCGCACGACGGTTAGAAGCTTCTGCCAGCCGCCGCTTCCGCTCCGAAAAAAACAGAAAAAAAACAATTTCCAATTTTAATTGAATTTTCGTGTAAACAGCGTGAGGTGACCAACAAACAGCCCCAGACATAGGCTGTGCATCTGTGTTAGATCTGGCCACATGTGCGACGCCAGATTGCATAATTCTTGCGCATGGGGAAAATGTGGAAACAACAAGACAACAACAAAAAACTAGTAATAATACAAGTAAGAGGAAATGTATAGAAAAATCATTAACGCACAGACAAAAGATAACAGTAGAGAGCCCCGCATAGACAACAGATTGTTGCACGGGCAAAACTACCTGCCACAGCAACGGCAGCCGCCTGGCACAAGTGTCTAACGGCTACGAAGATCAGCTGAAGCAGCAGCGTCTCGGCGGCGCATGTGCAGCAGCCGGCGTCCGTCCGTCGGTCCGTCGGTGCGTCCCACGTCATCCGCCGTTCGTGTGCGTCTTTGTGCGTCAACGCCCTCATGGGAACCAAACACCGATCCCTGCCAGCCGCACTGACATGCCCAAGCATTTCTTTAG
The DNA here is from genome assembly GCF_035044405.1 of Drosophila montana. Lineage (NCBI taxonomy): Eukaryota > Metazoa > Arthropoda > Insecta > Diptera > Drosophilidae > Drosophila > Drosophila montana. The sequence goes on from NW_026996406.1 coordinate 594,552, forward strand.
GCAGCTCTTCCGGCATTCGAGAAATTTATGTCACTGATTGGCAACACACACGCATACACACACACACGCACACAAAGCAGGTCGATCCTTTGTGGCATGTCCTTTTGTTGGCATTTTGCGCGCGTCATGTCAAGCCGTTTGGGTTATTGATAGCGGCAGGTGCAGCAGCCAGTACCCACTGTCTACAGTACACACTGCCTATCAGCGCAACAGCCAGCCAGTCAGTTCGTCCGTCAGTTAGTTAGCTCCACAGGCTCAAATTACGCTGTCGCCGCTAAGCGACAATCAAAGGCTTCCCCCAAGCCGGCTGGCTAATGAATGGCAGCCAGAGCAGCAGGCGGGAGGGAGCAGGGGGCAGGGGCAGGGGGCAGGGGCGGGCTGGGACTCGGGCTGGAGCCAGCGTAAAGACAAAAGCCCAAGCACGATGCATTGGCATGCCAGCTATGCAACTGACTAAATTACGCTCGCCCCTCGCACTCCCGATTGGCAGCCATAGAACAAGCTGCAATGTTATAGACAGCAATGCTCGACTGAGGTGTACCCTGTAAGAAGTGTTTGCTGTCTTTCCGCTTCACTTTTGCATATATTATTAAGTTGCTTATTAAGAAGACAAACAGATATAACACTATGTAAGAAAATTCCTGAAAGAGAAGTTATCGAAGTTTTCTGGAAACAGAAATATACTCTCTTATTGTTTAATATCAGAGAAGCCCTATACCAAAATTTGATAACTAGAGCTCTTATAATTCACAGATTCAATTAAAGGGAAACCTGGCTAGTTTGGCAAGAAAACGGATATTTACATACTTAATGTAAAATATAAGTATGGACATACTAAATTTTCTGACTCTAGGTCGAATAGTTTCTGAGTTCAAATAGATGCCTACACAGTTATATATAATATATATATTATCCTTTATCGGTTTAGAGCATATTCTATCACAAACGTTTCTCAGGTTTAGGAATCAGAAAAGTTAGACCTTATTGATTAGCATTAGGTCTAATAGTTTCTCAGGTCAAATATATACCCAGACCATTATTTATATTTTCTTGCTGGCAATAGTTTCTGAGTTCATAAAGACTATAATATCCTATCATAATATATCTATTCCCTTTTATCTTTCCTTCTTCTATCTAACACAAACGTTTTCCCCATTATCATGCCACACCTTCTCATTCGCTCTCTTTTAACAGGGTATACAGAATATTGTATAAGTCATTGTCATCTTTGTGGCAGCAGCGCTTCCGGTGCTCAACTCTTGTGGCGCAGAATTCCAAGCATGCCCCCAGCCACATGAGGCATGACAAGCGGCAGTCGCTTCTTCTTCTTCTTCTACTTCATCATCATCATCTTCTGCTGCTGCTTCTTCTGCATTTTTGGTGGGGTTGTGGGGGTTAATTTGATTCAATTAAACGAGCGTGCGTAAAACCCTTTGACAGCTCTTAAAGCAGCTTCAAAAACCGAAGCTCTTGCTGCAGTTGGGGAAGTCAAAAGTTGTTCGGTGCTTGCCGCATCACGTTGCATGGTCGCCGCCATTCATTTGTCTGCTGCTCTCGACTTCCGCTGCGCCCTTTTGGCCCCTGCCACATTTGGCTTTTTCTGTCTCCTCTTGCACTTTGACACACATGAGGCTAATTGTTTGTGGAGCGCGCGCGTGCTGAGCTCCGAGCAAATTATAAAGTGTCGCAGCAGCAGCAGCAGGCAGCAGGCGGCAGGCGGCGGCGACTCCACGTGTGCCCCACCCTTTTGCTCGCGTTAAACCGGATATCCGGTCTGTGTCTGTGTCTGTGTGAGTTTTGTTTTTCTTTAGCAGCAGCAACTTTTACTGTCTGGGCATAAACTTTCTTGGTTCTTGGCTTTGACTGCGACTTCTTCGGCTTGTTGTTTATCTTTCGGGCAAAAGGGGGCATGTTTGCCCCATTCTAACACACACAAATTTTGCTTATCAATATGGTAAACTCAGCGGGTGTGTGTTTAACGGCTTCTCAGAAGTGCCACTTCCAGGCGCAGCATGATTCCAGCTACCCCCAGTTGAGGTAGCAGAGCAGAGGAGGGAGGGGTGGGGGCTGTCAATAAACATGCTCGAATTTCAAAGAATTTCCCACGCTGCTTACAGCCCGGCAGCAGCAGCGTAGACAGACACAGCTCCTTACATAAGCATATCCTGCCAGCACGACAAAGGTTTCCCTCAAGTGCCCAGCCCCCGGGAATTCCAATGGGGCATCCACATAATGCAAGGGCGCGTAAGGCATGAACAAAGCTTGGCATATGCTTAAAAAAAATGTTGTCAACAAAGGGTTAAGGCTAAACATGAGCAGGAACTAGCTGCAGCTGGCAGAACGGGCAGGTGCCGCCATTTATAAGAACAACCAACAACAACAACAACAAAAAGTAGGTCAAAAACGCGTGGGAAACGCGCGATTTTTTGCTTAATTTCCAGCAAAATGCGGAAGTAAATTGTGAGCGGAAGTAAATAAAACTAATAAACCAAAGCAGAGGACATTAGGGCAGACGGCTGTAACTTCCGCAATAGACGGAGAGGGAGAAAGAGAGAGGAGAGCGAGAGCGAGAAAGATAGAGAGAGAGAGAGGAAGCTAAAGGTAAAAGGTCAGGCAAGGCAACCTGTTTGGCTTTGGCTTTGCCTTACTTCCGGTTCGGCCCAGCGCAGTGCTAATCCCTTTTGAAAGAACACACACACATGTGCGTGTTTAAGTGTGTCTGTGTGTATGTGTGTGTGCTGCACTTACATATTTATTTACTTCCGCCAGGCGGTCGCCTGCACTAAATCACTTCCGGACTTCCGGTACGACACGGACGCGCTAAGTAAACGAAGCAGCAGCAGCAGAAGGAGAGAAGAGACGAGAGGAGAGGAGAGCAGGGGAGAGGAGACAGATAGTGTAAGGGAGTGGGATCAGGACGCGCAGGTAGCTGTGCTCGAGGCAGGTGCAACTCACTTCACAACGAGAACGCCTGGAAACGGCCTATTGATTTCATTATAAAAATAATTTGAATACAAATCAGTAAGAAATGGGGGAAAAAAACACAAAATCAAATTGAAATCGAAACCAAACAAAAGACCAAAAAAAAATAAAAAGCAAATTAAAATGCTCCAGTGGTGGGTGACCAACTAGAAGATACCCTATGAACAGGCATATATACGACATACAAATTATAAGGAAATATTTATAAAAAAATCCAATATTTTAAAATTTTGTAAGGTATCTAAAAAGTGAAATGTTTTTCATGTGTGTGCACTCCACGAGAACCTACATACCAAATTTAGTGCTTCTACCCTTTATAATCCTCGAGATATTCCGAAAAACACAAATTTATCAATTTCGAGAAAATGTTATAGAAGTTATCGAAGAGGAAAAATGTCTTATAATAGAAGCTACATTCAAATTTCGTATACTCTTATACTTCTTATACTCGTATACATCATTCAGATGGACCCAGTTAGTCGAACTGCTTTTGCCCATTTGGTTACAGGGTATAAAGAGTACCAAAACAGAAAAGGACCCAAGCCAGCGACAACAACATCTAGAGAGTTGTCAAAAAGGTACCAGTTGAAAGAAGTTTCACTTAAAAAATTGATTGCTTTCGATAATTTCATTGGAAACGTGTTGTTGTTGTTGTGTTTGTTCTGTTGTTGCTGTTGTTGTTGTTGCTCATATGCGTGCGTGTTGTTGTCGCCAGAGTGCCATACAATAAAATCAAATGAGAGGGATAAATGACAAGGGCAGAGGAGCACAACATAAAAAGCCAGCGAATCGAGCGAGAAACAAAACAAAACTAAACTAAAAGTCCGCAGCTGCCAGTTGAATTTTATGTTTATAGCGCGTAGAGGATCAACAAGATACTAACATAAGCTTTTATGTGAACCAAGAGAGAGCTAGGAATAAAATAGGATTAAGTAAACAAGGTGTAAGGACATCCACACACACAGGACATTCGCTTCAACGGACAACAACATGCTTGGCGTTTGGAATTCAATTAATGAAACGTATCTGCTTTGGATGTTTACAGAATGGACTCGGAGCAGCCCAAACAAACAAACAAACACACCCACATAAGCTGGAGGGTTAGAGGGTTGATATGGCATAGTTAGGATGGGCACATATGTTAATCAAGTTATATTTAGAAGCTGTTGTCCCTAAAGAACTTTTTTCGATACTCCATTGCCAAAAGGCAAATGGAATATATAGGATTAGTAGCAAGTAGTTTAGCTTGGGTTAGACAAACTGTTTGTCGACCGAGCAAAGAGTTCATATGTGATATGCATTTGGGTTAAGGTTATGATTTTCGTACCATTGCTTTCTTCTTGCTGGTTCTAATTAGCGAGTGACCCCTGTACTGTAAGGTTAGCTTATTATCTACTTGAGAGATGAGATCCATACACATATGTTTTTATTCAAACCTTGTCCACTTTTATGCTCTTAATCCATAATACCCAAACTTTTCAGCAACAGAGTAGCCCACAATCGGTAGCTGCCTTCTGCTCCAAGTCCAAATAGCTTCTGTCTAGTGTCTGCCTTTCACTTGGTCTCCCCTTCACCCCCTCGTTAAAGGGCAACCCCCCGGACTGTTAATGCTTTGAATGGCCTACGAATGGGCACTTCAAACTTAGAGCAAATCCAATGCCCGCTCTTGTCGGGCTCTTCGGCTGGGCAGTTCTTGGCTGGGCTATGAATGAAATTATTTCAATGACTCGTTCAGATTCGACGACGTGCTGCCACTTGGCTATGCAAATGTGGCGCACAAAAGAGGCGTATTTACAGTGCCTACAAAAGGAAAACTGAAATCAACTTGTCAAATTGCCAGTAAATAAGTTTCCCCATGCTCTGTTTTCTCTCCTACAGGACTCCGAGGCCGATTTGCCCGTGTGTGCACCGAATGCGGTCTGCTCCAAGATCGACCTGTACGAGACGCCCTGGATAGAGCGCCAGTGTCGCTGTCCCGAATCGAATCGCATGCCCAACAATGTCATAGTGCACCATCATGAGCACGCGCATGGCACGTTGACTGAGGGCCAGAAATTCCGAAGCTACTACGAGAAGGAGAAACTGTTGCAGCACAAGCGCCTGCTGCTGGCCGGGCACCAGGACAAGAAGTACGAGAGTCTGCATCTGAAGAAGCTCATGCAGAAACTGGGCGCTGTCTACGAGGACGAGCTGCAGCTGCCGTCTGCCGGCGACTATGTGGAACGCTCGCCGGACTACAATGAGGCGCTGCCGCCGGCCTACGAGCAGCTGGCGGACAATGAGCTGCCCCAGGCGCCAGCACGCGGCGCGACGCACATGCGTCACTCGGGACATCGCGGTCTGAAGGAAGCGGCCAGCTTCATTGGCGGCTGTCCGAGCAACCTGGGCGTGGAGGATGGCCATACCATAGCGGACAAGACCAGGCACTACAAGCTGTGCCAGCCGGTGCACAAGCTGCCCGTCTGCAAGTAAGTTCAACTCGGAGCTCTAGCTAACCCCCTTTGCACCCTTTGCTAAACCTGTTGCATCCGCTTTGCAGGCACTTCCGTGACTACACCTGGACACTGACCACCGCCGCGGAGCTGAATGTCACCGAGCAGATCGTGCACTGTCGCTGTCCCAAGAACTCGGTCACCTATCTGGCCAAACGCGAGCCGGTGCCCAACAGCAGCACATCCTATCGCTATCTATTCGCCTGCTCCCCGCTGACGGTAAGTTAGCCCCATCCCAAACCCAGTCAAATCTCTCCAGCTAAGCTCTGCTTCCTCTTCTACCTGCAGCGCCTACGCTGCCAGCGCAAGCAGCCGTGCAAGCTGTTTACGGTGCGTAAACGTCAGGAGTTTCTCGACGAGGTCAACATCAATTCGCTGTGCCAGTGCCCCAAGGGTCATCGCTGTCCCAGCCATCACACACAGTCGGGCGTTATAGCGGGCGAGAGTTTTCTGGAGGACAATATACAGACATATTCCGGCTATTGCATGGCCAACGATTGAACTGACGATCTAATATGATTGTATATGGGTTTATATAGGTTTATCTAGCACTCGACTGAGCCAATTGAGTCTCGCCAAGTTAACAATTAAAACTGACAAACTAAAACTACAAACTACAACTAATTTATGTGCATGTGTGTGTATGAGTGTGTGCGTGTGTGTGTGCGTGTAAAAAAGGTTTTTTGTTGCTACCAAAATTTGGTCATAAATCATAAAAAAAAATATATATAAAATAATAATAATAAATACGAATATTTAATTAGTTCTAAGGCGCAGTTTTGTTATACAAATCATTTGTAATAAATATTTATAAAGAGCGTTCTTAAATCTGTAACATAGCACACTATATAATTATACAGACCCCCCCCCCCCCCCTTCCCCACTTTGCCCACTCTCTGTGTCCCCCCCTCTCGTATTAATTGTATATATATTACGCAATTTACTTTTTTAATATAAGAGCTAAAGTACAGCAATTTCAAAGCATTAAATTTAATTCCAACTTCGAATAAATCCCATGAGTGCCAAATTAGTATGCAGTGAAAAATTCCGAAAAAAGTTATATACGAAAAACAGTTTGAAACTGTCACAACTAACAAATTTGCACTAAAAAAGTACACTTGAAAAAACAATAAGAGAATGTTTAAATAAACAAACTCGAAAATATGTTTGCTTTAATATTTTTACGAAAATATATATATAACTACTTTAGATATTAATCGTAACTTTATAATTGTAAAATTCTTTCAATTGTAAAATTCTCTTTAATCCTTAACACATTGTAATCAATTCCCCCTACGAATGTACTATCCAAGTATTTGCGCTATTTAAGTATTAGGCACTATATTTCGGCGTGTGTTCTTTTTATTATTATTATTATTTTTATAAAGACCAAAACGAGCAAAAATAAAATAAATTATGTATACGGAAGGACATATTTTAACTACACTTAAAACAAGTCTTTTGAATTTAAGGATTAGAACAACTAGAAATATGGATATATTATTTGGAATATACATATATGCTATAGATTGCGACTAAAATACTTTTTTTATATATATATGTATATCGATCTGGGAGATCGATTCGATGAGACCTCCGCAATCTCCTCCGCGTTCGGACTCCTCCAATTCGACGCCTCTTTGGAAGGCGCCTAGCCAGTCGATTTGGATGTTTTCCCAATCGCGTTATATAGTTTGCAGTCTGTTTGTTAATGAAGTCCCCGACTTTGGGCACTCCTAGGTCTTTTTCCAAATCGGAAGTTATATATACCAGAGGGAGCAGACAGATAGCGGAGCGTTTTTGCTTGAAATACCCCGATTTTCGTAAGGCTCGATTTTGCAGCAATACCGTAAACTTGAATACCATATCGCCAGGCAGGAGCCTAGGCAGTTTTACTTTGTTTTTTAAAGATACTGTTGAGCAGCCATCTGAATTTGCCTAATCTGCTTTTCAGGGCTCCTGTGATACTTGAGATGTGTTTTACTATAGGTTCAACGCCTCTCTAAGTATTTGTAGCTGTTGTGGATTGCGCAGGAAGACTCCCTGCGGAGCGTTCCTCCTCCCTAAAGCAGATCCGTACTGGTACTTCAGCTGCTCCACCGCTCCGTTTGGGTATGCAATGAAATTTTTCATTTTTGTTCGTCTGCCTGTTTTTTTTTCACAAATTTTGGATTTCCAAACAAAATCCAAAAAACGTGGTATGCAAGTCGATTCCAGAGATCGGTACGAGTTCAAAAAGGTATAACTTTCCAAAATCGGAATTTTTAGCCGAATTATCGGAAAAAACGATAAGATCTTCAAAATTAGAACGGCATATTTTCGCGTTTTTTAAATCGCTGTATCTCGGCCAAATAAGCCCCGATCTTGGAAAGATTGGTCTCGTTCGACTCGTGGTCACGCCCATTTTCGGCCAACATCGTCATGTTTGCAAAAAACATAGCAGTTTTTCTCAAATTGGGCCATTTCTTAGAATTCAGATTTTTTGGTGTCAATCGATAGTCGGGATCCGTACGAGAAGAAGGAGGTATATCATTCCGAAATCGGACATCGGAAATCGGAGATATGGCGCATTATGGCACCCATTTTTTGTACGCCCCAAAATGTATGCAACAAATATTTTCAGCCTAAGCGATAGGCAGCCGCGATCATGCTGAGACTTTGGTATGAAACTTTGCTAAGCAGTGAGTGCACAAACCTGCTGCTATTGCCTCGATTAAATTGCATTGGAGAAAATAGAATTTTTAAAGCGAATTTAAGAAATGTAGCCACACTTCGGAGAAGAATGTTTGCCTGGTTTTATTTATTATGCGATGGTTATTCAAGCAAAAAGTCGACTACTTCCTGGTAGAAAACAGCAAATAAAAACAAAAACAATTAAACTTATGGAACTATGAAGTTTAAGCAACTGCAAAATGCAAATTATGAATTGAAAACCAAATGAAGAGAAGGCAAGCAAATAGCTGGCTAGAAAGGCAATTGAAGAAGAAGAAGTAACCAGTGTCGGAGTCAGTGAGCGGCAATATAATTAAATAAATAGCGCAGCAAATAGACTGGACGCGACTGGGTGTAACCAAGATAGAGTTGGGACTATGGGATTGACGATTGGGGCGGAGCGGGCGAGCGATGCCGCAAATTCAATTAACGCGCGACGAGGCCAAGAAATGAAAACATAAAAAACGCGGGAGAGAGAGAGAGAGAGAGAGGCAGAGAAAAATTATCAAGAAACAAGCATATAAAAAAGTTTCGAACGTGGTGTAAAAACAGCGTGGCAAAAACACAAAAAAAAAAGTAAATCGTAAAAGCCAAACAACAACAAGTGCTAACATAGCCATAGACGAAAGAGGAGCAGTTTTTTTTTTGTTTTTTGTTTTTTACGACTCCAACCGGAAGCTGAGCGCGTTAAAAACTCGACTCCAAACAACTGCAACAACTACAGCAACAACAACAACAAGAGCAACACGGCCGACATTTGAGATTTTAGATATGAACCTCGGTGTCCACAAAGCCGCTAAACCATCGAGGCACGACTTTGCCGCTGCAATTACAGCTGGTCTTTAAAATGCATAAAAAACGCGAAATTATTAATAATAATCAAATCACATATATATACAACATTTAATGACCCCTTAAAGTGCGTCTAATTGGGCGACGTGAGCTGTGGAAATACCGTAAAAGATTCTAAAAGTGGCTCTTCTTCCCTCCCCGTGCTCCGGCCCCGGCTCCGGCGTGCTCCACCTACTGCGCTACGTTCTCAAGCAGACAGAATGGGCACAACGTCAAGACAGTTCATAGCATTACGTTGGGTTACAGACAATCTCTCTAACCAGGCAAAGAGTAGGACGGGGCGGAGTTGGAGGGGCAAGTCTTCACCTTCGCCACCGCAGATGAGGCGTTAATTAGAGTTTAAGCCGCAACGGGCAACAGTTTTTTTTTTTTTATTAGTTGGAAATGAAATTCGCGCATTCAGACGCCAAATTGCAGCACTAACAAGAAAATAAGGAAAAATACTCGTAATTCATTCTTGTCGCTGTTGTTGCTGTTGCTTTTGTTGTTTTTGCTGCTGTTGTTGCTGCTGTTGCCCTCCTGCTGAATTGGGTTAAGTCACAACACGTTGACAATGGCAGCCACAAGAAGATTTTTATAAATTGGTCAACAAGCCGTGGGTTATGCTGGTAATTAGTGGCTATCTGATAGTGCTATGATATTTAACAGATAACTGAAAGTGGCCTAAAAGTGAGACCATAAAGAGAACATTCTCCAACAATAACCAAACAATATTTTCTATAGAAACAATCTGATGCAGCGGTCCTATGTTTTTTTTCCTCAAGACTTAGCTGCATGGATAAGATTTAAAGGTTGAACTATATATAAGAAATATGCATATATTGAGTTTTGACCGAGTTATGAGGGTGGGAAATTTTGACCTATGTCTATGTAAGATATTTGAGGGTCCCATTTTCACATGAATTTCGACCAAAAATAATGTTGCCAGATTTGAATGCCATATTGATCTAGGGGCCAAATCATTAACAAAAAGCCATACTTTATGAAAATCGGTTGAGTTTTGACCGAGTTATGAGGTTGGGAAATTTTGACCTAAGTCTATAAAGGATATTTGAGGGTACCACTTTGACATGAATTTCGACCAAAAATAATGTTGCTAGATTTAGATGCAACATTTATTAAGAGGCTAAACCATGAACAAAAAGGCATACTTTATGAAAATCGGATGAGATTTGACCAAGTTATGGGGGTGGGAAATTTCGACCTATGTCTATATAAGATATTTGAGGGTACCATTTCAACATGAATTTCGACCAAAAATAATATTGCCAGGTTTGGATGCAAAATTTATCTAGACGCCAAACTATGAGGGTGGGAAATTTTGACCAATGTCTATGTAAGATATTTGAGGGTACCATTTTTACATGAATTTTGAGTAAAAATTATGTTGTCAGATTTAGATGTCAAATTGATCTAGAGGCCAACCCATGAACAAAAAGCCATACTTTATGAAAATCAGTTGACTTTTGGCCGAGTTAGGAGATTGGGAAATTTAGACCTATGTCTATATAGGATACAAGCGGGTATACCCCGGCTTTGCCCTTGGCACGTATAAAATAAATTCTCTCAAAGATCTTTGAAAATAAGTTTGAAACCGACCGGACGGTAAACAAAAAAACTTCATAGAAACGTTTTTCACGATTTTTCCACACAAGCGGGTGGAATTTCCCGAAACCCCGAACGAAGCTTGCCAGGTCTAGTCTAAAATCTATTTTGGCACCAAGATTCGTTACAATAAGTTTTAAGGGGAATATATAGCATCTGTCGCTTAACTGGCCTACTTAAATAATAAAGAGCAAAACTTAAAGAACAGCAAAAAATGTGATTAAAAAAGCGAAATGAGGCGTCGCATATATATTTCTTGTTATATGAAAAATCATTACAGCTGGGTGCTAGCTATAAACTGTGAAACCTAATGCTATAAAAATCTCTTAATTATAGCTGTTGAATATATATATCAATTGCACAAGTGCTAGAGAGCAGCATAACAACTTTATGGCTTCAAGAATGTTTTTCTAAAAAACCATTAAATAAATCGCAGCTAACCCTCGACACACAGTTCAAGTACACGAGCCTGGCTTCCTATTATATTGCAACATGCGAGTTCTTGAGCAGAATGTTGGCATTTATTTGCCAACCTGTGCGATTTTCTCGGCTTCCCTTTTAGCTCCAGGTAGACTAACCCACCCGCTGGCCAGCTGTCAATACGCAACATTCATTATATCTGCTGGCGAAAGTTTTCATTTTTAGCAAATTCATTTTAGCCTCAGCAGCTTCTGCTGCACATTTTGTTTAACAACAACAACAACAACAACAACGACGACAAGATTTGATGGCTAATTATTTATTTCGTGTTTAATGCCGTGTTGAGGTGTCTGCCTTCACATCAAACATATTTATGACTCTGTGACTCCATGTGACTCCATGTGACTCCTCCAGTGAGCCGGGGCATTAGCTACTGTGCTTGGCTAGCATCATATTGATTGATTAGCTGCTCCATGGCCGCTGGCAGAGATTTGCATGGCACAGCGATAGTTAGGATGGATGGCTTTTGGAGTTTCGAATTTCGGTTTTCTATTTTCATTCAAACGAACTTGATAGAGCGCTGACAATAGATCTTAAAGACAGTTGGGCGGTTCGGGGGCTGTCATTAGAAAATCCAGCGCATAACTTTCTTTCAAATCATTAAAAACCCAAAACACAACAACAGAAACAAAAACACAAATTAGACAACAACATGACAAAAGGCCAGCTAATAGTATCCGCCTTATAGAATCGACTGATGAGCGAAGAACTACCAAGCATTGCATGTCTTAAAGTTTTTCTTCTTGGTGTTCTACGTAAATTTCTTCATTTCTTTTTTTTTGGCCACTTTTACTCCACTAATTAGCCACGTTTTGTTGCCCCTCCTGGCCCACCTGCCCACCAACAACTGCAAAATTAGGCTGCCCCACAGGTTGAGGCGCTTATGAATTTAATTGCACAACATTAGGCAGCTGCCTTATCAATTTTCCCGGCATAATTATTCTTAATATTTTTACTCAACTCTCATGTACGGCTTTTTGTTTCTTTCTCTTAAGCTGCACCTCTTCCTCAGGCGCTGACACAGGAAGCTGGGAGAAAGATTTCACCTGTTGCTGCCAACTCTTTTTCTTAGAAAGTGAAATTTTAACGGCGCTTGTAATTTGCCTTTCCGCAGCCCAAGAGCCCAAGAGCCCAAGAGTTGCTGCTCAGCGCGCCCCAATGATAAGCCATTAATCAGAGCTATTAGAGGGCCACCGAAAAAATTGTGGTACTCTGTTGTAATTGATTCAAATTGATAAACGGGCGGTCTCTGCGCAAATAACGCAAAGTGTTGGAAGCGTAATGGCTTTTTAATGCCAAACCCAATGGAGCAAGGGCGAGAGTGAAAGTAGACGGACTCCTCCGACGAGATCTCTGCTATGCTATCTATATGCAAAAATCGTATAAAAAGACACAAAAAAAAACCTAATGGATTTCTTAGCATGCACTGCGATAACGAATCTGTTGATTGCCCACTGGCAATAAACTGCAACAATAAAGCAATAGCAATAACAATAACAAAAACAATAATAATAGTAACTGGAGAAAAAAGCTTTCTTTGGGTGTGCCAAAACTCGGGATACCCTTGTGAACTTTTCAGTAGTTGTCAGATTTTAGCAGAAATTTTGTGATATGAAGGAAGACTGTGAACAATTAAAAATATTTTAGATACTCAAAGAAAACTCGCCTTTCAAATTGAAGCATTAATCATATTTGATATCAAGTTAAGGAAAATCCATAAAAAAGATTCTTATGTCACAAAACTAAGAAAAAGTTATTAGAAAGAAAAACTATAAGAATTTACAAACTATACAAACTTTCTTCAACAAAGTAAAGCATATTTTATTTTATATTTAAGCAAAGATTAAATCATGTTGTTGAAATGAGAATTTTGTTATAAGCTTAAGGAATTATAATCTCGTCCAAATTCAGACCAGCTTCGATGTCATATACCTATCCCACAAAATATATATCGATCCACCCAGTTGGTTTATGCCTATGCAAATTGTATTCCTAGTATGAGAAGTGGAAGCTGCACTAAGTTTAATTAGCATAGCCTTAAACACAGCCAAGTGCCCATAGTCTAGTCAGAGTCAAATATGGCTAGCTTCAAGCAGCTGTTGCGGCTGATCGTAAATACAAATCGTGTCGAGCTTCTTCTGATGGACATTATTGCTTTATAATACCCTTTCTACGCATGTTTATGACTGCAGGGTATAATAATAATAACAATAGTAATCTTATAGTGCAATGCCGAGTCATCAGCGCTGCACAAAGAAAGCGACAGACTTGCAAATCATGCATAACAAAAAACAAAAAACAAAAAACAAAAAAAAACGAGAAAAAAAGAGCCATTGAAAAATCCACATGCGTTTCCATTCATCTAACCCCTTGATGAACCCGCGCCCCGCCCCCTCCCCCCTCTCAAGTCGAGATGCCTGCCACATGCAGATGAAATTGAAAGTAAGACCGCGCTTCGTGGGGGCCTCTTCAAGTCCGCGCCGATGCAGTCGATTATTTTCTAATTACAAAAGCAAAACTCTCCAACTCCAACTCTAAAACTCAACTACAATCCATCTCAGGAGCCAACATTCAATCTGTCGTCGTCGTCGTCGTGGTTCAAGTGAAGAAAATGTTTTCCAATTCCGAAGACGAGACGTGCTTTGTGCCGAAGGTGTTAAGTATGCAAATGACAGGGCAGTCGTCAACATGTTGTTACATTGGTAATAACAATACTAACAACAACAACAACAACAACAAAACAGTTATGTTGTAATATTTACAAGCGAACATTTCGGATATTCGTAGGCGACCGGGTAAAAGCGATTTGACCCCAAAGAAAACTGAAGTCGTATCCAAAATCCAAATCCAAAAAAAAGCCAAAGCCAAAGGCAAAGGCGAAGATTCGCATCTTTTTTTTTGGTTACTTTTACATGTGCGCCGCGTGTACTTTCTCTACTTAGAGTTTAGCTGGTAAACGCGGTTTTTCCACTCGCCAACTCGCTGCTTCTTCTTACCTTTTTTATTTTCTATACCCTTGAAGCGGGTGGCGTTAGTTTGTTATCACACATGTAAAGGAGCACAATTGGTTTATTGAGTGTAAAGATATCATATTGGGAGTATCCATTCAGCTGCATGTTCTATGTTAACTGGACTTTCTGAGAAGCTGGGTTGATATGGATCTTACTGGATCTTACTTTTGACTCTAGGTATTAGATATATGAGAATCGTTCAGTTCGCTTTGCTATAACATATAGCTGGCGTAGGAAATATCGGTCCGACTATGTATATTGTTAATATTGCTATATCCGAATATATATATTCTTATATATATAAATTCCAGAGAAATGGAATGTCTAGAAAAAAAGCCCCTTTATCTCCTTAAGTGGACTATATAAACAACTAATTGGATTCAATTGCCTTTAATACTTATCTAAACATCATTCAGATTGTTTAATTCTCGCTACATCTTTTGAATAAGCACAGAGTATTTGCACTTCTTCATTGATGCATCGCCTTGTTCTATGTCGTTTTTTTTGTGTATTTGTTTTTGAGTTGCCTTGCCTTTTTGGCCGCGCCTAATCGAAACGTGTGCCCAATCTGGCCAGAGAAGTAAGTTCGCGGCCAGATATCGCTATATTAATGAGCTGCTGGGCACGCAGGCCTTGGGACAGGAAAGAGAGTAGACAGCGCTTTGATGTTGTAATTAACTCTCATTAGAGGCATAGAGGCATCCCAGCTAGATTCGCGTCTCAGTTTAAGTTTCACTTTCGCTGCAACAATATCAACAAAACTGTTTAGCTGTGCTATATTTAAGTATTTACTTGGACAACAAAAGGCCAAACAAAGCAAAACTAAAAGCCAAATAAACTTTAAATCTCGCACGAGTTTTTTTTTTACCTTCCTTCTTTCTTTCTTTCTAGCTTTCGGCCAAGCGAATTCGCATCTAGAGGCGCGTTGATTGTTTTTCTTCTACCCAAAAAAGAAATAACAGCACGGGGCTTGGCTAGACAAACGATCATGGGAAAATAAACGATAAGCAAAGCTTTTTTTTTTTTTTTTTGGTTACCAAGTGCCAAGTCCATTGCCAATTTCGAGCAGTTGACCAAAGAAAGTAAAGCTTGGCTTAGCAGAATCCCGCAGCGTCCCCAGCATTAAGCTTGGCTTTGAATTTGGCTTAGGGTCTGGCTCTGGCTCGCAATCTACGTGCTCAAGTGACCTGCTGCGTAATTAATGACAAACAACGCATCAAATTCAAATCCATCCTTTTGAAAACTCTCGGCGCTTCACCCTAGAGATGTGCACGAGAGCGTGAGACTTTTATATTTGCGTGAGTCACGAGCATTTTGCCAAGGCTAAAACTTTGTAAGGATTGCAGTTTCTATGCGATATATAAACTAACTTCGAGTTTAAAGTTCACTTTCAGCTCGTGAGTCGTGAGCTTATCTTCTGAATTTTCGTGCGTGAGTCGTGAGTCATATCCATATGTCGTGCCTGACTCACTAATGTAAGCACAATACAGCAGGCGCCTAAAACTTCGAATTGGGAACAAGAAATCATGTTCTTAATAATATTTTAAGCGTAAATTTTCTTTGACAACTTAATTTCATGCGCTTGCGTGTTTCTGAGCTCATCTAGGCACACCTGAACCCATCTCTAGCTAATCTATTGGAATTTTTTACAGCGTTTACTTGACGCTCGTTAAAACTTTCGGCAAACTTTCGTCGCAAATTGGCTAAATAAACACACACACGCAAAAAGCGCAACAATTTGTGCGCCAAATATGCTCATATCCTGTTTATAATAATTGTTTAAACACTAATACGAAAAAAAGAAGACGAAAAAGAGTAAATTGCTAAACAGCTCGCAACTTTCCATTTCAATAGCTTAAGCTCAAGTAAACCCAGCGCACAAAATCAAATTAATAATAAAGTCGCGACTTTGGCAGGCGCGAAAAAAAAAGGCGAGATGGCAAAAATCTAATTTAGGTGCAGAGAAAATCAAGCGCATCGCACGGCGGGCATCCTCTTAAAGGTTGCTTTTTTTCTTATTTTTTTTTTGGTTTTTTCTTAACGAACTGACAGAAATGATGATGATGTATGCGCCTTGGCAGGCCATCAACTTTGAAGTTGCCAACTGGATGCTGAGAGCCGAGAGCTCCGAGCTGGACGAGGCAGTTGCCATGACATTATCAGCAGTTTTAACGGGCAAAGTTGCCAGTAGCGGGCGTAGCTGGAGAGGGGCGGAGGGGATGAGGGGGGGGGAGGGATGGTTGAGTGGGCGCTGCAAGTGCATTTAATGAAGCCGCGCCACGCTATTCCCTGGAAACAAAGCAACAGTTGTCAGGCAACCCACTTCCCGCCTCCCAAAGCCACGCCCCAATTTACCCGGTTTTTTTTTTTTTTTTTTAAATTGAATATGCAACAAATGGCAATAACAATTGCATTAAGCGAACGGCACTCGAGGCGACGCTCATAACAATTTTAAATACATTTTTAATGAACTCGTAAAAATCATTAAATTATACTGCAACCAGGTGGCATGAGGCAGTTAGCAGTTGCATCTGTCTGTCTGTCTGTGTGTGAGTGTGTGTGTGTGTGGCAGTTGCAACATGTGCGAAACACAAAGAGCAAGACTTTAAGCCCAATTTAAGCCGGCATTAATTTCATTCAATTAAATTGCCACCCATTTGAACTCTAATTGATTAGGACAATCTATGCAAATGCCTTTTTAAATGCTCCCGAAAAAATATAATCCGCAACTTGACAGTCTTTAAATATGCATAAATATACATGAATTTTTGAATTGCTGAAGCCATTTGGTTATTAAAATGCCAAACAGAGCGCACAAAAAAAAAACGCTTTAACGAATTCAACAACAACAATTCGTCTAGCTTTAGTCGACTGGCAGACACCTTATCAATATATTAATATTAATATTATATTAATCTTTAATAATAAAGTTAAGCATATTTGTCAGATTTAAGTTAGAAATATCAAACAAGATTTATTTAAAAGCTTTTAAATAAAAGTTAAAATTTGATTATCTTACTACTTTAAAATATTTACTAAACTAGAAAGTACGACATCGAAGATTTAGTAGCCTTGTGGACATTTGCTTTACGACTTTGCAGATATGTGAGAATTGTGAAGCTTGTAAGAGCTGAGTTTGGTAAAAATATCTTGATAAAAGGAATATTTTGCCATGCAAAACTTAGTTTTCGAATGATTCTTTCTATAGAGATATGTAATATAGTAGTGCGATTTTCATAAGTTTATGCTCATATGTAAACAGAATAGATTAGATAGTAAATGCTGAAGTTGCTCAAGATGTCTTGAAAAACAATAAAGGTGTATTATACAAGAACTTCATATTCGACCGAACGTTCCTATGTCAGCTATATAACATAGTAGTCCGTTCCGGCCGGTTCCAATATACTAGGCACTGCCTGCATCAGAAGGCTTTTGCCAAGTTTCATGACGATAGCTTTAAAACTGAGAGACTAGTTTGCATAGAAAGAGAGCAAGATATAATATTGAAACCTGAGAGATTGATTTGCAAAGAAAGAGAGAGTATCTATATTAGATACTTTATGGAATCGGAGATGTCTCCTTCCAAGCGCAACACATTTCGGGACAAAATTATAATACCCGTGTACAAAGGGTATAAAAAAAAAGCAATATTTTTTTTGATTTAATTTGATAAATTTTGATAAATTTGGGGCCCAAATTTGGTTGAGTTTAGCCAGAAGCTCGAGCACGGTGCCTGGATGTTTAGTTGCCTTATCTTTTTCCTTCGAAAAGTTCTTCAGAGCCTGAGACTCCCACAAAATAGTTGTTTAGTAACCTATGTAATTAATTCTTTTAGGCATTTGTTTTATTATATCTGTATCTATATTTATAGCGACTAAATTTATGTGCTCCTCTGGTTCTAACTTTAAGAAATAGTTTGTTAAACCTTTTAAAAACTTAAAAATAAAATCGAAAAAAAAGTGTAATAATGCAAAAGTTAACACAGAACACCCATCATTTACCGACAGGGTATAAATGGGACAAGGAAACCCAACAACAACAACCACAACGACGACGACAGAAACGACAACAACAACAGCTCACACTTTGCGTCCAAAGTTTCTACAGCACGCAAAGTGGCCACTGAGGATGCTGGCAACCAGGCAGGCAGGCAGTCAGGCAGGCCGTCTGCTCTGGTGGTAATTAAGAGCGTGGGATGACGGCAAACCGCTCCGAAGAGCACTTGCAAAAATATGCGCAGAAAATGTAAAAATGTCGTAGAAGAAAAAAATAGAAAAATAAAGCAAGTAGGAAAAGTAAAATCATGAAATATGTGAAACATGCCCCGAGCTCAACTGATTTCAATGGAAGACGACGACAACCACAACAACAACAACAAGACGACAGCCAGGCCAGAGCCAGAGCCAGAGCCAGAGCCAGAGCCTGAGAATCGGGGTCAGAAAAACACTTTCATCGCCGGGGCCAAAGAATCCATAAACCAATTTGCGTTTTAGCATAAGAATGCAGCACTGGAATCGAGCAATATGACAAGACAGATTGAGATTGAATATTATATGATTTAATTAGCATATCAACGAGACATAGCCCAAGAGCTCTACATAGATATCTATAGAGAAAAAGGGAGAGAGACTCGTGTGTTGCAAGCTTAAACACAGTTAGAAAAAATGCAAATGCGTTTGCCTTGCGTTAGAGGGAACAACAGAGATTAGACTAGCCAGACAAAAGGCCCAGTTGTCAGTTAGCTGTGAGTTCTTCTTATTCTTCTTGTTGTTGTTATTGCTGCTGCTTCTATTGTCCATGGCTGGCTGTGGGTCACAGTCAATAGCGTTTGACACCCTTTCGTTGCCGTCTGCATAACTGTGCGCCCAGCTGACCCATAAATGGACATGCATTGACTATACTTTACATAACCAAATAATAAAAGTACTTACAGTCAGTCATAACGATTATTATGTGTACTTTTTGCCTCTGGCAGCTGGTGTAATTTCCACTAGAACATTATGAGCTTGTTGTGAGTGCAAATAGTTGGCCTGCCTGGGCCTGGGTAACTGTGCGTATGCGCAATGTCTGAAAAGTGGCACAGCAGCCGCGACCCACAGCAAGAAGGCAGCGCCAATGCACTGAGAGAAACTGACGAATAAAAATGCTTGAACTAAAAATAAAGCTATCCAAAATTCTAGTTTAAGAAACTGTAAGGGGGATTAATGTCGTGCAAAACTTGAGCAAAAGAAGTTAAGAAAAATACAAAACTTTAAGATAAAAGAAAAGCTTTAAGCTAATTGGCTTTAGAATGGTTGATTTATAAGCAATATATAATGTATAAAACCTTGGGCTTTTGTGGACTTTCAAGAGCTTCCATGTGTTTTCAAGTGCTTTTTGTTTGTTGTAAGGAATAGCAGCTATTCGTATGCGTTTAGCAGAGCATTAAGCTTACGGCAATATTGGATCAATTTATTCTTTAATCTAGCCTAGAGCTTTCATGTGCTTCAATTTGCTTTCCAGTGCTTTTTTGTACGAGAATGTTGGTATTAGATCAATATGATCCGCTTAAAAGAGCTTTAAGCTTGCGATGTAGATTATTTAATTTAGGTAAGGAGCTTTCAGATTATCTCTTAGAAGCTTTCATGCGCTTTCATGTCTATCCGTGTGCATTTAAAGCTATTTAAGAGATTAATGCACTTTTATAAGCAAAATATAATCCCAAAAATGATTGCAACTTTACAGCATATAAATCAATATTTTAAGGCAGTGTCATCGAAGATTGGAAAATTATGTGTTCAATTTTTGAGAATAGTTTCTAAAAGTATATGTAGTTGACTAATTTTTCTCTCAGTGTATAAAGTAAGTAGATAGAAGTTGGCACATTGTCGCCGATAACAGCAATTGGCATTGCAACACTCGCTAACAACTTTATTGTGCTGCAGCACAAAAAGAGAAAGAGAGAGATGAGAAGAGAAAGAGAGAGGGAGAGAGAGAGAGCAATTGAGACAGAGACAATGCGTGTAATGTTGTTGCGGCTGTAGCCCCGAAAAATGCACTGCATCGAGCTCTGTCACATTCGCTGTGGGTTGAGGGTGATAACTTTCAACGGTTTCACGTTTGAAATTGGCTGCGACGCTGCGACCCAAGGCGGCAGACTCTGTGGGAAATTAATGAATTAAGAGGAGACACTGGCGGTAAGAAGAAAAAAAAAGTAAAAAATGGAAATAAGTAATGCTCACATTACATTAGCGGCAGCCGCTGTTGCTGTTGCCGCCAAGTGGCAGGCAACTTCTTTAACTCATTTCCACGACACTCAAATGAGTAAAATTATTGCGGTTAAGTACGCGAACGAAAAGATTTTTCGCGACTGCAGCTAAAAATCGGAAAGTTAGCAAAAGAAAAGTCTCCTTGTTGTTGCTTGTTAGAAGACGAAGAAAAAAATTGCCAAGCGTCGCCAACGCGTCGAGGGAATTTTCGAGGCTGCCTTTTGTTCGACTCGACTCGAATTCAACTGCAACTGCAACTGCAACTCAACTGCAACTCAACTCGACTGGATGGCAGATCGTGAATTAAATTTAAACGGCAGAAATACAAAATAAATAAATGGGACAAGTGAGCGCATCGCATCAGAAAAGACCAACAAACGACTGGTGTGGAAATTATAGGGCTATAAGCGATGGCCAATGCTAGAGATGGACGCGTGTTTAAATTATTTCAAATGCAAAATCAACAGAAAACATGATGTGGGGCATTCTGAGAAAATGATAATTATATGTGAAACTATTCGAACTACCAAATACAGATAAAGTATACATATATATAAATATAAAGATATGTAGATCAAAGTCGTGTTTAGAAATAGTCGTGTTTACAGTCCATGGAACCCGATATTACGTACCAGCTAAGACTGAACCCAACTATATTTTTGTATATAATTTTTTTTTTTATATAGTAATTTACTTTCTGCTTTTCTTAAAGGATTTTTTTACATTTGCCGTGATTTGTCGTGTTACAGTCGTGTTGAGTTGTGCTAAAATCGTGCTCGGCCTAGTTCAGTCGTGTCTTCGTCGGGCTTCCTCGTGTTTTCGTCGTAGTCAGCTCTCTTTAAAAGTGCTATGTCGAGATAACGCTATATTCAGTCGAGCTTAATCGTGATGAGTCACATCTGAAGCGTGCTCAGTCCTTGGAATTCGGTTAAAAGTCGTGTTTCATCTAGTAACTCGTGTCTATCTAGTCGTGCTCCGTCGTGCTTAAGACGTGCCTCTTCCTGTCTAGTCGTGCTTGGTCCACTTCAGTCGTGTTAGAGTCTTGATCAGTTCGTCTCGATCGTGTTTCAGTCGTTAAGTCGTCTTAAGTTGTTTAAACACGCACGATGCCGACGATAGGTTTCTGTGCAGCGTATTCGTGTCACGACCCGCTGCCAACGCCAAAAGCAAAGCGGCAAGAGTCAATGCCGGGCTACGGGATACGTCTCGTGTTGCCTTGTCATTGATAGGCCGCAAGAAAAGTACACGAAAGAAAGAAATCAACATGATCAAGCACTGAGCTAACGATACTCCGGGCAGGCGGTAGATGCGACCAAATTGGCACATTAGACAAATTGTTGCAGACAGCGCCAAGGCAAAGCCAACAACTCAATAACCAAACGCAGCGGCACAAACTGCAATGCAAAACGGGCTAAAACTGTAACTGAAGTTCATAAATTGAATATGGCCACAACGGCTGCCTGTCAACCGCAATGCGAAGACGAAGACGAAGAAAAAAAACTATCAGTCAATCGTCAGAGTCTCAGTTTGCGATCTCAGTCACAGTGTCAGAGGTGCGATCAGATGTCAGGGCCCCAACGACTCTCTCAGACCTCAAACCAGAGCCCGCGCGCACCATTTAACAATGCCGCACAATTTAAGCCATCATTGACCCATTTAAGAGCTAACAGCCAGCCCCTCTGGGGATTGATGCTGTTTCTGTTGCTGTTGCTGCTTCTGGTTCTAGTTCTGGCCAGCACTTTTTTGGGCTCTATCTGCCATAAAGTGTCGCCATTTAATTGGCCTGAAAGGCGGCAACTCTGCCGTCTCTGCCGCTTGCCAAATATGTCGCAAGTGTCTCGCTGCTGACGCGCACTTAACATGACTTTGACACTTTGGGCCGTGTCCAAAGCGCTGCGTAAGTCATCTTTGGTCTTTGTGCCCTGTAAGGTTTAGTATCAGGCAGAGTATATAGGCTTCCTGGCCGTTTGTATTTTGGAAGAAAATGGGGTATGTTGGGCCTAAGAACTTTCGGGTTGTCTGACATATTCAAAAATAACTAAATTTGTATAACATTCTCTCCAGGTTCAAGTTTCGAAAATTCCACCCATCCTGGCTATAAAATGGTGCTCAACAGCTAAATGGACGAAGTTTCAAGATTCGTCTAATTGCTTTAATAGTTTATTCTCAAAGGTTATTTCATTCAAATCTTTATCCGGGCACTAGTCTTACACCAGGCTCAGCACAAGTTAACTTTATATTTCTGCACGTGTGTGCATGTGTGTATGTATTCACGTGTGAATGTATGCATGTATGTATGAATGTATGTATGCATGTACATATATATGTATATTCTCTCTACCAAACGCGGACTAAGTTTCCTTTACGTTTTTATATGTGTGAATGCATGTTTGCATGTTTGCATGTATGCATGTATTTGGTAATGTTTGTCTGCATGTAAGCATGTATGTATGCATGTGTATGTGCATGCTTGTATGCATGTGCATGTTCTTTTCTCCTTCACCAAACGTTAACTAATTGTACTTTACTTTTTTAATAACTTCCTTCTCTGCGCTGCAGCCCTGCAGGTTTTCATGCATTTTATTATAAGTGTTACTGTGTGTCAGATGTGTGCCAATCCTAAAAAATCTTTGTGGGTGTATGTGCAGATGTATGTAAGTATAGATTTATGCATGTATGTATGTATGCATGTATGTATGTATGTATGCATGTATGTATGTATGTATGCATGTATGCATGTATGCATGTATGTATGTACGCATGTATGCATGTATGTATGTATGTCTGCATGTAAGCATGTATGTACTTGTGTATGCATGCATGTATGCCTGTATGTATGTTTGTGCGCATGTTTACGTGAATGTTTGTACATATATATGTTCGTACGTATGTATGTGCGCATATATGTATGTATATATGTATGTATGTATTTATGTATTGTATGAACTGTATTTATTGTATGTACATATGTATACATACACCAAACCTAAAGTAAGTTCTAGCTATTAAAAAGATCTTATTTTTAAATGATTCCCCACTATGCGATTCTCATAAACACTATTCTATCTAATGCACTCTCCTTAACTCTCTTTTGCTAACTCTTTTCTACTGGAAACAGAGTATCTTGCAGTCGTAAGCTGTCGATTGCAAAGTTTGAACTCTTTAGTGACTCTGCAGTTGTTGTTGCTGATGTGATGGTTGGTGGTGTTGCTATTGTTGATGTTGTTGATTTGAACACTAAGAATTTTTCGTCATGCGCTTTAATTAAATTTTGTTTTGGCTTGGATTTCTGAATGTCATTCTAGCCGTGGCCAAGACGGTGACTGTGTCTCGGATTCTGAGCGTATTGTGCCTTGCCGTCGCTCGCATGTGATGTCACTCACATGGCCAAAACCGGCTACTTGGCCATTTGAAGTTCATGGCTTCACACTCGTACACACACACACATAATTACAAATTCATTTGGCACAATTATGCGGCACAGTTGTTGCAGTTGACTGTTGGCTGCTGCACGCCAGGCAGCCCGAGCGACACACATTTAATTGCATTTGGCAAACGAGCGCAGCAACAAGTGCCACAAGTGCCACAAGACTTCACACACAAGCACACACAAAGTTGCAACAAAGTCAACAGCAGCGGGCAGGCTCTAAAAATAAAAGACGCAACACACGCGAATCCCAATGCGAATGCGAATCACTGAGACAATTGCCAACGCATGAAAATTGCTGCCTAGGCACTAAATTAAAAGCTTAATGCGACCAGCCCACAGATATTACAGCTCCAGAGCACAGTAGAGCCCCTGGTAATGCCCCCCCAGGGCTACAACTGGGCTGCTCATTCATTGGTGTCTTGTGAAATGTTTATTCTGCAAACAACACTTGGCACGATTTTAATTTGCTTTTAGTGCTGTAACTCATTGAGCCAACTGATAAATGGAAATGAGCACAATTAGTCGTGGGGGGTGTGCCGCAATCTTTTACTGCAAATGCATCTGCATCTGCATCAGCAACTGCATCTGTTTGCTGCAAGTAAGATTTGCAGACCGCAGGCACAGATTGCAGCTGTTGGCTGGATTCGCCAACTGGTTTAAGCGGCCTTTTATCTTGTGGCTATCTATAAAATTTATCAAGATAAACCGGCTAACAGAGCGCATATAATAAATAAAACAAATATGAAAATCGAAACGTTGGAATACAAGATATTTTCACCAGATATTCTAGCATTACCGCCAATTAGTAACTCTAGCTAAATCATAAATTATTGTTCAAGTTTTTCACAAATATGTTAAGTTGAATCTGTTAATGCACAATGTTAAAAATTACAGAGAAAATATTTTCTCTCAGTAATATAACAAAAAACAAACAGCAAAAATAACATTTTAAATACTCCTGTTAATTCACATATGTAAAAGTTCCTGTTAAGAATTATATAATATACAACTGTTATCTAATATAACATGCCGTAGCGTTTGTCACACTGTTATCATAAAATAGTAAGAGCTCCAATTCTTTGAAACATCTTCTTTTAATTACTTCTAGCAATTAACAGCACTGCGAGTTAAAGCTTATAACTTGAAGGTTGTATCGACATTAATAACAGAGTTTGCTGACAAGTTCAAAGAAAACATTGTTGTGTATGCTTATGTAACATAGAACTGTTAAATCAAATGCCATATAACTGTTAACTATATCCATAACAGGCATATGATAAAGAGGTATTCTTTTGCATATTACTCTAAGTAAAAGCTTGGCACAGATGTTAATTTCCATTTAAAAACATGTTCACATAACATTGTTAGATAGATAGTTAGCATTTTATATAACTATTTTGCATAATACTGTAAGTAAAAGCCTGTCTTAGCTGTTAGCTTATATTTGATATATAAAGCACAAAGTTAGTTCATTTATGGCATTCGCCAAGTTCCCAGCCAAGGCAAATGACCTGGGAAAGTCTGTTGAACCCTCAAGAACTACCCAAAATTGCCAGTTAGGCTTAGCATAAATTCAATTTGCAGCCAGGGCAATTACCAAGTCAGCGACTTGATCCGTTTGTCTGACTCTCGAGCATTATGCAATGTCTTAGGCAGGCACACATCAAATGGCCACTGGTTGGACCTGATTGTTTCAACACCAACTGTGCAGCCGCAATGTGGCCGAGTCAACGAACCTGTGACAGCTGGGCGCAAAAGCTGTCCATCATGGGGGCACACCGAAAGTCGTATGCCCCATGCAACGGTACCCGGGCATAAGCCCAAACGGCAAATGGAGTATTAAAAGAACTTCACATGTTACAAAAGAGGCCCAAAAAAAAAACAACAAATTATAAGAGGCAGGTAAAGCACCGGCAGGCAGTAGCGGCAACTGCCACGAGAGTATTTAATAACAGCGAAACGGGAACGGGCGTATGCAACTCGGGGGCGCCGCTAATGAGCGCCAAGCGGCAACTGGACCCCCCCTGAGGAACTGTGGCAGACATCATAAACAGCTAATAGACGCGGCCAGCGACAACTTGATTAATTGAAACTAAATGGCCCAGCGGCAGAGCTGAACTCGTACCCGAGGATGCTGCGTGCCTTGCAACAATTACAAAAACGGCAGTTGGCTGCAACAACAACAGCAACAGCAGCAGCAGGAAATGCAACAAGCACTTGGCCACAATTAAGCAAATGACAAATGACATCAAATTGCATGCAAAATGGGAAAATGTAAAAGAAAAAATTGCTGAGAATCGAACTCGGCGCATTTGCAGGATGCGAGCCACAGACAGACATATTAGACTGTTTGCGGACTTAATGCCAAATGCCGCACAAGGCCATGCGTCGGAAGATAAAGTGTTGCACGGTCATTGAACGGCAGCAACATGAGCAGCAGCAGCAGCAACATAAGCAGCAGCAGCAACATGAGCAGCAGCAACGACAACAGCAACATTCCAAGTCGCTGGCCGTTAGAAGCTGCGCAGTTTTAATAAATTTAAATGTGGCCAACAATGCAATCATTTAAACGGCAACAACAATTGGTAATTGAAGCAGACACAAGTTATGCGGCGCAGGCAGCAAATGTTGCTGCTGTTGCAATGGCAATGGCAACTGTTGCAGCAGATGTGCAGCTTGTGCAGCTTATCACCGAAATTTGTTGCAGCTCTTTTGTGCCGCATTTGCTGCGGATAACGTTTGCAATCGCGTCTTGCATAATGCACGGCAGCAACATGCCGTGCAACAGCAGCAACATCTCCGCTCTAACTGTACTTGGGCAACTTGGGCTATCTACAGCCGCATTACACAAATAACATCTAATAATAGTAATAATTCAAATTAATTTCGCACCCAGCACCAAAGTGGTAACTATTTGAAATCATTATGTGATAAAGAGAAGGCGCAATGGCAACTGCGCACAGGCGAACACCACAGACAGAGAGAGAGAGGGAGAGAGAAGCGAGGCAAAAAGAAGAAGTTGCAGCCAGGCATTTTATCGCTGGCTAAAAAATCAGCAGCAATTTGCAAAAGAGTGGAATCATTTGCACTATTAAAATAAAAATGAAGACAAAACTTGCAGATAAAGCGAAAATAGAAATAAGAATTTCAATGCAAAAGGCAGGCGAGTAGAAAACAACAACAACAACAGCAGCAACAACAGCAACAGCAGCAGCAGCAACTGAAAGCCAATAGAGCGTTTGCAGCAGCAGCAACAATTGCTAGGAAAAAGTGCAGACGCCGCTGCGGCAACAAAAATTACCGCCAAAGACCAAAAGATCAAACTGCAGGGAAATAAACAACAACAACAACATCACCAGCAGCAGCAGCAGGAGCTACAACAACAACAACAGCAGCAGAAAAAGCAGTTGCCCAGGAAACAACAGCAGCAAAACGAACCACAATAGCTACAAGTAAGAGTGCTCTAGTCGAGATTGTCCGGCTAGCAGATACCCTAGACTCAGCCCTTCGCACCTATTTATATTTGCAGCAGCTGTGCTTCTTCTTAACTCTTTGAGGAACTCTTCCCCATACTTTGAGGAAGGGCATTCTTCTCTTGTGCCTTTTGTCTACATTCAAGCGTGTGAATATCTAAAAATTAATTGGAATAGAGTGAGCTAGAGTATCCAAGAAAAAGTATTAATATAAAATATTCCTGATCTGTGTAAACTATACGAAAACCTACCTACCGAATTTGGTATACTTAGCTTGAGAATTATTAAAAGTGTCTTTGAAAAACCAAAGATATCGATATAAATATATCGAAACGAAAGGAACGAGTTATCGAAAGTTGAAAATAAGCTTGATAATTTGGTGTGTCTAGCTGCAATAATTTGCTGAAAAGTGTTAAAGAAAAACCTAGACCTAGAATCAGATATTTATCAATGCCACATTTGCACTTTTCCAGCTCTTGACACCTCGAAGATGTACTCAAGTATCGATATTTATCGAAGCTAGGAAAAAGCAGAATCTATGAAAAAAGAAAAACATATGTACGTAATAATGAGAAAACGACATTTACATATTGCAAAGATCTTTGCGTTATAAAGACGAACAGACCAATTCGAATAAGTTCGTTCTCCTGTTCAAGAATTCTTATATATATCATGGATTTGTACTTTATGGATTTGTAGCTATCTCCTTCTGTTTGTTGCATATATTTGCCTAACTTCATTATACCCCTTAACATTCGTTTTCAATGGGTGCTGGGCATAAAAAGCAGATTGCCATTGGCACTTGAGCAGCAGCAACTTCGTGCAGCATCTCTTTCTCTCGCCCTGGCTCTCCCTCTCTCTCTCTCTCTTACTGTTGCTCTCCGTCTCTGTCTTTTCATCAAGTCAGTCTATGCAAAAGTTGCTCTTGGCTGCAAATGCTAAACAGTCGCTGGCTAAAAGGGCCACTGCCAAGCTTTTCATTGCTGGTAAAGTTCAAGAGTTGCTGCTGTTGTTGCTGCTGTTGCTGTTGTTGCTGCTGTTGCTGCTGTTGCTGCTGTTGCTGCCGTTGCTGCTGTTGGCAGATGATCGCGTCGCGTCGCGTCGCTCGCATATTTTATGCCGTCTTGCCACAAAAGAATGCAGACGCCGCCATTGCGTTGCATATGCATAAAGATAAGCCGAAGAAAGTTGCCCGGTTGCAACTATTTTTTTTTGGCCACGCAGCAGCAGCAGCAACTGTTGCCGCTCACCCACTCACAACGACAGCAACTGTTGCACCCACGATTTGCATGTGTGTCAATGCGATCAGAACGGGTCTTCCATGTGGCTAATGAAGCGCCTAAGGACTTGTCAAACGCATGCACTAAGCACCCCTGACGGGGCGTGGCTCAATTAGGGCTTAAAACTTGTGTTGCTGCTCAGGAAATTATTTTTGCAGTTGAGCCTGTGGGCAGCACAAGCACAGAGCCGCCTCATCTATCAGGTGCATTGATCTATGGCCATTTTTTTAATTAACGCTCGGTTTCTTTTATTGCGCGGCTACGTGAAAAATGAGCCCGCGTGGCTATGGCACCCAGTTGGGGGGCACCCCGTGCTCCGGCCTGGGTCCGGTCTGGGGGCCAGGGCTTGTTCCGTTCGGTTATTGTTTTATTGGCTGACGGCGTTCCCATGGCGCTGCAGAAATTTCAATGGCAAAGCTCCATATATATATAGTCTATATATGTATATGTAGATGCATATTTATGAGAAAGGCCGCTAGAAATGGAAATCTATGGAGATCATTAAAAACCGCAGCACGTTCGAGCGCAGGGCCGCAGCGAGCTCGATCGAAGGGGGACAAAGCGAGAGAGAGAGGTAGAAAGAGAGAGAGAGTGAGAGAGAGAGAGAGAGAGAGGCAGCTCCAATTAATTTGAAGCGAGAGCACACGCGACAAATTATATTAAATGTTGTCATTTAGCTAAATTGAAACCGACTAAAGGCCCCAACTAAATTCCCAGCTAGGTGTCTGGGCGTCAGGTTTTACCTGTTGGCAGCGGCTACTAATTTTCTAACCTTGCACGGGGTATTTTCAATTTGTTATCAAATGTGCAACGCATTGAGGTAAGACATATATAGAGATATATATCTATAGAAGCTTGAGCAGCAGAAGCAGCCTAAGCGATATGGATGTCTGCCTGAATGTCTGCCTTCTTCAATGCAAATAAGTCTCGTGAGTTTTAAAGCGGATTTATATGACAGTATATATGTTAGAATCAAGCGTATCGGCACACTATATCATGTAGCTTCATCAAACTCTGAAATAACAAACTTTATCTTCAATAGTAACTTTCCATAAAAGCAAACAAATCCTAAATAGATCAACTATCGATCAACAATTAAAAGCTATTGTTTTCTTCATGATATTTTAATAAAAGATAAACGAAATCTTTGTAACGACTTCCATAGTCAAAATTGATCTTCTTCTATTAATTATTCCACAACTGAAGAGCATTTGTCAGTCGACAGTCCAAAAAAAACCGAAAAAAACTTTTATATCTTTTTATAGAGCACATCGATGACAGGCTAAACGATGCGGCGTTGACATTGAAGCGAAAGCTAAGAACCAGGCCAAAATGCAAAGAATCTAGTCGAGCGGCAGCGTGCCTGGAATGACTAATTGAACGTGCCCCCCCCCCTTCTCCTTCTCCACAGGGGGCCACATGGAATTTAATAGACAACTTGATCAGCTGTCAAACAGTCGAAAGAGCTCAACATATTGCACATTTAGTCAAGGTAAAGCCAAAATTTGGCAGCTGGGAGTTAACAGCGTTTCAACAATTCAACAATGCAACATGTTTGACGCCTAACAGCGTCTTAACAGCCGCTGTTAAGCCAACAGCTGCGCGCCTAATTCAAGTTTAGAAAGAAATGTAAAGCTGTTCTTTGGCCTTAAAAATCTGCTGCTATCTGGAGAACAATGAGTGAGTCATAAATATTTATTTATAAATGCATAATTTAATAAATAAACCTAAATATTCTGGCATTTATTTGTTATAGTTTCTAAGGCATTTGAACTGTTAAAAATGTATCTTTCTGTAGCTGGGCCACTGTCTCGCTAACTGCAAACCGGTCTGCAAAAAGCTGGGAGAAAAGTCTCTGCAGCGACGCGACGCTGACGTCAGCAGCGACGGCAACAGCGACAGCGACAGCGACAGTGACTGCGTTTTCCGGTTGAAAATTTTTAAAAGACGCTGCCGCAACGCGGCCTGAAACATTTGTACCAAGACGTTAGAAGACAGCGCAACTGCGATCGGAGCAGCAGAAAGAAAGAAAAAACAACCAAAAAAAAAAATAAATAAAATAAATACACAAACAAGAAAAGAGTAAATACACAAGTGTTTCCCATAGAAAAGCTGGCCGCCAAGCCAGAGACGAGTAGCTGACTCCTGACCAGCTTGGACTTGGACTTGGACTTGAATCTTGTATTTAGAGTCGTGCAGTGTGCAGCCAGTTACAGTTAGTTGACACTAATACGAGCTACGAATGCGTGTTGGCCAAAAAAAAAAGAATAAATAATAATAATAAAACAAATAAAAAACTGGATATAAAAATAAAAAAAACGCGAGTGCCAGTTCCACTTTTGTGAGTGCCAAATCGTAGCCAGTGCCCACCCAAAAGTGCGAGTGTGTGTGTGTTCGTGTGTTCCTAGCACCACCAAAACCACCAGCTCCCCCTTTTCGGACGAGAAGATGGCGCTAAGTGCAGCCTGGAGCTGCGCCTTGGCGCTTATTGCGGCGCTCTGTGCGCTGCCCGCCGCCATCGAGGCCGAGTATCCCGGCGTTATTGAGCTGGTGGGTTATAGCAATAGGCGCGCGCGGACCCATTTTATGGAGAGTCCCGCGTATCCCACATTGACGCCGCCCGCTTCGAAGACGCGCGCCGATATTGAAACCGTCAAGCGTAACATGAAGAAATATGATCGTTTGCTGGAGCTGGACACCAAGAATTTGCCGGAGCAGCAGAAGGACATGCTGGCTCGGATTGTGGAGCGTGTGGCGCGACTCAAGGAAACGCTGGACATTGAGGAGCAGCAGCTGATACAGCAGGAGGCCACCTCGGCGCGCAGCAGCAGCAGCAGAAGCCCCCAACAATTGTCCACGGAGGAGGCGGAGCAGAGCACACTGCCGACCACGGGCTACACCGAGACCGAAACCGATCCCACACTGCTGCTGGATGAAACAACGCTGTTGGAGCTGCAGAATACGATGAATGAGCAGGCAGCGCTGCAGGCCGAGGTGACGGCGCAGACAATGCTGATGAAGGAGCTGCCGACGACAACAGATGTCAGCCTGGATGCGCAGACCAACAGCAACGAGGCGGCGACAGGTGAGACCACGGCGCCCGCATTGACAACGCTCGCCGGCGACAATAACAGCCAGGACAACAGCCAGGCGACGGAGGATGACAGCGGCGAGTCGGAGCTGGAGCAGTCGACAACGAGCGACGATGCGCTCACCGATGCCACCGATGCGGATGATCAGTTTGTGGCGGCGCGTTCCAACAACAATATCGCTGCAATTACAGCCGCCGATGCGGAGCCGGGCACCAGCAGCACAACCAGCAGCAGCGCCGGCAATCAACGGACATTGAGCACGCAGGGCAAGCACAAGCTGCGTCCGACCAAGCGACCCTTTGGCCACAAGGTGACCGCCGCTTTGAAGCGCGGTCCGCAGCGTCCGAGCAGCGTCAGCGCCGCGGCAGCGAATGCGGCAGCACAATCCAAGCCGCCCAGCGCGGCAACAACAGCCGCCAACAAGCAGAAGCTGCAACAGAAGCTGGGCGCCACCAAGCAGCAGCAGCAGCAGCTGCAGCAGCAGAAGGTGACCGCGGCCAGCTCAGCCAATCCGGCGACCATGACAACTGTCAACTCCCAGGCGCCAGCGCTGCCGCTGGAGCAGCTGTATACGCGTACGCCGCAGGCAAATATACCCCTAGCAGCGGCTGCTGCCGGCAGCTCCTCAGCAGCAGCAGCTGCGGCAGCGGCAGCAACACCAGCAGCAGCAGCAGGAGCAGCTGCCACGTACAGCGGCGCCTCCCCGGATGCGATGGTCTATGATGGGCATGTGAATGCCTCCGCGCTGATAGACAGCCTCAATACGCATGCGCGCGAGGAGTACTACCAGCAGAAGCTCAACAACAACAACAAGGATATTAAGGTAAGTGCAGTTGGCCTGGTCAAAAGCTGACCAGTTTTGGCCCGTTTCGACATTTTTCCGCTTAATTAGCTTTGACTTTTCCCACAAAACTAATGCGCATATCAAAGGCCAAAGACAATGCCAGCGAAGGGGCGCCTTAAGTGTAGGGGGGAGAGGGGGGCTATTAGACAACTTAAGAAACCGTTTTGGCCGAAAATGGCACACGGCTAGAAAAGCAAAAAGTAAAAAAAAAATAGAAGTGCAGGTCCGTTGAATGTCAAATGCAGAATTATTGGTACAACTTGACTCTGAAAGCCAGCAACAAGCGGCAACAAGCGACCAACCAACAACCAACAACAACTGACAGCGACAACAGCAAACGACGACAACAGCAACAGCAACAGCAGCAGCAGCAACAGCATAAAAAGGCCAATCCATAGATATGCCAAAGTTCAAATACCCTAGCCGAACTATGGCTAATGCATGTATGCTATATAAATCAGATCGCGATCTATATCATCATATATACATCATTTCATATTAATCAGAGTCTTAAACATCTGGTCAAAAAGTAAACTTAATATTCACTCGATTGTTTCTATATTTCCTGTACAATCGAGTTAAATGATTGTTGTCTGGATTACCTAATGATTGAGAAATCCTTGAGAAATCGCTAAGAGTATGTTCCGAATATCAAAATATAATTTTCTATAAACCTTTAGGTAAATTGGCTTAAAAACATTATAGCTAGAATTTTTATTACATACAAAATTTGATCAATATCTGAGCCATATATTATATAATTTATATGATATGGTAACCGGATATTGAATATTTTTTGATGAATTTTGATCTTATAATTTCTTATAATTTCTTAGCTTTGTCATGAAATAAAAACGATATTCATACAAGGACTCGATTAATGTTCCGAATGTCATATCATATATATATCCTAAGCCAGATGAAATTGACACAAAATATAAAATTTATGCTTGGAATTGAATGTTTCGAGCTATGTTTGAGTTAATTTTTGTTGTTGCCAATAGCTACTGTGGCAACTAATTGAAATAAGCTCAGCACAAGAGCAATAAACGATCCAAATTCTTAAAAGAATAGCCCCTCAACAAAATAGTCGAAAATATAGGATAAACTGATTAACAATGTTTAATTTTAGCGTATATTTTTAAATAGTATATAAAAAATATATTTATTGATAAAATAAATAAGATGCCTTTTGGTTGGTAATTTAGGATGCAACTTCGAAGTTAGGAGCACTTTTTGTAAATAGTAAAAAAAGTCTATAGTATGCAGCCAATCCCACTCATGGTCTCGTATTCTAATTGTGCCTCAATGCAACCTCTGAACCAAATGTCATCAACATATCTCATAGCAAAGTCGAGTTCTCACAGAACAGCTAGACAGATGGATAGATGGATGTGTTTTTAAGGACACAATTGACTAACCTAGGCAAATAATATAGATCTTAAGGGTTTCACAAGGATTTTCGCATTGCGTTACACGCTTTATGGCATAATGCTGATACTTTCTGAAAGGGTATAGAAAAGTACACTCGAGATTGGAGCGTATAAAGTTATCCATAGCTAGAGAGGAGGCTGGCTGGCAGTCAATGTGGCCACTTGTTATAAATGGAGCGAGCGCCTTCAGGCATTGGCTTTCCATTGCAAATCGATTGTCATAATGTTGGCAACAACGACAACAGCAACCAGCAACAGTTGCTGCGGTGCGGTGCAGCCTGGGACAATCGATGAAAACTTCTTTTGCCGCTGAGTGGGTCAGTTTTGGTAACAGCACAAAAAAAAAAATATATATATTGGACATGCTGTCAGCGAAGAGCAGCACTGGGGGAAACTGTGGTGGGAACTGGGGGGAAGCCATTCAATGCACATGTCCAGATCACGGTCATGTCTGAGGGCAGCTTCTCACATTCCATCATCGCAGCCCACACAAAAATCAAAAAAAAAAAGAGGGAAAAATCGGAAAAGCGCCGCAACGCTTGGCAATTTGTTGCCACCACTGACCTATAAATTTTGATGTGCGCCTAGGCTAAGCAACACATATATGATGATGATGATACGGAGGCGACTCCAGCTACAACAACGGCAACAACGGCAACAACGACATAATTTATGGCTGCGATTGGCCATTGCCAATTGGCAATTCGCGAGCCGCTGTCGTAGATGGGAAACGTACCAGTTGATCGAGACGACACACATTGGCCATCCTCTGGCTCCTCCAATTGCCGATGCAATATCAGACGACTATCGACAGGTTGAGCGAGTTGCACGTACCGCGGCGTTGCACGCTCTACGTGACACACAAACACATAATCCGCAAATCCACCAACAACTGCAACAACAACAACAACCGTCAACAGGTTGCATTGAGCAAAAATGCGTTAGTTAGTTGCATTAGATTTGGGCTTAGGTCTTCTGCGTACCTTCACCAGCTAACCAGCACCTAATTTCATATTAGAGATGGCAGCGTGAAGTGGTTTCTGTCGTGAAAGCTGTGCTTATTATTTACTTAACACCTCTTCATGGAAAATTCATACATAATTATCTTTTAATTTAATTGACTCAGAGCTATTTGTGAACAACTTTTGAAGTCTCAAGGTCTTTTAATCAACGATATGTATTAAAAATACAAAATCGATAGTCGATATATTATCGATTATGGGAGTAAGGGACAATTTATCGATAAAGATAAATCTTTTAATCAACAATATATGCTACAAAGACGAAATTGATAGTCGATACTTATCGACTATGGGAGTATAGGACAATTTATCGATAAAGATCGGAACTGTTCGCCGATGCTCATCGATTTTGGGAAGAATGAAGTTATTCATACAAATCTCTCAAAATACTTCATTTGCTGGAGCTGGAAAACGATATTTATCGAGCTCGTTGAAATTTAAGAATTTATAAAGCAAAATAAATAATTTTTATTTACTCATAGGATCGGTTATATTGTTTTTAATAAAATAATAACGATCAACACAGACTTAAACACAAATCCGATATCAAACTTCAAAGAAAATCGATAAATAAATCGATATGTCTTATAAAACATATCGCTACAAATATAATAAAAAGACTTTTCTCAATAAAATGCTGAAAGATAGGTCATTCCTTTCGCGCTGTAATAACCCCGATATACACGCCATCATCGCTATAGCCCGAAGCAACCCGAGACTTTTGTGCTTAATTGAATTGATCGTCACATATAGAGAGGTATCCGCACCTAAATAGGCTACCATCTGTGGCCTAATGAAGTCTTTAATTGTTCTTAACCGATAATCGCAGAGCAATGCGCGCTTGCAACGCTTTGATGCCGTTTAAAGCTTTAGAAATGCGCTAAATGTCTTTGGATCTGGGATTTATGCGGAGAGAAAGAAAGAGACTCGGTGGCTACGATTGGCAGCCAAGTTATTTTGATTGCTCAACTTAATTGAAATGGGTGCCAATCATACGAGCTGCCTTTCTCCATAATGTGACGTAAAGTTGACTTGTACAACTTACAAGGTCGCAAAAGATATAATTAGCTATAAACGATGCCTAATCAAAGAGTGCACATAAAAGGCAAAAGTTAGTATTATTTTAATAGAATATTTCTGATGTTTCCGAGCTCATCTGAAGCTCACTTATTCATTTTATGGATATTCGTCAGTGTCCATCAAATGAATGCCCAACTTATTGCAACTCCCATTTGTAACATGCACATTAACCAAACTTTATGATCTGGCCAAGATTCTCAGACTCGGACTAAGTTCCAGCCTCGGCTTCAGTTTCAGCTGTTGTTGATGATCAGCGAAGCGGCAAGCCGAGAGCTGTTGCCACTGGCCAGGCCAACTGGGAATCAGCATTCGGGCTGATTGCTTGACGTCTTTTTACCGCTAGAAATATCATAAATTAACGATTAAGCACAGATTTGTTCATACGGCGTTTTCTCGTATTCTTTTTTGACCGTGTGTAATTAACACATTGTTAAAATATTTTTGCCCACAAAAAAAAAAAACAAATATTTTATATATATATAAGCCAAAACTCATTATTGTGGCATTGCGACACAAAAATGAAGATGTTCAGTTTGTCTCAGCTAATTTGCATAGGAATAATAATAACAAAAGAAAAAGAAAATAAGCGAAGATAACAAAAAGGTTGGAAAAACTTTCGCTGGCATTTAATTTACACGCTTTCTAAGCTCCAGAGAATCGGCTAAGAATCAAGTTCAGATCAAAAGGCGCTAATGGGACGCAAATCAAGACCAAATATCATAAAATTTCGATATTTTAAGAATATCTCTATACAATTCCGGCTTGGCTTTAATAATGAGCTAAAGCACCGTTAGCCGCAGCATTTACATACCACATGCCACAAACAATGGCTAGGTCATGGCGCTGCGCCATGAGTTGCAGTTAGTTCGACTTCAGCTTTGAATGATGCAACATGCGCAACATGCGACTTTTTCACGCTTCCAACTCATTTAATTAGTGGGCAGTGTAGGCAATCACAAATGCATGTTCGAAATGGGCGAGAATGCGCGACTTGTAGATATCCTGTATATAAGAAATACTCAATACTCAATACTCAATACTCAATACTCAATACTCAATGCTCAATACTCAATACTCAATACTCAATACTCAATACTCAATACTCAATACTCAATACTCAATAGTCAATACTCAATACTCAATACTCAATACTCAATACTCAACACTCAATACTCAACACTCAATACTCAATACTCAATACTCAATACTCAATACTCAATACTCAATACTCAATACTCAATACTCTATACTCAATACTCAATACTCAATGCTCAATACTCAATGCTCAATACTCAATACTCAATACTCGATACTCAATACTCAATACTCAATACTCAATACTCAATACTCAATACTCAATACTCAATACTCAATACTCAATACTCAATACTCAATACTCAATACTCAATACTCAATACTCAATGCTCAATACTCAATTCTCAATACTCAATATTCAATACTCAATACTCAATACTCAATACTCAATGCTCAATACTCAATGCTCAATACTCAATACTCAATACTCAATACTCAATACTCAATACTCAATACTCAATACTCAATACTCAATACTCAATACTCAATACTCAATACTCAATACTCAATACTCAATACTCAATACTCAATACTCAATACTCAATACTCAATACTCAATACTCAATACTCAATACTCTATACTCTATACTCTATACTCTATATATACTCTATACTCTATACTCTATACTCTATACTCTATACTCTATACTCTATACTCTATACTCTATACTCTATACTCTATACTCTATACTCTATACTCTATACTCTATACTCTATACTCTATACTCTATACTCTATACTCTATACTCTATACTCTATACTCTATACTCTATACTCTATACTCTATACTCTATACTCTATACTCTATACTCTATACTCTATACTCTATACTCTATACTCTATACTCTATACTCTATACTCTATACTCTATACTCTATACTCTATACTCTATACTCTATACTCTATACTCTATACTCTATACTCTATACTCTATACTCTATACTCTATACTCTATACTCTATACTCTATACTCCATACTCTATACTCTATACTCTATACTCTATACTCTATACTCTATACTCTATACTCTATACTCTATACTCTATACTCTATACTCTATACTCTATACTCTATACTCTATACTCTATACTCAATACTCTATACTCTATACTCTATACTCTATACTCTATACTCTATACTCTATACTCTATACTCTATACTCTATACTCTATACTCTTTATTCTAGCAAATACTATAAGAGAGATATTCTTGGGAAGCTTATATTTGCTTAGTGTTTGGCTATGTCTTGGCATCTGCAATTGTGGCTATGTTTACAGGGTATGGATAAAAAAGTGCGGCATGCGCCAGGCTCAAAAGCCAGCTCAGTGCCTCAATGACCACGCCCTCGCCCGTTGCATGTAGCTGGCAATTAATAATAGTTTTTTCATTTGCATTATTACGCTGAAAAACAGCCCGCCACGAGAAAGAGGCAAAGAAGTTTCACTGACTTTAGCAGTAACTGTGTGGCCCCGCCCCCCTCCCCCCCCCTTTGCCCCTTCGTCTCTCCACCATTATGGTTAACTTTGCCGCGTGCCTCATAACAATGACACCAACAATTTTACAAGGCATAGAGCAGATAATCATAGCCTACGAGCGACTCGTGGAAAGAAAAACAAAAGCCAAGAAAAGTGAATTAAAGTCAAAGTAATTTTAACAAATCAAAAAAATAATAATAATAATGATTACAATAAAAATAAAAACAAATTTCTGGTGTCTATATAGAGTCTATAAATAAAGCGCGGAACTATGTATTAGATATCTGTGGAAAAGTGTGAAATTTTTGCAGCTGCCAATTGGTTTTTGGATAGACAGCAAGTGAAGTCTTGGCTAGAGGTTGTGGCCAGAGCTGTTGGAAAGTTCAGCGAAATGAAGCATGGAATTGGAATTGGCCATAAATCGACTGACCATGAAATAGTTGTCATGACTTTGGCTTCAACTCTTATCAGACTCTCGTTAAGACAAACAAAACTGAGCGAGCATTGACCGTTAGGCCAAAACTTATGCTAATCAAAGAGGCCCAAAAGCAATTACTAGCGGCGGGCAGGCAGAGAGCGGGGCAGGCGCTAGCGGAAGCTGCAAGCAAATGCAAATGAATGCATTCAAGCAGAAAGCCAGAGGCTGGGCCAAGAGCCAAGAGCCCAGGGAAAGAGTTAACATTATTCATATGATTAGGAAAAATCGAACAATGCGGCAGAAGAAAGCTGAGAAAAGCGCCGCTCGCCAACAAAGACTCTCTCTCTCTCTCTCTATCTCTGTCTCTCTTTCTCTATCTCTATCTCCTTCTCTCTCTCTCGTCTGTTTCGCTGGGGTCTTGAACTAGGTCTAGCCGCTGGCTTTCTAAGCCAACTGTTTTTGGGAAAGGGTTTTGCATTTCTATTTCTGTTTTGCAGCTCTTCTTGATTTATTAAAAACATTTATCCAGTCACAAACTTTTACTTGCAATTAAAGAACTTTTAACCACGCTAATAACAATAATTTATAAAAAAAAAGGCTAAAAATAAAATCTCATTAGTGTAAAAATAGCGCAAATTATGCGAAGCTGTAGGAAATATAAAAGTGAAACTCCAATTATGGACCCTTAAGTGTTTCATATACGTGCCCGTAGATTTTTTGCGATCTTGGCCGCGCGCTTCATTTGCGGCCATGACTTGGCTAACTCCACACGGACGCAGCTTTGGGTTGCCCGATGCGTGGGTCGAAACTTTGCCAATCGTGCCCAGCCGAGATCTTTAGACTTTGATGCCCTAATGAGAGCCTTGGGCGCCGACGGGCCACTTTCCATTAAGTGAGAGTTTCGGCCAGTTTTAGAAGCCCAGCGTAAAACAAACTACATCAAAACTAGACAGCCCTCCATTTCCCCTCTCTCCCTACGTTTGCGGTTGCCTCACGAATCCACGACCAAATTAAGATCTCACAGCATTTGGCAACTAATTGTAAATGTCTCGCTGGCAACTATTTGCATTAGCCGCAAAAACCCAACTCGGAAGACCTCATATCAATACCACCCCCCCCCCTCTCTCTTTTTCCTACTCCCCTGCAGCTGCACTTCTTCATCAACTTGAATTGCCAGAGCAAACTCTCATCCTTTGAATTTGGCTTTGAGTTTGTCTTTGACTTTGGCTTTTGGCTTTCTTCTCGTTACTTTCTGCTGCTTTGGCTTTCTAGGTCGTGTAATTGTGCATAGAGCACACTCACACACACACACACATACATAGCAGAAAAACAAAAACCAATTGCATTTAAATCACAATTCGCTTTGTTGTTGCCAATCGCAACTTTGTTGCCATTGTCTATGGCTAATTCAATTGCTGCGCTGCGGCAAAATAGAAATAGAAATAAAAATCTAGCGAAACAATTTTTTTTTTATTTAAAATTGATAAATTATTTATAAGGCGACCAGAACTGTGCGAATGCCGCTATTCTGGCTGCTTTATGGTCTATAAATTTATTGTACTTTCTAAAGCGGCTAACAAAAAATAATCAACAAATAATAAAAACCAAAAATAAATAAAAAAAAAAGAAGAGTCAACTTTGAAGTGGTAACAGTTAAATATGTAGAAAAAAAAATATAATAAATTTAATCTGTTTTTTTATGATGTCCCAACTGTACTCTATTGCAATATCAAATAGCTGTCATAGGAAGAATCTTTTATATATATATATTATCTATCTATAATTAACCACATTGTTTCTATGATATCTTTAGCTGATTGTTTCTATTATATCCATATTGTGGTTCACTTTGGTTGGCATATCATAAAAACAAACAAGTTCTTTATACAATAACTTGAAGCTCAACGGTTTATTTCTATGACAGCTATAAGAAAAAGTAGTTCAATGCCGATGAAGCTTTGTTGATATGTATGAAAAAATAAAGAAATTCGTAACATTTTCGATTTCATTTATGTCGCCGAAGATATAAATGAAGTGAGATCAGGGTACGGTAAAAAACCAAAAACCAAGTCCAGTGATTACATCCTGAACCCATTGAAAATGGATACAAAGGGTATAATTGATTTTGTGCAAATGTATATAAGAGGCAGAAGGAAGCATCTCGGACCTGACAGAAGATATATCCTATTGTAGTTAGATGTTGATTAGATTTTGTTTATGCAGCAGGCGTACAGTAAAGCTATTAAAGACTAAATGTGGTTAGAATATATTTTCGAATAAGAGTTCAGTTTTGGAGCGAACTTTGCTTAGCCTCTATAAGATATAGGAGTCAGTTGCAGTTGAAACCGATATATCTAATAGTTACAAGAAAAAAGGGTTTCATTGTGCAAGCCTTTCAATTGTAAGATTTGATTGAAATTAGACAGAATCGCATGTTGATACGAATCAAGAATCTATATAGTTTATGAGCTCCAAAAAGCTCTCAACCATATCATGACATTCATGACACTCGAGTGCATCAAATAACAAAGCGCTTAACAAAAGTTTCGTTGAACAAATTTGAAAACGTAGATCAAATACAGATCTACACCGAACTACACAGTTGTGGTCTTTGGCTAGCTTGACCCATGGTTTTTGGCCCCGAGGGCAAACTTAATACAGCAATTTCTATGCTCGGCTGCAATTAACGTGGCCATTGAAAAGATATGCATCTATCAAACTTTCCACCAAATCGATGTGGAGAGACAGTGAGATTGGCAGAGAGGGGGGCGGGTAGGCAGGTAAGGGGACATAGACATGCAACATTTAACCCACACACACACA
Organism: Drosophila montana; assembly: GCF_035044405.1. NCBI lineage: Eukaryota > Metazoa > Arthropoda > Insecta > Diptera > Drosophilidae > Drosophila > Drosophila montana. The sequence continues at coordinate 636,399 of NW_026996406.1, forward strand.
CACACACACACACACACACAAACACTCATCAGGTGAATGCAATCAACGAACAAAAATAATGCTTCAAATTGCATTTTTTTTTTCTACTTCTTCTATTTTTTGCATTGGCAAAAACGGAATGTAAAGCGTTTATAATTTTTAGACGATTTCTGCTTTTATTTTCGTTGTTTATTTGTATCTTTTTGTGGCGCCACAACTTTTACTGTGCACTTGTGGCAAGTGTTGCAATTGGGAGCAACAGGCGGCAGCTCGTACTAATAAAGGCGTCAGCGTCATAAAATTTATGTCTAATGCAAAAGAAAGTGCCAGGCGGTGGGCGTGGCCGGGACAGGTTGAGCCGGGACAGACCGAGCCGGGCCGGGCCACTAAAAGCACATTTGACACAATTCTGCGCGGCAGCTACCGGCAACATGTGGCAAGGCAGCGCGGGGTCCGGCAATTGCAGAAACGCATATATATGTATTTTATGTTGATTGTTGTGTTGCCGGAAATTTAAATTGCTAATTTGTCGTTCGCGTTTGACTTTGTGCCACAGTTTGCTACAGTTTTGTTCTCGTTGGCCCTCCTCCTGCATCAAGAAATTGTAATTTCGCGTTGCCTCCACCTGGACGCAAGCGTCCAGTCCAGTTTCACATTTAAAATGCACACAAAACTTTCTGGCTGGGGGCGGGGTCGCATAATTTGTTGTACTCGACGGTGAGTACGTGTATCTATCCAGATACGAAAGGCACACAACTTAGAACTCGGCGCTGACAACTTACATAAATGCATAGAAACATGTTTTTCCTTTATGACCGGACATTAAAATGCATAATTCAGTCTGGGGCTGGTCAAAAGCTACTGAATAGGCTAAAGAAGGTTAAATTTAAAAGCGCCGGATGGCTGCACAATCGATGACAGCAGACATGAAGTCGATTTTTATACCTAGAGACAGATTTGATCGTTTTTTTCAGTTCAATTAAAGGTTTTCTTAGCTTCTATCAATCATTTATTCCGCAGCAATCATGCCTTTATGAGGTTGTTGGGATTGTTTTCGATAATATTTATGTTATCGATATTATCGATAGTCACACATTTCTTGTCTGTTATGAAATACGTTAAACGTATCTATTAATAGGGAAATCATTTTGTTTTATTGATCGTTTTTCAGCCCAAATTATGTATTTTACAGTCGATAAGTCTCGAGTTATCGACAGACTTTCAGGCTTAATTAAAAACTCTATTTATACTATCGATAGTGTTATCGATTCTTCTACAGCTTGCGTTCAGCTAATCAACAGAGCTTTATTTTCACTTAATAGTCTGAGCATTAATATCGATATCTGGTATTATCGATATCCTCACAAGCTCAGTTAATGCCGGATACCTAATCCATAATGCTTTCGATTTTCATACAGCTAACGCTCAGCCCAATTTTTATATGTATTTAATAAAATTTTTTATGATTCGGAGTGCTAATCGACTGCATTTTAAACATAAATCGATAAGCAATCGACTGCTATGCAGCCTCAATGCAATCTTTTCTACACATATATGAAAAACATGAGCATTTTCTTAACTGTTAGCAAGATTATATCTCTACATATATATTAAGAGATATATATTATATATTATCGATAACATTTCCAAGTTTAATTGTTTTATCTCTATTTAATCAAATTTATTTTGACTATCGCTGCTGCTGGGCATCATTAAGGACTATCGGTATTTAAGAATCATAACCAATCGAAAACGCTCTAAAAATCGATAGCGATAATTATCGTTATTATCGCTAGCATATGTATTTTAATTAAAGCGAAGTTTCACTGGATTTACTGTCTGTTTGCGTTAATTCGTTTTCATTTTCAATTTCAATTGCTGTGCCACATATCGATTGCATAGCTGTCTTCATCAACTCACTTTGGAGCAAGTGTGGTCAGTTTTTAGGCCATCCAACTGACACACTGACAGCTGATTGCTGCTGCCGTTGCCGATGTTGCTGCTGTTGACAACTTGACACAATTTTTACCAAGTGTCGATAGACTGGCCAGCAAAAGTGTCAATTTCCATGCGAGAAAACGCCAGCCAGCCAGCCAGACAAAAAGGCGGTCAGCTGCACTCGCAGCCAAGCGCCGTAAGCCCTTTTGTAGGGTCCACTTGGCATAAATACAAACAAGTTATATACTTTGGCTATGGTCACAAAACCGTACCAGCTTAAAGGCTTTGCTGTATTTCACGGATATTAGAAGCTGTTAAATGCAGCCAGCGCCTAATGGCATGGGTAAATATTTATATAGCATTGAATAGAGCGAAAGGGGTGGAAGAGTATGCTGCATATTGATGATTACAATGCCAAGTCCAAGACGAAGTTCAGTACAAGAGGCTTTGAATGTGGCCATAATAATATTTGCCGGCACCAGACATACACATTGTTGTCGTGTGTTGTCGTTGTAGCTGCTGCTGCTGGTTGTTAGTTGTTGTTGTTGTTGTTAGTTGTTGTTGATGTTGTCAACTACTGTGCTGAACGTCGCCAACAATTTGTAAGCCATTGCTCTTTGTTGTCATACCCAGTGCCCATTGCAATTGTGTGAAGGGGTGTTATAAAGTCGCGAAGCAAATATGATAAAGTCAGGATAAGTTTTGCCGTCTTTTTTAGAGAGTACAGCAGCTTAAGAGTTTGTATTTAGAAAGACAAGTTTGAGTTTCTTGTAAGTCTGTAATTATCGTTGTTTGAGATAACAAAAGCTTTCTTAAAAAAAAATTTGGTTTTAAAATTTGCGGCTTTACCTATATTACTATCTTAATAACTCAACAAATCTGAAAAATTATGCAGATATCGCATTGGATTTTGATATAAACACATATGAGCATCTCATATTAAGGCCTTTAAAAGTTCATTAAGATCGAATCATTAATATAAAAGTTATTGAAGAATGAACTTTAGATGCTATGCAGCAAAGGGAGCGAAACGCACAGCTGCTGCCTATTGTGACCTTGCTGCGTGTGTATTTGTGTATGTTACATATGTTAAGTAGAAATGTATGCTACGGCATTTAAAAGCTGGCTACAGGGCATCTTTTAGTCAGGCACACTTGAGTTAAGCACTCTTACTTGTTCCTAGTGTTGTTGCTGCTGCTGTTGCTATTGTCTGGCCATTTGTCAGATTTGTGTGTGTTATACTGTGTGTGTGTTTGTGTGTGTGTGTGTGGGTATTGTCAGAGAGGCGTGTAAACACTTTAACTTTTGACTTGGCGTCGCCGTTGAGCTGCATTTGAATGCAATGCGACTTTCTCGCCAAACCCAAAACAGAAGTCAGCAGCAGCAGCAGCAGCAGCAACAACAACACCCGCGCAATTATATGCAGCAAGGGGGGGAGGAAGATTCCATCGAAATCATTAAAATAACAAATTGCGCACGAAACGCAGCCCAAAACAAAAATGGACAAAGCCACAAATAGCCACAAAACTAGGAGCTGCAATCTGGGGGAAGGTGGCAGGAGCCAGCCAGGGCGCTAGAGCGCTGGTAAGTGGCATGAAACCCACAACAAAATGGTGCAAAAAGGGTACAACAAGCAACAACAACAACAACCAACCAACAACCAACAACAACAACAGCAGCAACCACAAGCGGGCAATTATGGATCGGAGCGAAAAATGCGCTTTCTAACTGCGAAGAGGAGACGGCCAATTCCCAGCCCCCAAAAGCAGTGAGTATCAGCGAAGTCATCGAAGTTTATCATTCGCATCCATAAAAGCAAAAGTTTGTGGGCCAAAAGCGTGTGCACGGGGCGTGGCCACACCCACAACAGACAGCCATAGAAATGAAAAGCTATATGCAATATGTGTCATTTGGCAAAGAAACTCCAGACAACAACAACAACAACACTAATTGGGTTCAAAGAGATCACATATGGAAAAATGGAAAGCTAGCAGGAGCTCAAACTGAGCAGCACAGCTCCAAGCAAGACAATTGCCTGCCAGTTGTATTAATCACCAAGAGCTGCAGCAGCAGCAGCAGGAGGAACGCCAGCAGCAGGAGGAGGAACGGCAGCAGCAGGGCTTTAGTTTAGTTTCCCATGCATCCATAACACGACCGCATCTTCAATCAATGTCAGTTGGGGGAACGCGAAAATTAATGAGCGAATTTTACACTGGACATACATATACATAGTGATATTCCCACTCGCAATTTCTGGAATGATGGGCAGGCGAAACCAAATCGCGGCAGCAATAGAAATAGAAGAGCCTCAGCGAACAGGTTTACACGTGTTCGTTAAATGCGATTAAGCTGGGCAGGAATATCTACATAAAGGCGGGTTTAAGCAAAGCTGGGCTTGTATTATGAGGAAGCCAAAAGTTTACCAGACTTGTCATGACACACAAAAACATATCATTGAGACTTAACTGATTGAGATGAAGATTAATGCGTGGCACAAAGAAATTCTGTGAGAGCTAAACGTGGCTATGAGTTAGTCGCAAGTGTGTTAGGCTTTTCAGAAGAACGAAATATATGATATGAAAACAATTTTTACTTAAATTTCTTTAAATTGTCGGGAAAAGTATTTTAATAAAGATATATATTATTGGCGAGTATATAACAATTCTGTATTGCAAATAAACTTATCATGCGAAAAATATATCATAAAACAAATAATATCGTATATGAGTTAATTCCCAGATGTCTTTATGTATGCATTATGAACCATATATTACCCATATTTAAAAATTATTGCGTTTAATTCTTCAATTTTTCTGGAGTATCTTAATTTTAAAACATTTTAAATAATTCTGAAAAACTGTGACTGTATTATCAAGCGCATATGTTTTATTGATTCTGTATTCAAGTGAGCTTCAACTGTTTTTAGGTCGGCTTATATATATATATATATATATAAATTAGTACAGTTAAGTATACTCCGATCTTCTGGGTCTATAATGCCCCTCATTGTCAATTGAACTCAATATCTAATCTATGTCGAGTAGTATCATATGCAACTCTTCCTGGCTTCAAAGCTCTGATTTCTCTATCCTTTCTATATCTGTCTATCGCTTAAATACTAATCTATATATTTATTGTTACTATGTAATTTGGTACAGTAAAAAGTGATTAATAACGCCTGCTATCAGGCAAAGCCGGCTTAGTCCAAAAAATCTACATATATATATCTTGCTTTTCGTAAGCCTGCAAATTCCTGATAAGCGTACAGCGCATAAACCTCATTTCTCATTACTCATTTACCAGCCTGCACTCGCCCACTCTCTCGCTCGCTCTCTCTCACTCTCTCCCTCTCTCTCTCTCGCTCGCTCGCTGCAGTAACAAGGCAGGCAACAAGCTGCTGCAGCTATGGTTTCAACAACAACTACAAAAAAATGCCAGAGATTTCAAATGTTGTTGGTTTGGCATCCCGGCAACGTAATTTGATAGGCGACAACTAGGGGCCACGGCTGCAGGCAACAGTTGCTGGCAAAAAAATAAAATAAAAAAATGTATCGCAACGTGTGCGTATCTTTTACAGAAGAACAGCAACAACTGCAACAACACCCAACAGCAATTGCAAGTGCGACTAATAAATTAATGTGGCAGCGTCTGAGCTTGTGGCAGCAACAACAACAACAGCAACAACAACAACAACTCATAGCTGGGCTGTCACCCGGTCTAAAATGAAAGCTACAGTCGACTTGGCTCTCAGCTTAGCGTGCTAAATTTGCCAGCCAGTTGCCAGTTGCCAGTTGCCAGCATGTCAATGTTAGATACCACAGCAACAGGAACAACAACAGCAATTCGCACTCGCATCTGTGTTTGTATCTCAAAGTGAGACTTGCGGGAATGCACCTGCGTTTGCATACGAGATGAGGTCGAGACAATGAGAGAGCAAGAAGCTGCAGCTGCTGCTGCTGCTGCTGCTGCTACGCCTGGGAGTTATGTTAACCTGCATAACGGTGCCAGAGACTTGGAAGCGATCCGCTCGAGCTGCGGCTCTTTATCATTACCTCTAATAATACAGACAAAGGCTGGGCAAGAATAAAGCAACTCCAAGCCAGTCGTCAGTCGGTCCATCATAATGCTGACCATTTTGATTATCATTCACTTAATTATGATTGATAGCTGTAAATGCTGATGTATCTTGGCCAATGTGTCTGTCTGTGTGTGTGTGTGTATCCATGAGATACGTTCTGCTGCCAATTGATTTACTGTTAACCCAAACGACGCGATTTTCTATCTCTTACTTATATAGCAATCAAAACGGCCAGCAGCAATCACAATCGAAGAACAAGCAAAAAAATAATAAAAAAAAAAAAAGAGCTGTCGAAATACCAAAACGAAATTTGTTCTGGCCATATTTGTCGCTTGTACCAAAACTCAAATGCAAATTGAGGTTACAAACTATAGACAAAATGCCCACAAATGGTCGACAGTCGGTTTGTTTGCGGCCAAGTGAAATTTTTCTAACGTACAGAATTTGTCGCAAATTGCAGTTTGCCTCTTGCCACAAACAACAAAAATAGAAAAGCAACTAGAAGAAAAAACCATCATCATTCGCCACAGTCAGCGGTCACGACTGAGACAAAGGACTGTGACGAAATCGTTGTCCACAGTTTCGATATTTTCTTATGCACTGCAAAAAAAATTAAAAATAAACGACATTCCTTGCTAAACATACTTAATTTAAGTTCAAGTCAATTTGGAAAATATTCTTAAATTTCTTCCACACGTTGCTTTGTTGAAAAACTTCCTTTAGTACAATATCTCCTTCAATATTGTTGAAAGCAGTTTGGAGCTGCATTGAGAATCAAGCCCCGAAAATATTAAAATATAATCAATATTCTTAAAAGAAGTTAACAAAATTAAGAAGAATAAAAATGTTATTTCAAAAATATTACTCATGGATTAGAGTTGAGCACTTATATAATTCACGCTAAGATACCGACACCCTATCTATTCAATATTCTCAGTTATCTCAAGGCTTTTGCCCGATTAGTATTTATATATATTGTTTTAAGTATAAAAATTCACTTAAATCAAGCATAAAATATTGAATGGGACGAAAATATCTCTAAAGAACTAACAGCTTAATCAAAACTGAGAACAACACAAAAATTGATGAGCCCAGATTCTTCATACAAACTCATTTTAAGATTAATTAAAGCAGCAAGATCTTAAATTAAGAAAGTTCAAACTTCGTTTAAAGCTTACAATCTAGGCACCAATACTTGAAGTATGGATTATGTGCTTAAATTTTAAGCAACAAATGAAGAAGTTTTTACTTAATTCAAGGACTTTGTGCTTAAATGTTGTACACACTGCTGTAAAAAGTTTTATGTAAAGAATTTCCTATACATTTTTTTCCGTGTAGCCCCTAGAAAACTAGGCAAAAACGTAGCTTTAAAGGTCGGCATTTTGTAAAGCCAACTTGGGTGTTTTTTTTTTTTGTTAGCCGCCTTTTTTTTGCCAGCTACGCTTTTAATAGGGTGCGCACCCAATGATATAGACATTAGTACCGCAGGCTCTCCCATAATTAACGCACTGCATAATGTTGGAATTCCGCAGCGATTGCTGCTGCTGCTTCTTCTTCTTGCTGCTATCTTGGAAAAGCGATGCGAAAAACAGTGAAGCGCAACGCAAAAGGCAAGGAAAAAAAAAAAACAAAAGGCAGAAAGCAAATGCCGCTGGCGGCAAAAGCTGTAAAAGATAAATCTAAAGAAAGTCCAATAAAGAAAGTGTTGGCCTCAAGGCCTTCGGAACGCAGAGAACTACATATTATAATGCTCTATACATAGCATTAAGAGATGCCCAAAGAAATGCCCCAACAAAAGACAAAAGACAACGAAAATCACAGCAACAACAGCAACAACAACAACGAAATGCAATAATTAGGCGCAACAAATTAAAGGCAGGCAACGTTGTCGTTGTTGTCGTTGTCGTTGTTGTTGGTGTTAAGCTAAATTGAAATCTGCAGCGGCTTCTGCCACAGATCAAAAGCAATGCCCCGTAATGTTGCCTGCAACATGTAGAAAGTTGATGGCTTATTTAAATGCGAATTGGCAGCAGTTGATGCAGATGGAATTTGTTGCTATTATTATTGCGATTATGTTGAAACTTCTCGGCAACTAATTTCGCTTTCTTTCCATTTTGCAGGTAAGACACGCCTCCCAGTCAAGGCCTTCTCCTTCCTCCTCCAATGACCACAAGCTGTACGTGAGTAGACGCTCAAAAAAAACTATATAAAAAAAAGCTCTACCAAATCTTGTACCCTCCCTCAGGTAAGGGGGCGGGGGGGTACGCTGTTTGATGTGCGTATTAGCGTTGAAAACAAAATGTAAACATTTTGACCATTTGCGGTTAGGAGCCGCCTTTTGTCCGAGGTAAACGACCAGCTGAGCGGCACCTAAGTGAATTTGTCCAAAAAAGAGCAAATAATGCGATGCTTGAATGCAAAATGGGTCTTAAACAAAAGTGAGCTCGTTTCTACACGAAAAGCATTAGTTTTTAATAGACACATTTTCGAGGAACTCCAGAGTAGAACACTTAATGGATAGTCTTTCGGCAAGGTCAACAGAAGATAAATTCTGTGTTATATCTAGAAACTGGGAACTTACGAGTTTATTAGAGGACGGGCAATCGTAACTATCGATAAGGCACACCAAACTTATCGATAGTTTCGTTTGGTTAAGGAACTTTAAACTCTTTGAGAATTGAACTGAAGAATTCCTAATAGCCGTCCATAATGTGACTATTCTTAGTTAACTGACGGAGCTGCAGAAAAGTTACGAGCGAAACCATTAAAAGGCTCAATAATGAAGTTTAATCAATCGATATATTCGATAGACTGAGTCATAAAACTGCAGAGCAGCTCTATGTAGAATTGACAGACAATCAAAAGAAGAGTTTGGTATTGCAACACAGGTTAGCGAATACTTTTAATAGATATACATACATGCTTACATATATACATAAATGTATATGTGTGATCTCTCCACGCTGATCAGTAATATTGCAGTAGACTTTAGTCATCCAATTGCTTAATACTTTTATCGATAACAAAACAGTTTTCAATAAAGCTTTGCAAAAGTATCGATTACATTCAACAGAACCAATTATCAATAATGCAAACTTTAACCGCATTGAGTAAAGCTGGAAAATCTATCAATTACTTTAACACACTTTCATTAGAAGCAATAATACGACTATAGATCATTTTGAAGCTTTATTACTGAAAAATTGGTTTATAATGAAGTGAAAGATAACATATTTTCATCAATAAATTCTAATACCAAATGTCTTAATCCGAAACAAACATCAAGCATTGATGGCAAACGTTTTGTGCTCATAGACTACCCGTCCGCCCGGAGCTAGATAATAAAGCTGCTCATTAGACGCGCATCCGTTCCATGGAATGAGATGAGATGTCTCCCCAGAAGGAGAAAAAAGTGACCCAACAAACAAATGCATTGCTCGTTAAAGATCATATAAACTCATTAAGAGTTCAACAAACCCAAACAGCCAAGTGTGGGCACCCGAAAGAACTGTTAATAGAGCCAATGCCGCAAGGGGGCAAGTAAGGAGCAGGGGAGCGGGGAGGGGTGGGGGGGGGGAGTCTTCAACAAAACTAGAACAATAAACTCGGCCAGCGGCGAGCAACACCAACAACAATAAGTAATAAGTACTAAGCATAAAGAAAAATATTACGGCACTGAGCATTAAACACGAAAGCAACTCGGACAGCGGCGGCAACAACAGAAACTACAGCAACAACAACAGCAACAACAATAGCAACAAGAGCAGCAACAGCAACAATTATGAGCTTATGACAAGTCACAAAAATGGCTTAGAAAGATAGTTGCGCGGGCATTAGAAACAAATTAGAACAAATTAACGTTGCCCAATGCAAAGGCAACAACTTGTCGCAGCAACAACTCGCAGCAGCAACAACTTGCAACAGCAACAACAGCAACAGCAGCAGCAACAGCAGCAGCCACAATTATGAGCTTATGACGAGTCACAAAAATGGCTTAGAAAGACAGCTGGGCAGGCATTAGAAACAAATTAGAACAAATTAACGTTGTCCAATGCAAAGGCAACAATTCGCAGCAGCAGCAACAGCAACATCTCGCAGCAGCAACAACTTGCCACAGCAGCAACATGTTGCTCTTGCATTTGACACATTAAACGCTTGTCAGTTATTTTTGCTGCTGCTGCTGCTTCTTCTTTTTTTGGCCTGCAACAATTATGAACACGAGTCGAGTGTCCGCTGTGTCCGGTGGCACAACATGGAATGTTGCTGCTGCCGCATTTGTGCAGCGGCCAATTGGATTATTCAATTTTGTTGCCAACGCAACGCCGCCTGCGAAATAATGTAATTGCTGTGCATGTGCATGTGCAGGTGCCCCCCCCCCCCTCCCCCCTTCCCCCTTTTACACCTGTGCCAGAGCCGCCCGCAGCCATCAGCTGCTGTTCGCGTTTAGCGCTTTGATGCAATCTCCGACGCTTACGTAGCAAACATTGGGCGAGTTTTTTATGAGACGTGTTACACTTATATCATAGAAGAGTCTTGCTGCTGCTGCTGCTGCTGCAACATGGCCAGGACGGGCCCGGCCCGGCCTGACTTGGCCTGGCCTGGTCCGACTTGACCATGGCCTCGCTCGCTTAGCCCATCCGGCTTTGTTTGTTGTTTGACAAGTTATGCGCGCAAAAAATATATATATAAAAATATGTGTGTGTATATAAAGAAAATGTAACGCCGCCCAAGATGGATATCAGTTACGCATGCGCAGAGACAGCGCTGCCTCAGTTTGCAACTAAAGATGGCAGTTGCAAGTTGCATGTCTCCCGTGTCGTGATATATATATATATATATATGTATATACTTTTTTATGCCTAAATACACTGTTGCCAATAGAGCATATAGAGCATAAGTGCCAGCATATTTGCTTGGCAAGTATTTTTATCCACTCGACTAGTTTGTTTGTTTGGGCTTCAAGATTTCTTAGAAGTGGTAAATTTCTACCACACAGATCAACAAAAGCTTCAGCAAAACTTAGAGACTCGTTGTCATAGAAACAAACAGAGAACAAAATCAAGAATATGTGCATATATATATATATTCTTAGTTATTCATACAGGGGGTTTCCCCTTTAATACCCTTTGCTAGCCGATAAAAGGAAATGTCTTGCAGAGTATCCAATAGTCGTGCATGCTGGCATGCACCGGCTGCTTCCAGGAATGGCCAAACACAAATTTAAACTCTGAACTTTATGTATCTAACGGATGCAGCAAAACTGGCCATCAGCTGGCGATTTATTGAACCTTTTTAATTACGCCCCGCGGCCAAGAGCAATTTCTAGAGTTTGAGTGGAGTTCAAAAGTATATTTTTTAACTGCCCCATCAAGTGCGCTGCGCTGGGCTGATGCTGTGCTGTGCTGGCTGATGCTGTGCTGGGCTGTGCTGTGCTGGCTGATGCTGTGCTGGCTGATGGCTATCAATGGCCAGCAAACCGGAAAAAAGCGTTGGGCAAACAGCAACAGCAGCAGCAGCAGCAGCAACAACATTCGAAAGCAAATAAACAAACAAATGAATTGCGTGGATTTGCATGAGAAACTACAGTTAACAATATAACAACCTAACAACGGCAGCAGCAACAACAACAACAACTCAAGTGAAATGTGTACTTAACAACAACAACAACAAGTAAAAGGCAAATCTTTGGATTTTCGGTAGCTTTTAGCTCAGCAACAGCAGCAACAACAACACGAAAAGCCCGCGGCAACATCGTGAGCCGGCAATCTACTTGAAATTTCACGCTCTTTAAATAACAACAACAACAAGCTGACAAGAACCTGCAAGCAACAATTAAATAAACACACACACACACACACACTGCACAACAAAATTTCATTTTCACTTGACGCATCAAATTAAATAACACATAAAAAGCCCTCGAAGGCAGCCAAAAAAAAAAAATATTCACACACACACAAGTGAGAGACAACAACACACACTCACACGCACACTCACACACATAATGGCAACTAATTTACTGTTCTCTTACACCATATACAACCCACAGGTTAATAGAGAGAGGGGGCGGGGGCGGGGGGCGTGACTCGCAAGCGTGGCGACTTTCACGTAATTAAATCAAATCTCAAATGAAAATGAAATGAAAATTATTTATTAATTGCGCGCCAGCTACACAGAAAATCACTTCAGTTGGGCGGTCGGGCGGTCGGGTGGGCGTGGCATGACCTACACACAACTATACTCTATATAAAATTTGCATTGAATCAACAGCTTTTGGCTTACGGCCTGAGGGCGTTTCACAAGCGCCTTGCTTTCGCATCTGTAAGATACTTTTCGAGCGTAACCCGCAGATACTTTTACTACAAGCTGAAGTCGCTGTCAGCTACATGCGTTTAACATTAGCTGCCGCCGCTCATTAAAAGTAAATTTGTGTAGCTGATTCAATGGGGCAAGTTGGAATTGAAATGAAAAGAAAACCAAATGAAAACGGGAAAATGTACCAAAACAAAATAAGTTTGGGACTAGTCAAAACTTGTCGCTTGAATTGTCAACGAAGTAAATCAAAGCAGCGAGCTTTGAGCTTACAAATTTACGCAGAAAGAATCTTTAAAATTGCGTCAATCGATAGTTTCGATAGTTTTTGTGAACGTTAGCCTAAATGGGTGTAAGGGGGAATAGACAAGTGCTAGATCGAATTTACAGTCTAACTAGAGTTATTCTATCGATAATTTTACAAATAATATCTACAAATAGAGTAAACAGATTTTAGTTTCCAGACTATCGATCTATCGATAACATTAATCTTAATAAGAAAAAGTAAAGTGCAAAATCGAATCTATTGTTTAAAAAGGGGACGTTCTATCGATAATTTGATTAAAAATGTCGATAGATAGAGTAGACAGTCTATAGCTTCGCTGGTATTGAACTATCGATACCATTATCAATACCAAACCAAAACCAAAAAAAAAAAAAAACAGTACACTACTAGCTAAGCATGAAAAACTGCAGAGCCTACTTGAATTCTTGAGAATCGAGGAGAATGGCACTTGCTAGAAATTCGTTTTATTTAAATTTGGAGCACACCGACAAATAAGCTTGGTCTGCGTTTGGTATCAGAAAACAAAACTGCATGCACACATATGTACATAAATGCATACATACATGCATGCATACAAACGCCCACCCACACAGGGACAAACACATACACATATACATATATAATCCTAGGTTAAAATTTCCCATCCCATAACTCGGTCGAAACTCAACCGATTTTCATGAGGTTTGGCTTTTTGTTCGTGGTTTTCCCTCTAGAATAATCTGGCATTTTAATCCGACAACAAAATTTTTGGTCGAATTTCATGTCAGAAACTGACCCCTAGTTTCGTACATAGACATGGGTCGAAATTTCCCATTCGCATAACTCGGTCAAAACTCAACCGATTTTCATGAGGTTTGGCTTTATGTTCATGGTTTTCCCTCTAGATTAATCTGGCATTTAAATCCGACAACAAAATTTTTGGTCGAATTTCATGTCAGAAACTGACCCCTAGTTTCGTACATAGACATGGGTCGAAATTTCCCATTCGCATAACTCGGTCAAAACTCAACCGATTTTCATGAGGTTTGGCTTTATGTTCTTGGTTTTTCCTCTAGATTAATCTGGCATTTAAATCCGACAACAAAATTTTTGGTCGAATGTCATGTCTGAACGACCCCATTCGTACTCGGTCGAAACTCACGATTTCGATGACATTTCATGGTTTCTCAGATTAATCTGGCATTTAAATCCGACAACAAAATTTTTGGTCGAATGTCATGTCTGAAACTGACCCCTAGATTCGTATATAGACATAGGTCGAAATTTCCCATTCGCATAACTCGGTCGAAACTCAACCGATTTTCATGAGGCTTGGCTTTTTGTTCATGGTTTTCCCTCTAGATTAATCCGGCATTTAAATCCGACAACAAAATTTTTGGTCGAATTTCATGTCAGAAACTGACCACTAGTTTCGTACATAGACATGGGTCGAAATTTCCCACTCGCATAACTCGGTCAAAACTCAACCGATTTTCATGAGGTTTGGCTTTATGTTCATGGGTTTCCCTCTAGATTAATCTGGCATTTAAATCCGACAACAAAATTTTTGGTCGAATTTCATGTCAGAAACTGACCCCTAGTTTCGTACATAGACATGGGTCGAAACTTCCCATTCGCATAACTCGGTCGAAACTCAACCGATTTTCATGAGGCTTGGCTTTTTGTTCATGGTTTTCCCTCTAGATTAATCTGGCATTTAAATCCGACAACAAAATTTTTGGTCGAATGTCATGTCTGAAACTGACCCCTAGATTCGTATATAGACATAGGTCGAAATTTCCCATTCGCATAACTCGGTCGAAACTCAACCGATTTTCATGAGGCTTGGCTTTTTGTTCATGGTTTTCCCTATAGATTAATCCGGCATTTAAATCCGACAACAAAATTTTTGGTCGAATTTCATGTCAGAAACTGACCACTAGTTTCGTACATAGACATGGGTCGAAATTTCCCACTCGCATAACTCGGTCAAAACTCAACCGATTTTCATGAGGTTTGGCTTTATGTTCATGGGTTTCCCTCTAGATTAATCTGGCATTTAAATCCGACAACAAAATTTTTGGTCGAATTTCATGTCAGAAACTGACCCATAGTTTCGTACATAGACATGGGTCGAAATTTCCCACTCGCATAACTCGGTCAAAACTCAACCGATTTTCATGAGGTTTGGCTTTATGTTCATGGTTTTCCCTCTAGATTAATCTGGCATTTAAATCCGACAACAAAATTTTTGGTCGAATTTCATGACAAAATCTTACCCCTAGCGTATATAGACATAGGTCGAAATGTCCCAGCCTCATAACTCGTTCAAAACTCAACCAATTTTCATGAGGTTTGGCTTTTTGTTCATAGTTTTCCCTCTAGATTAATCTGGCATTCAAATCTGAATACCAAAATTTTAGTCGAAATTCATGTCCAAATCTTACTCCCAGATTCGTATATAGACATAGGTCGAAATTTCCCACTCGCATAACTCGGTCAAAACTCAACCGATTTTCATGAGGTTTGGCTTTATGTTCATGGTTTTCCCTCTAGATTAATCTGGCATTTAAATCCGACAACAAAATTTTTGGTCGAATTTCATGACAAAATCTTACCCCTAGATTCGTATATAGACATAGGTCGAAATTTCCCAGCCTCATAACTCGGTCAAAACTCAACCGATTTTCATGAGGTTTGGCTTTTTGTTCATGGTTTTCCCTCTAGATTAATCTGACATTCAAATCTGAATACCAAAATTTTATTCGAAATTCATGTCCAATCTGACCCCAGATTCGTATTTGACATAGGTCAAAATTTCCCAGCCTCATAACCGGTCAAAACTCAACCGATTTTCATGAGGTTTGGCTTTTTCTTCATAGTTTTCCCTCTAGATTGTTCTGACATTCAAATCTGAATACCAAAATTTTAGTCGAAATTCATGTCACAATCTTACCCCTAGATTCGTATATAGACATAGGTCGAAATTTCCCAGCCTCATAACTCGGTCAAAACTCAACCGATTTTCATGAGGCTTGGCTTTTTGTTCATAGTTTTCCCTCTAGATTAATCTGGCATTCAAATCTGAATACCAAAATTTTAGTCGAAATTCATGTCCAAATCTTACTCCCTAGATTCGTATATAGACATAGGTCGAAATTTCCCAGCCTCATAACTCGGTCAAAACTCAACCGATTTTCATGAGGCTTGGCTTTTTGTTCATAGTTTTCCCTCTAGATTAATCTGGCATTCAAATCTGAATACCAAAATTTTAGTCGAAATTCATGTAAAAATTCTACCCCTAGATTATATAGACATAGGTCGAAATTTCCAGCCTCATAACTCGGTCAAAACTCAACCGATTTTCATGAGGTTTGGCTTTTTTAGTTTTCCCTCTAGATTAATCTGACATTCAAATCTGAATACCAAAATTTTAGTCGAAATTCATGTCCAACTACCCTAGATTCGTATATAGACATAGGTCGAAATTTCCCAGCCTCATAACTCGGTCAAAACTCAACCGATTTTCATGAGGTTTGGCTTTTTCTTCATAGTTTTCCCTCTAGATTAATCTGACATTCAAATCTGAATACCAAAATTTTAGTCGAAATTCATGTCACAATCTTACGCCTAGATTCGTATATAGACATAGGTCGAAATTTCCCAGCCTCATAGCTCGGTCGAAACTCAACCGATTTTCATGAGGCTTGGCTTTTTATTCATGGTTTACCCTCTAGATTAATCTGGCATTCAAATCTGAATACCAAAATGTTAGTCGAAATTCATGTAAAAATTCTACCCCTAGATTATATAGACATAGGTCGAAATTTCCCAGCCTCATAACTCGGTCAAAACTCAACCGATTTTCATGAGGTTTGTCTTTTTCTTCATAGTTTTCCCTCTAGATTAATCTGACATTCAAATCTGAATACCAAAATTTTAGTCGAAATTCATGTCACAATCTTACCCCTAGATTCGTATATAGACATAGGTCGAAATTTCCCAGCCTCATAACTCGGTCAAAACTCAACCGATTTTCATGAGGTTTGGCTTTTTCTTCATAGTTTTCCCTCTAGATTAATCTGACATTCAAATCTGAATACCAAAATTTTAGTCGAAATTCATGTCACAATCTTACCCCTAGATTCGTATATAGACATAGGTCGAAATTTCCCAGCCTCATAGCTCGGTCGAAACTCAACCGATTTTCATGAGGCTTGGCTTTTTGTTCATGGTTTACCCTCTAGATTAATCTGGCATTCAAATCTGAATACCAAAATTTTAGTCGAAATTCATGTCCAAATCTTACTCCCAGATTCGTATATAGACATAGGTCGAAATTGCCCAGCCTCATAACTCGGTCAAAACTCAACCGATTTTCATGAGGCTTGGCTTTTTGTTCATAGTTTTCCCTCTAGATTAATCTGGCATTCAAATCTGAATACCAAAATGTTAGTCGAAATTCATGTAAAAATTCTACCCCTAGATTATATAGACATAGGTCGAAATTTCCCAGCCTCATAACTCGGTCAAAACTCAACCGATTTTCATGAGGTTTGTCTTTTTCTTCATAGTTTTCCCTCTTAATTAATCTGGCGTTTTTAATTAGGTTTTTAAATTACATAGGTCGGTAAAATAGAGAATATGACATAGAGCTGTAAAACTTTTGATATTTGGGTAATATATAATAATCGTATCGATAGTTATCAATAATTCGATACTTCACATACTTCGTATCGATAGTTATCAATACTTCGATACAATGCACTTTCAGCTGTGTTGAGAGCCAACTAAAATCCAACCTTCAATTGCTGCAAATTGTATTTAAATAAAATAAATCAAAATCGCAGTCCTTTACAGACAATCAATCACTGCCTGCCGTAATTAAAGGGCTTTCGCTTTAAAGTATTTACTGGGATTACACATATGCCGTGTTGCACAAAGTCAAAAATTAGCTGGCAATGTTTTTGGCAAACAGTTTGCGCTTAATTGACACTCCAGAGTCGATGCAATTGACAGCAAGAACTAAATAAACATTGACCAAACTGGCAAAGGTTGCAGCGCGGCTGAACCCGGCAGCCGACCTCACATTTATAGGCAACAGCACATGCAGAAAAGGAAAATCAACAGCAGCAGCAGCAGCAACAGCAGCAGCAAATGCGCTGCTGCAAAGAAATCAGCGGAAATGTCACTTTCTTTTCAATCAAAACGCAATTCATGGCACTCGAAATGCATCAACGGCGAATGCTACAAAAGGTCGTGCCACTTCATGAGGCCAGACGCGCGCAACACTCGACGTGCGGCAGGAAAAACAAAAAACACAACTATAAAACGGAAAGGTAGCCGAACAGCGCTAGAAACACGATTTTCAAGTGTGTGTGTGTGTGAGTGTGAGAGTGTGAGTGTGTGTGGGTCAGGGGGAAGCGACAGGCTGAACTTTAACCCGTGTGCCATGTCGAACGCTGCGCACCGAAAACAAAAAATTAAACTAAAAAGCGGACGCGAGGCGACGCTTTAATTTGCAATTCGTGGAAAATTCTTTAACTAAAGACTAGTTAGGCAGCAGCCCGCGTACCCCTGCCCCTGACCCACCTGTTGCTGCCAGTGTCTGCCCAGTTGCCAGTTGCTTGTCCAACAACATGGTAAATATTTAAAAATGTACTTAGCCAAAGTGAAAGAGACAGGCAGGCAGTCAGGCAGGCAGGCAGTCAGGCAGTCAGCCAACTAGACAGGCAACAAGCCAGAGATTCAGCCCTGCCACAATGGCCGGCAACAATGCGCCGAGGCGACAGTTGCACATTTGGACAGATGCGACAAACAGCTGACTGCCGACTGCGGACAGACTGCAAACAGCAAGACGCTCAAGACTCAATAATAATGCCAGCCAGTGTAAATCACAGCACAGCATGAGAGGGGAGAAGGGGAGAGAGGGGGACAGTCATGGAAGTGCTCCGGGGCTGCAGTCGAAATGCAAATGATTGGCATGGGAAGCGCTATTTTCTGGGTGAAGTGCATGGGCACAACGAGAGCTAAAGAGGCGACTAAGCTAAAGAAGTTAAGTTCAATTATGTGCTAAGTAGCAAGGAGCCAACAACTACAACAACTACAACAACTACAACAACTACAACAACAACAATTGCAACAACACCAACAACAAGTCGCAATTAGTAAGGAAAATTGCTAACAAACCGAGTGAGAGTTGAGCTTCGAGTTCGGCTTTCAGCTCGGAGGATGACAATGACAGGCCAACATGGCGTATGAGTCATGAGCTGAGAGTTGCCAGTTGCTATCGAAGCTGTTGTTTAGCTTGAATCTTTAGATACTATTTTAATGTTCAAAACACTTTAGTTAAAGTCTAACACAATATGCACTCAGTTCCGTTCCACAACAAAGCTTCCTAATTATGTTAGGCACAATCTTTGGAAATTAATTTTCGCAACTCTTTTCGCAATTAAAATTTTGTTATTAAGAAGAAATGTGATTAGTTGATGCGAATTTAATGTAAAAACTAATTTCTATAATTAAGTAATTGTTATATAATTAAATATTAATAATTATATAATGAAATATTAAAAATTATATAATTAAATATTAATAATTATATAATTTTATATTAATAATTATACAATTAAATATTAATAATTATATAATTAAATATTAAAATTTATATAATTATTTTGACTACATAGATAATTTTTCACCATACTTAAAAAAAATCGTAAGGATAAGGGAGAACAATCAAGGCATATGTATGTTATAAGGGCAAATATTTAGTCAGACAAAAATGCACTTTTCTCACAATTCTTCTCATATAGCTATATAATATAGTAATGCGGTCTTGATTAGATTTGGCTCATATATTGTTCAAGATATCTTGATAAGCCAAGAAAGTTTTTTATACAAGAATTTAATTGTCGACCCATCGTTCCCATGACAACTATATAACATAGTGGTCCGATGTTGATAGAACATTGCAAATATACAAAGAGCATAGTTAAGTTAATAAATGTCGAGGTTGATCCATGCTGCTCATGCTGATTATGAATAAATATACTTCTACTATGGGTCACACATTCCATGACAAAAATATATTATACCCTTTTTACACATTTTTTTAATCGGTTCAGAGTATAACATAATACCCTCTAAAAGGATATAAAAACTAGCAGAAATTAAGTTTCATTTTTTCTTAAAATAATATCACTTCTCCACAAATTACACGACAGTGGAATAATTTCATTTAACATTTCAATCGCCATTTCCAAGCTCTAAATAACATGTTATATCTATGTAAAATCTATGTAATAGAGACCTTTGTGAGTTTAAAACCAATTGAATGGAAAATTCATCATATTTTGTGTGGAATTTGCCAAAATCCTTTCTAAGTTTTCATTTATATACAAACAATAGAAAACACTGTGAAAATTTGAGATTTCTAGCTGTCCCCGTTTGGGCGAAGCGTTCATATTTTGTGTGGAATTTGCCAAAATCCTTTCTAAGTTTTCATTTATATACAAACAATAGAAAACACTGTGAAAATTTGAGATTTCTAGCTGTCCCCGTTTGGGCGAAGCGTTGTCAATCAGTCAATCAGTCAATCAGAACAATAACTAATATATTTATAGCTATCACTCAGACTAATAACTGGCGACAACCTTTCCCTAATTGAAGCTAGTTATTTTTAGTTCCACTTACTTGCTGAACCCCGCATTTATTAACAGATTTCCTGGTACTTCACGAATATCTGCCCATCAATCCGGAACAATCAATGCGAGACCTAGAAAATTTACCCTACGCCAGCAATTAATTAGGCCCTCAATCATTTTAGACAATCTGTGGTACCAGGAATTCCTTCAACAAATGTTTACGCATTCCCGAACATAATGACTATTTAATTTGTGCGTGTTTTTCCCCCATCAGGCGGAAAGGGAAAACATTTGCTGCGGCGGGATCGGGGCGAATAAACTTTAACCATTCGACAAACAACTTTCAATTGTGGGTTGAGGAAATATTTGCAAAAACAATATGCGAAAGTAGTTGGCATTTTTTTTAAAAGCCAAACAAAAGTCACCAAGTGTATGGAAAATGATGAAAAGCGTCTCCCCCCAACCCTCCCCGGCGCCCATTTGCGAGTATTTTAGAAAGTTTTCTACATAGAAGGGGAAATGGCTGGCAGTTATGGGAAAGGAAGTGACGGGGCTTGAGTTCTGAGCTCTGAGTTCTGCGCACAAATTGCCAAGTAAATAGCGAGTGGAGTGCGTTTGGCAGTTACCAAGGGCTGACACCGCAACAGGCCCCCCGCCCCCCTCCGCTCCTCCCGCCCCACACTCTAACCCCAGCTTGCAGTTGACTGCATCAATTTCTTAATAACTTTTCATTTTTTTTATTCGCCCAGTCTTCCCGGCGAGTTTCCGCTTGGAAGCAATTTGTGGCATTATGTGAGGGTCTCGTTTGCCATTAACCTGCTGTGGTGCAGCTATTTTGAATGCAGAGCCACAAGCCGAGTCGAGTCGAAGATTGGCATAGAATCTTGCACTTGGTTTTTGTATTATGTTTAACCGTTTTCAATTTAAGCGCGAACCCTGTCTGTTGTTATTAAACAAGCAAGAGATTCTAGTCGGGAGCTCCCGACTAGGGGATACCCTGAACCCTCCTCTTCTTCCGACAGGCGATAGGTATAAAATGAAAAATACTTTTTATATGTATATATACTATTCTAGAAGCTACATATCAAGTTTGGTGACTCTAGCTCATATTAATTGCCGAAATTGCCAAAATCGATTTTTATCGATTACTTGGAAACGGAGCAAGGTATCGAACATCGGAAACAAACTCGATCTGCGCGGGGACTAGGAGGACCTACACCTAAAATGTCAAGTCTCTAGCTCTTATAGGTTCTGAGATCCTTGCATTCATACGGACATGGTTAGATCGATTCGGCTTTTGATGCTGATTAAGATTATATATGGAGTCGAAGATGCTTCCTTCTGCCTGTTACACACATTTGCACAAATACATAATACCCTATAAAAACTGTTTGCAATGCAGCCAACACACTCGGTCTGGGCTCATGGCAAGTCAACGAGCTGTGCCGTGGACAAACAAGCTGCAAAACAAACTGCAAATATTTGCAGCTGACAAGCACAGTTGGCGACTGCCAAGCCCACGCTCAAATCTCCAACTCTAATCCCAATTGCATTTGCAGTTTAATTAGCAACCCTTTTGGCCATATCCATCAGGCAGCAACAGTTGAAATTATATGCACAACTCAACGCCTTGTTTCTAACTCTATTTGCAGAAGACGGCGACAGCGAAACCGACCAAATATCATTATTATCCACACAATCAGCACATCTATCTGCTGCCCGAATGCGCCATACAGCAGGTCTGCAATGCGGTCTACGTGCGACTCAACTATACCCAACCGCTCTGCGCCTGTCCATCAAGGTGAGCTGCCAACAATCCCAACCCAATCCCAGCCCAGCTGTAAAGCCCCCCAAGCTAGCTCAGCTGGTTGTCCCTGGTTGCGCCCAACTGTGCGTTATCCAATTCCGACTGCCAGAGTTCGGGCAGAGTTCGGGCAGAGTCCGGGAGACAGACAGCTGCTAAACACTAAAACCCAATCTGTCTTTTTGCAGATATCGTGATCCCTGCTCGGCCAGCCTCAACGAAGATGATCAGCACACCACCAAATTGGTCGGTGATAATAAGAAGAAGGTAAGTCTGCCATCTAAGAGTGGGGGGCGGGGTGGGCGTGCAAACCAAACTAGCTACACTGAGCAAAAATACGGGGTAACTGTAACTAACAGCTTGACGAAGTTCTTTAAATGCATTTCAAAGGCGATTTGATTATTTTATGCTATAGATAATATCTATCAAAACAAATTCTCAAAAGCTGAAGGTAGATCTTAAATCTTAAAAGAATAGTGAAGATTTTCCTTTATTAAGAAATAATTTGTTTAAATATCACAATTTTCATATACTTAAAAGCCCGCTAAAAATAAATTCCCAGCATAATAAACAATCTAATCCGTTTAGAAGAATTCTCTAAGAAGAAGAACATAATAATTTAACACAAATAAGCAATCGTATCTATAAGAATTCCTTGAGAATATAGAATATTAATATTTTGTCATGATATTCATGGAGATAGACATTAATATAGAAAAAGATATCTAAAGGCAATAAGGATTATCTTTGGGTACAAATTGGTAAAGTCAGAAGAAGGAATAGACCTGGAAAAATAATAGATCTAGAAATAAATAAATTAATATTATTTCAAAAAACGTCTTGTTCAACGATTATTCTTATCGAACTTTCCTTAGAAAATGTATTCCTCAATCATTATTTTTCGACATCTATTCCTTGATAAGTTTTCTTCATACTTTACGAATTTCTACCTAAAGATAATCCTTACTGCCTTTAGATATCTTTTTCTCTACATAAATCTTTATTCATGAATATTCTTATTATTAAAAATGAAGCTTTCAGAAAACTATCTTTAAGCTTTTAACCAAAAACTTATAATATTTATAAACAAAGTTTATATAAAATGTATTCTTAAGGAAAATTGAAAGGAAAAGAAAACAGTCGGAAGATCAAAAGTGACTACAAAAGATCTTCTAGATAGCAATAAGTTAGGATATAGTACTCGATTCCAGACTTTCTTAAATATAGAAAGTTAATTCAGGTAAAATCAGCTCCAGCTCAAGAAAATAGAACTCTTAACCAAACAAAGCACAAGAGGTACCCAAAATTGAGCTAAAAAAAAACCACAAAAATTTTGTAAATAAAAATTGAAAGTTCATATAAGTACCCTCCCCTTTTTTTGCTCAGTGTATTGCAATTCGTATAAGTAATTGGTAACAATGATAGATCATGTGGCTTGGGCACGACTGCCAGCCAGATCAGCTGCAGTTGCTTTCATAGATTGGCTGCAGCTCGATTTCCTGGAAGGATCTGTGTGTTTGGGGTTTATATTGTTAACAAGAGACTTTTCCCACAATCCGCCCGCTGCATGTGTGTGGCATTGATGTGTGTGGCAATTAGCGGTGCAGTGGGGCATAATTGAGTTGCAAGTGGCACAATAAAATTTCACATAATGCAAATAATAATCAACAATGGGGGAGGGGGGTCGACAGGTGTGTGTGTGTGTGTGTGTGTGTGTGTGTGTGTGTGTGTGTGTGTGTGTGTGTGTGTGTGTGTGTGTGTGTGTGTGTGTGTGTGTGTGGGCTGCGGCTGGCTAATTGTGCAGCCGAGTACCGTTAAATGCCACACTTGTTGTTGTTGTTGTGCATGTCTTGCCGGAACTGTACCAGAGCGCACAGGAAAATGATGAAAATGCGTTTAAGCTAGAAAATCGAAGCGAGAAAAACTGGCACAGCAACTGGCAACTGGCAGGCCCCACATTAACCTGAATGGCAGCCAATTGGCAGCCAATGGAGCGGGCGAAAGGAAACGCCAGCCAGCCGCATGCAAACAGCGCCGCAAGTCAATCAAATTATTGACAGCTCCAACAACAGCAACAACAAGAACAACAACAACAGTAGCCCAAGTGCAACACGAAAAATCTGTTAAAAGGACAATCATGTCGGGCAATTGAAAGGGGATCGGGTTCAACTGCTGCCAATTGGCAAGCAATTTTTTGGGCAAGCTTAGCTAATGTGGCAGCCCCCCCCCCCCTTTCCCCCACCCCTTCATCTGCCCTAGGCAACGCCTGTTGCATGTTAACTTTCAATTTGGCCCCACGATCAGTTAGAAGTAGAGCGCGGGGCAACTTTCCTTTGCCGTCCTGAGAGACAGACGCCGCCGCCAAGTGAATGTCTAATTGAGCTAGCCCAGCTATTAGCCAGCTGTCTAGACGGGCAAACGCTGTTCATTACACTAATCACAAACTTCTTGGCTTACACCAACCAACCGAACAGGCAATTACGCTGGCCAAAACCTGCGAGGCAACAACTGAAATGCGCGAATGCCGCTCGCCCAAGGATTGGTCCCTGTTGGCGCTGCAAAATACACGCACCGGTAAATCGCACTATCTCGTCATCTGCCGCTGTCCCGATCACTTCAAGATGGGTGAGTACAACAAGTGACCGACTAACTGATACCCTGCATCCAGCAAAAAGCCTGTCAATCCTAATGAATCGATCTCTGCTCCACAGAGGGACCCATGGCTCATGATCAGCCGACCTATGCGAGCGTGCCCGGCATACGTGTGTTCGGCATGATGTGCGTCAAGCCGGGCTACTCTGTGCGCAAGCCCAGCGTCCAGCCGCCCAAACGCTATCAGCTGCAGAAGCCCTTCTATCGTCCGGGCAGCACACTTGGCGGCCAAAAGGACAGCTATGGCCGACCCGTTTATGGCGGCGGCTCATCGATGGGCAGCCAGGTGGGCAGCTCGGCCATTAGTGCCAACTATCAGCCGCAGGATCAAACGTTCCAGAACGGCGGCAACGGCGGCAGCAGCTCGTATCAGTATCTGAATAGACCGGAGAGCTCGCATACGCACAGTTCGCCCAATTTCCGGCCGGATCAGTTTGCGCTCAACGGTGGTTTTCCGGGCAGCAACTATGGACGCAACAATGAGAGACGCGGCGAGGCGCCGCCAATTGAGGCGGCCGCCGAGGAGCGCGAACAGTTGCCCAGCAGCAGCACACAGGCCACAGGCGATGAGGCGGAGGCGGAGGCGCGCACCACGCTCCAAGCGGATGCCAATCTGGAGCGGAGCGAGCCGCCGACGGCGGAGCTAACAACGCCGCCGGAGGCGAACCGTGCCAGGCGATCGCTGGATACGCTGGACGACTATGAGCCCGAGTTTCCCTGGGATCGTGTGCTGGAATTTCAACAGACCATTGTCTGGGATTAGGCAGAACATAACGGAACCTTAGTAGTTAAATTTCTAGCACAAAATTTGTTTTGAAGCGAGCCACGAATTTTCGGAATACTCTGCAAGCTACTGTGACTGAAGCAAATGGATCGCGATCTACGGATTGCCCCCGACGATCGAGAACGGGATCAACGACTACGCAAGAGACAAGGCGGTTTAACGTGACGTTACGTAACGTAACGTAACGCAACGTAACGTACTTACAATTAGACGCTAAGCACTTAAACATAAGCATTTGAAATGGCATTTTCCGGTCCAGAGCTGATCGCCTCCGCCCCTGTAACCTTAATTTAACAAATACTCGTATTTTGTATTTATTTAAAAACAATTACGAATTAATTAAACAATTACGCGCCAACGCCCGCGCCCGCGCCCACACTAATTGTTTAATTAATTTGTTTTGCATTACGAACCCAAGCCCATGGCCTCAACGTTTTTATAACATTTAACAATTATTTAATTTACAGTGAAGCAAATTATTTAAATTATAAAGAAAAAAGGAAAAATACATTTAGTTGCCTATTTATGTTAGACCTAAGCTGCATTTACTAGTAGTTAAATTAAACAACAACAAATTATCAATGTGAACTAAACGTTTCGCCAAACGATTTTTAAAGAATTTTTGCTCTGCTGCGAATACGAAATGCATATGTAATAAATTATTTATACATTTTAGTTAAATAAATAATAAATACATTGCAATTAATAATAGGCATTGGGCAATAGATTTGATGGGAAATGGTCTGAAAATTGAATAGAAACTGCTTTTGATTGCGGAACATACCGAGACGCTGTTAGTAACAGCTTGTAACCAACATGTTTACTGTTGTTTAACATTTCTTTTAGGACAACAGTTCTGCTGATAAAAATGGTCAAAGAACGGAAAAACTGTTAACAAATATAAATTATATCAAAGCATAACGGGATTACAGAGCTCTATAGCGTTATACTTAAAAAAAAAAAACTATGATTATTCTGCTTCACAAAGAATTTAAATATTAATCAAATAGTAAAATGCTATTAATTCCTATCTGATTTCCCATCTAAAATATTATTGCAAGGGCAACACATAACTAGCACTTTAAGTAACAGCTATCACAGTGTCTAACATAATGCAAATATTTCCAGCTGTTAAACATAGTTACTAAATTTTATAGAGAAACTGATAACCGTGTTTAACATTAGACGATCACTATTAAAAGCAGCATGTTACAGCTGAATAACATAACATACAAATGTTAAACAGCTCTGTCTATGCTAACAGCATGTTTAACAAACCAATGAAATGTTAACAAAATGTTAAATGGTCTTTCACATGTAAGAAATCCCATGTTTAACATAGCAACCCAATGTTATTAGCAGGAAAACCTTTTAAAATGTCCCTACTCGAATTCTGGAAGTCTTAGTCATAGAATGTACAAGTAAATAGATATCATTGGACTCACCCAACATTTCAGCATTGACCACAATATTACAGCTGTACATGGGCGTAACCAAACGCTGTGGCTGATTCTGAAAAGCCTGACGGCAAACCTCCTTGGCAGCCGTTAAAACCTGACCTGTTAGAGTTAAGCGAATTATTAGGAACTATAATCAAGCATATGAGTTTTCAGACTCACCCGAAAAGGGTCCAAAGCCGCGCGCATTCAAATCCTCGCCCTCGGACTGCAGCGACCACTCGAGCACCGCAAAGCAAACGCCCTGCATGGGCTCCTCGCAGAGCGGACCCGCGCCCGAGGTCAACTGGAAGCCATTCACCAAGGAGCTATTGAAATCTCTACGCGCATCGCTGGTAACACGCACATCCGTATCGGAGCTCTTGGACTGCGTGGACCAAAAGTCGGGCTGCTCGTAATCGCTAAGATTGAGCAGAATATTTGTGCCACAATTGCGTGGACCCAGCGCCCAAATGCGTTCCACCAGATCGGCGGGCGTGAGGGAGCTCAAGCCATGCAGCTGCAGCTCCTCCAAAGCGGCAATCAGCTGACTCTTAATGGAGGCCAACAGGGCCGAGAACTTCTCCGAGAGCAGACTATTGCGCTGAGTGCCAGCTAGATCCTAAAAAGGCAACAATATTAAGTAAGATCGACACCTCTCAAAGCTCAGGCATACCTTGAAGACGCTGCTGTGCTGCTCCAGCAGCTGCACGGCGATCGCGGGCAGCGGCAGGGCAATGACACGCAACGTGCCCAGTTTGTTGAGCGTCTGCTGCGTGGCAATCTTTTTGGTCACATCCTTGTCGTCGGCCGTTTTGACAATAGCCTCATTGACCATGTCCACGGTGGCATCGGGCACAATGGTCTCCCTGAACGATACGATCGGCTTGGATACATTGACCTTGATCTTGGCATAGCTCTGCTCCAGATCGTGCACACACTTCTCCACATGCACCTCACCCAGGGTGGTTATCACATGCTCACCCGTGGGCGCCATTGAGACCTGCACGCATGCGTCCGCCTGATTGAGCAGCTTGAGTCCTTTCACCAGCTTGGGCATATCCTGCGGCTGCACTGGCTCAATGGCCACGCGCAGTATGGGCGTGGCCATGATGCTCAGCTCACTGAACGAGGTGCAGTCCAGGGTGCTGCTCAGCGTCGCCGTCTTGACAATGTGCTCCTCCAAGCCGCCAATGCCCACGATGTTGCCAGCGGGCACCTCCTCCAGCAGCTGCAGCTCGCCGCCCATGAACATGTACAGCTCGCCGACAGTTACCTGTGTCGCATAGGGCGCCTGCTCCAGCACCCGATGTGTGGGCTGGCGCGGATCGTGCTTGGGCGTCAGATTATACAACTGCATGCCACGTCGCAGCGTGCCGCTAAAGACGCGCGCAAATGCAATAAACTCGAACTCGTTGCGCTCCTCCACGGGCGCAGCATCCTCCGCAATAACTGCTTTTGTGTTCAGCTGCTCGACACCCGCCGTGATCTGATCCAGCGCAGTCTGTTCGCTCTGCTGCTTGCGCTCCTCAATGCGCCGACGCACTTCGTCGCGTCGCTGCTGCAGCTGCTGATCTGTCAGACGCTTCGGACGATTCTGTGGCAGGTGCGACACATGCACGGGCGTCATTTTGGACACAAATGCGATTACATTTTCACTCTGCGCATTGCAGCTCCTGAAGCTCTCCTTGAGCGCCAATGTTTCAGCGGGCAACGAGCTCAGCTCCACATTGGCCGGATAGAGCAGGCGCTGGGCGCGCTCCTCGCTGATGCGGTGCGGCGGCGGCACATGACGCACCACCATCTGGAGCACGCTGCGATCAATGGGCAGCCACTGGCCCAGCACCGTTTTGATTTGCAGCTTGGGATCTGTCAGGCGCAAATCACGCGCCGCCAGCTTAAGGCCCAGCTTTTCGGCTATCAGCGGCAGCTTGTCCTTGTCTTTGCGCACGGCAATCGTGTCGTACAGGCTCCAAATATTCTCCAGCACAAACTGCACGAACATCGGCTTCTTGGCCTTCTCCTGTGCCCCAGCCAGCGCACACTTCTTCTTGCTATTGTAGTAGTAGTCGCCCCAGAGAGCTCGCTCCAGCTCAGCACGTGGCATTTCCAGGCGCTCCGCGTAGGTGGTCGCAAAGTCGCCCACAGCAAATGCCCAGCCGTCGTAGGCAGAGCAGAAGACCACATTGCCAGCGGCTGGGGAGAAATACAGATCGGAATCATCGACGTTCTCCAGCGCCGACTCATAGTTGTTCTTGTCGCTCATGTCCTCCTTGGCCAACACATCCGAAGCAAATATGCTGCCCAGCACAGCATTCACCTGTTCTAGCACTTGCGTTAGGTGAAAGTAAGCATCCAGCGGCGTCATCTGTTTCTCCAATATCAGGCGATCCAGCTTATTGAGCAGCAGCACGGGTTTCAACTGCTCCTCGTAGATTTGCTTGAGACAAGCGCGGGTTTGTGGACCCACGCCCTCTACGACATCCACAACGACTATGGCGCCATCGCACAGACGTACCGCTGTGGAAACCTCACTAGAGAAGTCCACATGACCGGGTGAATCTATCAGATTTATCAGATAATCTGCATTGCTGTAGTCCTGATAGTAGAGGGAAATGCAGCTGCTTTTCATGGTGATGCCGCGCTCCTGTTCATCCTGACGGCTGTCCATATAGCGCAGTTTGCCTGTTCAACAAAAACAAAACGAAAACATTTCACATGAACTGGAAATGCAAGTTTAACAACAACAAACCGGCCATGCGTTGTGAAATGATGCCATTGCTCGCCACGAGGGAATCCGCCAAAGTCGTCTTGCCGTGATCCACGTGCGCCAGTATACATATATTGCGCACCTGTTTCTGCTGTTTCTGTAGCAGCACAAGGTCGTTTGTGTCCACCACGGGCATTTTGTTGGATTTATTTACCTGTTGCCGAACTAACTTTTTAAAACAAATATGCCTTCAATCGCTTTTACTATCGATAACATCGATAGCCACAACGAGTAAATTGGCAGTGCTGTAAAAGCTCAAGAGCTGTTTTGCTAATTGGCATCGCTGGGCGCTTAAAAAGTAGCGAAGCGTTGTGAAATTAAGCCATTGCTCGCCAAAGTCGTCCACGTGCGCCAATATACATATATTGCGCACCTGTTTCTGCTGCTTCTGAAGCAGCACGAGGTCTTTTGTGTCCACCGCGCGCATTTTTTTGGATTTATTTACCTGTTGCCGAACTAACTTTTTAAAACAAATATGCCTCCATCCGCTTTTACTACCGATAACATCGATAGCCACAACGAGTAAATTGGCAGTGCTGTAAAAGCTCAAGCAGCTGTTTTGCTAATTGGCATCGCTGGGCGCTTAAAAAGTAGCGAAGCGTTGTGAAATTAAGCCATTGCTCGCCAAAGTCGTCCACGTGCGCCAATATACATATATTGCGCACCTGTTTCTGCCTCTTCTGAAGCAGCACGAGGTCTTTTGTGTCCACCACGGGCATTTTTTTTGGATATATTTACCTGTTGCCGAACTAACTTTTTAAAACAAATATGCCTTCAATCGATTTTACTATCGATAACATCGATGGCCACAACGAGTTTATTGGCAGTGCCGTAAAAGCTCAATCAGCTGTTTTCCTAAGTGGCATCGCTGGGCGCTTAAAAAGTACTCAAACCACATTTCAAATAAGATTTTCATTTTCCAGCGTTTTATTTTAAGAACTGAAATAACTTATCTAAAAATGTATGAGCGAAATGATTGCTTACCTGGCTCAAACAGATGATCTTATAAAATATGTTTAACAGTCCTTTTGAATATCGCTAATAAGAACGAGTACTTTCTGGCATTTGTCCTCGCTTGGCGCGTAAAAAAGTACTTAGCCCTTATTTTAAAAGCACGTCCATTTGCTAGTTTCATTTAAGCATTATATTTAAAAACCCAGTTAAAACAAATTACAAAAATGCATTTCGAGTTTTGAATTGTCCGCTTAGTTTTGTTTGCATAAGTATTACAAGGCTCAGGAAGGCTGGTTTCTGGTTTACTTGATGGCGCAGTTGGCCAATTTGCTGGTTAGTTGGTCGCCCTCAGGCGTCAGCAGGAAATTGTCCTTCCAAACGGCAACACCTTCGGCATTGGTCTTAAAATCGACGGACAGTTTCTCCCACACTTTCTTCTTGGGATTTAGCTGCTCATCGGGCGTGCCGCTGTAGCCCTCAAAGGAGAGGCGGCTGCCGGGCGTGGCTGATGCAGGCAGCACAATGGGCTCAACGACGGTGTGATCAGCGCTGTAGAGGAACATTAAGAACAGTTAAAGAGTTGAGGCGTTTACTAGGTATTTGGCTGAACTCACTTGGAGGTGCACAGAACCATGCCCTCGGACAATATGCCACGCATTTTGCTCGGCTTCAGATTGCATAAAACCGCAACCAGACGCTGATCCAGCTCCTCAACAGTAACAAATTTAACTAGACCGCTGATGATAGTGCGTGGCTGTGCCTCGGCCAGATCGATTTTCAAAACATAAAGTGTATCCGCATCCGGATGACGCGCCACCTCAATGACTTTGCCCACGCGTATGTCCAGACGATGCGGCGCATCCTCATCAGCTGCGCCGGCAGCGGGCGCAGCATTGGCTTTTACCTTGGCAGGTGGCGGATAAGCGGCGGCAGTTAGTTTTCTAAAAGTGGAATAGACAAGATTTAGGTAACTGAACTGAAGCTCAAATCTTCGGTGCTTACTGCAACTCGGGCTGCTCAAAAGTCTTGCGTATGGGATCCAGCAAACGATTTATGTATTTCTCCACGGAGGCCTTCAGATCGCCCGGATGCAGCTTGTTTTCCGCATAGTATTGTTCCAATTCCGAGTACTGGTAGAAGGTAACATCGCCGCCGTGGTCAGCAGCGCGATATATTTCAAAGCCCTCGCCCTCTTTGAAGAGCGAGAATAGCACATGCTTAACGAAGGAGAGCAAACCGTTGTCGGCTATGTTGCCGGGCTCGCAGAAGGCCTTCTTCAGCTTCTTCTTGACATTGGCGGGCGAGTCGAGCAGGTCAATTTTGGAGTCCTCCTCCGATGAGGACATCTTGCCGCCAGCCAAGCCAGGCACTGCAAAACAAAGGTATTAGAGTTCTGTTATTTTACGACTCATTCTGTGACTCACCCATTGGATTCATGAAGTGTATGCGCTTCTCGTAGCCCAGCTGCGGCAAATACTTCTCGGAGAAGGTGAAAATCTTGCGCTGATCAACGCCACCAAACTGTGCGTCCACCTTTAAGTACTCTTCATCCAAGCCCTGCAGGCCCGGGTACAATAGGCAGGAGAGCAGCGGATGTTCCACCTGTTTGACCACCTCAGCGCCGGCTTTTTTCGCATCGTGTATGGTGACCAGCGAGCTGAGCTTGTACACGTCCAGCGTGTACTCCTTGGACAGCTGATAGTCGCTGCCCTTGACGAACTTCAGCTTATCCAGCGGCACACCAATGGAGCTGAGCATCGCTTTGATCACCTGCTCGTAGTACTTGGTGCGCAGCTCCAGCAGGGGCCACGGCGCCTTCATGTTGTCCAAGTAGGCATGCAGATCGGCGAAGAGAATCGTTACCTCGCAGCCAGCCTTCAAAAAGTCGGCTATTTTGGACATGGGCACAAAGTAGGCGACATGTGGCTTGCCCGTTGTCGCTGTGCCCCAGTAGATTTTCAGATCGCGCTCCAGCAGTACTTTATTCAACTTATCCTCGCCCAGGGTCTCCTGCAGGTTGCGTGTAATTAGCTGTTTCTTCTCCTCGGCGCTTAAAGTTGTTCCAACCATTTTATTTATTTATTTAATAAGCTTTTTGTTGCACGCTATGCGAAATCGTTGCCGAAAAGAAGAAGAGAACTGCATGCGTGGTCGCTGTTTGAGATGTGGCAACGCTGTCAGCTGTTAAGCCGCAACAAAGGTAAACAAACTTTGACTGCAATTTGTACTCGATTCTTCTAACATACTATTTAATGCAAATATTAATTATTAAAAAAGTCTAGAGTTTTTCCAATACTACGGTAGTTGCCGTACATGTTATACAATTCGGTTATTCGTATGCAACACGACACGCTTCACTTTTTGCGCACGGCACGCGCTCATCTCTACTAGCTCAAAGAATTCTATGCCACATCTGGCAGCACTATCAGCTGTTATGCACCGCTAAGTCCGCGAACGTAAACAAACTTCTGTTGCGCTCTTTTCTCGATTCCTTTAACTAAACATGTTAATGATGCATCGCGCCAAAATGCTGAGGCAGTGCCTCCGCGCCACCCACAGACTCAGCCACAGTGATGTGCGCGTACGTTTCGCGCCCAGTCCCACTGGCTACTTACATCTGGGCGGCCTGCGCACGGCGCTCTATAATTATCTGTATGCGCGGCATGCCGGCGGCAAGTTCCTGCTGCGCATCGAGGACACGGATCAGACCAGGCTGGTGCCGGGCGCCACCGAGCGTCTGATCGAGGATCTGCTCTGGGCTGGCATTGAAATAGACGAGGGTCCGGGCTTTGGCGGTGCTAACGGGCCGTACATCCAGAGCCAGCGCACCCAACTGTACAGGTGAGCTGGACGTGTTTTATCTATAAAAAATGAACCCTAATCCCTGCCCACACAACAGCGAAGCCGTCGATCGCCTGCTGGAGAACGGCAGCGCCTATCGCTGCTTTTGCACGGAGCGCCGTCTGGAGCTGTTGCGCAAGGAGGCGCTGCGCACCCGTCAAGTGCCACGGTACGACAACAAGTGCCGCAATCTGCCGCCGGAGCAGCTGGAAGCGCAGCTGGCCAAGGGCACGCCGCACTGCATACGCTTCAAGCTGACGGAGCACGAGGAGCCGCTGCAGGATCTCATTTATGGCAGCGTGCAGCACAATGTTAGCGCCACGGAAGGTGATCCGGTGATCATGAAAAGCGATCTATTTCCCACCTATCATTTGGCCAATGTCGTGGATGATCATCAAATGGGCATAACGCATGTGCTGCGCGGCGTCGAGTGGCAAATCTCGACCACCAAGCATCTGCTGCTCTACAAGTGGGTAAATCCAGGAATTCCTTTTGCTCCACGTTAATCATTGGTTTTTTTTTTCTCCTTCATCGCAGAGCCTTTGGCTGGCAGCCACCACAATTTGGTCACCTGCCGCTGCTGGTCAACGCCGACGGCACCAAGCTGAGCAAACGCCAGGGCGACATTGGCATAAAGCAGTTCCGGGAACGCGGCTACTTTCCCACGGCCCTGCTCAACTACATTGTCTCCGCCGGCGGCGGCTTTGAGCACAGACCGAATGCCAAGCCGCAGCTGTACTCCATACCCAAACTGGCCGCGGAGTTTCGCTTGGAGCGTGTAAATGCGCATCCCAGTCGTCTGAATGCGGAACTGCTCAATGACTACAATCAGCTGGAGATTAAGGCGCGCCTAGCCGATCCGCATAGCCGTCTGCAGCTGGTTGAGCACGTGCAGCAGCTGGTCAGGCAGGCCTATTCCACGCAGTAAGTTCTCAATGGAATCCTTACGTAAACCCTTTACCAACACTCCCGCCGCACAGCTCCAATCTGGACCTCGCCGAGTCGCATATTGTCGAGGTGCTTCACTGGGCAGCGCAGCGTTTGACCCTGCTGCAGGATCTGACCAGCGGCAAGCTGAGTTTTCTCTGGGTCAAGCCGAGCAATGTTGTGCTAAAGGATTTGAGTGCGGCACAGCTGGAGCAGCTGCTGCAGCAATTGGATGCCACGCCCGAATTTCACAAGGATCAGCTAAATGCGCTGCTCAAGAGCTATGCAAAAGCAGCCGGACTCAAGTTTCCGGCGCTGATGAAAACGCTGCGCGGCGCTTTGAGCGGCCTCCAGGAGGGTCCCGGCGTGGCGGAAATGATGGAAATCTTGGGAAAAACTGTGGTGCTGCAGCGTCTGCGGGAAAGCATTGAAAAACAGTCGCAACAGCTACAGCAGCAAGAACTCTAAATTTTATTTGGAGTGAGGACTTGACGCCAGATATTTGTACATATACATATTTAGTTAGTTATCTTTGTTATATTTTGAGAATACGATTAATGAGTAAATATAGCAAACATTCGCTTAAGCACCGCTCCATTGCATTTTCAGGCATATCCAGGCTGCATAATAGACCACGCCTACTTTTATAATATATATAGATACGTATACATAGAATCTGTGTGGAATACTGGCTGCGCTTAGCTAAAGTCGCGATTGGATAGGACAATGGGCGCGACCAGGCTCCAGCCGTAGATGGATACGCCCAGCCAGCTGGATATGATTTTGACCCACATGGAAGCCTCGTTGCCATTGATGAGCTCTATGTCCGAGTTGGGCTTATACCAATTGGTCAGCGTCATCATCACGTACAGCGAAGCTATAAAAGATTAAGACGATGTATCAGCATAATATAGACCATTTAATTGGACGCAATTTGTACTCACCGCAGACGAGGACGGTGTGGAATGCGGTCCAGCTGTAGGTGACGCCCTCGGCCTCGTTGTCGCTGACGGGCTTCTCGCCGCCGTTGCCCGTCTCTGTGTCTGATAGAGCTTCTGTTAAAACTATATTAGTTATAGATGTCGGCAAATTGTACACAGTTTCGTTACCAAACCAATTAGTGGAAGTTTATCAAACAAAAGTGTTAAAATTAATCAATAAAAAAACAAACAAAGAAGAAAGTGTTAGTTAATTAGTTAGCCAGAATATGTACAGCGAAAATGAAAAGTGAGAATGGAGCTGGTTTATGGAACTGTCGAACTATGAAACTGTGCAAATGTGCGTGCCAAGACAAGAGAGCAAAATTAACTTCGAAATGCCGAAGCTTAAAATACCCTTGCAGACATTGTGTTGTAAATAAATATCTATATATATATAAATATAAATATATATATAAATATAATATAGTAGTAAATAAATTCTTGATATAGTTGAAAGTAAGTTCTTGTTATAGTTAGCCGTAATAATCTCGCTAAAATACATTATCTGAATGTTCCCTTTGGAGCTGTATAAAGTACTTGTCCAATGTTCATAAATCTTTGTCTATAAGTTGGGAACAAATTGAGGAAATGCTGGCAGCAAATGTTTCTTAACTCGAAACTAATTTTACGACTCATTATTCCCTTGAAAATTATATAGGAAATCTTTACTATGGAAGCTATGTTATTTAGTGGAATGATCTGGCGCGATTCAAATATATATGTAGTACACAGAACCAAAAGTAATATATATACAAAATATTTTAAACATAGCTTCTAGGAATGTTTACATAAAGCATTAAGCTAGATATCAATATAACCAAATATCAATATTTTGATAAGATTTACTTAATACGTTTAGATCATATTGAACCCAAGGCAGACTTGAGAGACTTGGACATATACATATACAGATCGCAGAAAGACTTCATCAAAACAGACTGAGAGATTTGTTTACATACAAGCAGACAAACGGAAGAATTCGGCTATTAATATTGATCAAGAGTATATATATATACTCTAACAGCTCAGAGATGATTTAGCAACACAATTACAATGCCAGCCCCTGCAAGGGTATATTGAAGGCCAGCTGAGGGCACGTACCACGCTTCTCGCTGTTGTCATTGTTAATCTTGGACACCTCGACGGCGGAGCTGAAGCAATTGTAGAGGATGCACAGCAGCCAGACAACCAGGCCAATAATGTTGGTCGTATCGAAGGTGACCTTGGAGTTGGGTGTGGGCGGTGCAATGGTGGTGGTGGTGGCATTGGGCAAGCCCTCCATGAGTCCAAACATGCCCGGATTGCAGGCCTTTTCTGCGAGAGAGCGAGAGACGAAAAGCGGTCATAAAACGTACAAATTATTGTTTGCTTCATGCAAGACGAACCCGGATTATTGGCCACGGCGGACCAGGTCAAGTAAATGGTGTACAAGGTCACAAGCGAGCTCTGCAGCAGCCCGGAGTGGGGCAAGCGTTCCTGCACCGCGGGCAGCACCGACAAAATGCTGATAACCAGGCAGAATATCAGATTAATCGAGATGAAGAACTTGTTGATGCCGCAGCCCGTGGACTGCAAATCAAAGAAAGCGCATTGTATTACAAATGAATATAAATATAAATATAAATATAAGTACGTACTGTGGTGAAGTAGATGTAGAGCAGAGTTATGCCCGTGAGGGAGGCTATGTAGGCCAGGAGAGTCACGCCCGCCAAGGCGTAATAATAGCCGCGATTGTTCTCCGCATTCTCTGCAAATGGGCAAAGATCAAATTAGTCATAATCTAATAAAAGAAGCCCATATTCCAGCTCACCAATCCAGTTCTCGGCGACGCTGTGCGCAAAGTCCACAATGATGATCAGCTGGACGAGTATGAAGGCCAGCCCGCCAATTAGGCCCACCCACATCATGGCCGGTCCAAAGGAGCCATCCGGTATGAATATGGCCGCAAACGAGGCGCCAAAGCATATCAGAAACTTCAGAGGCCAAAACTCGTTCTGGATGTGAGAGCGCGGATCTCGAGAGCTCTTCACGCCCAGCATAATGACCGCCATCAGGGTAAAGAAACAGGCCAGGCCAAAGCAGAGCCGATATACGGCCATATAGCCCAGCGCATATTCACAGTCCACCTGCAGTGAGCCGCCCGAGAATGTGCCTATGGCCGTGGAGCTAATTGTCGACGTGGAGTTCACACAGAATGGCAGCTTCTTTAGCGTGCCCTGCAGCCCGGGCGAGAGTGCAATGGCGCCCAGGACTGTGCCCACCAGCAGCATGAAGGCGTACATGAAACGGGACGAGGAGGAGTTCTTGCAGGTGGGGCAGGCCGAGCAGCACATGCTGGCCGCGGTGCCCGTGCAGCAGAGCGCACACTGAAAAGGATATACAAAAAATTAGCCTTTTTTTTATCGACTTTTTTAAGCATGACAAGCAAATGTAGCCAAATCTAGCGGTAAAGCCAAAACTGGCAGCACTGAAAATCGATTTTGCCGCACTTATATTAAATTAGCTAATTTTAACGGTTTATATTTAGCCAAGTTGCAGCCAAAGCTAGCAAATTTAGAAGGTAAATTTGTATTTATTTCATAGCGGTTTGTTTTTAGCCTTTTTTTTGCCAAAGCCGCCAACTCTGAGAATCGATTTTGCTGCAGTTTTTACCATATGCGCAATTTGCTTTTACCCGACATGCAGTCAAGTAATTTATTTGTAAACACACACCTGCGCTACCGAACATAGGCCCAATGCAGCGCCCATCGTTTAAAGGTCCAATAAAGTTGCGTTAATCACTTTTTTAATTAATTTAAGTCGAAAACTGTCGCACTTGACGCGCTTTGTTTGTGAAAATGACGAGTGAGTGTTGAAAAGTGAGCTGCAGCACTTAGCGTGTGGAGCTGTGCTGTTAATAACAGCAATGGTTAGTTAACAGCGATAGGTCGATAAGTTTGTTGCTGCAACGCTGCCAGAATGTTACCATGGCTGGAAAATATTGAAATGGAAATTTACCGTTCAGTTTTGTTTTGTGAGCGGTTGCGTCTGGTTGGTGCGGTACCTTTTAACTGTGCGCAAATTGTGTGGTGCATTTTTTAAAAAACTGTCTGTAGTGGTGGTGACTCTGCGACTGCGACTCGACTGTGACTTCGTCTCTCTCTCTGTCTTTCTGTGTGTGTGCTCGTGCCCCGTATCCGTGTATGTGTGTGAGTGCGTGCATTTGAACAAGGAAAAGTGTGAAGATTTTGAAAGAAAGCGCAACTTCAAATCGAAGAAAAATTGAATAAAAAGCAAAAAAGAAAAAAAAATGGCAACCGAAGTAGCTCAAATACCCGCTGAGGAAACGCCTGCAGTTGCCGCCGCAGCAGCAGCGACCACAGAAAATGCTGCTGCCGAGCAGGCGGAAAAACCTGCTGCCGAGCCTGTCGCCGTTGCCGCTGCCGTTGCTGAGAACGCTGCCGCTAACAACGCCCAAGACAACAACAAAGAGGATGCGAAGGCGTCGCCAGCCGCTGCCGCTGCCGATGGAGCTGCCGCCGATGCGAAGAAAGATGGTGGCGATGTTGCCGCTGCGCCAGCCAAATCAGAAGCCCCAGCACAAAAGTTCAATGTGCACAAGACCAATTTTGAGAAGGACATTATCTATCTGTATCAGTTTTCGCGTACTCCCCTGCTGCCGTCGCTCTCACCGTATTGCCTGAAAGTGGAGACTTGGCTGCGTCTGGTGGCGCTCAAGTACGAGGTAAATTTTCCAATTTCCCAATTTTCCAGCATCATAATTTCTATCTATCTGTCTTGCTGCTGGTGAAACATATTTGAAATTTTACATGATTTTCCCATTTCCCTGGCGGGTTTTTCATCATCAAATTTTTTTTTTCCCTAGCATACATGCATACATATGTATTTTTGCGGTAGAGATTTTTTCCACACACACATTCACAGGCACACGCACACCCATACATAAAAACCGCCATGATTGTGTGCTAAGCCTGTGACCTGCCCGCGCACCGCACCCTATAGGCCAGCATGCGCTGAAAAGGGATACATTTAGCATTGCCTTTTCTTTCTATCCCGGCACACACACGCACACAGGCAGACTTCCAATGCGTGGATGTATGGGTGTGTGTTCTCGTATTTGAACCTGTAGCGAGCCAGGCCAGGCGTTTTGTTGTTGCTGCTGCTGCTGCTGCTGGATTTTATTCCTGTCTGTTCATGTGCATGTGTGTGTGTGCGTCTACATGAAACAGCGTATACATAAAATTTGTGTGTGCGCCGACGCCGCAGCGCTGCGCTGTGCCTGGCCTGGCCTGGCCTCTGCCTAGCTGCTGTTTCGTTGTCAACGTCTCGCCGCCGCTCTCTCACATAAGTTGTGCTTTATACTCCACACCGACACACACACACACACACACAACTGACTCCCTCACCCTTCCCCAATGCGAAGTTGTGCTTCAAATTTTGCACTTGGCACTGGCGCTCTCTCTCTCTCTC
This sequence comes from Drosophila montana, assembly GCF_035044405.1. Taxonomy (NCBI): domain Eukaryota; kingdom Metazoa; phylum Arthropoda; class Insecta; order Diptera; family Drosophilidae; genus Drosophila; species Drosophila montana. Next base: position 676,235 of record NW_026996406.1, read on the forward strand.
TCTCCGATTTATGCGCTCGCTCTCACAGCAGCAGCAACGGCTCCCATTTAATACTCTGGTCTTTGTCTTTGTTGCTGCAGCTGCAGCGCGCTCTGCTTCATTTAGTTTTTTCAGTCTCTGTCTTTGCCTTGCACAAAAATTCCAAGCCCCGTTTGTGCCCGTTTTGTAATTGCTTTTAATAAAAAAAATTGTTGCTGCTGCGCTAAACCCCCCCTTCCTCTCTGCTATCCACTCTTATTACTGCGCCTTATCTTTAAGTAGCCCAGCTAGACAAATAACCGTCTCGACTGTCCGGCGTTCATTTTTCCCCACTGTCCATTAACAGAGCTCGAGACGCTCCAAAAGTTTTAAAGCTTTAGGCGCGCGCGCGATGCGTTTTGCATATATTTTCCTTCATATTTTATAGACTTACAAAAATGGGTGCGGCCCCAGGCGGCGGTGGCAGCAGCAGCAGCGACGACGACGACGACGACGCAATTGTTGTTTTCTTTAATCTTATTAATTACATGGCTTAATGAGTGCGCGGGGGTCGAAAGAGGGGGGTGTAGCCTGAGTGAGTGTGAGCTGTAAGAATGTTAATTGATGCTCTCAAGTAGTTGGGCGCGCGAGATGAAATTCCATCCTAAGCTGATAATGCGCCAGCAGCTTTTGCCATATGCTGCCGCTGCCGCTGCCGCTGCCCCTGCCGCGGCTCATTGAATTGATTTATCGCCGTTTGGCTGCAATGGGAAAGTAACGGCAGCAGCTGCTGTATGCAGCCGGCAGCCGCAAGCAATTATGATTGACAGTACGTCAGATATAAATTTGTGTGCATGTGTGTGTGTGTGCGTGTGTATGCGTGCAATGTGTACGCAATGCACAACGACGACGCAGTCGCAGCGCACTTTCCATTTTGTTCCGCTTTATGATAAGAGCTTTGGGAGAGTTCAACAAACTGAATGGAACGAAATGGACCTTTGACATTTTCATTAATCACAATGCCAACAAGCCGCTGTAGAAGGGCGAGCGTTCATGAAATCGAGTGATATCGCCCCCGCCCCCCGTCCCGTCATTGTCGTACCCCCATTATGGCCGCTGACTGTTGTTATTGTAAACGCATTGCTGCATTTTGTATACATTAAAAGGCAGGCGCACATTTTGCCTTGCCCAAAAATAAACAACTGCAGCAGCAGGAGACGGGTGATAAACCAAACGCATATTTTTTCACACCACAAGCGTGTAGCGAGCGTGTCGAAATCATTAACAACGCCAGGCAGCAGCTACAACAACAACAACATCAGCAACAACAACAAGATTCTGCTTAGGCGCGGCTGCTGCTGTTGCTGCTTATTGCCGCCCGCATAGTTGGCATTCCAATGTGACTGCCATTCGTAAGTATTTATGCATGTATATTGTGCAATTAATTCACTTTTTCAATATGCATTACAAATAAAACCAAACAGCCGGCAGGGCAGTTGTTGTGCGTGCATAAATTTCCATTTTCAATTCATTTGTGGAAATTGCGGCGCAAAAGCCAACGCCGAACAACGCACACATACACACGCACACATCCGTTTTTTACAATTCACAATTATTCAAATGTTCGCGCGCCGTGCCATATTGCCAGCACAAAGTGTTGACGCGTCAGCACGGTCTGGCAACCCTGTATGAGTACAACTGTACGTGTGAGCGCAGCAAAGGCAGCGGCAGCAGCAGCGCTAGTGTGTGTGAGGGGAAGTGGAGTATTGCATTTTTTTTTTGTTTTATTCTTTTTAAAAATGCCAACGACAAATGCAGTCAAACGTTACTCGTTGTTTTTGTTGTTTTTTTTTATATTTTAATTAATAGCCGCATATTTGCCTCAAAACAAAGACTGCGCATACATATGCAATAACTGCAACGGTTGCGGCGACAGTCACTGCCTTTGTTGTTGCTCATTCGCTCGCTCGCTCTCTGCTAAAACTCCGCTCTTTGTACTTAAGGCAGGGTGTGGATTTCCAAGTCACACACACACACACACGCACACGCAAGCGCTGCATAATTGCATGGCGTGTTGGTTGTTGTTGTTCCCCTGGTCTTGTTCTTGTTCATTTTTGTCGTGTCTTTAACATGCATCCAATTGTTGCCAATGCAAAACTCTACACACTGCGCCAAAATTGAGCCCCGTCTCCGCTTAATTGGCATAATGATTTAATAAAAAATAAACATTTGCATTGTGTAGCGACAATGCGTCGCCGGCAAACGCTGCCTCGGCCTCTGCTGCTGCGGCTATGGCTATGGCTGCGGTGCGGTGGTGGCGACAGTTATGCGTTGGAGGCAGCTTCTTCCATTTTCGAGGCAGCCTTTTTGTGGATCATTGGAATTAAATGTGACGACGACGATGACGACTCCACCCTTTTCAGCCTGGGCAGCGACGATGCTGCTGCTGCTGCTGGAAAACATAATCTCTTTTTGCTGACTCGCCCTCTGACGCTCTCTCTCTCTCTTCCTCTCTCTCGTTTGCTGTATGCGAGTGTGTGCGAGTTTGCAACCACACCCTGCCTGTTTGCCCTGTTTGTTGCCCTCCGCGCCAAAGCATGAAATATGCTACGCCCCGATATGACTGTCCGCTTTTGTTGTGGACAATTTCTAATTAGAAATTATATGTGCACTCACACACACACACATGCTAACTCAAAATGTGCCGGACATAACTGTCACTTTTTTTGTAACGGTTAACGGCGCATGCATATTGTACGTTTACACACTGGAATTCGGCGGCGGCAAGCAGCTTTGACACTGGAATATGCCAAATTCAAAAAGCGGCAATTGGAAATTTTCCAACTCCTCGTCGTGTGCGTTCGTGTGTGTAATTTTACAAGCAGCATGCTTTGTGTATGTGTGTGAGTGCGCACACAGTGGGGGTAGTTGGGTGTTGGTTGATTTTTCGGTACAGCTTTTTCTAGTGGTTGTTTCGGCTGGCAGCATCTCGCTTTTGGCATACATATATAAGTGTGCAAGTATGTGCGTGCGTGCGTATATATATATATGTGTATGCGATTGTATGTATAGAGGGCTATATATGTCATGAGCGCCATCTAGCGGCCGGAACATCGAAACAGGCCGTGCCGGGTCGCGTGGGAGACAGAGATTGAACTACATTACAAGCACATTAGTCATGCACGCACACACACACACACACACACACATCCATCCATCCATCCATCCATGAATCGGAATGCGCGATATGGAAAAAGTTATTGAGAATAAAAATATCAACAGAAACCGCCTGCGGGGCCACCCCCACCCCCCCACCAATCCCAGCCAAGCATATTACTCAGCCCGCAATTATTACTCAACGCTTACTCATTATTAATGCATTAAATTTCCGATTTCTTATATTTATATATATGAACTTATTCCAGAATGTCGACCACAAGATGCGTTTCCGTTCCAAGAAGGGCCAATTGCCGTTCATTGAGCTAAATGGCGAGGAAATCGCCGATTCGGCCATCATCATCAAGGAGCTGTCGGCCAAGTATGATAAGAATTTGGATGCCAGCTTGACCGCCGAACAGCGCAATGTGTCCTATGCCACAATTGCCATGCTCGAGAATCATCTCATTTGGATCATCTTCTACTGGCGGGCCAAGTATCCCGATAATGTACTCAAGGGCTACAAAGTGAATTTGCAGCATGCGCTCGGCCTGCGTTTGCCCAATTCGATTTTGAACTTTTTCTTCAAAATCACATTCGGTCGCAAGGTAATTTGCTAGAAATACATACGTAACCAGAGACTAGAAAACTAGAAATCCATCAAACCTTAGTTTGTAGTTTCCATGAATCTGAGGCTCGTCGCAATGTTTATTGGGAATTCGAGTCGATTTTTCCGGCTGGTTCTGGCATATTTCTGGCTAGTGTAAATAAACATATTGACACAGAAGCTGATGAAAAGGCAACAGTAACAGGCTCTTGGAATCGTTGCCGTATTGTGTTGCACCTCCCACAACCACAACTACACCTACACACACACACACACAAACACACATACACACACTAGAGCCAGAGATATTGCCAGAGCCTGTCGCAGCGACTAGACCCAGAGCGCACCGACAGTTACATTCAAAATTTTGTTTATAGTAGTATATCATGTGGACATAAACAATAACGGTGCTTGGCTTCGCAGCGCCCTCTATTGTTTATGTTCAGCGTTGCCTCTCATATAACCCAATTATGATAATATATACAAATACCGCAATTGACGACAACAATAACACAACAGAACAAGAAGTAAGAACAGTTATTTTCGGTTAACCGAATATCTAATACCCTTGCAGACAGATTTACAATACATTTGTGGAATCAAAGAACTATGCTTATGAGATATAGTCTTCCGATATTGCTAAGATTAAGCGTATAGATGTGTCTATAAACAGAAAACAACAGATGAACTATTCAGTTATATGAAATAGAAGTCCCATCTGGCCGATATTGTTAACTGTATAAATATACGAATATATAGCTAGTTTTATCTAGATTATCAGATTACAGAGAGATCAGATCAAACAGAAGGACATGTCTATGTATACCCGACTGTGTATATGTGTTATAATAATCCGATATTGGATAAATAGATTCCTAGTTTCAACAAGATTGCTTAAACTGAGAGATCGGATCAGACAAAGGGACATGGCTATATAGAACTGACTGTGTATATGTGATTTAGTCATCCGATATTGCTAAGATTTAGTTGATATATATGATATGATATAGTAGTACTCCCATCTGGCTGAAACTGATGTGTTGACTGTATAAACAGATCCGTATCTATAGCTAGTTTTATTCAGATTACACTGAGAGATCAGATCAGGCTATATATATATAACCGACTATATATATCTTCTGCAAGGCTGTATTTAAAGCAAAATAAAAAAAAAAACACAAACCAACCTACAATAAGATCAAACCAAATTCCATTCATTATCACTAACTCTTGCATGGTGTTTTTTCTCTTTTTTTTCGTTTCTTTTATTATATATTTTTATGTTGATTTTTCGATGGTGTTTCCTCTACTACTACTGCTAACCTCTCTGTGTGTGTGTATATCTTGTGTAACTACTCCTAACAACCCCCCGTTGCCCGTTGTGCATCCTCTGCATTTTGTTTAACATTAATAAAAAAAACCAAAACCAAATCAATTTCGAAAAAAAAAACCATATTTGGCAACCGATATTCAACACAACAAGTGGTTCCAGGGTACGAAAAAGCTCAAGGCGCACGGCATCGGTGTGCACAGCGCCGAGGAGATCGAGGAGTTCGGCAAGAACGATCTGAAGGTGCTCAGCGAGATGCTCGACTGTAAGCCGTTCTTCTTTGGCGATGAGCCGACCACCCTGGATGTGGTCGCATTTGCGGTCCTCTCCCAACTGCACTATCTGTCCAAGGATATTGCGTATCCGTTGCGCGACTATATGACCGAGAAGTGTCCCAATTTGATTGGACACGTGTCGCGCATGAAGGACAAGTGCTTCCCCGACTGGGATGAGATCTGCACAAAGCTCGATCTGAATGCGCACATTCCCAAGCCAGAGTGAGTACAACAATGCTCTCATTAAACCGATCAAAACTAATCGCAATTGTTTCTTACAGACCCGAGACCAAGGAGGGCAAGGAAGGCGGCGAGCAGGAGAAATCAAATGAGCAGGAGGGCACCGATGGCGACAAAATCGAGAAGGAGTTGGAGAAGGACAAGGTAAAGCCAAAAATCGAATTGATATTATTGTATACTAATGAGTAATGACTAATGAGTAATGACTAATGAATAATGACTGATGAATGATGACTAATGACTAATTTCTCAATTTCCCCACAGTCGAACGAGAAGGAATCGACCGAGGAGAACAAGGAGAAGGAGGAGACAAAGTAAAGCGCCGTTAGTTACACACATATATATACATACATATATATATATACATATATATGAAGAAAGCAAAGGACGGAAGGCAAACAACACCCCCCACATATATACATAGTACGATACTATTACTATATCTATAGTATATATATATATTTATATATATATATATATATATATAGTAAACGCGCTGATTAGCGCATTGCGCTCATATATAAACATTCAACAAATAAGGCAGAAAATCATTTAAAGCATAGGACAACTGTAAAGCAAACAGGCAGAACAACAAAAACAAGTTAAGAAAGAAAAAAAAAAAAGAACGATCCACTTTAAAAACTAAAAAAAAAAAAAAAAACCAACAAAAAAACACGTATATACAATAACGTAACGTAAAAACTTTGGACATCTTTTTTTATATATATACAAAGTAAAAAGGGGAAAGAAAAAAGCAAAACAAAATCCAAAAAAAGAAAAGAAAACGGTAAAAACCTTTAGTATAAAATTATAAAAGTTTATACGTATAAGAGATGAAAACAGAGGACGAAGCAGAAACAAAAAAAGAACAAAAAGATTATAAAAAATTAGTTAAAGAAACTCGAATGAAAAGTAAATCAAAGTGAGCGAAAGAGAGCCGAAAGGGAGAGAGAGAGAGAGAAACGGGTGAGAGGAGGTGTAGAACAACATAAAAATACGCATTAACCATTAGTTTTCATTCAAGCGATCTATATAATACACCCATACACACACACACACACTCACTCACTCACGCTCGCTCGACACACTCACACAGCCATGTATACACACACACATACACATTCACACACACACACACACACACACACTTGCGCAGACATAAATGCATAATGCAGCAACAATTGCAACTCGATGGTATTGTTTACTCTTCCAAAATTTATTAAGCTTAAAGTAAAACGAAAAGAAAGAACGGTTGAAGGGAAAGGCGGATATATATATATATATATATAATCGTATATATATATGATATGATATATGTAGCAGGTGATGCTTAGGATGTGACAAGGGGACGAGATGAGGGACCGCTGCTGATAATTAAGTTTATTTTTTATATATATATGATTGCAAATAGTAATTTTTTATTCATGTGTGCAAATAATTAAATAAAAATATTGAAAATTTATTACTTATAATTATATATACATACATTATATACGCCCCTATCATAAAGATGTGTATAAAATAACAAAAAAACAACTAAAAACAACTAAAAACAACAAAAAAAAAAAACATCAAAAATTGTATGTTAAATCCTTTGTTTATTATTGTTTCTTATGATTTCTGGCCGGGCTCTTCGTACCCCTCCCAGCGTTGCTTTATGTTTTCCAAAACGAATTCGAACCAAAAATAAAAAAATAACAACAACAAAAATACTCGGCAAACAGAAAGGTCTAAATCAATTTTTGTAGTCAAAAATTATTATTTTTTTTTTTAAATATATATTTTTTGGTATAAACAAACAAACGCTTTCGATTTGATGTCGCGTCTCAATTTTTTATATGTTTTATACGATAAATATTTAATTTTAATTACGCAAATATATATATACAAACATAAACATAATTTCTATTGTAATTAACGCTGCAAATAACAAAAACAAACAAAACATCAAACTTAGTAGAAGAATATTGTGAAGAATCATATAAACAAAATCAACAACAAAAAACTCGAACAACAAAACTCATGCAAATTATTGGCAAATTTCTCAGCGGGGGCGCGGCGGTAAAAGAGAACTCTCAGCCGCGCCCCTAAAAATATGCCTTTATTTTTTTGATTGTTTTTTGTTTTCGTTCCTTTTTCGTTCTCATTTGCTGTCCCATCCAACAACTGCACTCAATTCTACGTTCTACCGATCTACACCCGCCTACGCCGCGAGCAAAGATACAAAAAATACAAAAAAAAAAAAAAACAAAAGGTGGCATAGCAGAAATCAATAAACAAAGCGAAGAAAACAAATTTTTAATAGGGTAAAAACGGAAAACTAAAAGAAACCAACCGAAACAACAATCGCCGAATGCGGCGTGCAATGAGGCGAGTTAAAAAGCAAAAGCAAAAAAAATATATAATACATGAGAACAAATTAGGAGATGAGCGACAGAAAGAGAGGGCGAGCAAGAGAGAGCAGCAGCAGCAGCAGCAGTAGATAACGGCGGTTGGCTCGCACAGTTGAGGAAGCAGCAGCAGCAGAAGAAGAAGAAGAAGCAGTGGCATCTCCATAAACGATACGATTTGTAGACTATGCAAGTATTTTTATGTATTAAAGGTTATGTTGTAAGTTTTTATCACAATATTTGTATTGTAGCTGCTCAGTGTTTTATATGATTATATAAAATGGATAAATTAAAAAATAAACCCAAAAAGTAAAACAAAAACTAAAAAAAACAACCAACCGGACAGACAAAAAAAATTATTGTATTACATACATCTTATATATAATAAATATGCTTCTTAATAAAAAAAAAAAAACAAAAAACAAAAGCAAATAACTATTATTTATGACGGCGGATTTCCAGAAGACACGCACTCTGCGACTCCTAACTAAGCCTGGGTAGCTTATAGTCAAAAAAAAAAAACAAAGAAGAAGAATGAAAACAAAAACCTGAAGAAATTAATTATGATACTTGAGTTATCTTTGACGTATACGTTCTGATAACCTGCACAAGTTGCTGCAGGTTCCTAATGCTTAGAATAATTAAATTATCTTTCTTCTATTTTTTTTCCGTATAGAGTTTCGATAGCAGACAGCCCGGGCCAAGCAAACCCCGGACGACAGCTCAAGTTCATATAGAGATAGAGAGCTATACTATAAAATGTATATAGTATAGTATATATTGTTTTTACTAGAGGGTACGGCCAAAAATCCCGCCGATCGCAGCTAGATATGAAAATCATAAACTGTTTTATCATTATAATGGCCACTGGCCAAAGGCGTCTAGATTCGTCATGCCCAGATTAGTCACCTTAAACCCATAAATTAGATCAAATTTTAACAACAATGAAAAACACATATTCGCGAGTGCCGAAAAGCGAATACCCTGGCGGATATATATATCGGATCTATTTGTAGTTAGCTATAAAATGATCTATTAATACAGATGTTGTATATTGGAACAATCTGATCTGGATATAGTATTCCGATACTGAGGCTACAAATGTTTGGAATATCTTACAATTTCCGTCCATTAATAACTCCCTTGGTTGCCAAATTATATAGGTATACGATTTTATTATAATATTTTCTGTCTATATATTGGGAACATATTGAAACTCGTAATTGGGGAACTTACTTTTGATATCTTAAGAGTTAATATCTAAGAGTTTCTTGCTTTAAGAGCTCTAGTTTTGATCGATAGATCTTCTGAGAGCTATTTGATATACTCATCCGATGTTCTTACATAAAATGCCAGCTTGCAAGTGGTAAAAATATTTCAAAAGCAAACAAGTTGTTCAAGCATAAACTCAATTTTTGACTTATAGTCCCGATAAGCAGTTATGCGATATAGTGGTCCGATCCGGTTAACTTAGACTTGGGGATATGCAGCAAATAGATGGAAAGACAAGTTCTATTTATCTCTTCACACATTCCAGTATACATATATATATATATATAAATATATATAACTAGCCATAAACAAAGTATAGATTCTATTTAAATCTCATAATAGTGAGCTTTTATGGAAGAAAATATATAATAATGCAAGTATTTTGTACTATGGCATAAAAGTATTATATATTTGTGTGTGTGTATATGTATGTGGGCGTGTGTGTGTGAGTGTATGTATACACTTATGTATGTATATATGTATGCATGCTTGTTTGTTTTCTAGTACCAAACGCAGACCCAGCTATTTGTCGCTGTGCTGCAAATTTAAATAAAACGCATTTCCACCAAGTGCTCTCCTCCTCGATTCTCAAGAATTCAAGTAGGCCTTGCTGCAATTTAGCAACGGCTCCAACGGCCTGTGGTGGAGCAACTGTGGAGGAGGCGGCGCAGGAGGAGGTGGGGCGGGTAAGTAAATATGTATGTAGATGTATGTATGTATGTACGTATGTATGTATGTATGTATGTATGTGTGTGTGTGTGTGTGTATGTATGTGTGTGTGTGTGTGTATGTATGTGTGTGTGTGTGTATGTATGTGTGTGTGTGTGTGTGTGTGTGTATGTATGTATGTATGTATGTATGTATGTATGTATGTATGTATATATATATGTATGTATTTATGTATGTACATATGTATGTATGTATGTACATATGTATATATGCATGTATGTACATATGTATGCATGTGTATGTGTATGTAAGTACATAATTTTGTATGTATGTATGTACGGGTGTATGTACATATATATGTATGTATGTACATATGTATGCATGTATGTGTATATATGTACATAATTATGTATGTATATATGTATGTATATACAGTGGTGTATATGTATGTGTGTATGTGTGTATGTATGTATGTGTGTATGTATATATGTATGTATGTATGTACATAAGTATACATGCATGCATGCATGTTTGCATATGAGCAAAACAAACATGCATGAATTGTTTTTTCCACCGAAGAAGCTTGAATTTTGCGAAAAGAACGTCTAAAATAATTTTTCGTATAGATCTTTGGAAATAAATTTGAAAAAGTAACGTCATCCACCAAATTGAAAATTTCAGCTTCCCAGCTTATACTCACCAATCTGTCAGTCAGTCAGTCAATCAGTCAGTCAGTCAGTCATACATAGAGTTTTATAGCTTCAGATATGTCTTCTTCCATTTCCTAAACATACCGTGATAAATTTATTATACACCCAACTTTGAACTGAATGTCTATATGCATATATATTTATAATAGCAGAATCCTCTGTAATAGTTTGTAACCCAGAAATGCCAATCAAATTGACATTCAATTTGAATCTGACCCAATAGACAGGCAGCGATAATCGATATTTGACCTAGGCCAATATAGAAATGACGACCCAACAAATGGCTGGGTGACTTCCCCCCGCCCCTCCCCCCGCCCCCGCCAGTTAGCTGTAACCTTCCCCGCCTCCAGGGATAATCGATGACTAATTTGATGGCTGAGCTCCAAATTGAGCGTTCCTCAAAGCCAAAGCTGTTCATCAAATGGCGCCCAACTCGAGGCGGAGGTGGAGGAGGGAGAGTGGGACATAGTCTAATCAATGCAAACACGTTGCATGAATTGCGAACGGTTGCCACGCCCCCGTTCCTGCCTCAGCCCCGCCTGCGTCGGCGGTTGTCAACGGGCGTTGGACTGTGACATTTGGCAATTTATTGAAGACGGTTTCCAATCAGAGCAAATCATGCGAACCAGCGCACATCTCTCCCCCCCGCCCCTCTAATATGGCAAACGGAATTTATGGCCGCGTGCTGAGGCCGTAAAAAATAAAAGGTAAGTGTGATATCGGCCAGATCCGTCACAGACCCCAGACCAGACCCCGCTCCGGCTCCCGCTCCGGCTCCGGCTCAAATAGAACCTAACGTAACCAACTCAACTGACGAACGCTTTGTCCTTTGTGGTGAGCAATAGCGTGCACATTGCATGCTCCATATGAATTGTGCACTGAGAGAAATAAAGTCTAGTCTCAACCCAGAAATTCCTATTAAATAAGGGGTGTAATAATTTCAAAAGTTAAACAAAATAAATAATCAAAATAAAAAAAGGTTTGTTTTTAATAAGTTTTTTATTCTTTTTATCTTTAATTTTGTTTAAAATATTTTTGTTAATTTTTTATTACTCCTTTATTATATTTATTAACAATTATTTTTATTTATTATATAACTTATGCTTTGCCAAGATATAAATACTAAGATTTAATATTAACTTCGACAAAGAATCAGAACATAACATATATACAGAAAAAAAAAGAAAAATGAGACTTAAACACAATACTCTTCCTAGAACAATACTTATCAAGTATCAAACTTTTTCAAGTTTTTAAAATTCTTATAAAAATATTTTTTTACCTAATTGAAATTTGTTGTTTATTTAAATATTATATTTTGAACTCATTTATATTTTGATACATAGAACTCATAGAACACAGAACTCATACTTAATCTAAGAATAAAATATATTATATATTCTTAGATGTCATCATATATAATATGTCATCAGGCTTTTGATACTCTATTCTATTATTATTATTATTATTATTATTATTATTATTATTATTATTATTATTATTATTATTATTATTATTATTATTATTATTATTATTATTATTATTATTATTGTTGTTATTGTTATTATTATTATTATCATTATTATTGTTATTATTATTATTATTATTTTTATTATTATTGTTATTATTATTATTATTGTTATTATTATTATTATTGTTATTATTATTATTATTATTTTTATTATTATTATTATTATTATTATTATTATTATTATTGTTATTATTATTATTATCATTATTATTGCTATTATTATTATTATTATTATTATTATTATTATTATCATTATTGTTGTTATTATTATTATTATTATTATCGTTATTATTATTATTATTATTTCAGCTCAGTCTCCTCTTTTTCTCCGAGTGCAGAGAGAGAGTGGCCCTGGAGGGGGATAGGGGAATGCGAGATAGATAAGTATTGCATGGAGCTGGCAGAGTCGTTGTCGATTCGCTCGCAGCATTGAATTGGTGTTAAGCACGAACCAGAGTGAATTTGGTAATGGAAATGGAAATGGAAATCAGCAATTGTCACTGGCGGGGATCGGGGATTGGGGATTGGGGATTGGGACAACAGGCTGGCAGCTGGCGGCAGTTGCTGCTGTTCGTTGGAGGCGTGCGGACCATGTCGAATCAATTGTTTTTTCTTAGCTTGGCGGACATATTCTCCGTCTATCCGGCCATCTTCAAGGAGCGCAGCACACAGCTGCGCAAGGCCAAGCAAATCTATTTGCCCAGCGACGAGGAGTGGCAGGACAAGATGTACTTCATGCTGCTCGAGATCCAGCGCCAGGTGAACGAGTCCGGCGACATCAATATATCCCTAAAGGACATCGATAAGCGGAACAAGCCCGCCTTCGATCCGGAGCGCATCACCAAAATCATCTCGCCCAGCATCAGTCCCAACGGACGGCGCAGTCGCGTCCTCAAGCACTGTCATGCGACCACGGTGAGGATTCGGCTGAAGGCCAGCGCTCGCTGGAATCTGCCCACCATTGCGAATGCGGCCAAGCTGTTGCGCAAACCCGCCCTGCCCGTTGTTTTCCAGAATGAGCACGAGATGCGGCTGGCCTACTCGCTGATCTACGACGTGTTTCGCTGTGAGTAGCGGTTGCTTTGAGATTCTATCCGACATAACCTCACTTTTTGTTTTCAGATAAAACAGTGTTGTGCAACGCCTTGTCGGCTATCGGTTTCTATGAGCAGGAGCGCAACAAAAAGGTAAAATAAAGTGGAATTTCGTAGTCGTAGGAGTTGTTTATTTTTATATCTCAATTATGACTGACTGACTGATTGATTGACTGATTGATTGACTGACTGATTGATTGACTGACTGATTGATTGACTCACTGACTGATCAATGCATAGCTCGATCTGAAAGAAGGAAGCTGTTTCTTTTTTACTATACCATGTTTTTGTGATCTAAACGAGTTCAAAATCAGAGCTTGTTAAATTTCTCGCACAATTTTCGTAAAATTAAGTTCTAGCTGAAACTTATTTTATACCTGCTTTGCTGATTTTGCGTAATCCACTTCCAAAAGCGGAAAATGGGCGAAATTCGTATTCATGTTTAAAGAAGTATTTGATCGAAAGCTGGCAAACTGCGTGAAAATGAAAGCTTTCGCTAGAACGCGTGGATTTAAATTTTCTCGCTGGTGGAAAAGTGAAAGTTGCAATAAAATGAATATATACATATTTACATATGTATCCTTAGCATATATATATATATATATATCTATCTTTATATATCTTTCCGTAGTACATCGAGGATGAGCAGCGGATTTGGTTGATGCTCTTCGAGCTCTACGATCGCGACTTCAAGAATCGCAACTCGGAATATCACGAACAGCAGGCACAGCTCTATAAGGAGGCGCAGGTAACAGGTAGGTGGCCATCTCCTGCCCATTCAGTTAATCCCTGACGTTCCTCGCCAGAAATTGCGAATGTGCTGTGGCAGCATCGCGTGCGCCTGGCCGCCTCCATCTCCCGCATGCGGATCGGCGTCGGCGCCCTCCGACTCTCCCAGCTGCTGCCCATACATCTGCAGAACGAGAAGGTGGCCATTGCGGCAGCCAATCCCGTTGTCACCGGCTGGATAAATCCCTTCCTCGTGCGGTAAGTCAGCCCTGCCCGTGGCCAGCTGCAATTTGATAACTTCCCCAACCCAGCAACAAGTCGGAGGCGAATAAGATACTCACAGAGATGGGCTACACGGTGCACGGGCCGGACGATGAGCAGCCGCTGCTGGAGCAGCACTGCAAATGGGACAACATTTGCCCGCTGGTGATATCCATTATACCCAAGGATCGCAGCGAGTTCACCAAGTCGCGTCTCATGACCAAGCACTATTTTATTATGCAGGTGACCTTTTGGATAGACCCTAATCCCGTCCAGCTTTCTCTAGATCTCCCTTTTGCAGGACAAAAACTTTTCGTATGGCCCGGCGATCATGTCCAAGCTCATGGACTATTTCGAGCTATACGGTAAATAGGCTAAATATTTATGGATTTATTTGGAATATTCTTTATGTCCATGTCAACCAGGTGACATACTGCAAACCCATGTGGATTCGCCCCGCTCCACCGCGTACCTGGCGGCACTTTTTTACTCCGTGAATCGCGTGAATAACTTTTATGTCTACGGCGCGGGCGCCAATCTCAAGGATTACCGACGCTATATGGAAACCATTGGGGTAAGATTCAAATATATCCCTCTCATAGAGATCCCTGGAGCCGCAATCTTCCCCTGCAGGTCAACAACATACGGCTCTTTGGCGACGCCTTCACCTCCTTTCCCATGGAATCGAATCGCTTTCGCAGTGTTGTCGGCGTCTTTGCCACGCCCCCGAATTCATTTAGCGCCATCTCGGATCCAATTGATTTGATTTGCTCCCGTGGCGGAGATCTGAGCATGCTCGAGGTGCTCACCGAATCGGAGGTCAGCGATGAGGGCAAACAGCGCGTCGGCTGCATTCTGGAGGAGCAGCTGCTCACGCTGACCATGTCGATGTCGCGGCCGCAAATCCAGTTTGTGCTTTATCAGACCCATTCGATAGTCGGCACCGAGAACGAGGATATGGTGCAGCATGTGCTGGGCGTGATCAACAGGCTGGCGCTGGAGAAGCATCGACAGGCGTACCGGGAGGTGAAACGGCTGGAGGCCATTGCCGAGGCTGAGGCGGCCAATATACCCGCTGCGGCCATGTCCAAGGAGTCGCCGCGCAAAAAGGACAAGCTCGCCGCCGAGGATAAGCGCAAATCCCAGCCGGAACTGAACGCCAAGCCGGGCGAACCGACGGCGCCAGCGGCTGTCCAGCTGCCGCGCGTCGACAGCATCGATCTGATTGTGACGCCCGACATCGATGAGTTCGTCCAGGACACTGTGCCGGACATCTGCATCAACCAGGACAACTGCATCCAGCAGCTGGCGACGGGCAGCTACCTCTCGCTCGTCCGCCGCAAATCGCTCACCCAGCTCAACGAGAAGTACCTCATCCGCATGGCCGAGCGCCGGGGACTCTTCGGCAAGCCGGAGCGCGACAAGACCAAGACACGCGGCGTCAAGCTGCAGGAGACCAACGAGCCGCCGCCGCCGGATAACAACTATGACAACTGCTCCGCGGGCTCACGCAGTGGACAACAACATGCGGTGAGTGCGAGTACCTCAAGCAACTATTTATGCATATACATATACCAGGGATGGGAATACCACAAAACAAAAAAAAATGGTTCGTGGTTCGGTTCACGATTTGAACCAATGCTGAGTTAAGAGCTTCGCTTCGTGAATCTCTTTTTGCAGATCAAGGGAATCAGGGCTTGGTTGGGAACTTGTTTTAACAAATTTCTGTCAATTTTAGCTTAAATTTTGAAGGAAGATTTCACAATTGGTTCGGTTCACGATTTAAGCCAATGACTCGCCACGAGGTTCGGTTCGTGAAATTCTTTTTTCACATCGAACGATTCAGGTCTGGGTTTGAACCTTGTTTCATCAAAAATCGTCCAATTTTAGCTTACATTTTTAGGGCACATTTTACAATTGGCAGTTCGGTTCACGATTTAAGCCAATGACTGGTTCGGTTCATGAATCTCTTTTTTGGTTTGAACCTGGTTTCAGCAAATTTTTGTCAATTTTGGAAAAAACTTTTAAGCAATATTTTAAATAAGTTTTATAGAATTGAAAAACTATTTTTAAATGAAAAATAGTTTAGTTTAGATAATTAAAAAAATATGATCCGGTTCGGGCCTTGGTTCGGCTGTGCCTTGGGCATTTATCTAGTTGAAGATTCGGTTTATAGTTTACAAGAGTTGAATATTTGGCTTTGAACTGGTTTAGGGTTTAATTTTAAGTGTTTAAAAAAGTAAATTCAAGGCCGAACCGGTTCGATTTGGTCGATATTGCTTATATGGCGCTTCGGCGGAAGTCAGTAGGTGGAAATCAAGGGATATGTTAGTTGTCTTTCTTTTATGTAAGAAAAGACAAGATGGTTCTAAATCAAATCTTCCGCAGGATGAACCAAAGCTTAGCTCAGGCCTCAATTTGTCAATCGATTGAATTGTTTAACAAAAATTTAAAAAAAAAACACCAAAAACTGAACTGAAGGATTTGGTTCACAAAGGGAACCAGTTTCAGGCAGGAATTTTGGTTCAATTTGTGAACCGCTCCACTCACAAATTCCTTCGAGTGAGCAGCCCTGGTTTTTCCTATTATACAAATCAAAATATTGTACGTGACGTGACGCATTTGGGCCCAATTAATATAAATGACAGTTGAGCTGATATAAAACAGCAAAATTGGCGTCAAACTATCCATTGATTTATGGCAGATATCTGTAAGATATATACAAATGATAAGATAGGCGGGAAGCGACACAAAACCATGCCAAGAAATCCATGGGCGGGTGTTAGACTTTACACTTTATTGTAAACAACAATTTGAGAGGGGGTCGGGTGGGTGGGGGGGGGGGGTGGTTTAGTGAGAGCGGTGGGGGGAGGGGGGGCACTTGGGACTTATGATCTAATAATTAACATGCGCCATGGCGGTGTCAGAGTTGCAATCATCATCAACAACAACAACAACAAACAGAGAGAGAGAATCATCAAATCGGGCGCAGCATCCATCCACCTGACTATTAGATTGGGGTAATTAGCATGAGGCATGCAATCGCAATTGGAATCGCAATCCGGGGCTTAGTCACAGCAGTTTACGAAAAGAGATTAGGTCATGGCATTGGGTTAGCTCATTCCAATCCAATCTCTTGGTGCTATTTCCGCCAGCCGCTGCCGCTGTTCGCCTTCACATTCTTGCCCTGACCCTGACCCTGACCCGGACCCTGCTGCTTCGACTTGTTCTTGTCCAGCTTGCTGTTGGAGTAGCCTCCACTCCCGCTGCCACTCCCGCTCCCGCTGCCGTTGTAGCTGAAGCTGGACTTGAAGGAGGGATTGCCGTTGCTCTTGAACATGGGATTCGTTTTGCCAGCGCCAACCAGGGGCGCCGACTGATTGTAGTAGCTCCTGCTGCTCTGCTGCTGATAGCCCTGCGTGGAGTTGGCGGTGCCCTTTTCGGACATTTGGCGGCCGTACGAGAAGCCCGTGCTGGCCAGGCCGACGGACGCAATGCCCAGGCCCATGCCCACGCCGGAGCCCATGCCCATGCTGGAGCCCACGGTGCCTGTGCCGACGCCGCCCATGCCGACCATGCCAAAGGTCTGCTTGTGGCTGGTGCTGAACGTGGCGCCCTGCTCCCCGCCCAAGGGTCCGCTCTGCGTGTAGAACTGTTGCTGCACCTCGACAATATAGCGATAGGCCTCCTCCATGCTCTTCGGGTTGCGTCGCAGGATCATCGAGTGCGTCGGCTCCGGCAGATGATCCCGAAACACTTGCAGCGTTATACGCTCAATATCCTCCAGCGAGTACAGGGTATCATTGTGGGTCAGCTTGCGATTGAGCAGTCGCTGCTTCAGCTTCGACATCTTCTGATAGTACAGCTCGATATTGGAGTCGAGCACGGCGCTGCGGATCTTGTGTATCAGCGCGTAGCTGGACTCGCGCTCCGCAAAGCTGTGCAGCAGCTGCTCCTTCAGCTTGTGCCAGGACTCGGCCTTCAGCAGAGCGCTCCCATTGCCCGCCTGGCCGTGGCCGTTGGCCGTGCCCGCCGGAGCGCTCAGCTGCCGGGTGAAGACCGCATCTCTGGCCCGATCTGTGCATTTGTTCTTGATGTGTCCAATCAGCTGCGCTTTGTAGTAGTCATCGAATGTGTTGATCGCGGGCATTAGGGCGTCGATTTTGTGTAGAAACTGCGGCAGCTTGCCGGCATCGGTGCCATCGAAATTCTCGACAAGCTTCAGGCGATTCAGCACTTGGTTGTATTTGTTCACGAAATCGGGATCCATGTCAATCGCGCTGTTGTTCTCGTTCCCTATCGATGCGATCTACGCGACGTTCCATGCACGACTACTAGTATATGCCGAAAAAATAAAAATAAATCTCAAGCGAATCGCGTTTCAAAAATCAAATAACAATTTCGCGCGCGCTTCCAATAATAATTGTTGCCGTTGTTGCAGTTGTTGTTGTTGAAATAAACAGATTTTAGATTCTTACAAAATGTATAAATTAACATTCATTAACATGAATTTTACTTCGAACACTACGAACAAAAATACCCCCAACAACAACCGAACCGAACGAATGCGAAATTCGAATTGACACAAACCAACAACCCGCGATACGGCAAACGGGAACGGAATGAATCGGTCGACCGCTCGCTCGCTTCGGTTCGGTTTCGGTTCGGGTTGGGATCGGTTCGGTCGACCGACCGACCGTTCGTCGCGGTCGACCGTTCGCCTCGACTCGGTTCGTTGTCGGTTGTCCCCGCTGCCCGATTGAACTGAAACGCCTCGCATTGTGGTGGTGGTGGTGCTTGTGGTGCTGCTGCTGGTGGTGCTTGTGGGAGTTGTTTTGTATACCCACTGGCTGAATCATATATGCACAAATGACAACAAATAGGAGTGTGAAAGCCAAGGCTGGCTCGAGCAACAGATACCCTGTACACAGCTCTGACTAGACAGTCATATTCAAAGAGGGGGAAACTTTCATTTTTCAATAACTGCTGTGCTGATTGTTTGAATAGAATGCCATTTTCATGTATACACCAAAAGTTAAGTTTATTTTGTATGCTCCACTGTTCTATAAGGGTAACATTTTAGATATCATTCGATGGGGGTGTAATCCAAAAATGAAGGGTATTCCCCTAGCTTATTTAGTATGTTCCACTCTCCTAGACAGTTGTAAACTATACAATCCTGGATGCCTCTATATCTATTTCGATTTTTTTAACTCGTTAATAACCGATTAGTCAAATAAGACCATGGAGTACAAATCGATATTTATCGATTCTTTTGTAAAAGTGAAGGGAGCTATCGCAATAATTGTATCATTATTCTACATATGATAAACGACAAGCTTCATATTCGGGAAATTTGGCATTTTTGTCTTTGATAATCTGGGAAATATGTCCAAAACTGGGGGCTGATATTACCTATTTATAGGAATTTTTCCGGGAAGTTTTATTTTATATAATATTTTGATTGCATTTTGGAAAGTAGAAAAGTAAAAAGCACACATATACGAGAATCTGTAAGAAAGATAATGCTTCTAGTTCTGCTACCAGTTTAGACTCTGAGATCAATAAGATCAACAGACAGACAAACAAAGCTAGAACGACTTAGCTGATCAATCCTGATGAATATATATCTCACCAATATACCCTTTGTAGCTCATTCGCAATGGATACAGGGTATAAAAACACACGGGCTCGACGATCGCACATATTCATAGGCAACGCTTTGACAGATAGAGATAGTAACAACCCAGCAAACACACAACACAAACACACACACACACAAACACACAACACACACACACACACACACACACACACACTCTCTCTGGTGACACGCACATAGATCATAGATCGAAAAAGCGCACACGAATCGAGCTCGGAATCGAAGCGTAGCCAAAGTTTTGTAGATTTCCCAAGCGAAATTATTGAAAGATTTCCATGAAGATATAGCCAAAGATTGCCTTAAGCTATTCGAATAGGCAAGTTAAGTTTTAATTTGTTTGTTCAAGGATTCGCAAAAGTCACTTTGAATATAATTGAAAAACTTTCTATGGCCTGAGGTGTTCGTGGGGGGGGGGGGGGGGCAGGGGCGGGTCAATTAAAGTCTATCAGTCAATTTACAATATATACAATAATAAAATCAGTAAAAAGTCTTCACATAAAATCAATTGTTATTTAATTTGTGCGCTTGGTTTTTTTTTTAAAAGTCTTCTTCAAGAGTAAAAAATAAATGTTTATTTTTCTTTTTTTTTATGCTGACGTTCATATTGAATATTTACATTGATCTATTAACAATATGCTGTTAACTTTATGAGAATAAATGTGTAAATAGCATTTTTTCAAGAGCATTTTGTATATGAAAGAATATCCATTTTTCTAGAGAATGACTGTACCATGGCCTTGATCGTATTTCTATAGGAAACACATTAGTAGGTTTATCAAATATATTATAATATATATAAATATATTTAATACCAATTAAAATTGTGTTGTTTTTCGAAATGAAAACTCTCAACAAATTAGCCTATAGATAAAAGCAAAAGTATTTTTCCGCAGGAAACTTATATTTTAACCCTTAACAAATGCCTGATATAGAAAATTTCCTCCTGTTTAAATTTATTATTATTCAATCTAATTTCGAATATCTTTTTAGTTTACACAAAGCTAGCCCTTTCTTTTTGTCCAACTTTTGTGTCTCTAAAAAAATTCCACAAATATTACTCGTTGATCTAATTTTAAGTCTCTTTTCTATGTTTCTTTTTTTGTGTGTCCAAATTCTCTTTTTTTTTCACCAATATTTTTGAGCTTCTAAAAAATCCAATTCAAAAATATTTTTTATTTAAGCTTATTAATCGTTGCTTCTTTTTTTAAGTTACCAATTTCTTTTTTTTTATCAATTTTTAAAGTTGTTTTGCTTCATTTTATGTGATTTTTTAAACTACTTTTGAGTATTTTTTCGTGACTCGCTTCTTTTTTTAAGTTTCTAAATTCTTTTTCTCAAAGTATAAACAATTTTTTGTTGTTGTTTTGCTTTATTTGATGACATTATTTAAACTCATTTTGAGTATTTATTTTTGACACACCTTTTTTTTAAGTTTTTAAATTTTGCTAACTATTTTTTGCTCTTCCAAAAAAGTTCTAAATCAAATACACAATTCATTAAGCCAATTGCGAGTGTTTATTTATAGCTCGCTTCTTTTTTTAAGTTGCCAAATTCTTTTTTTTCCCAGCTTCTAACAATTTTCTTTGTTTTTTTTTTCGCACTTACCAAAAAAGTTCCAAATCGAATATGTCGTAGATTAAGCTAATTGTGAGTGTTTATTTATGGCTCGCAACTCTTTCTAAGCTGCTAAACACTTTTTTCTTGCCAACTTTTAATATTCGGCAAAATGTATTTTGCGTTTCGACACGAAAACCCGAAATCGTATCTCGGCCCGCTTCGATTGTTCTGTTGTTGTCTCTGCGTGACACACAATTGGCATATATGACGACGATGTGTACAGAATTTTATTGGACCCAAACCGTACACCTCTTGCCCCTCCCCACCCCGCCCCCCTCTGTCGCCCGCACACCTTATCGTGGGCGCTTTTAAGGTCTGGTGCGCCGGCGTGCGCGATTCAACTAATTAGCAACAATTTTGAAGCGTTAGCGGCTTGTAAAACTGTTTAATAATAGCCGAGCCCAACATCAACACCAAAACCAAAACCAAAACCAAACCCAGAGCCCAGAACCGTAGACCCCATAGACAGAGAGCCAGCCGGAGGACGCCTGACCGGCTGCTAGGTGTGTGTGTGTGTGTGTGTGTGTGTGTGTGTGTGTGTGTGGGGGGTGCTAATTCGAGCCACGGCTCCAAATTGATAAGCGCATTTAATTGCCCTCAGCTGCGACTGGGACTGCGGCTGGGTCTCGGTCTGGGGCCCGGTTCGACTGTCAGTTCGCATTTGTTCAAACCGCATTCGCGATTAAAAACAATTTACAACTTGCAACTGTAATTTTTACAGTAATTATGTAAACAACAACAAATTGTAAATCTTTGCTCTGTGCGCCGCCGCCGCCTTGATAAGCAAGTTCAGGGCCAAGGCCACGGGGCCACAGTCCCCCGAGACTCGCAGTCGGAGTCGGAGTCAGAGGCCGCCCGCAACCCGCCGCCCGCAAACCCGCCGCCCGCATCCGATCCCAAAAGCAAACCCAACTGAATGGAGTTTCACTTATCACACAAAGCTTTGAATCATTTGCAAGCCAAATTTAGCGTAACATTCTTCTAAGCGAATTACAGTAAGAAACAAATACATTTTTTGCATATTAAACTATGAAAACTAATTATCTGGCACTAGCCGAAAATTAGATACACTTGCTGATAAATTGTTAGAAATCAAATTGAGCCAATTTTTAGTTAGAAACTTTTACACCAGTTCTAATTGGGCTAGATAAATAAATAAATAATAATATAATATATATATTATATAATAGTAATATAATAAATAATAATAATAAATTAACAAATAAATTAAAATAATAAATTAACAAACATAAAAATATATATTATAAATAATAATAATAAATTAAAAAATAAATTAAATTAAAAGTAATCCTAAGTAATCCAGGCAGCTGATAAAGCAGGACCCAGGTTCGAATCTCAGTCTAGTAGCAGTAAAAAATAAAAATAAATAAATAATTAAATTCACACTTATAAATTCCAATACAGCCATAATAAATATAATTAAAACAATCAAGTTTATACTAACAATAAAAAAAAAGACAATCATTATAAAATTTGTATGATCATAAATTGTATTTTGTTTATTATTAGTATAAACTTTTATTATATAATATCAACAACAAAATGATTACACCTATCAAGGTCGCAAAATAAGAGAAGAAAATGTCAATTTTTTGGTTCATGGTTCAAATCCACTCCTGCTTTAAGCCTTGATTCATGAAGTTGGATTCTAACATCCTTCTGCCTTGATTTGTCATATATTTTCCAAATTTGTTTTAAGACAATTCAATTCATAGTTTACAATTGCCCGTTGTTCTGAAATATATAGAAAGCCTTATATATTTTCATATACAAGGGCTACATTTGTGTTCTATAATAAATAGGGCTAAGATTCATAGAACATTAATTGTGACCAAATTTATTTGCACTAAGGATTAAGTTATTTTTACTATGAAAAAAAGTTCTTCAATTTTCGCTTGACTATTCCTATGACAGCTATAGGATATAGTGAATCAATCCGACTGTTATCAGTTTATAAACCATCTCTATCAAAAATAAACATCTTTACCAAATTTCATTAACATATCTGCAAAGAAAGCTGAGTTCCTATGGAACAGTCAGGTCTAATGGGCTCCCAGAAATGGTTTAATCAGCTCGCTATTCCGAGCAAGCTCTACATAATATCAAGATTTACCCCTGTTAACAAATATATAATGCTCATTGTGAGGGTATAATTAATAAATAGAAAATATGTTCATTGTTTGAAAAACGAATTAATTAAGTGCGCGTGCCTGTGCGCGCCTGTCTCGCTTCCATTTTCAATTCCATTTCCGAACCGATTTGGAAAACCTAACGCACAACAACAACAACAACAACAACAACGACTACAATAGGGCCGCCTGCAGCACCAGCGAGCGACCCACTCGAGCGCCATTCGTTCGCACCTGACAAAGGTGTCGACAACGCAGAGGCATCCGATAGCGTTTAATTTTAGGCGGCGGGAATGCAAACGCTTCTACGTTTTGCCCGTTTATATGGTAAGTCGTCATAAAGCCAAAAATAGAACAAATCAAAATTATTATGGCCATAACAACAAATTAAATTTTCGAAACGCACACAGCATAGCACAAAGCACAACAGTCGTCTGTGGTGGCAATATGCCTTCAAGTGTGTCACGCGCCTGGCTAGCGATGCCGTCTGGAATCCCAATCTGAAATTCAAGCTGCACTGCAAGCGACAGCTGCGCATCCGCAAGCTGAGACGCGTCCAATGGTGCCACAGGGAGCCGCTCCGCCTCCACATCACAGACATCCAGCTGCTCTGCCAGGTGCGCAGGTACAGTAAGTAGAAATCATAACAACTTATGGCAGCTATATGATCTATACAGATTATGGCATCAAAGATCTATCAGTGTACAGCTTATAATATTAACTATTGTAAAATATTTTATACATTTTTTGCATACAAAACAATCCAATGTTATGGAGCACACCTTTTGTAGATCAAGTGCCGTTTGGGTTTCAGCTTATTCGAATTCTTCTAATCTTCTAAGCAAATCAAAACTCAATTAAATATGCTATACTTTTAATTTAATAGGTTTGGACCAGTTTCGTAGTGCTTCTTAAAATGCTACATTCAAGTATTTGATACGTTATACATTTAAGTCTTTTCATCAAGTTTTCCTTTTTAACCGAGATTTAAAAAAATTACAAACATATCCTCTAAAAGTTAGTATCAATAAAATTCATTAATTCGCAAAGCAAAAGTGATACAAAACTTAATTAAAAAACAGAAATTTAAATCAAGTTCAAAGTCAAATTAAAACTTATTTTAAGGCCCAATCTCTTATTTGGGTGTGCTCAAAAATATGCAATACAAAATGCAATAAAAGAACAGAACAGCAAAAATTTCAGTTATTATATGTCTCGATAACAAAGATTTTTAATAATATGCCAGCAATTTGTAATAAATTATTAAATTAATTGTTGTGTTTGGGACTTTAATGTTGACAATCAGAAAATATATGTATATCACCTACAGTGCACGAGTTGGGGGCCATATCAACTAAAGTCAATCAAGTAACAGGCAAATGTAGTTATAGCTGCCAGAAAAAAAAATAAGTACATCTATATAGATAACTAAAGGCAATTGAGAACTTGAATTTAACACTGAGTACAGCATGTGTATATATAATATATATTTTTAATTTTTTAATGATTTGACGAATATTGAGCTATTGCAATTACCGACACTCGAGTGTGAATGGAAAATGTGCGTGTTGTGTTGTGTGTGTGTGTGTGTGTGTGTGTGTGTGTGTGTGTGTGTGCTTGTAAACGAATTACATGTATTTTTTTTTAATGCATTGCAATTAAAAATTCCGATAGCGAAACTTTACGATTACTAATGTATGAAATGTTGAGTAGTGTTGGAGAAAGGGAGCGGGGGGGCGACTATGAATATATATATATATGTATTTATTTATATTTAATAGTAGTAGTAATGCTGATACAGCGAGTATATCCTAATTGGGGCACGACTCCCAATGTGTGTCCCAGGCGCGCACCTGCAATCAATTAATATTTGAATGAATATATAGGAGCAACTCTTTTGCGAAAAACCACATCTCTCTCTCTCTCTCACCTGACATTCTCGACTGCAGTACCATTGATTCTGACAGCCGGCGCACATGTAGGTGGCCTTATAGCGTTCACAGTGCTGGCAGCGGCGCTCCAGCTCCTCCGGCCCATTCATAGTGGCACCCATGCGCTTGCTAACATTGTTATTGCTATTGCGATTGTTTTGATTCGCGCCGCGGTCCAGCGACTCTAGACCCTGCAGCAGCTCCGCCCGATACATGGAATGTACTTCGTTGTACTGAAATAACCAAAGGAGTCAGTGGGGTTATATGTAAGCTTATACTGTGGATGCAGTGCACCTACTTGCTTATTTGTATCGTTGCTTTTGCGCTGATTGCCTGTGGCCAGTGGGCTGCTGTTGTACAACGGCTTGGGTGGCATCTCATTATCAAAATGATTGTCCAGCGGAGTGGTTTGGCTGCGTCGCGTATCCTGTGGCTGCTGCAGCTGCTGTTGGCGATACGAGGAGCTTCCAGCGAGATCCGTTGTAGAGCCTGTCAGCTGCTTGGACTCGTTGATAAGCTGCTGATAACTGCAAATGGAATTGTTTAAAAACCTCAACTGTAGCTGAACCTAAGGCTATATAATCCTACCGTGACTGTGGCGGCTGTTGTTTATTCCGCTTGCCGAGCAGCTCCTCGGGCTGCTCTCGGCGATAATCCTCATGCACGGCAGTAGAGCGTCCATAGATACTCGACCGATCGCCCACTATGGGCGGCAGTGATGCACGCATGGCCGGCACAGAGTTGCGTCTGTGCAGCTGCTGCGTCTCATAATGCTGTGGCGGCGGCGGCGGCATGAACAGCTCCGCAGAGGACGGCGCCTTCTCCTGCAGGCCCAAAGCGCTGGAGGATTAAAGAACAACAAATTAAGTTAACAGTCAAACCGTCAAATCACAACAAACATACCCGCGCAAGACTTTAATATCATCCAGTCCATTTTCCACTCTGTTGATCAGCTGCTCGACCGCGCTGGAGCCACGGCGCGAGGGCATTGGCGCATTTTGTTCGTTGTGCAGCAGTGAATGCATTTCATATAGCTCCGATGTGCTGCAGTTTTTGTTCAGAATCGAGGGCAGTATCTCCTTCATGATAAGTATGCGCTCTTTGCGCTCAATGCGCGCCAGCAGCTCCTCCTTGATGCAGCGCAAATGCAGCAGACGATTATGCTCCTCCTCCTTCTGGCTAATCAAATTATCCAGCGTCTTGATGTCCGCCTCAATGCGCTGCTTCTCATCGCCATACGACTTGAGCTCCGGCTTGACGGCGCGCACCTTATCACTCATAATCTCGTCCAGCTCCGTGTACAGCTCCTTGACGCGCTGATGAAAGACCGCATCGCTGTTGCTGTTGTTCAGATCAACTGAGGATTTGTTGCGCGCTGCTGACGTGGGCGCCGCAAGAGTTTGTGTCTGCCTGGAATTGGATTCGGAGCGCTGCTTTGGACGTGGCGGCAGCTGTTGCTGTGGCTGCTGCTGTTGCTGCACAGGCTGCTGTTGATGTGGCGGCTGCTGTTGCTGTGGTGGCTGCTGTGGCTGTGGCGGCTGCTGCTGGTGAGCGTAGGGCGTGGCAAATATGTGCGCCTCGTGTGCTGCCTGCTGCTGTATCACGGCCGGCGCGCTGACTGTTTGAGCTAGAGCTGCGGCACTTGTCTTAATGCACTCTGGCGCAGCCAAGGACTTCTCATTCGGATAGACTATCTCCATGGCTTCCACTGGTGGTGTGGGCGTCTCCAGGCTATACGAGATGGCAGCCATGTTTTCTGGCTGCATCGTCTTCTTTTGCGCATAGAAGTCCATGTCGATAGACGGTGTCAACGTGAACGGTGAGCCCAATTTGAGCACAGGCGCAATTGATGGTGACTCAGTGTTGGTTCTGGACGCCAACAGCTGGGCAACAGTTGCTTGGTTAATGCTCGGCTTATTCGGAGACGCTGTCGGTGGTGTCGGGGGTGGTAATTGTGCTGCTGCTGCCGCCGCTGCTGCAACTGCAACTTGCTGTGCTGTTGTTGGCGCCTGCTTTGCAGGAGTTGCATAAACAGGCGTAAACTCTATAATGTCATCATCCACATCGACGGCTGGCAACGACTTGGTGCGCTTCTCCACATGCGGCTCAGTCGATGGCGGCGTGACCGAACGACGGCGCTTGAGTGTGGCCTCTTCCAGAGGCATATCCAAGCTAGCTCTGGTCTCAATTGCTGCTTTATAGCCCAGGTCTAGGGCAGGCAACTCTGGCATGTCCTGCTGTTGCTGCTGCTGCTGTATGCTGTTATTACAGCCGGCGGCCTCTTCTATGATCGGCTCTGCAGCTATGACCGGCTTCAGGGTCAAGAACTCATCCAGCACGGAGCCATTTTCAGCTGGCGTTGCCTCACTCTCTATTTCCAGTTGCAAAGTGAAAGGCGGTGGCGTCTTCGATGCCACCTGCTGCGGCTCATTGCCTGCCGCCGGCGTGTCGGTGGGCTTCTCCGGCGAGTCTTCATTCTCGGTATCGTCCAGGCAGATCAGCTCGGGCGACAAACTGCCCGTGTGGCTGCGACTACGACTGCGACTTGGCGTGCGTCCACTGTGTCGACGTTGTTGGTGGCGCGCCTGCTGCTCCCGTTCAATAGCCCGCTTGGCAGCGCGGTATTCGGCCATTCGCCTCGCCTGCGCCTGAATTTTGGGCAGAGCGCGTCGCAGCTGGCTCATGTAGTCGGTTTTATTGGTAACCCGTTGATTTAGCCTGCACGTAAAAAGCTATTTAATAACCACAGGTATTTGCAGAAAAATAAAAAATATGCATAGAGTTCTCTTTCGGTTGTCACTTTGAATGAATGTCAAAAAATATCAAATTGATTCATTTGACATAACAATTTCTTTGAATACAAATTCTGCTGGCTTAATTAGCTTAAAATTTCAACTATTTCCTCAAAGATCAATGTTCATATGTTTAAACCTACATCTCTATATATAATTTGTCGGACATGGACCCTTTTTTTGGTTCCAGGAACAGACATACATTTCTAAGAAAAGAACTTGTAAGACAATTGGCCTTCCATTAAAATCTCAAACCATAGTTGACCGCTCAAGCGAGCATTCACTGTAGTTACTAAAGCCCTGAAAAGGAGCTCTAGCTGGGCAATCCAGGCATTACTCAGTTATTGAGAACTGTTACGGATCTGTCAGAATATAATAATTGTTTAGAGTATTTACCATTTTATGCTGCGCCGCTTGAAATACAGATTCGCCTGGTTGTCCCGCTGCATTTGCTTGATTTGACGCTGCGTATGCTCCCGACTAGCTGGCGGCTTCGTTGACGCGGCGGCGGCGGCGGCATCCAAGTCATCGGATAGTTTACGGGGCGTGGTGGAGGTGCTGTCGGTTTTGTTCGGTGAGCTGTCATTGGATTTGGATTTGGCTGACTTGGCGGGCGTTTGCTTGCTGACGGCCACATCCATTAATGCATCGTCGTCCTCGTCGTGGCTGTATTCATCGCTGCTCAGTTGCGAATTTGACGAGTCGTAAATTTCCACGTTCGACATGGTTGAATTTGTTAGAACTGCCTGCACACACACACACACACACACGCACGCACACTCAGAAACTGAAATCTAAACACATGTAGTACGAGATCATATAATTATATGTTTGCTGGGCCATACTTACACGCTGCTGCTCACGTTTTACACAAATTCAATTTTTTTTCGCTCTTGCAAAAAAGCGTCGCGTCTGCCGGCAGAAATGGCTGTTGCCCTTGGTGCCGCCTCGCGAGTGCTTACCGTACGGTTGCTCAATAAGCAAAGCTGTGTTTGTCTTGTTATTTGCACACAATCGACCAAATGGCAATTGGAATAGTACTTCTTTTCTTAATTGTTTTCTAGCATTGCAAAAAAATTTGCGGCGACGACGGCTTTTATTCGTGTATAGATAGTGGAGGATGGCAATAAAAGAAGAAGAAATGTTTTTGCTGTTACTGACAACAGTGCACCTAACAGAGATTGAGCCGTTAACATTTGGTGAGTCTGTTAAATAACATACGGTTTTCTAATAACACCTCCGTTATGCGATTTATGAATTTAAGAACAATACTAAGAGTTTTTTAAATATTTTGTATGCTGGTGGTCAAAGAGTTCAACATAAAGCATGTTTGACACAGCAAAAAGTTAATTGGAAAATCGTCAATTTGAGCGGGCATTTGTTACGGCATAACATTTAATGTTAATGTAAACAGAATCGAATTGAGGGGAAGGTAAGGAGTACATATTTTGAAACTTATCGAAAATCTATCGAGCATTAAAACTCATCGATGTTGCATAAGGCAACGATACTTTTGAGTTATCAAAGCTCTAGTTTTTAAATAACAACAATTTGCATATGCTGCTCTAAAAGCATAACCAATAGAATTATTTATAGAAACGCTTTTTTCACGGCAGAGCTATAGTAAAACATATCGTAAATATGTCAATTACATTTAATAAAAGTCACAAACGGAATGCTCATTATCATTTTAAGTAGATTTTTAGCAGATAATTTGAAGCAGATCGAACATAGAGAGACAGCAGCCAATACACATACAGGCAACCACATGCAAACAAGCGAATGTTAACTGCGTGTGTATATGAATATGAATATATATATATATATATGTTTGTGTGTGTGTGTGTGGGTGATACCGATATTAATAGCGTGTAATGACTTGCATTCGTTCAAATGAACTATGGCCACCTTGCAGGGTCGTAAAAATACGTGTGTCCACACATGCACACACACATATACATATGTATAAATATGTGGGAAGCATGTTTGATTTTCTCTATCTTGACTGCTCGCCTCGGACGACAACTACGACAAGCGCTTAGGTTCTCGCAATTGATAACGGTAAAGGGTGATTAGTTTATTAATCATCGATATCAGCACCGTCTATGGAACTAGGGCAAACAGTTGGGAATATTTCGGCATTCAGTTGATCACAGCAGCTGGCTGTGCAAACAAGGAAGTCGCTTGTTTCGCTGCGCGCGTTTTTAAAGAAATATCCCCCCCTCCCCCCTGTCGCTGGCACATCAGATCGGTGAGTGATGATCATTAACGCTAATGATAATTAACCATTGATAAATATGATGATTAAGCATTGAGAAGAATACCTGTTTTTTGAAGTACACATAATCGAATGCCATAGTTCAATTGGCAACTTTATCCATATATCATTATCTGATAAATGCATTTAATAACTGTTTATGTTGTATACTTTTACGCATGTTAAGTTACGTAAAGATCTTAGAGGTTAAAGGAAAAGTAAAATAATTTGAATAACGAATTATCTAAGTAAATCAGTTATTTAGATAACTGAAACAAGCAGGACGCCGGCTCGAATCTCAGTTTAAATGTTGCCATTTGAAAGCTTGATAACTTATAACGAAATTCTATATTGTATAAATTTTTTTATAAATTTTTACTAATTAAAATTTTATAATAATTTTAAATTTGCGTTATTCTATTAATATTATTTATGACATTTCTTATCTTCAGTTTCAACATGGTCTCGTTAACGGAGCTGAAAAGAAATACAATATGCCATATGATAATTGCAATTACATTTTTCTCCTGCGGCCTGCTCTGCAATATCGCCCAATTCCTGCTCCTGATCCTGGTGAAGCCCTTTAATCCCCCGCTATTCCGAAAGCTATCGTATTATCCGTGCTACGCCTTCTACTCCCGTAAGTGATGAACTCAGCCCATTTGAGGTATTCCGATTTGAAGTATTTCGTTTTATCCAATACAATCCAGAGCTGGTTTCTGTCACCGAGTGGTATGGCGGCGGCCGAGTGCACGTGTACATGGACAGCGAGGATTTGAAGACCGCCGGCAAGGAACACGGTCTGATGATTATGAATCACAGTTACGAAATAGACTGGTTGTGCCTGTGGATACTGCTCGATAAATTTGGAATTTTGGGCACCGCCAAGGCGTTTGCCAAGAAACCCATTAAGTATTTGCCGGTGCTGGGCTGGGCCTGGTGGATGGCCGAGTTTGTGTTCCTTGACCGGGACTTTGACAAGGATAAGGAGATCATTGCCAAGCAACTGAAGCTTGTCTTCTCCTATCCCGATCCCGTTTGGTTATTGCTCACAGCCGAGGGCACACGCTTCTCGCCCGCAAAGCACGAGGCATCCGTGAAGTTTGCCCAGGAGAAGGGCATGATCCCGCTCAAGCATCATTTGATACCGCGTACCAGGGGCTTCACCACAAGCCTGCCCACGCTGCGCGGCATCTGTCCGGCTATTTATGACATCAGCCTGGTATTCAAGCGCGACTCAAAGGTGCCCGTGAGTCTGAATTCCATACTGAGTGGCGAGACGGTTACGCCATATATCTTTGTCCGACGATTCCCATTGGAGAAAGTGCCCGAGGGCGAGAAAGAGGCCGCCGCCTGGTTGCAGAATCTGTACATCGAGAAGGATCGCATTGTCGATAGCTTCCATGAGACGGGCAGTTTCTTCAAGACGTCGGGCATTAAAGAGGTGCCCCTCAAGATCTACGAGCCGCGCATCACCAGCCTCATCAGCTTCGCCGTGGTGGGCATCTGCTCCATGCTATCAATCTTCTACTACTTCGTCTCATCCTTGCTGGCCGCGAACTGGTTTGGCCTGATAACCATTATGACCATATTTGTGATATGTACGTATACCGCAAATTTTAATTGTATGCCAATTTTATTTACTGAAATGTTTTTCCCCTTGCAGTTTTCCTGCTGCTGAGAAAAGCGAACAACATGTCAAAGATCAGCAAGGCTTCCACATATGGCAACGCTGGTGGCAAATCGAAGACAAATTAGTTTAATTGTCCAATTTTGTATACAGAATACAATAGGGAAGATTACGTTTGCAACTAAAAAGGAGGCGTCTCCGCACCTTAAAGCTTGCGGATTCTTTGACGGGGATTAAGGAGATATGTACATGTTTATATGTATAGCGATTTAACGATTTTTTTAATGATTTGATAATAAAGAATGCAAAATAAAGCTAGTTTATATATTTTTAGGAATTACATGTCTGGACTTTGGCATAGACTGCTGACAGACACGAAAATTCTTCGTTTGCACTCGCTAGGCGTTAGTTCATAAAAAAAAAGAAACATTTGTCAATGAGTCAAGCTGATTAGATAAACATAATTATGATTATGGGCGTACTATATTTTTTAAGAAACAAAAAATTTGGAAACAGTAAGCGCGATAAAGTATTGGCAGCATTTTTATCAGTCTTTCTACCAATAAACGGTTACCGATTTATGGCAATCGTTGGCTGAAATGAACTTGAAACGAACAACAGGTAGATGATTATTTATGTGATAATTTTTCAAGCTAACGTAATAACACAAACATATGTATTTTATATTTTCGCCATTATTTTTAGGTTATGTTTTGTAGAGCTTTTGGTATTTCAAATGTTGCTGTTTGGCGCGTCAGCTACTCTGCTAAAGCCAGGGCGGCATTGGCAGCCGCTGATTAATCGATATGTGCTGCTAATCCAATCGATAGTTGTGTTGATTGCGGGCAGCGCTAGTTACACGAAAACAAATATCATAAACAAAAGACAGTACGCGGAACGCACAAGAAAAGTTGGGATAAAGTAGATTATGTTGCAAGAGAGCACACACTTCTCGTCATCAAATTATAATGGCTTCCACGATACGAGCAACTTCTATAATAAGTCAGGCTTTACGGAGCTGCTCTAATCAATAGGAATTTAGCAGATATGTACATGTATGTATGTATAGCGATTAGGCGATTTTTTCAATGAGTTCAAAATGACGGCATTTTTTTATATATATGTAACATTAGATGTCTGGACATCTGGCATTGACTACTTGAATTTTTCGTATGTATTCGTATACTTTATAAAAAATTATTGTCAATGAGTTAAGCGCTGATTAGATAAGGTTAAAAGAAAACGGAAAGTTTGGAAGCAGTAAGCGCTTTAAGTAGCGGCAGTATTATTCATAAGCTTGTGTATCAATTATCAGTAATTGCAATCGTAAACTTTAAAATAGTAACATGTAGATTGTATGAAGACTATAAAAAACAAGTAGTAAATATTGGCAGTTAGTAAAATAATTTAAAAATGTTTACTCCAAACGTCGACCACGAGCCATCCAAATCTTCAGCCCAAATGTAATTTTTATTAATTTAATTCTGTGCTAATGTCTTAGAACTATTGCCATTTTAAATATGCCCGCCAATTGCTGCATCAGCTGTTCAGCGGAAAAGGCATAAACCAGGGCGACACTAATAGTTGCTGAATAATGTGCTTAATCGATTAGTTCTGCTGGTCTAAACGATAGTCTTATCGCTTGTCTTGCAGCGCTAAGTGCACGAAAACAACTATAATTGACAAAAAACAATTCGCGAATCGCACAAAAAAACGTTGCTAAGAGGTAAATTGTGTTGCGCGTTCAGAATAAATACGAAATCTACATACATTTAAATGCACAACAACTTAATTGGTATCAAGCGTAACGAAGAAGTGATAGATTGGACAACAGTGCGATTTGTATACATATATGCCATATATGCCATGGCCATGTCAACTAGATAAATATTTATGGCGCTAAGCACAATTTACACGCGATCATTGAACTGAATAGACAACAAAAGTGTAACTAATAATAATTGTAGCATGAAGCTATCACGTTGGCAAAAACAAACACGCACGCACACTAAAACACACGCATACACACACACACAGACACACACACGCACACACACACATAGACACCCTCGCGCGTTCCCACATTTTGTTTGATGTGAAAAAAAAAGTATCTTCATACATACGTAATATATGCAAATAAGTTGGCGATACAAACGTACGTGCATTAAGATTCATTTATGACATGACTGTGCGGACTTTGTCCAGTTCACAAGGCAATAATAATAATCTATATACGAATTGCATTGCTGTCTTGACAACCTTATCTCACCCCGCTGGCCACTGTTTTCTCAGATAAAGACAGTACTTGATTAAACGGTGCATATGTATATATGTATGTATATCTATTGACTGCGCAATCTATGGCTACTTGAATTGGCTAAGGTCTATTCTGCTAATTGACCAACCCAGCTGGTAAATTGATTAGAACTTTGCTCGCATTCGTTCCGCAGTTCTGCGTGTGCCAAGTGTGTGTGAGCTGGTAATAAAATCGGCAGAAAAAAAAAGTTGCTATATATACACCATATACATATATAGATACTTATATTGTGCTTATTTTAAGTCTTATTACGTAAAGTTGTTTAACTACCAGATTAATATACCAGCATATACCCTATCATTTGACTCTTTTAGAATATCCAAGGCGCGACCATGATTACGTTAGAGGAGCTAAAAAAACTGAGACTGATCCATCTATGCATTGCCATAACATTCTTCACCAGCGGGCTGACCATCAATTTTGCCCAATTGTTGCTGCACATTTTCCTGAAGCCTTTCAATAAGCATCTCTTCCGCAAGCTCATGTACTATCTATGCTATTCCTTCTACTGCCGTAAGTAATTGTGTCGAGCTCCAATAGTTTGATACTATATCCTTCCCCTTGCAGAGATAGTTTTTGTCGCCGATTGGTATGCGGGCTGCAAATTGCGCGTCTACATGGACGAGGAGGATGCGAAAAAGTACGCTGGCAAGGAGCATGTGCTGCTGATGATGAATCATAAATACGAAATCGATTGGCTGGCTGGCTGGATGATTTGCGATAAGGTCGGCGTACTCGGCAATTGCAAGGCGTACGCGAAGAAGCCCATCAGATATGTGCCCTGCATGGGCTGGGCCTGGTGGCTAGCCGAGTTTGTCTTCCTCAACCGGGACTTTGACAAGGACAAGGAGATCATTGCCAAACAGCTGAAAATTGTTTACTCCTATCCGGATCCCACATGGCTTCTGCTGAATGCAGAGGGCACACGCTTCACACCAGAAAAGCACGAAGCTTCGGTTAAGTTTGCCCTGGAGCGTGGCATGACGCCGCTCAAGCATCATTTAATACCCCGCACTAAGGGATTTACGGCTAGCATGCCCACGCTGCGTGGCATCTGCCCGGTTATATATGACATTAACTTGGCATTTAAGGCCGATGAGAAGGTTTGTCATTATCCCTGTTATTCTTTGTATTTTCTCTATTCGCAAGCGCGCCTCTCTTTACAGGTGCCGCCCACAATGTTGTCCCTGCTTAATGGTCAAGGCGTCGAGCCTTATATGCTTATGCGACGCATTCCGCTGGAGCAAGTACCTGAGGGCGAGAAGGAGGCCGCCGAATGGCTGCAAAAGCTGTTCGTGGAGAAGGATCGCATAATTGATAGCTTCTATGAGACTGGCAGCTTTTTCGAGAAGTCTGGCGTTAAGGAGGTGCCATTCCAACTCTGTAAACCACGTCTCAGCAGTCTACTCAACTTTGTCGGCTGGGCGACCTATTCGTTGTCCTTAATTATCTATTACTTGATCACGTGCTTGCTGGCGTCAAATTGGACTGGTCTGATTACGGCTCTGTCTGTGCTTGCCATCTGTACGTATTCAAAGAACAGAAGTGATATTTTTCTACCAACTTATATGCCATTTTCTTATTTTACAGTTTATTGGTTAATGGGCGCTGCAATAACCAAAACACAAATCAGTAAAGGCTCCAACTATGGTTCGAAGAGCGCAAAATCAAGCGCACATTAATTTGTAATTATTTAAAAATTCGTTGTTTGTTAACGAATGTTTAGTCAATGAGCCAAGCTGATAATCTCACAATTATATCTACATATACAATTAACTTTTGATCGTGGATTTATGCCTGATACGTTTATCAGCCGTCCTTATCTCCAAGTTTTTGCTACAAAATGATTTTATGTTTTTCTTGGCTATAGGTGAGTTCAAGTTATCAGTTTGGTAATAAATTTAATAAATTATTAAATAAATAAGGCCGCACACTAGACATACACAAAGTTTAAAATGTATAATAATGCAAAAACAAATAATTAAATGATGCAACTACATTTTTAAGCTCGTTTTAAAAACTTCCACTAAAATAGATAACAAAGATTGTATCATCAGCTGACGTAGTATCGATTAAACGATACTATCGATATTTCAGTTAGAGCTGCCACCGCAACCTCTAGCCAAGACAGTAGAAATGCATCGAATATTACAATTATCGATAGTTTTCCAGTTCTACTCCCCATTTTTATAAAACGCCAAATGAAAATTAAAAAAAACTTCGTACCTTTAATTTAATGCAATAATATGTGCAATTTGAAGGTGAGTTAACAACAACTCACTATTTGGTGCTATATACGCAAACGGTACATACTCAAGTGAAAAGTGAAACGTAACACTGCCTCCAGTTTGCAGTTTGCTTTGTCATTTCTGGGAACGGGGGCTCGGGCGCTCTCCTGTAGGCTCAAGGACCGTCTGTTATATATGTGTATATATATATACGGAATGCTTGTCGCAGCACCGAGTTGTGGAAGTGTGCAAGGACTGCTGTTGGGGGCTGCAGGAAATAAAAGTGTCTTTGTTTGAAGTAAAAAGAAAGCAGACGGCGAGCTGATGACGTTGAACTACGTTCAAATTTCTCTCCATTGTGCCACTGCCAGTTATATATACAAGGTGCTATATAACTACAATTCGACATATATATGTGTGTGTGCCTTATTAAAAATCAAAATCATAATCATATGGTCAAGGAACTGCTTGGAGTTCCCAGTTCTCGCATATGCAGAAATGTACGTACATAGGTATGTGGCAAGCACACACATACACACTCGCACAGTGTATTAATACCAGCGTACTCGCAAGTGTATACAGCTATATATATATATTTCGTGCGTGCGTGTGTGTATGTGCGAGCTGTTGAACGACAGCTGACGTTGTTGGTGGTATCGGTATGGTATCGGTGCGGTATCGGTAATCGTAAAACAAGTTAAAAGCGCAACGTACTTCCTATGTACATACATACATACCTAAAGACATAATAGATGATAGTATGTTTGTATGTATTGATTCGAATGTTTTCCTTACATTTTTTATAGCATGCCGATTCAGGCGCCCTCATGGACAGACTTTCTCAACTGTCCCATCTGCTGCAATGAGTTCGAAGCCAGCCAGCGTGTGCCGATCAGCCTGGGCTGCGGGCACACAATATGCAAGCCCTGTCTGACCACGCTCTACAATCGGCAATGTCCCTACGATCAGGTAAGTTGGCCCCGAATCACAAAAGCAATGTATTTAACTCGTTTTATTTTAATTTAGACGCTTATTGTTACGGACATCGACAGTTTGCCGCTTAACTATGCGCTGCTGCAGCTGGTGGGCAATGGCAGTGGCGGTACAGGTGGTGGTGGCGCCGCCGAAGAGGAGCTGGCAGATCTGGCACCAAGTGTGCTTAAGTTGCAGCCGGAACAACTAAAATGCTACAAGCTGGGCAGAAAATGCATCGAAGAATTGGCGTTGCATTTAAAATCGTTTCTAAATCTGAACAGCAGCAATTTGCTGACCCGGCCCATGCAGCGCAAACTGGTCACGCTTGTCAACTGCCAGCTAATGGAGGAGGAGGGTCGCGTGCGTGCCTTGCGTGCTGCACGTTCCTTGGGCGAACGCACTGTCACCGAACTGATATTGCAGCATCAGAATCCGCAGCAGCTCAGCTCGAATCTTTGGGCAGCGGTACGGACCCGCGGCTGTCAATTCCTGGGACCCGCCATGCAAGAGGAGGTGCTGAAGCTTGTCTTGCTGGCGCTAGAAGAAGGCTCGGCGCTCTCACGAAAAGTACTGGTCATGTTTGTGGTGCAGCGGTTGGAGCCTCGCTTTCCTCAAGCGTCTAAGACGAGCATTGGTCATGTGGTGCAGCTGCTTTATCGTGCCAGCTGCTTTAAGGTGTCGAAGCGCGAAGCGGACTCCTCACTGATGCAGCTAAAGGAGGAGTTTCGCACTTATGACGCACTGAGACGCGAACACGATGCCCAGATTGTGCAGATTGCCACAGAGGCGGGACTGCGCATTGCGCCCGAGCAGTGGTCCTCGCTGCTGTATGGCGACATTACGCACAAGTCCCACATGCAGAGCATCATTGACAAGCTGCAGACACCGTCTGCATTTGCACAGTCCGTGCAGGAGCTGGTCATTGCGCTGCAGCGCACCAGCGATCCCGCCAAGCTGGCTCAGCTGCACAATCATTTGCAGTATTTGGCCGGCATTGATCCGTGCGCTGAGACGGCCAGCTGGGAGGATGTATCCAAGGCGCTGGACGCTGTAAAGCATGCCGTCATGGGTCTAGTACATTTCTTGCAGCATCACGGCATACGCAAGCCACAGGAGAACAGTCTAGCCGGTGGCTCAGCCAACAACAACAACACCAAGTACAAGATAAGTCTGTGCCGGGACCTCAATCATCGACGGGTCTGCCCACGAGGCGCCAGCTGCACATTTGCCCACTCGCAGGAGGAGGTGGAACGCTATCGCGCCCGCAACCGTGGCAAGCATATTAAATCATCCATGCCCATGGCAATGCCCAGTATACCACAAGGTGGCAAGAAGCCGCTGCCCCTGGGCAGCGAAGCGCCTGCACACACCGGCCCAATGATGCCCCCCATATCACCCATGCGCTATATGCAACCGCCAGCACAGCCGACCAGAGGTTTCCTCGAGTCCAATTGCAGCCTGCCGCCTGCAGCACACAACCTGCCCCCCAGCGGCGTCCATCCACAATTGCTGCGCGCACATCACAGTCCCATTGGTCGCCAGCAGCAGCAGCAGCAGCAGCATGCGGCACTCAATGGACTGCTGGCGCCACCGGCACCAGGACGCTATGAGCAACGTTTTAATTATGGCCCGGCGCCGGCTCCGCCACGCAGCAATGCCACGCGTGAGTATCCAGGCAATTCCCCGGCTCAGCCGCCGCAACGCAACCCACCGAACTACAACAACATCAGCAACAACAACAACAACAACAATATACACAACCACAACAAGAGCTTCTGCAGCATGCTTCCAACGGATGTTTATCATTCGCCCTACTTTGGCAACGAGGCCACGGGGAACAGCAAAGGCAACGCCGAGTTGCCAGCAGCCACAAAACTGGGCCATCCAGCTGCTGGCGGCAATCCGTGGGAGCATACATATATGCCACAAGCATTGGCAACGCTAGTGCCGCCGTCCAGCAAGTATCCCAGTCGAGTTATGTCCACAATTTTACCCGCAACAGCCGATACCTCATTTTATGAAAAGAAACCGCCGAGTAATAATGTTAATATTGATCTGGAAGTGGAGAGTGCAGCACATGCTGAATCCATGCCATTGTTTAGGCCCAACAACAACAACAACAACAGCAGCGGCAACAACAACAACAGCAGCAGCAACCACAACAACAACAATATCTCATTAATATTCTGGAATAACTCCAACAAAGATTCGGCCAACTTTGTGCGTTCCGACTCCATATTGGATGACGATGCATCAACCTCGGATGTGCCCACCGGCTCCTCCATGCACAGCCGCTACGGCCCTATTTGTCCCAAACGCTCGTCGAGTAACTGGCACAACTGGCCCATGGAGAGTGATCCAAACAATAAAAACGAGTTCCTCAGCGACAAAAGCACAACAGCCGGCGAGCTGAACTTTGCAGGATTTGAGCCGAAGCCAGTCTACAAGCCGGAGCACAATGACAACCTCAATGTCAATGCCAATAAGGTAAGTTGTAGCGTTTTTAGTCCCAAATGGTTTTAAATTGGAGCCTTCACAGAACTCAGCTGGACGTGATAGTGTGTACATTTGGAACAACGATCTGAATGCGAATGCAACAAGCCCCTCAAGCAATTATTGGAGCAACAGCAGCGAGCCAGCAGGGTCCCACAACGAAAGACTGAAGCAGCTGGATGGCAAGCCGATGCTGCTCTCCGAGGACAGTTTGGAGGGTGGCATCGATAGCGGCATGATGAGCGAGCTGGAAAAGAATCTAGTTGACATTGTCGAGGTCTGGTCGAATCCGGATGATAGCGGCATAAAGCTGGACTAAGGTCAGACTAAGGATAACAACGTTCGATCGAGTGGAAGCATAATGCAATCATTTTTATCAAAATGTACCCTGGTGGACATTTTACAGGTTTGTACACCGCACAGCTTAAAATTCTAGAATTTCAAGTAACTAATCCTAGCAAATAGTTAAAGTTTGATCATTAATCGATCGGTCCAAGAAGCAGATAAGCAAAAGAAGAAGAAGACGAAGAAGAAAATAACAAATTTGGGTAGGGGAAATTAGAATTTATTATGTAATTATTTAATTGTCTATTTAAAGTGTTGTCGAGCTCTATATATATATATATACATATATAGATCTATATGTCGCATATATATGTTCATTGTTCTATATTGAATTCATGTTCGGGCCAACCGAACTAGTCCGTGTTACGTTTTATTTCGGGTTTAAAATTGATCAGTTAAAGAAAGGAAAGAAGGAAGTTGTTCTACTCGTACATATTGTATAGAATACTTGATGTCTAAACTAGCCACGATCCTTTAGCACAACAATAATATAGATCTAGTTTATAGATATTCAAATTGCTAACAAATTAATGAAAATTATGTACATACATAATTGCCGTAGGTGTTGGGTAGTTGCTCCCCAAAAAAAAAAGATAAATGATAAATGAAAAGATAAAACAGCAGGAAAGGTTCACAAAGTCCGTTAAATGATAAAATCTGGTAAGGGAAAAAGATGTTGAAGCAAGTTTAAAGAGCACTCGACCTGAACTCTATAATGGGTTAAAAGTTTGCACTAGAATTGAATGCCAAAATGCTAAAAACCATCTGTAATTGTTAGACCCAGCTGCATAATGCTGATAATGTATGTAGTTCGAGGTCGGCTCCTGATTTTTATATGGGCAATATATATACGGAATGAATAGGCGTGACAGCTGCTCCTATCAACAATATTGTGTGTTTTGTTTTTGTAACGTTTTTTTTTTTTACATTTTTTTTAAATTATTATCTGTGTATTTGAAATCGAACCGCTATTTTTATATATACACCTAAAAGAGAGTTATATATGAAAAGATATAAGATATGTATATGTACTAGAAAGTTGGGATTTAAGTGTAACCCGCACCTAGGGGGAGGGGAAGGGGAGGGAGGGAGGGGGGGTGGACCCGCATACTTTTGATAATTTATATGTATGTGTGGATGAATGTTTATATTTCTTAAAGAAATTTTAATAACGCTATTGTGCGATGTTGTTAACTATTGTACTATATTATTAAATTTATTGAAAATAAATTAAAATCATGTCCCTATACGTTGTACTCGTTGAACTGTATACTTGCAGCCCTACTATATACTAAACAAATATATTAACGATATATATAGTATATATATATATCTATATATACTATGATTAATGCGCGCGCTCTACTACGTATGTAATACATGCGTTAATATTTTAATTGATATATTAATATTATATATTAATATCAGATGAATCCACGTTTTGCTTGAAGACTTTTTGATTCTAATGCTAACTCAAAATGACTTTTATATATATTTTAAAACAAAAGTCAAAAACCTATCAATCCTACTATCATATACATATAATAGAGCAAAAATAAAGCAGATCGAACGTATACTAAATTCAACTGATCCGATCTGATTGAAAATGTGAATGTGTTATTAAACCGTTGATTAAAATTATAAAACAAATTTGAAAACTATAAGAGAATCCTATGTATATTTAATTATCTCAATTGTTAATGGAAAACATACAAGAGACACAGAGTTCTGTTCTCTTTAGTTAATGCAAGCAATACATACATATGTATTTTTGTTATTTATTAAAATGATATTGTATGTATATGCCAGAAGAAGAAGAAGATGAATAATATGTACCTATGTATGTATTTCCTACATATGTTCAGTAATCGACGCATTAAATAATGTATTATGTAATAAGCAAAGAATTACTGAAAATTGAAACGATCGATATATATATATATGTGAAAACGAATGAGATTTGTAATATTTATATGTAAAGTTCGCTAACCGTTTTGGGTAGAGCTTCATCTCAAGTTCCGCTTAATTTGTGAGTCTCGTTAAGTGCTGTAAAACGATCCACGATCCGCGAAACACGATCCCACCCCGATCCCAGATCCTTTTATCTTTAATCTTTAAAAACCCGCAACCGCTGCGCCAGTCTGTGAAATCCTATTGCGTACTTAAGACACCACCACGTGGGTGGGCAAACGGGAGAATTGTGGTGCAGTTTTAGTCTAAACCCAATGGGTTCATAACTGTGTTGTTGAGTTGAGCTTTTTGTAATCTTATAAATCTATTTTATGTACTTGGAATTCGATCAAAGCAAATGCGGATTTCGAATTCCAAGCGCAAATCATCTAAATTTTCTATATATATATATATATACACACACTATACATATTATATGTATTATATTTAATACACGTATTTTTTGTATTATTACTAAATGTTAATTTTTAAGTTATTTCAATTAACCCTCCCAAAAAAAAAAAACCACAAAAAAACAATTTATTTATTTTATTTTGCCAATAAATTTTTCAATTAAATTTCAGTTTTGTTTTTAATTAAGTTTATATTGAAATGATATATGTTATATCTTAAACGTGTGCAACATATCAGAGTCGATTTACTCGCAGCAAATTGAAACTTAGAAACTTACACGATACCACCACCCACTAAAAGAAAAAAACAAAAACAAAAACGAAATACCACCCGAAGTTAACTATGGTTAAGTAAACAGTAACTAGTTATGGACAATCGACCTAAAGTTCTGAGACACATTCTCAACTCAAGTTATATATATACTATATAGAAATATATTAATATTAGAATACTTACAAATTATAAATGTATATAGAGATATGCCTATCTATTTGATATAGACGCTTCTGTTCCTTGTGACTAGGTTTAGTGAAGTTCAACAAAATAACGAATAGTACTCACGAATGTCTGAATACATTCGAATACCAAATAGCTGGCAATAGTTTACTCGAAGTCTCTGTGTAATAGATACATTGTTGATTAAATACAAGTGCTTCATAACCAGGCGCTTCTTTCAATTGGCCAAGTGACTTACAATAGTTTATATCTCTCGTTAACACACAAATATCTCTTCCATCCTAACGCATCAAATGTGTTAAGGCGCGGACAATACCAAAACAACCAAAAGAAAAAGCAACATTTTCATGCTTCTCCAGATGCCCAGCTCTACAGATAGGAAACCAAGTGAAGGAGGAATACAAGAAAATGTCCACTCGAACGTATTTGAATATGTATGTACAAAAATGATATTCAGCGATGAGAAAAAATTTGTGTTATTTGTTGGAGATTCTTAAATTGTGATGATGTGAAATTAACAGTTAACATATGAACTACTCCCAGTTTAATGGGAACAAACAAATGTCTTTATATTTCCATAGATATGTACTTATTATTATAATA
The DNA here is from genome assembly GCF_035044405.1 of Drosophila montana. Lineage (NCBI taxonomy): Eukaryota > Metazoa > Arthropoda > Insecta > Diptera > Drosophilidae > Drosophila > Drosophila montana. The sequence continues at coordinate 720,277 of NW_026996406.1, forward strand.
ATAATCTTAACTAACAACTAATGTATACACACACAATTATGCATACATACGAGCTAAATAACCGAACTTAACAAAAATAGTAAAACTAATTCAATCAAATCAAATATTGTTTCAAATTTTATCTACAATATATATCACTGGCACAGTCTTGTATCTGACAGATACTTTAGATACTTTTCGTGCCAGAGTCCTCAAAAATTGTTGGCAACATCAACTCAATTATGTATGTACTTTTTATGTGTGCTGAATTTTCTTCAAAATTCATTATAAATGTATTAGAAATTGAAAGAAAACAAAAAACAAAAACCATTTAATGTGTGTGTGAGAATTCTCAATAAAGGTTATTAAACGATTTTGTGCTTGAATATAATCTTAATCTTCCTTTTTGCAGAAGCCATTCCAATTTATGGAAAGCTCTTAAATTTACAAAATATTCTGGAAATTATCATTCGAGTCTTTACCTTAAGATATTAAATTTGAAGCTAATTAAAGTTCTTTTAAATCTTCGCTTTTATTATGTCTTAAGCTAAGTCTACATCTTCAACTTCTGATTATGAAAGATCATATATTATTACTGAAGATTTTGTTTAGATTTTAGTTTTTAGCAACATTATTTATCTATTTATTTAATGCATTTAATCTTTTTTAAAATTTGTATGTACTGAAAAAGTATCAGTATATAAATGGAATATATATTCCATATGAAGATTTGGTTTAGAAATCAGTTTTTAGCAAAATTAATTATTTATTTATTTAATGCAATTAATCTGTATTAAAACTTTTATGTGGGGTGAAAGATTATCAGTATATAAATAATATATTATTTATATATTTTATATATAATAAAGTCAAATGCCAACGATTTCTTTTAATTTGTCTCCCCATAAGCTCAATTTAAATTTTCGCTTTAAGCTAATGTCATTTGAGCATAGTCGCACCATCAATTGTGGTTTGACTGGGCTTCTGTGGTTGATTATGAGAGAGATCTGAAAAGGTATCAGGTGGAGGAGAGGTTAGCGCAATTAACAAGTCTAGAAGTTGATAAAAAATTAACCGTATTTTATTCCGCTGAAATGCACTTTAAGCCCAGTTAACAAAAAGATTTGCTGTTGGTGATATTTTTTAATCTTGAAGCACAGGCTTCCACATGACGGGCATGTCTAGTTCCTCCATTTCGCCCACGTCCAGCTTCCAGACGCTGCCATTTTGGCCCTGTTCGATGACCTTGACCATATTTCTGGCACAGACCTCCGGTGGCTGACGCTTTACCTTGGGTATAATTTTTCTCATCGGTGTCTCAAACGAAAATGTTGTCTTGTCCAGCATATCAGCCAGCAGGGGCGTGTCCGTGAAGCCCGGACAGATGGTGATAAAGCCGACGCCAGTGCGTGCATAGTAAGCGGGATCCTGTCAAGAAATTGAGGATTAGTAAGCAGTTGGAGTGTGAATTTCTCGATACGCACCGCCAGTCCACGTGTGAATGCGGTGACGCCATGCTTGGCCGCCGAATAGATGGCCATCGCTGGGGTAGGCTGCAGCCCAGCCACGGATGAGATGTTTACCAAGAGTCCGCCCCGGCCGCCCTTGGTCTGATCCATGTGCTCCAAGGCCAACAAAGAGCTGTTGATCAAGCCCAGCTGGAATGAAATGTAATGACCGTCTGCACCACCAATTAAAGGCACTTGGCGTACCCACCAGATTGATTTGTATGGTCAGCTCCACGAAGTGGTCGTTCATCAGGCCCATGCCATTGACGACCAGATCAAAGTGTTGCAAACGTGCGGCGGCCGCTTTGTAGGCAGCCTCGAGCTCTGGTTTTTGGGTTATGTCCACTTTTTGGTAGAAGATCTCGGTACTTGGATACTTTGCCTGCCAATCCCCCAAGAGCTGCCCATTCAGCGCCAGATCGAATACGGCCAACGCCTATAAAGTCAACCAAAAGTCGATCAGCCCAAATTGAAAACTCGTCTCAGCCAGAAGCAGAACCTAACCTTCAGCTGGCGTTCGAGCAGCTCTGCGCACACTTTTTGGCCAATTCCGCCAAAGCCACCGAGGTAAACCACATTTTTACCAGCCAAGTCCATTTTCGCTTTAATAATTCAACTTGTTCTCGGTCCGACGTTTGGTTTTCAACTGATCGCAGATCAGGCGACTACCCCGAGTCATTGATCGCTTGCACTGTTTATCAGTCCGTGTTGGTGCAATTATCAGCGGCGACACAAGTCTCTTCTGATACCCTGTATTTATATATATTTATTTAAATTAATTTAACATCTGGAAGAGGGCGTGCTTTTTTAATCTCATACATTCTATATATAACAGAGTTCGCAAATAACAGTCGGGTTGTCTGCAAAATAACAGTTTTTGTCGGACAGCATGAATAAGGGAGAAAGAAAACACACAAAGTTCTGTTTCTCTAGGCACGAGCCATTGCGCGTCGACGCACTGATACCCTTATTTATATTAATGGTGTATAATGTTTAAAGAAACTTATTATTTTTGATTGTAATAATAGTTGCACAGTTAATACGAAATTATATTTTAATTAGACATTGGATACAAATTGTATGTGAGAAGGTTTGTGCTATTTAGTTACAGCGCTGATCAATAGTTAAAATAGCCTATTTGGAGAAAGGGTGCTTTGCAAAATCATACAAGAAGAAGAAGACATGACTTTGGGACTTTGCGAATTATAGGCATAGCGGTGCTTAGAAACCACAACAATGAGTTAGAAGAGTGCAGAAGCTAAGATCATAGGCTGTAGCCTCAAACCAAAAAGGGATAACAGTCTTTCGATTCAAACTGAATTAAATTTCAATTTTGTTATTCATGAAAGATATTTGCATTGAGAATATAAAGCTGGCAAGCAAAGATAAACAGATCCCGAGGATCTCGGCCATATCTTTAAGGATCCGCTTGTCATCTCAATTTAGGATGTATAGGTAATCAGGTTACAGGGTATCCGTTAGTCTGTTTATGTACTCTTGTTCAGATGTGGGTGTGATTATCAAGAGTTCAGTGCCTTCCACTGTGGAGCATTAACTTCTCTGCAGGAAATGAGTAATAAAAGTTAATATAAAGATATCACAGCATCTACTTCGAGGGTTGAGGACCCCCGTCTAGATTTTCAAAATGTTAATCTTGGTGCTCCAACAATAAACTTTGACCAATTTTATCTATATGACATAATCATATGTTAGCCCACTTCTTGAGATAAACAATGGAAGAGGTATCTCTAAAGATGAGCGACATGGACTTCTTTCATTTGTGATCAAATTTTATTAATATTATTATTAGCAGCATGTTGTCTAGTTATAAACTATCAACCTAACCTCTATGTTCTTACCACTGGCTGCTATTATCTTCCTCTAAAATAGCCCCACATCGCCTAGGATTTGAACCCGGATCCTTCATGTTTGTTTGCCTGGTCACTTTCAGCAAAGGGACTGTCATTCCCTTGTGCTGAACCCCAAACAAATTTAGTTCGGAGACATCTACTTGGAAAATTGTATCGGGGTCTCAGGCAATGAACAAGAAAAGATGCCGGTTCAAATCACAGGCTAAAGTACAGATGTTAAGGTCTTTAAGCCGAAGGTCTAGGGCTATGTAAAGTGTTCGATTCATGGGTATACGAATAATAATTATAATTTTTATTCTCAGTAACATTTGTTAGGCCAAAGTCTTGCTTTCATTTTCTACGGCTATAAAGGCGTCATATATTTTTTCTTATCAGTAATCTAATCGCTTTGCATCTGGCAGTAAACAAAGTGCTGAGCACTCCAAATGTGAAGAACATAAGCACTATTTGGGTTAATTTAATGGATTGATCTCACTTGGGTGGCGCTCACCGGAACTCAACTATGCGAATGGGAAGCCCCACGCGGCGTCGTAAGTGCGTGGGCCAATTGCGCAATCGGCTCGGCTGTATCCGTATCCATGTGCAGGCAATATCAATATTAAGTTCACTATTACAAAACAGCCAAAGCCAAAGCCGCTGCAGCTGGTGGTTTGTAAGCCGATCCGCTGGAGACGCGATTTTGGAGGTCAGGCGCAGATTTTGCCGCCTTGGGTTACACACATCGGTGGGCATTCATGGCTGCTATAAATAATCACAACGTGGCCACAGCAGCAACAGTTCCACATAGCCAACTACCTTGACTAGCTCGCCAGGATGCAGTGCTTCATTTGGTTCATAGGCACAGCCGCGTTGTGGAGCGTCGCAGCGGGCGCTAAGTCGAGACCCATTCTTGGCATCGCCCCGCGTGGCTATCAGGAGCAGGATACGGCGCGTGCCTTCTACTCGTACGGCTACAGCGATGAGAATGCGGCGCGAGCGGAGTACACAGCACGCGATGGCTCCTCGCGCGGCTTCTACTCGTATGTGGACGCCAATGGCAAGCTGCAGACGGTCAAGTACGAGGCGGGCGGTCGGCAGGGCTTCAAGGCGGAGGCCAGCAATCTGCCCAAGCAGCCCGTCGACGACAAGAAGCCGGTGACGGACACGGCGGAGGTGCAGCAGGCGCGCCAGGCACATCTCAGCGCCATACGCGAGGCACAGGACAGGGAGCGGGCGGTGGCGGAACGGGCGCAGCAAAACGAGGAGCAGCCGCTAAGCGACGAGGATGCGGACATACTGGAACGTGTGCGCGCAGAGCTGACAGCCATGCTGGCGGAGCGGCAGCGAGGCGAGGAAGATCGCGAAGCCGACGCCGCAAGCGAGGCTGCAAATCAGGCGGAGAACAGGGAAAGGGAGCGGGAAAGGGAGCGGGAACGGGAACGGGTGCGGGATCAGGAACAGGCACGCCCACGTGATTCCAACGATCTGCGGCTGCGCACGGTCTACCGCCTGGCAGACATCAGTTCCAGCAGCTACCTGAAGCTAAGCGATCTCGAGGATCGTCTGGGTAACACCTATTATTCCTACGTCTCGCCCGATGCCAAATACAGCGTGACCACGCCCACCGAGCTGAGAAGCTTGCGTCCCGTGGCGCTCAGTCGCAGCCTCGTTTTGAGCAAGCGGAACTAGAGATGTCTATGGAAGATTTGTTGAATCCTGGTTGGAATTAAGTTGAACGTACTCTTAAGAATAAATGCATTCTGTGCACCATAGTGCCAAATCCTTGGACTTGTAGCAGCATCAAGGCGGGGGATTTGAGAGTGCGGATGTGGACCCTCAAATATCCTATATTGACATAGGTCAAAACTTTCCACTCTCATAACTCGTTCAAAACTTAACCGATTTTCATAAAATTTGGCTTTTTGTTCATGGTTTGGCCTGTAAATCAATTTGGCATCCAAAACTAAGAACATTATTTTTGGTCAAAATTCATGTGATGAAATGGTTCCCTCAAATATCTTATATAGTCATAGGTCGCAATTTCCCACCCCCATAACTTGGTCAAATCTCATCCGATTTTCATAAAGTTTGGCTTTTTGTTAATGGTTTAGCCTCTTAATAAATGTGGCATCTAAATCTGGCAACATTATTTTTGGTCGAAATTCATATAAAAATAGTACCCTCAAATATCCTATATAGACATAGGTCGAAATTTCCCACCCTCATAACATGGTCAAAACTTAACCGATTTTCATAAAGTTTGGCTTTTTGTTTATGGTTTGAATAATGTATCTCTTATTTCATGGCTCTAGAATAAAATATGGGAGTATTTTTTTGGTCCGGATTCATGTACAATTTTACCCTCTTAAATCCTATATAGACATAGGTCATAACTCGCTCAAAACTCAACCGATTTTCATAATGTTTAGCTTTTTGCTCATGGTTTTGCATCTAGATTAATTTTGTATCCAAATCTGGCAACATTATTTTTGGTCGAAACTCACCTCAAATATCTTATATAGACATAGGTCGAAATTTCCAACTCCCATATTTTGGTCAAAACACAACCGATTTTAACAAATGGAAAGGAGGCTTCATAAATTCATTAGGTGGTTAGGGACTTTGTCCCGGAGGACGGTTATTAACTTAATATTCTAAGTGTGTAAATCCTTTTAAATCCTGCCAAATTGGCTGACTACAGCTCTAAAACTGTGGGAGACATTGATTTTTACAATGCATCCAAGTAAACATGAGCTAATATCAAAACAAATATACTCCTTTTCATTTTGCGAACAGGGTATATTAAAATTTTAGAGCTTTTACGTTTTATCAAGTCTGTGAACCCATCAAGAAATTTGGGTGGATCGGTTGACAGTTGAAAGTAATGCTCTTCAGGTAGAAAGTTGTGCCAAGTCAATCGAGAGAGAATATTTTGAGAGTCTTCTCTTGCTTCGACTTGCTTTGTTCCCTTTCCCAACCAAGAAACAATAGATATTACTTATTTTTATACCCTGAACTCATTGAGAATGGGTAAAAAGGGTATAATGTATTTGAGGAAATGTATTTAACAGGCAGATGGAAGCATCTCCGACCCCATAAAGTATATACATATTCTTGATCAGCATCAACAGCCGAGTCTATCTAGCCATGTCCGTCTTTCTGTCCGTCCATCCGTCTGTCTGTCCGTATGTATGAACTCAAGGATCTCAGAGCCTATAAGAGCTAGAGACTTGAAATTTTGAACGTAGGTTCTCCTAGTGCCCGCGCAGTAACGTTTGTTTCCGATAACCGATAACTTGCCCCGTGTCCAAGTAATCGATAAATATCGATATCGAAGTTCTGTTTTTTGAGCAAATTTGCTAAATAATAAGAGACTAGTTTTTTTTCCAAAATTTAATTTTTATTGTTTAACAGAAACCAAAACAAGAGAATCAAACGTTTGCGACATTGGAGCTCAAGCCACTGGCAGATAGTCACGCGCGGGCGAGCCAGCCTTCAGCAGGGAGTTGTACTTGTAAATGTAGCCACTCGCGGGCTGGTAGACATAAAGTGGCTGCGACAGAATGTTGTGACTGTGCCCAGCTGCAGATTTGGTCGTGGTCGCGACCTTGTTCAGCTGATTGCGCAACTTCTCCGCCTCGAAGCGCTTGAAGAAGGCAACTTTGGCGGCGGCCACCTCGGGCGTATCCTGTACAGTGCCGCTCAAACCGTCGCCGCCAGCCAGACGCAGCTTGGCCTCCGCATGGGCAGCCAGATGCTGGGCACGCAGCGCAGCCACCTCGGCTGTCTCCTCGTTGGGTCGCAGCTGCTGCTGCTGCTGCTGCAGGCTGCTGGCCGTGACGCGAAAGCCATTGGCATCCGCCTGATAGTTGACCGTCTGCTGCTCGCCCCTGGCATCCACATAGGAGTAGGAGCCGTGTGTGACGCCATCCGCTGTGCGTGTCTCGTGCTTGGAGTAGAGCGGCGCCGTATATCCGTAGGCATACTGTCCATGCTCATCCTGGCTGTGGTATTGGCTGAAGGTGCCCGCCGCCGGCGGAGCGCCATAATCCAGCAGGGCTGCCGAGCGCGCCAGTGTGGCTCCCAGAAGCAGGCAAAGATTAAGACAGAAGCTGATCGAGTGCATCTTTTCTTCTTTTTTTATGTGTATTTTTTTGGTGGGTTTCTTGTGTGGCGCTGCTAGTGTCGTGGACTAGTACTCGCTCCAGAGAACTCTGTGCGTGACGATGGCGCGATTCTGCTTTTTATAGGCAACCGGCGAGGCGAGGCGAGGCGAGGCGCCTCCTTGGCTCAGAGCGCGACGCAGTTGCCAAAAATTTGCAATATCGTGCGTTCTTCGGGAAGGTCGTCCAGTTTACTTTCATATTCCCTGTTTGTTGTTGTCTGTTTGTTGTTGCAAGCTGGCGCTCTTCCTCTTGGCTCTGTTTGTACATAAATATTTTGTCGATTTCAACAAGTTGAGCATAAATTTGTACACAAAAGCCGCAATTTGTTTTCATCTGTCAGTGGACAGGGGACGCGCTGCCCCAGCGCAAACCCAAGAACTTAATCAGGCCAGCTCTTGTCTCTCTCTCTCTCTGTCTCTCTGTGTGTCCTAAGGTCAAGGAACCATCTGTGGCTACCTTTTGATATGTTGTTTATGCCGCTATTAAATTTAATTGAAATCAAAATTCGCAATGCTGTTTGGATGAGCTGCTAAAAGGCCTCCGAAGTAAACACGCACAGCGGGTTTCTTACTCAATGGACGCGGATATTGACGAATTAACAGCTGCTGACAGAGTGGAAAACCAAAAGGTAGCCGAAGAGCACGTCTTCTCAAATTAACTACCGATATTATAAACAGCAAAATAAAGGAACTAGATGGGACATCTGATCATAAGATCTCGAACTAAACACACAATCATTACCTAACTGGATCTTTGTTGGAAGCAGTCGAGAGGAATCCTGGCTTGTTCCTTGTTTTCGTGGATATCAAGAGATCCCATTTGGATGCCTATCACAGCTCGTCCTGAGCTAATCAACGCACTGCCTCGTACGGAGCTAGGAAGCTGATATTTGTACTGTGGTGAAAATGTGCGCTGAAATTCCACCCGCAAGCGTGAAAAAATCGTGAAAAACAGTTGCTTAAAACTTTTTTGTTTACCATTCGATTCGCTTGGAACTCACTTTCAAAGATATTTGTGAAAATTGAACTCATTTTCAAAGATATTTGTGAAAATTCCTTTGAGAAGTGTTTCACACTTTCCGCCAAATCCACCCGCTTGGGTGAATATGGAGGTCAATGTTTGTTTGAGTGAAATTTAAATGTTCGGGCTTTTTGCTTGTTTTATTTTGTGTAGTATAAAGTTGTTGCACTTTTAAGTGTCTCAATCGATAGGCGTAAAATATAATAATATTAAACTTCTCACGAGCGGAAAATGGGTGGAAAAGAAATATGTAAACCTTAACCCGGCCAAAGGCTTAGGAAGAAGGAAAAGTTTCCTCCCACAGCATCCAGATCTTTAAAAGAAATTGGTCAAACTACAAGCTGTTTAGTCTCAAATCTCTTTATTAGCTCTCGGCTAGATTACAAAGTTCCGTTTTAATAGTAGTAGTAGCGTGGAATGGTGTAGCCATAGACCGACTGCACGGGCAGAATGACATGGGAGCTGCGGGCAACTGGAGCCGAGCGAGCGCTAAGGAGCTCGTTGCGCAGCTTCTCGGAGGCGACACGCTTCAGGTGAATGGACTTGGCAGCGGCCACCTCGGCTGTGTCGGCAACGGGAACAGGCAGGTCCAGATCTGTTGGTTGGCTGTTGGACTGCTGAGCCTGCGCCAGACGCAGTCGAGCCGCCTCATGAGCCGCCAAATGGCTCTGACCGGCGGCGGCAACTTCGACGGCGTCAGCTGAATTGTCGGCAGCAGCGGCAGCTGCAGCAGTGGAAATGTCTGAGCCGGCGCTGCGGGCGTCGCCAGCTGGCGAGCTTGGCGCACGAAAGTGCCGCTGCGGCAAATTGGTGGCTGCCACATGGAAACCCTTCGCATCGGCCGTATAGTCAACAGTTTGCAGCTTGCCCGCGGCATCGCGATAGCTGTAGCTGCCGCGCGTGATCCCATCGAGGCTGCGCACCTCCTGCTTGCTGGAATGCGGCTCGGCATAGCCGTAGGCATACTGCCCAAGCACATCCTGCGTCATATACTGCTGCTGTGTGGGCGTAACCAGAGCGGAGCCCTGCGCCGTATACACATACGGATAGTTGGCATACAGCGCCATGCCCTGAGCCAGCGCCAAGCTGCAGGCGATCAGCGTGACCAATAGAAATTGCATGTTGACTTTTGTAGTTTGTAGTTGGAGTCGGAGCTGGAGCTGGAGCTGGGTGTGTGTTGTTACTGCATTTGGCTAGCTAGTGCCGCGTCCTTTTATACCAAAAATGTTGCACGTTCTGCAGGTTCTGGTTCTCGTCCGCATGTGGCCTCCCCCTCCCCCACCCCCCTGCTCGTAACGAGCTGAGGAACAACTGACGTCTGTCCACTTGCATCTGGCTGTGATCGTTAACGGCAACTGCAACCAACTGTGGCTTAATTGTGGCCAGGGCTTAATGACTGCACATGTGGATAGCATCTAAAGAGGCACAACACTTTAGACCTAGGCCAAAACAGTTTCTTATCGCAGCAGAGTTGAGGCTGTGGAGGAAGCGAGATCAAGGCCACGACCACGAACTGGAGGAACGCATCTGTGCAGGACAAGACAAATGTAAACCATATTCAATTGTTATACCCTGTGGCCAAACCAGGTGAGTGAAAGCGGGCATGCCAAGCTGGGGGTAAGGTATGTAAGCGACAAAAGAAGGGTTTATTTATTGAATATAAAATATATTTATTAATTTATATGAAATTTCTAATCTTTATATATGTCAGCCAGAAAAGAACTAATTTCATGAAAAGTTCAAAATTTAATACAAGCTATAGAATATGACATATCGAAGTCGTGCCCAACTGTAAGGATTTATAGCTATATCTGACTATGATTTCTTTAACAACTTAAAAGTTGTTAGTCGTTCCTATGGAAGCTATTTGATAAGATAAGTAAGCCCATCTGTCGAACCTTGACATATGTAAGACCTGCAAGTATGCCAAGTTTCAGCAAGATAAGTTGCAAGCTGATAGAGGCCTTTTCCTGATCAAGAATATCTATACTTTATATATACTGTAGAGCGTCGGAATGTCGAAATTTCGTGATAAAATAAAAATAAATAACACTGAAAAGTATGGAAACAAGGTAAGGTCACTGCGGAGTATATATATGTATATATATAAGTCAGATCTTTTTATCGGATACATAATAATCCATCTCTTAACTATTTTAAAAGTTCCGACTGTAAACACAGCTATTACATCTCACTGCACTCTGGTATAGCCTTTTTATTTTGGATAAAAAATAATTAATCCTTATTTGTATTATAAACAAATTTTTGGTTTTTGATATTCTCTAAACTAAAGTATATTCATGGTTTTTGTGCAGGGTAGTTGTTGGTACGGCAGGATAATACGGGAGGCTTTTGTGTATCACAAGCTGTTGAAATTTCTTAAGCATTCAGGGTAGAAAGTTTTGAAAATCTTCACAACCATAGCTAGTAAATAGTCTATATTTAAAGTCTGCAAAGATCTTATAACATCTGTTTTTATTTATTTATTTCATTTTATATTTTATTATTTTTATTTTATTTATTTTTCTTTCTTTATTGAAATTATTTGTATTTTATTTATTTTTACTATTTTTGTCGACATTGACATTTCTTTTACTTTTTACTTTTACTTTTACTTTTCAAACAGGGTATCTGCTAGTCAGGCAAGCTTACTTGCTGTCACTGTTATTGTTATTGCTGTTGCCGCATTCAAGTGGCATTTTGTGTCCGTCTTTAACTGCAACTGCAACTGCAACTGCAACTGCGACTGCTGTAACTGATTTAAGATGCGGCTCGCGTTGCCTTTTCCAAACAGAGGGCCGCAACGGCATTTCAAGGTGAGTGAAGGCCAAGGGCCACATTTGTCCAGCTCGGGCCGCGCTTCAGGCCTGGCCTGGCCAAGGCCTTAATCGCCGCAATCCCAAATTGGAATTTGGTTTTATTTTTAGCCACATTATCCGGCCACGCATCGCAGCGCAGCGCAGCGCAGCGCAGCGCAAGTCGAGCGTCTGATTAGGATTGATAGCATTGGCCAAATAGAGTCATACTCGGGAGTTGCCCTTGACTCTGCGGCTATTTACAGCTCACAGCTGGATTGATAAGTGCATTTTAATATCGTCGTCTCTCTCTCTCTCTCCAGCCCAGCTTCACACTTGCTCTCAATCAAAGTCCAGAGCTGCGGCCCCATAATTTGCCAGAATGGCCACCTTAATGATCTTGTTAGTCCAAGTGCCTCAGTGCCCCGGCCTGGCCTGGACGTCTTTTGTGGCCAGTTGTCCAATTCACTTTAAATTCCTGTCTCCAACTGGAACAGCTTTGGCTTCGGTTGTTTGCTTTGCAAATTCCTGGCCGCAACTGGAGCTCCGCTCTGGCATCCATTTGATTTTGTCGTGGGCCGTCGCCGCGCTGATTTGTGCATCATTAGGTCTAGAAATTCAGGGCTAATTACTTATCAGCCGGGACACACCTTCGCGTAGCCGGTTTTGCTTTGATTAAGTCAACTTTGCTTGCGCTGTGCTTTGTTTTGCTATACTCTTATTGGAGGGTATTATAAATTTAACAGAAAGTATGTTGTGCATATTTCTCAACTTTATTTATGTATACTGAGAAAACTGGGTACATTTGCATAGTTTTTATTATTTTTTTATATTATTAAATTCTTTTTACTATAAAGTCGAATTAGAAGTCAAATGTGGAGACAATTCTTCGATAATTGAATTGTTATTTAAGAACAAATTTTCTTTTAGGCAAATTTCTTATAGAAGAATGAGTCCTACAGTTCGATAAGGTCTACTATAATATTAAGCTACCATTTAACAAAACACTTGTCGCTTTGGTATTTGTGCTAAAATCGTGTTTTTTTCTAATACTGTTTTATGATATTTTGTGTCAAGATAAGTGTGCAGTAATATAATTAGTTACCTGAAAATGTATTCAATCTTTGGCAGCCCATATCAACATTTTATGCCCAAGATAACCTAATCAAATGCGAAGCAGACACCTCTGACATCATATAAAGAATATATATGGTATATATCTGTATTCTTGAAAAATATTAACAGCTGAGCAGATAAATAAACATTTTCGTCTGTTTGTTTCCATGCAAACTACTCTCTCACTCTTAAAATGCATAAACTTAATTTGGAACCGGATCGAAAAATTATATCATGTATCTAACATAGAAGTTGTTGTTTGAAAATTTAGTCTTTATATGAAAATTCTTTTGAAAAGATATCTATCTTAATCAAAAGTTGACAATTATTAGCTTTATTATGCTCCTCAGAAATTACGAAAAATCGTAGTTGAATCGGTTCACTATATCATATAGCTACCATAGCAATGATTGCCCCAAATTTAGTTTTTGTTTGAAAAACTTTTTTGTTTTTCAAGGTAACTAAACTGGAAATTTACTAGTTTATTGTACTCCCTGCAAATAAACATAATCTTAGCACTATATAGTTAAGCTGCCATCGAAATTAACGACCAAAATTTAGTTTTTATTTGAAAAACTTTTTTGTTTTTCAAGATATCTTAACCAAACTCAGGAATTAGGCACATTATTATGCTTTTAAGCTGCAACCGAAATCTCTTTACTATCGGACTGATATATCCTTAGTTCTATGGGAACAATCGATCTAGAATGGGGTTATTTATAAGAACTTCATTATATGGCTAAGTATATATGTATGTATTTGGAGTGTCAGGGTAACTAAACTTCGGCAATTCGCAGCTAACAATTTCCTCTTGTTTTTTAACGTTCTTTCGCCTGATTTTGTTGTCGTTTCTGCCCTGTATGACGCCATCGCAGGCCTTTGGCCACAATAGTAGCCAATTATGTGAGTGACAGGCCGCATATAAATCACGGTCCCATTCGGAGGTTAGACTGTGTATTAAACTAAACAAATTTTGTTGCTTAGACAGCGGCATAGGTAAACACGCTTAAGGTGTTTGATTAACTTTTCCTGCTGCTTAATTTCCCATATATTCCAGGTTCAAAAAACTCATTTTTTCCGTCCGAAAACCAAAACTATTTTTGGTCTAGTAATCGTTGGAACTCACACAAAAAGTCATTTGCATATGAAAAACATACGAGACCTTTGCCACTGTCATCGAGTGAGTAGCTGCCCTCCCTCCCCCCCCAACTATGAGCTCATTCGGTTAGTTAGCACAGGTTGAGCCCCGCCTCTTTCAGCATAATAACGCCCTTCCCCCCTCCCACCCCACCCCTTCGATCTAAGTGCGTCTCGCACTTGTTGTGTTTTGTTTGTTGTCAAATTTCACGCATCGTTTTCTATTTCGTTGACGAGCATTCAAATTGACGGCTGTCCCCCCTCTGCCGCCCCTCTTAACGCCCCTCGTCTGCTGCCAAAGCTCACTCGAGCCGAGAGCTTTTGGCATTTCGCACTCAAAACAAACGGAAATTCGAGTGGAATTTTAGTTGCCTTATCAACGGGCGTCACTTTTTTTGATAAATGGTTTTTTGTTTCTCTTCGCCTCTTTACGCTCAACTTTTTGTTGTTAGTTTTGCTGCGTGTGTGTCTTTTTGTTTTGGCATTTATAAATTTTGTCTTAAGTCAAATGAAGTCATCGCATTAAAATATATTTTATATATACATATGTATTCCCTGCGGGCCAGAACTTAGTTAGCTTGGCCTGGCTCGGAGCTGGAGCGGAGCGTGTTGTATGCCATGATTTATGAGGTACATTTTCGCCTGTAAAATTCAACAGTTTTGTTTTGTTTAATTTTGTTGTTTTGCTGCAAAGAGTTTGCTTGGAAATTGCGCTCGCTGAAAGCTCACTCAATACACACACACTAAAGAAAAATATCACTCATACGCCGCTTGTGCTTTGGCCCCCGTTCGGCGCTGGCTGCGCATTTAACCAAAAACAGTTGAGTCTCAACAGCGACAGCAAACGCGCGCAGCACCGCAAACATTTCGAAAAAATCGTAAACATTTTCAAAAAAACTCAAAACATATTCAAGAAAATATATTAATTTTTGTACATTTTTTGCGTCTAAAATAATGTAAGTTTTAAAGTGTTTAAGCTCTGCTGCCTGGCTGGGAATTATAATAAAATTACTCTCCTTCAAAGTGCCACACACACTCACACACACACACACACACACACATACAACAACAGCATCGCGTTTAATCTCTGCCACCGACAACAACATTTCAACGGGCCTTTGTGGAAATTTCAAGTGCTGCATGACCCATTTTGTCTGCTCCAAAATAGAAAATCGCTGCAGCTCCAGTTTTTCTTTTTTTCACTTTTTTTTCAATATATAACAATGCGTTATATGCGTAGCATCGTTTTAGGCGCATTTCCCACTACCCCTCCCCATTCCACCGTTAACTTCCGTTTGTATGTATGCGGCGCTTGCGCGTTCCTGTGCTCCTGCTCCTGCAGGGTCTGGGCAGGCAGCGTGATGTCATTTAGAAGCTGCCGCTGCTGCTGCTGCTGCTGCCTGCCATATCATCGTGTGTATACTTGTAAAAATGTGATGCATATGTGCTTGAGCAGACCTTGGGGCTTTGTTGTGCCTGTTCCCCCTGCTCAACTTTTTGTATTTGGTATTGTATTGCGTGCTTGTGCGACACCCTTCCCAGCAAGCCCCCCCCCCCCCCCTCCGCCAGCCCTGCTGTGTATTGCGCTTCCTGTTTAAATTGCTTCACACATTTAATTTATGCAGCGCCTAATATTTTATATACTTATCGTATTATATATATATTGAGGCAGTCGCGCATATTGTGACCTAAATATTTCATTTACATTTCCATCTTTCCCTATATGATGCATAATGCATATAATCTGTTTGTACTCGCTACAAACTGGTAAAAATAAGGGTATAGAATATTCACCTTGGAATACTTTTTTCCCCACTTTTCCAAAAGCTTTGGTATATACATAAAAATATCAATTCATCTGTAATCCCACAAAATTTTATAGACATTAGACAACGAACTCAAAAGTTATTTAAGAATTCAAATGTATAGCTTAGGGGACCAGGGGAAGAAGAGGCACTGCCTCTGTTGACTACGCAGTATCTTTTAGTCGGACACCCTTTTCTAGCGTCCGCTCACTTGTTACTTCTTAAAATTTGGAAAAATCTAAATACAATTTTGGCTTGGCCACGCGCTCTGTCACGAAACGAGATGCGGATGTCGAGAGATGAACAAAACAATTTATATAGTCATCCATGTGGTCATATATATTTAAAGTGTATATGTATACATGTGTATATGTGTGTGTGTGTGTGTGTGTGTGTGTGTGTGTATTAATGATCTCGGCAGCGGCAAAGCGGATTATGAGGTATCTTTTGCACGGCTCCGGCAACTAGCCACGTTTCTTGCCCAACCGCCAGACTGTCTGAACTTTTGCTTGCGGCTCTTGCGCCTTTTGTCATGTTTTTTCTGGTTTGTTTTTTATGTATTTATGGTTTCCAATTACCGGAATACAAAAGGGCTGCAAAGCCAATATATATCGATGGGCGTGCCGCACACGCAGTCTTATACGCTGTCTTATAATTAGTTTTAACACTTGACATTTGCGGAGCTGGAAAACATATAGAGGACATTTACCTACAAGAAGGCAGCCTAGATGGTACAGTGAAAACTCCCTTGAGGAACGGGAGAAGGGAAAATATGTATCCCTTCTTACCCATTTTCAATATACATAGGGTATATAAATATTTCTTCGAATTAAGATTAAGTCCGTTGCTCTCTCTAGGGAGTTGTACATTACTCGAGGCTCCACTGTAGCTAGCTATCGTTCACTTCTATGATTTCACAAATGCATCTCTATATTTGCTTTGTTTGCCTCACCCAAAACCAAACCCCAAGCGACGTAATTGCTACGCGTAATGACGATGACATAAGCGATACGATTAAGTCGACCCCTTTAACCCCTGTACCCATATATATATATATATATAGTATATATTAGATGTACACACTTGCGGCAAATAGTTGTCGATATGATCACATTTGTTACGCTCCACGGGTCGCTGCATTCTGTGGGATCTGAGCGCAACCTTGACCCAGGCAATCTTATCGCCAGCTCGTCGCATTCAATTACCTGGATATGTTTGTTGTCCAATAACTGGTTGCCTTCCGGGACCTTATCGTGCCTTATGCAGCTCCACAATTGTCTGTCTGCCTCTGTATATATATATATACATATGCCATATAGATTCCAGCCTTAACTGGCGCATAATTAATGATCGGCGCATTGAAAGCTCACGTTTTATTTACTGTTTATGTTCGATTTGTGCGGGCCCAGCTACAAATCTTAACATGCATGTTAAACATGACGACAATTTATGCCATACGCAATCTTAAACACTGAAATATCTACGAGATTTATGCGCTCTTAGCCCCATAATAGGGCTAGAGGGCGAAATAAACGCTATGTGCTTTGGGTTAATTAATGATTGGCAAGCGAAAACCTAGCGTAAGGCCTGTGCCGTTATGTGCGGGCTCTACACTGAGAGAAAAACAGCACAAATTTAGACTTCCAAGGCTAAATTTAGAGGGCTTTTTAAATAAATTCACCCCACTCTGTATAGATGCTCTTTATGCTTCGGTTAAGTCATGATTGGCAAGCGAAAATATATTTTAATTTCTGTGCCTACACTGAGAGAAAAACAGCACAAATTTAGACTTTCAAATTGGAATTTATAAGGCTTTTTAAAGCAATTCGCCCCACTCTCCATTTTCGTCCCTTTTTCTTGTTAAGAAAAAGCAAGTTAATGAATGCTGGCTTTGAACCGGCGATCTTTCGCTTGTCAGTCCGACGCTCGAACTCTTAAGGAGAACATGCTTATGACGTCATAACATAATTATACGGCTGTGTTTTTTTTTATGGTTGTGGAGCTGGAATTTTTTAAAATCAGGTCTTAGTGCTTATTTGCGACTCAAAAGTAAGCTTCGGTAAAAATCTCTTCCTTGTAGCTCTTACAATTTGGGCTATATGTGGATCATTAGCCAGTCAGTACAAACTTTTTTTATATATATAGATGATTTTTTTTATAGAAAACAGAAGTTCTAAAATGTAAAAAATTAGCATCAAATCTCAACCCAAAGTTTTCTTTAAAAACTTAAGTGTAGATCGAGTATAAAGTTAGAAAAAAAGTGGAATTTTGTTGTAGTTGTTAAATAGTTGCTCCACTGTAGGGATACAACTGTTTGTTAATCATGCGATTAGAATTCGAATGGAAGACGCTAATGAGCAAATAATATTGAGCTTGGAGAGCAGCTTTATCGCGTCACTTGAAAGCTAGATCCGAATAACCTTCCGCAGTTAATTAGCGGCCAGCCGCTGTGAAAGCTTCCATTTGGAGCTATTGTCCGCTCGCCACAATGATATCATCGGAATAAAGAATGTGTATATACAGTGTACAGTGTAGTCTGATAAGCTATCTTCATATAGAGATATATACATGCAGGCAGATTGGAATTGAGTAAAGCCATAGCCGATAGTCAGATATAGAAGCCAGAGTCGACGCAATGTTGCCGAGCGTCGTGGCTCACAGGTGAGACAAAGGCATACAAAAACTGGAGCCAGGCAGCAGCTGGATAGATATATGGACCTGATCTTAAATCCCATCTAAAACCCACCGAACTTTGTAGAGCCAACAATATGTCTGAGGCCGGAGCAAATGGCAGCAGCGAGGCACCCGCCGCAGAGCTGGCGCAGCTGGCGCTGGAGGAGACCGCACCGAAGGTCAGCTTTTCGGATCAGTTCAAGGCGTTCTCCAAGTTCGGCGATACCAAGTCCGATGGCAAGCTGATAACGCTATCGCAGAGCGACAAATGGATGAAGCAGGCGAAGGTCTTTGACAAGCAGATCACCACCACCGACACGGGCATCCACTTTAAGAAATTCAAGGCCATGAAAATCACGCTGGCCGACTACAACAAGTTCCTCGAGGATTTGGCCAAAACGAAAAAGGTGGAACTGGCGCAGATCAAGCAAAAAATGGCCGGCTGCGGTGCACCCGGCGTGCTTTCCGTTTCGGTGAGTTAGCTTTTTGCCACTCCAAATCCAACTCCAACTCCAAATCGGATTTTCACATGCGATCTTTTTTCAAAGGCGGGCAAAGCCGCCGCCGCTGTGGACAGGCTGACGGATCCGAGCAAGTATACGGGCTCGCATAAGGAGCGCTTCGATGCCACCGGCAAGGGCAAGGGCATTGCCGGACGCCGAAATCTGGTCGATGATTCCGGCTATGTCAGCGGCTATCAGCACAAGGACACCTACGATGGCGCCCGTTAATATCCTTAGCCTAACCACATTCACACAAACACACACAATTTTCCTGATCTTTGGCTAATTTATTACCCGTTTCTAATGGTAGCACCAGTTAATTTTGTATTTCCTTCATTTTCCCTTCCTTATTACATATAAGTTGTGATTAAGTGCTTAAAAATAAATTTATATTATTTTAAACCTATTTGTTTCATTTTATATTCGTCTTTTTTTTAAATTCTTTCATACGAAACGGCCCAAAAGTTCAAAAACGTTTACACATCAAAATCAAATCCAATTTATATATATATCGCAACAAAATAAAATATATACATTTATAAAATAGAACTTTTTGCGAGCATAGCACAAACTTTTAATAATACACTTTACAAAAGATGAATAATAAATAATACTTATGGCAAAGATATACCAAAGATAAGCTGACACACAAAATTTATGTGTGCCCCAAAATACGTATTTTTATTTTAACTTCAAATAAAGTGAAACATATACAAGTTCTTAAAAGCGTTATATTACTGCAAGCGATTTAAAATTAAATTGTAAGCGTCGAAATTTTGTTCTTTTGAAATCGTTTAGAACATTAAAATATATATAATATATATTTTTTTTAATTTTATAATTCTGAGATACGTAGATACATTGCTTTTAAAATTATTTCATTTATACCAAGTTATGGAACTTGTCAGTTCGTAATTTCTGAGCTCTATAGTCAACATTTCTTATGTGAATGTTGGCCAATAGTTTTATTTTTATTGTGAAATTCAGATATAGAATCGAAGTAAGGTTCAAGCTGAGACCAAAATGCTATCAATAGTTAAAATTGATTTAGTTTTGCCCAAGTTATGAGAGTTTGATATTTCGTAAGGAAGATTTCTACAGAAGATTCATAATAATTACATTTGTGGAACTTTTAATTTCCTTACAAAATTAAAAAACGTTATTTTACAAATTAAGATGTAGAACTACTCGAGAGGCTTAACCGTAGCCAAGTTGGTAATCCGTATGAAAATTGATTTAGTTTTGAAAAAATTCTGAGGAATTCTGATAAGGGGGAACTTTCGATTTGGCATGTTAAAATTGTTGTTTGATTTTGTATAGGATATAGTTACAAACTATGAATCTAACTTTTATACTAGCACCGGCAATTATGACCATGGCGTGATAGTCGAGCCCGGATCCTTCTAAATAAATAAATTATAGAAGTTTTTACTTAACAAACAGGAGAAACGAGAACTCCAAATCGGCTATGAAATATACTGCCTAGCGTAATTTTCAGAATTGATTTCAAATAAAATTGCGAGATTTTAATGAAGAAACAGAAATGTTTGTTAATGGAGTAAAGAGGAGGATGTGAATTTTGAAAATTTGAATTAAACTTATATGCAGAACCAATCCCGATCTCTAACCATGAAGGTGTTTGGCATGATTAGAGGTACAATGTACTATGTAGGCAGCGACAAGAAAACTGACCTCGGAAAACCAGAGCAGTGTGAAGCAGATCAAAAGCTAGACGAGCCCAGCGACTACATCGAAACTGATAGCTGCCGCAGCAGCTTTTGCATAATAAACCCAGCCGAAGGCAGTTGGAAGGGCTATCGATTGCAGCCAGCAGCGAGTCGATCGGTGCTAATCACAGATCGGATATAAGACCAGATATCGTATGACCAGCGACTATAATACTAAGCAGCCGGGCTATAAAAGTCGGCCGAGCAGGCCTGAAAGCCAGCCAGTGCAGAGTCGCCAGCCAAAGAGATTGGATTAAGTCGTGGAGCTCCATCGTAGCATTCGTGTAATATAAAAGCAAAGCACAGAATCCACAGGTGACAACAGGAGTTATGGCATTTCGCGGCAAGAATGCGGTGGTCACAGGCGGCGCTGGAGGAATTGGTCTGCAGGTGGCCAGGCAGCTGCTGGTGGCGGGCGCCGGGGTGAGCTATGGCTGAAGTAATCCTTGTGAACATTCGAAGATATGTGTGCATGTGTGTTCCACAGAAGGTTGCCATAATTGACATACAGGATAATCTGGAGGAGTTTGTCAAGCTGCGCGCAGCGCATCCCACGCAGAGTGTCATGATTATCAAAATGGACGTTGCTAACAAAAAGGGCGTGGAGGCCACCTACGAGGAGATCAAGAAGACCTTCGGCAGCATTGATATTGTGGTAAATGTGGCGGGCATATTCAATGACAAGGATGTCCAGCGCACGCTCCTAGTCAATCTGGTGAGGCAACCAGTTACAATTCTTGGTTACAGGATTCGAAAAGTCTAGCCTTCTCTTGCAGGGCGGCATCATCAATTCCAGCTTGAGCGCTTTGCAGTACATGAGCAAGGAGAACGGCGGCAATGGCGGCATTGTGGTCAACATGAGCTCCGTTGTGGGCTTGGATCCAATGTTTATAATACCTGTTTATGGTGCCACTAAGGCGGGCATTATAAGCTTTACGCGTTGCCTGGGCGTGAGTACCTAATGGAAACTATCTGGAGATCCTACTTAATTCCACTTTCCACACACAGAACGACAAGTTCTATCAACGCTCTGGCATTAAGTTTGCCACTGTCTGTCCCGGCGCCACCATGACGGACATGTTTACCAATTTCACGGAGAAGATCATCTTTCCAGAGACCAGCGATGAGACATATAAGATTTTGGATAGTTTGAGCAAACAGAGCGCCACAGATGTGGCCCGCTGCATTCTGAATGTGCTGGAGAAGGAGAAGAACGGCGCCGTCTATGTGATTGAGGGCAAACGCATCGTTCCCATTGACATGAAGCCTCACTGGACTGGCAAGGAGCCGGCGCTTTGAGCTAACTGCATATCCAAAAGCTGAACAATACACAATTAACCACTAATCAATTTGTCGAGGGTAGTTTTTAATAAACAATCAAGCATACTGTATGGGCTGCCATATCTAATCCTGTCGCCAGTTGACCAGCACCTCATCCGTGCGATATCGCTGCGTTACGAATGCATCTTCCAGTGGCATTTGCGTGCCGGCGCTGAACATTTCGGCGCCCGCATGAGCTATCATTAGGCCATTGTCAATGCAGTAGCGTTCGTCAATGGCAAAGAGTTTGCCGTTGCGCTCCTCGCACATGATGCGCATCATCTCCTGCAGGCGCTCGTTGCAGCCCACGCCGCCGACAATTAGTACCTGGATGGACAACAGACTTAGATAAACAAATATACAAATATGTAGAGCAACCTCTCACTGACCTCATTGGATTCACAGTGCGCCATGGCGCGCTCTGTAATCTCGACTAGCATGGCAAAGATGGTTTCCTGCAGCGAGTAGCATAGATCCGCCTGGCTATACTCGGGCTCCGGCTCATCCTGCTGTTTCTTGCGTTTGTTGCGCCGCTTGCCAGGCTCGGCCAGCTCCTCAATATGCGATAAAATGCCGGAGAAGCTGACATCCATGCCCTTTACCACATATGGCAATTTGATGTACTGTGTGCCCTGTTTGGCCAGCTGTTCAATGTTATAGCCCGGACTGGGATCGTTCGACATCTTGATAATGCGCGCAAATCTATCCAAGCAGTTGCCCACAGCAATGTCTATCGTTTCGCCAAAGATGCGATAGCGTTTATTGGAGTACGCAATCACTTGGGTATTGCCGCCGCTCACGTACAGCACAATCGGATTCTGGGCGCCTGTTATCAATCGTCCCATTTCAATGTGGCCAATGCAATGGTTAACACCCAGGAGAGGCTTCTGCCAGAGCAACGACAGCGTGCGCGCCACAATGGCGCCAACCAGTAGAGGTGGCGCCATGCCAGGACCTTTTGTATAGCAGATGACATCCAAGTCGCTGGGTTTAAGTTGTGCCTCCTTCAGACTCGCCTGCACAAGTGCCAGAATTGCCTCGCGGTGATGCTTCGCCGTCTCCTTGGGCAGAAAACCTGTTGCATAGAAATAAAGTCAAAGTAATCGTAGTTGAATGGCAGCATCTGAGATACCTTCACCGGGCGGTGTTATGTAGGTGCGTCGCACATTTGCCAAAACTTTGCCATCGTTTATGATGCCAATGCCAATTTTATTGGCGCTGCCTTCGATGCCCAGCGCGCAAACCATAATTGTTTACTTTTGTATTAGAGGTGAGTCACTGTGACTGCAATATTGCTCATCTCTTATGCAGCTGTCCGATAGCATAACATTGACTATCGATAACAAACATATGTTGCACTGCATTGCGAATGTCAGTGGCGCCAGTGCATGTCAACGTGGCTGTGTGAATGACGCTTTTCAATAGGAGAGAAGAATGTAGTGAAAACAAATCAGTTAATTTTTGCAATATTTTGTATTTGTTTTAAAAGTACTTAAAAATGGAAACGGCTCCAGCGCCGACCGAGTCAAACAGTGAGGGCATTGATTTGGCTGCTGATAATAGCTGTGGACCAGCTAATCAAGCGGCTGCAATAAAATTAACAAATGACGCCGACGTGGATGCAGCGACAGCTTCCGCGGAGCAACAACAGCAGCTGGAATGCAAGAGCAAAGTACAAAGCGAAGAGAACACAGCGATAACAACAACAACAAATGAAACTACAGTAGAAGATAAGAATACACAAGTTACAAGCGAGTTAGCCATAGTTAAGGAAATGCATGCGTCTGTTGTAGAGCAAATGGTCAGACAAAAACCCGAGGATTCCGCCACGGTCATCAGTTTTGCAGAGCTTAAAGCGCAGGAGGAGCAACAGGAGCTTAACAAGGATGCTCCGCAGCAGGACATACTTGCACATGTGCACTGCCTGGCGCAGCTGGAGGAGCAACGGCGCAGCTATGAACGCCAGCTGGAACAGCTGCGTACGGCAAATGCCCAAAAGGATAACATGATGCAGTTGCTGCAGCGCGAGAATGCGATACTTGATAAGGAGAAGCAGGCATTTCGCAATGAAATGGATTTGGCCAACAAGGAGAAGGAGACGACAGTCATCAAATTTGCCATGAAAGAAAAGCTGCTAATCGATGCTAAAAAGGAGAAGGAGGCGGTCGAGAAACAGCTGGCCGATGCCAAGAAGGAGGTCAAAAACATTTCCATTCGCTTTCAGGCGGTGCACGAGGAAAAGTCGCGCATGACCTATATCATTGACGAAAAGGTGAGTCCTTTGAATATGACAAAGAGTCTATTCTAGCAATATTTTACATTTCGTAGTGCGGCGAGGTGCGCAAGTATCAACGCGAGCTCGAGAAGCTAAAGTTGGAAATGGGTCACTTGGAGTCCAAGCTGAAGTACCATGCCAACAAGCTGAACATTGAGGTGGAGGCTAAAGCGGTACGTGGCATATAATAATTATCCTTCTTCGAAATGTAAGCTTTTCTCATCTGCAAACTGTAGCAATTGGAACGCAAGCTGGAAGAGGAACGCAATGCGCCAAATAAACTTGAGGAAAAAGCCAATGGTAAGTCCTTATGCAGGCTCTTATGTCCTCTAATTATTTCCATCTATTGCAGAGAAGCTAAAGGTGGAATTTGAAGCCAACTCAATACTCCTGAAACACGACATAATGCGCAAGACTGAGGCACTGGATAAGCTCACCAAAGAGCATCAAAAGCAAAGCGAGGCTAACAAGGAGCTGCAACAGCAGTTGCAGGAAATCAACGCAGCGGTACAATCCACTATATCTTGAAATATACATTTATGTTTTACTCACTAATGTCCTTTGCTCTGCAGCATCAACAACTGACCGAACAGTTCAAGGAGCTGCAGTCGCAGCATAGCTCCGTGGAGGCAGCCTACAGCGATGAGCTGCTGAATGCGGCCAAGCTGCATAGCCAATTGGCTGAGCTGCAGCTTCTGCGCACGCAGAATACAATGTACGGACTCTCAGTAAATAAAAGTAGCATTAATTTGGAGTATTTGTATATTCGGGCTCCGGAGATCCTTCCGACCGTTTGTGCATATTTTAATAGTCTGATGTTTGATCTGAAGCTCTAACTAAGGAGTTATAGCAGCTTTATGTTAAAATAATCTGATCCGTCTGACTCCGACATATATACTGCCTGAACCCATGCCAAGTTTCATGAGGATATCTTTTAAAACTGCAAAACTAGTTTGCTTAGAAACAGACAAAGAGACGGTCATCAATAACCGAAGTTGTCTCCACGACATTGCCTGAAAAATTAGAATACCATCAATCGCTAATTTATGTCATTAATTTCCGCAGCAACGAACAGAAACTGGCTGAGGAGCAGACAAGAGTACAAAAATTGGAGGCCACTGCGCTGGACAATGAGACAGATTTGTCGCAGCTGCAGCAAAAGAAACAGGAACTGCTGAGCATCAACAAGGAGATGAGCGAGCTAATAGTGCGCCTGCAAAATGATATCTGCCTGGCAGAGTCTAAGGTAAGTGTATAAGAAAAAAATAAAAATGAATCTAAAAAAAGCTACATGCCCCGGGTGAGGCTCGAACTCACGACCTTAAGATTATGAGACTTACGCGCTGCCTACTGCGCCACCGAGGCCTTGTTGTCAATGCATTTCAAAGCTCCTACTAAATATTTCTATTTTTACGAACAGGCACAAGGTCTCGAGGCAGAGAATAAACTGCTGAAGCAGGAGAAGCTCACATACGATGCCAAATACAGCGAACTGGAGCAACAGCTGAGCGCCGAGGCGGACGAGAAAAATCAGGAGCGTCAATTGCTAGCGAAGCATCTCTCTGAGAAGACGAAGCTCTACGAGCTGATTAAAGGTAAGCTGGAGAATGTGCAGGGCGACTTTGAGGCGACGCAGCACAAAAATGCGACGCTGGTCAAGGAGCTGCAAAGGGAGCTACAAAAGTACAAAAGAGGCATTGTGGACGCCAAGCCCGTTGGCTACTGCAGCAACTGTCAGCAGGCGCTGAATGGCTACAGCCAGGAGCAGCAGCAGCATCAGCAGCAACCGCTGCGCACTCACAGCCGCACGAGCAGCCAGGGCAGTCTGCACAATGGCAGTCGACGCGCCAGCGAATCATCCGAATCCGAAACGGTGGCCAGCAGTGTGACAGCTGTGCCACAGACAGACCTGCAGGCGGTGCCGTCCAAGAAGGTTCTAGTAGAGCGCATTTTGCGCCTGCAGCAGGCCTCAGCGCGTCAAACCGAACGCATCGAATTCCTAGAGAATCACACGGCCATGCTGGTCTCGGAGGTGCAGAAGAAATCCAAGGTGGTGCAGCATTATATGCTGCGCGATCAGACAGCCGGCGCGCTCACCTCCTCCAAGAGTGATCAGAACAAAAGCGAGCTGGTCAAGTACGGCAACGGCGTCATGGCGGCCATCTATGGCGGCGTCAAGGGCGCCGAAAATAAGAGCATGTCCCTGGAGCTCTCATTGGAGATCAATAAGAAACTGCAGACCGTGCTGGAGGATACGCTACTTAAGAATATAACGCTCAAAGAGAATCTGGATGTGTTGGGCCTGGAGGTGGATAACCTAACGCGCAAGCTGCGCTCCTACGAACTAAGCAAAGTACAGTGAAATCTCGTTGCCGAGAAGTCCACTGTACTGTTCCATTCCATAGTCTAACTGCCTGTACATATAGTTAAACAAATTCGTTGCGATTAAGTGTAAATTAAAAGTTTAATATGCCAACAAGTGCTACAGTTGATGCAGTGCCTCACAGCAGCCCATCGTAGAGCTTGGCGCTGACTTTCGTCGGTTGGCCCACGTCCATGGACAGCTGCCGCGTCGGCTGCTCACCAGCTTGGGCCAGGCGCGCCAGCTTGTTGTGCGTCTTCTTGAAGTGGACATTGATTAAAGGATTCGCCTCACTGGTCTCATCCTTAATATACTCGCGCAGCAGCGGAGGCAGTTCCATCTGTGTGGGCAGCACCACAGGCTCTACCTTTTTGGTGTTGGTTAGAAACTTGTGCTCCTGGTCAACGGGCACCAGCTCGTAGTCGGCCTTGTAGCTGGTGCTGTAGATCTCAACGGGTTTTGGCTGGGTCACGCCGCGCCAGGTCTTCTCCACGGTCACGCGAACCTTGCGCTCATTGTCGGGCTATGCATAGGAAATATATAAGATTCAGCTTCCACCTGTCTTCGCCGCGCTTACCTGCTCGTCCACCGCCTGCACTTTTAGTATGCGCATGTAGCAGGGCTCCGGATAGCGCTGAAACATGTTACGTATGACCATGCGACCGATGCCCCAGTCGGGCAGATTGCCCACGATCTCCCATAGTGAGTTGCCGCGAAAATCTGTAGTGCGTCCAATGTACTTGATTACTTTTTGGCTCATGGCGCTTATATTGTACGCCTTTTTATTGATAACTGGAGAGAAGTGCAATGGCTGGAGAAGTAAAAATATATTAGATGGGCCCGGTGTGCTACTTCTTCCTTTGGAAAGCCATTCGCTTGTTATGCAAACAGCTGTGCATTTAACAGCGCTGCCACTTTTTGCATAGTCATGGCGCGAGAGAGTTTACAGTGGTTGGCAACGCGGTGTGTATTTGAATTGTATTAGTGTAGAAAAACACAACAATGCATTGCGAATAAGAGAAGAAGAGGGAAAAAGAGAGCGAGCAAATTGAGATGGCAGATCCAAGCAATGTTATCGATATCAGCCCCAAAAGTGTTGGCGCCTGGCAAGCAGAGCTGTGGAAATTATGTTAATCACAGTTATCGATAACAGTGCCAAAAGTTTTCGCTGCTGAAAAGATCCTCGTGTTCGCGTGTGTTGTGTTTTGTGCCAAAAATATAAATATTCGCGTGCAAATTAATCATTTTAATGGTGAGTTTTGTTCCATTTAGTACAACTATTCGGTTAAGCACGCATTACCACGCTTATATTGTATGTTTATATGTACACTTATGCATTTGCTTTTTGGTTTGGAATGCCTATAAATTACATAAATATGCATTGATACTAGCTACAATTGTTATAAGATTTGGTTTATAAGTGGACTAGCCATTGTGTGCGTGCTCTTCGATTGCATCGCTTGCCGTGTGACCCACTCCGCTTGTGTCCAGCTGCTCGTCATACGACTCCAGCTCCTCCTCGTGATTGTGCTCCTGCTGATTGGCGCTCTCGTGCAGTCCGATTGTGGCATGTGCCCCAGCCTTGGAGGCATTCACCTGTGCCGCCGCTGCCGAGGAGGCCGCCTTGATGGCCGACTCCTTGGTGGCCGCAAAATCGACGCGCGCCTGTTGCAGCTGTTCCTCGACCTGCTCCACTCGATTCTTGGCCTGACCCACCATAGTTGCCTGCGAGGCCAGCTGGTTGGACACCTCGTTGGCGGTTTGTTCCGCCTGCTCAGCCAACGACTTGGCATTGTTCACGGCCGCCGTCAGCACAGAGATGTGATTATTCGCCGCTTGAGCGGTTTGCTGCGCCAGCTTAGCGGACAGCTTGGCCGCTTTTAGCTGCTCCAGCTCGCGCGAGAGTGCACGCTGCGCCTCGGCTGCCTGCTGCTCCAGCTCCTGGAGTATCACCTGCTTGCCGGCGAGCGCTGCCTGCGCCGTTGCGGCGGCCTGAGATGCGGCCTGTGCCAGCGTGTTTTTGGCTATGAAGGCGGCCTGCTTGGCCGCCGCATGCTGATTGGCCACGGCTGTGTACGCCTGATCCGCCGATCCCTGGGCTATCGAGCGCAAGCCGCTGCCTATGCTATAGCCAGGCTTGCTCTCCCCATGACTTTGGTGGCCTTTGGAGCTGCTACCGCCGTGGTGCTGATGTTGCGACTGGTGCAGCTGGTGCTGCTGCTGCTGGTGCTGCTGTAGCTGGTGCTGATGCTCCTCCGGCTCTTCGGGTCCTGTTAGCGTGGGCTCAAAGTATCCGCCGCTGCTGTGCTGATGCTGTGCCTGCGGATACGGTTGCAGCTGTCTGTAGTAGTAGCCATTGCGCTTGTGCAGCCTGCCCATGACCTGTTGCGAGCAGAACAGCGCTGTGTGGCACATTAATCCCAGATCCACATCTGCCTAGTCCTTGAACTTACCTATGAGCAGGTGGCAGAGCAGGCAGCTAAATCCCTTGTTGTACATCTTACTGCTAAAACTGCATTAAACATTTGCTCCAGCTGTGCCGTGGGTTTTATACCCGGCCCATTCAACGCCAGCGGTGCATAAATTTTTAGTAGTGCGGAAAGTCAGTTGCGGCTTTTGAGTTTAACGGGCTCTCAACATGTAAGGTTTATAATATTTTTGGGTGATTTGAATATCACACACCCGCTTGAGGAAGCGCCTCTTAGTTTTATGTTGGTTTTGGGTGGTGTAAATCTGTTGGCTTTGGCCTAACAACTGGCCATCGCATCTGGTTAGACAAATAATTTGCATTTGATGGGTTGCGCCCAATTGTAATTGATACTAAGCTGGTTATAATAGAGTTTCAGTTGCAAACCATTTTTTATTCCTTTTTTTTATTTTTAATTGTTAATTTTTTAAACATAAATTAAATTTAGAGATATTAAGCAATGTAGGGAAAGTTGTGTGGCGATATAAATATTTCTGTAGGGTTTCGGCATTCATTAGGGGATCTGATGTCCAAAGCTTGAATAAAAAACATTAAGATCGGTGTTTCAAAGTCGGACTAACAAGCCAAAGGTTGCTGTTATGGGGCTGGGAAATTTTGACCAATGGATATTTAAGGGTAACATTTCAACATGAATTTCGACCAAAAATAATGTTGCCAGATTTGGATGCCACATTTATTTAGAGGCTTAACCATTAACAAAAAGCCAAACTTTATGAAAATCGGATGAGATTTGACCAAGTTATGGGGGTGGGAAATTTCGACTTATGACTATATAAGATATTTGAGGGTACCATTTCAACATGAATTTCGACCAAAAATAATATTTCCAGATTTAGATGCCACATTTATTAAGAGGCTAAACCATTAACAAAAAGCCAAACTTTATGAAAATTGGATGAGATTTGTCCAAGTTATGGGGGTGGGAAATTTCGACCTGTGTCTATATATGATATTTGAGGGTACCATTTCAACATGAATTTCGACCAAAAATAATGTTGCCAGATTTAGATGCCACATTTATTTAGAGGCTAAACCATTAACAAAAAGCCAAACTTTATGAAAATCGGATGAGATTTGACCAAGTTATGGGGGTGGGAAATTTCGACCTGTGTCTATATAAGATATTTGGTACCATTCTTACATGAATTTCGACCAAAAATAATGTTGCCAGATTTAGATGCCACATTTATTTAGAGGCTAAACAATTAACAAAAAGCCAAACTTTATGAAAATCGGATGAGATTTGACCAAGTTATGGGGGTGGGAAATTTCGACCTATGTCTATATAAGATATTTGAGAGTACCATTTCAACATGAATTTCGACCAAAAATAATGTTGCCGGATTTGGATGCAAAGTTGATCTAGATGCAAAACCATGAGCAAAAAGCCAAACTTTATGAAAATCGGTTGAGTTTTGACTGAGTTATGGGTTGGGAAATTTCGAACTGTGTCTATATAAGATATTTTAGGGTAGGAGAAAAGCTGTGATTCTGCGATAAGTGTGAAACACGTCTCAAATGATTTTTCATAACGCAAATAGTTTTTTTTTTTGTCATAAATTAATTTATTTAAATAGTTTTTTAATTTATTACAAGTATAAAAAATAAATTAATTAATATAAACACAACTATTTTACACAATACAAATTGGAACTTGAATGGAGAGCAATACAAGAGATTGCCAAGGCACTCGCTAACTAATTGAACAATCGAGTCTGAGCTCGATGAGTGTGACAAAGAGTGTGTGTGTGTGTGTGGGTCATAACAATAAAAAAACATAATAACAAGGTAATAAGGAGGCCTAAACGTACAGTAAATAATGGTAACGAGCGGTAACAGTAACTCGAGTGGGCTAACGAAACACGAGAGAGTGACGGGCGTTACATAAGGGAATGGCTGCTCAAAAGTGAAAAACAAATTGATCAGAGGCGTCGTCATTTCTTGTGCTGCCCCCTGCGTGGTAGGCGCTGATTTCGGCTGCCTCTGTGGTGACGTCTGTTAATCATTTGTAGCTCTGCGTGATTTGCTGAATCCAAGGCAAGTAGGCCGAGACCTTAACATAGACACCGGGCACGTTTACCTGACCGCAGCCAATGCCCCAGGAAACGACGCCGACCACGTTCCAGACGCCGTTGCGCTCGCAGACCAATGGACCGCCGCCATCCCCTTTGCAGGCATCCTTGCCCTCCTCACCTCCGGCGCAGATAAAGCCGGGATTGAGCTTGTAGCTGTAGCCAAGACGGGTGTTGCGCAGCTGGGATTCGCACTGATGATGCGACAGAATGGGCACATCGACCTCCTTCAGAATGTTCTGGTATTTGCCGTGCTCACCGAAAGCATCCTTGCCCCAGCCGGTGGTCCAGCAGCGGGCATTGGTGAAATCGGAATACTGATCGGGCAGACAGGCGGGGCTAATGTGCGGGTTCTTGGTGAAGTCCACAGGTTGATCCAGCTTCAGAATGGCCAAATCATTATCGAGCGTGCCAGCATAGTACTCGGGATGAATGTGCACGGAGACGACATCACGTTCAATATAGGGGAAGAATTCCACATCATGATTCACATCCCACTCGCCCAGGCGCACGCGCAGATCGAAACCATTTTGACTGTGTCGGGAATTAATGGCTTAGCAAAATGGAGCGGGTAATTTTTGCGAAATTTTAACTTACGATTTAATGCAGTGGGCCGCCGAGATGATGTGCTGGGCGTCGATGAGGGTGCCACCGCAGGCGTAGATCGACTCCTTGGGATCCTTCTTCAGGATAGCCACATGCCAGGGATATTCACCGAATTCACTGTCGCCATCGACATAAACTGGATTCTTGATGCGACCCGTAATGCCGGCCGCGTTCCTTACTCCACAACGTCCCAGCTGCTGCTGAGGTGGTGCCTGTGGGCGCAATGGGCGACGGCAGCAGACCTCGTTGATGCGGCAGGTCTTCTCAACAGGACGGTTGCCGTAGTAAGCGCGCTGCAAATGAAATTGGCAAAGAATAGTTGAAGGATTAAAATGTGTTATAGGTGGTTTTCTCGTTTAAACATCCTCCCAGCTCGTTAACTGCAGATATGGTTACCTGCTCTGCGCCCAACTCAAACTCATCCACATTATCAACGCTTCGTCTCCTGCGATCATGGGGAAAGGTCACATAATCGCTGCCCGCTGCAGCGCCTGGCGCTTGAGTGGGTATATTATGCACTTGCCCCAAATTCAGTTGCTTGCCACGGCGACTAGGTGCCGTCCAATCGGGTGCGCTGACATTAACGCTACGCTCATGATGTTGGGAATAATCCCCATAGCTGCCAAATCCACTGGAACCAAAATCGGAGTGCGACGTCTCGGGATAAATCGAGTTGAAAGAGTGATCAAATGGGGCCTCTGAGTGGTGCTCGTGGTGCTCAGCATGATGTTCCGCGTGATGTACAGCGTGATGCTCAGCGTGATGCTCATCGTGATGATAATGCTGTACTGGCGGATAGAATGAGGGTCCGCTGTGATACTCAAAAATGGGCGTGCTGGGCACCATCTCAACGCTAAAGTGTTCAATATGTGCGGGTCCGGTGCTTTCGTAGTCGTGGTGGTGCGACGGTGCGCTATAGTGGTGCGGATGGTGATCATGCTCGTAGCCGCTGAAGTGATCGTGGTGATGGTAATGCGTGCTGTAAAGTTCGGTTGGTTTCTTCTTGAAGAAATCGCCCACTTTCTGAATGATATTCGCATTGGGTGTCACATGCAGATTGACCAGAGGCTTGACTACCTTCTCGCCGTAATCCGTTTTGCTCACTTGCAGCGAGACCAGAGGATTGACATTGACCAGACCCAGATTCAGACCGTTGGGACCCAAGGAGCCAAAGTAGGGATTCTGTGCGGGATAATAGTCACCCAAGACATTGGATGGATAGCCGCCCGGGTAGCCAGCCGAAGGGTAGGGCAGGCCGAAACTAACTCCGTATGTGGGCAGCACCTTGCGCTGTATGAGCTCAATGGCTTGGAGAGCGGGCAATGCCAGCGGAGATGGTCCGAGTAGTCCCTGACGCTGCAGGAAGAAGGACACGTAGTTAGGCTGGCGCTGGCTGAGCTGATGGACGTGCGACCTTTTGACCCCGTGCGTGGTTAGGTTGGTTTTAGTTGCAGTTGGATTAGTGACGATCCTGAATCGGTGGCAACCAACCCACGCACGCAGGGCGCAGGGAGACGACGACGAGCGGGGTTTTTTTTTATGTTTAGTGGACCTTGGCGGAGTTTGAGTTGAGCGTGGAGCGTTGATCAATGGGTGCAGTTGGGTTGTGTTTACGTGTATGTGTGTTTTGGTGTGCGTGTGTGTGGAGGGTCTAGAGCACAATTAGTATCAACTAGCATTATATACTAGGTGTCAATTGCATTAGTTGGGGCAGTAACATGATCTAGGGATTCAAGGCTTAGCTAAGTAAACGTAGACACTTACCCCTTGAGCATCCAATGAGAGGTCGCTGGTGTCCTCTTCCTTGTTGTCAGCATCGGTTTGGCGGCGTGTGCGTTTCTTTTCTTCCTCATCCTTCTTGTCCTCCTTGGCATCAGCCTTTACAGTAGCATTGGCATTGGCGGCAGCATCATCGCTCAGCGCTTCAATGTCCTTGCCCAGATTTCTCGGGTCAATGGGCAGAATCAGATCCTCTTTGCGTCCAATGCGATCGGCGGCAGGGCACTGAGAAATGGGCACGCACTGGCAGTCGACAATTTGCTGACGGGAAGTGTCATAGCCACCGGCGCCCTGGTACAAACCACCCTGGTTTTGGCCTCCAAATCCTGAAGAGAGGCCGTTGTAGTTGCTCGAGGCGCCACCCTGCAGCTCCTTCTTGTAGTAGTCGGGATTCTGGCTGTGATAGCTGCCGCTGGGCGAGCCACTGAAACCATTCTGGCCGAAACCGCCGGATTGTGACAAGCCGGAGCTGCTGCCGAAGTTGCCGGAGCTGCTGCCAAAGTTGCCGGAGCTGCTGCCGAAGCTGCCCAAACCGGATGTAGGCTTATACAAATCGCCATTTGGTTTCTGAGAGGGATAGCCCTGGGAGAGCAGACCACCCTGGGAAGCACTATTGAAGCCAGCGTTGAAAGCATTAGACTGTGAGAAGCCAGAGCTGGAAGCCTGAGCCTGGGGCGTGTACGTGGCTGAGGATTGAGCCAAGGCGCTGAAGTCGGTGTTGACGGTTTGGCCGCCGCCAACGGGAATAGGCACACTTGGAATATTGGCACCCTCGCCGCCATCAACGTGATGGAAGTGATGATGGACATGCTGCTGCAGACCCGCATCGATGGGTGCACCCACAACAACCTTGGTGCTGGACGAGGAGGCTGCTGAAGATGAGGACGATTGTTGTGCATAGAAACCATTCAGAGTAGAGCTGGCACCTTGAATCTTTTCGGGATTCTCAAAATTGTACGGAGGCACTCCATTAGAAGGACCATTGTAGAGAGGACCGGACGGAGGACCGGACAGAGGACCGGACAGAGGACCGGACGCAGGACCGTTAGGTGGGCCACTGTAAAGGGGGCCAGGTGGTTTGCTGTCGTAGATGAGAGCGCCAGGTGGAGGCTTGGAGTAGGTAATGCCATCCGAGCCATCAATGGCCGATGGTGGTGGGTGTTCCAGATAGGCACCGCCGAACTGACCGCCAGGTCTGTACAAACTGTTCATTGGCGGCTTGTATGAACCCTCATAGCCAACCTTGCGCGGTGGACCAAAGGAGTTCACTGAGTTGGGTGGCGGACCACCCATTGGCGGACGTCCACTGAAATAGCTCGGTGGTGGCATGGGCTTAGCTGGTCCATAGGGGCCGCCGCCAAAGCCGGATGGTGGTGGAGGTCCTTGTGCGTAGATGGTCGAGTAGAAAGGACGCTTCTCTTCCACATCGCAGCTCATCAGACCCAGGCCGCAAAGCTTGTCGCGGATTAGGTTGCGAGCCTGCATATCGTTGCCTTCCTGGAGCGCCTGGTCGATATTGCCATCCGCATAGACGGCATCATATTCGCCCAGATTGCGTCCCTCGCGCCGTGAGTTGATCAGCTGATCGATGACGGTGTCAATCTCCGTGGCATTGCTCTGTGTGCTCTCATGCACGGCATAGTTGCGCCCCTGCGTCTCCTCGGCGGGTTTTGTGTCGGCGGAACGTCTGCTTAGCATGGACTCTGTGTCCATGGGCGCCCACTCATTGCCCCAGTCCGAATCGGCGGCAATTAGCGTGACGCTGGCCGCCAGCACCACCAACCAAGTCAGACCATGTCTCATTCTCATTCTCATTGTGTGTGTGCGTGTGTGCGTGCGTGGCGTCTGTGTGGATGGAAGAAAGGTAGTTTCGGGCATTACATAATCTGCTTGACACCAATAACCCAGACCATAATAAACGAACTGGTCATTGTCCCAATTCACGCTCACCAGCCCCTCTCACAACTGCCAACCTCCATATTCCGCTCTTTCACGGGCATTTCGCTGTGGCAATCGTGAAACCGGTTGCGGGCAAACGTCTTGAAATCTTCGCATGCTGACTCAGAGCTCGGCTTGAAAAGACTTTTACTTTCGTTCGAGGTCGCAGACCGTGCATGATTGCCGGCGCTAGCTATCCCCCCCTCCATTGTTACTGCCCCGCTGCCCATATATGAGGTAATTTTACCTGCTTTGAGATTTGGCAAGCCCCAAACGGATCGCTCAACATGATCTCTGCCCTGACAGCTGCCTCCGCTCTGATCTCAGATCTGGCTCTACGCTCTGTGCATTTTCGTAACTCCCCCAAAAAGTGTTCGCGCTCTTAACTGCGTGTTATGTCATTTACATTTTTAATGTGTTTTTCTTTCTGGAGCGTGGGCTGTAGTCTGTTGCGATCTTCGGGCCATTTTATTATTTTCGGATTATATAAAGAGCGGAGTTTCATCGAACGGAAGTCGTGTGCAACGTTGCATTGCAATTTGCGGGACGCAAGCCGGGGAGTACTCTGCTTTTTGCCTGGGCAATAAAGTCAATTTGAATGTGTGCGTGTGTGTGTGGGGCGCTTGCAAATGACTGGAAGCTTGTCTTGGGATTTGCAGTGAAAGTTTTTGATATAGGGTTTAGGTCGTTGACTTGAACATATATGTATATCGGAAATTGGGTGAGGTGGGAATAGTTGAATTGACTGTTTGTGTGGATTTAAGGTCGGAAGGATTTCTGGCCTGGAAATGAGCTTGCAATTGAAGCTTGTGCTTCTTGCATTGGGGTTAAAAATTGCTATATACTTGACGGGCATTTACTGCCTGAGAAATTCGAATTAGCAGACAATAATTTGAGGATCGGGAATCAGGCTTTGTTCATAAGCATTATCCATAAGCAGATCTTATTATTTGGGAGAGCAGATCGAATTATCTGTATGGAATCTGGTGTATTTGCCCTTTGTGGGGTTCTCTTTTATGCGAAGTTTAAAAGGGGCTCATTAAATCTTACAGGTCTAACCTGTACAATAGTACTTTCTGTATCTAATATATATTTAAGTAAACAGTCTTATAACGCTTTTCTATTTTAAGAAGTCTTGGCTTGTACTTGGGTATGATCTACACTTAAGGCTTGTATTTTTGCGTCCATTTTTCTATGCATGGACAATGTTTTTTTGGGCTGGAAGTCTACTGCACTACGTCTATTCCATAACATTTTTTAGGGAACTCAAATATTGTTCTGTTTAGGGAAGCATCAAACACTTGGAGCTTGCCTCTTTTATTTTTATTTGACTTGATTCAGGAAAGGTCGTCCACTTGGTACTCAGCTCTCTTTTAACCCACTTCTTTTTAACACTTATCACTTTCTGCTTCTTTCTTGCGCACTCTTACTAACCTTTTTTAAATATAAATATTCCAATCTGTGTGTGTTTTTTTTTGTAATCCTTATGTAAGTGGTTGCTTTAATCCTATCACTGCACCACTGCACCGCTCGCTGTGTGTCTGCTTCGTTTGTTGGCGATTTGTTCACTGATTTCGCTTTCGACTGCGCCGCGCATTTTATACAAAAGCTGCGCATGCGCAACGCCGACTTCGACGCGGACGTCGCAGCTGCTGCTTTTGCGAATTGTTGGCTCAAAACAAAACAGAGAGGCCGTAGCTTGCGGCTCGGTGGGGCTGATTTTCTGGCTATGACGTCAAAGGCTTTATTTTTGGGTTTTTTTTTCTGGGTCTACTGGACTGCATTCTGCGTATCAGCGAAGGTTAAGATGAGGTCTAAGCGGAAACCTTAGCTGCACGATGAGCCAAACTGAAGCTAACCGCGTTGCTGCAATCGTGTGAACAAAAGATGGCTCGTAAAAAAAAAAAAACAAAACAAAATTAAAAATAAAACATGTTGAAAACTCTTACGACCAAATTAGCGCTTTATGTTTTGGATGTGGGCTGCAGCTAATGTCGCGAGATGTTTCAGATGTCCAAATTTTCACCAGTTTCCGCTTAAGGCGCCAGTTTTTTTGTGCAACAGCCAACAACAGATTATGAAATTTGCAATTATTAATTGGGTCAGCAACGACACAACACACGAAATGACCCAAAGACGGGGCAACGGCGGGCGACGGCGGGCAACTGGGCCGCTGACTAAGCGATAAGCCCCAAAGGGCCAACGGGCTCAAAACCGGATCTGGCCTAAAATTTTGTAGCCACAATTGTTTGCTCCATGTTTACCCCCATGGCCGGCGACAAACAAACTCACGTCCAGACGCAACTGTCATTCATATGATTCGTGAGTGTTACTTTGATTGTGAATCAAACTGATTTTTCTGAAGCGGTTTTACCCGAAGTTCATAAAAATTAAAACGCGTCTCGTATAACGCCCGGCAACTTGTTCGTGTTGTGTGTGGTCAGTGATGCTTTCTGATCAATATTCACAAGCCACTTGCACTACTCTCTAATCAGCTAATCAGCAGTCGGTCGCCGTCACAGCGTCGTGAGTGTGTGATTGACCTTCCGGCGATTGGCAAGCGCTTAGAGCCGGGTTTAAGTGGTATTTTATGTTAACTATTCCATGAAAGCTAGATAATATGTGTAAGCGGACCGCTGCTCCATGCTAATTATGCTAATCAGCATAATCATTTCTCTCGTAAATACCCTGTAAACATTATGCATATGAAGAGTATGCTAGAGCTGTGAAAGTGAATGCCACAGGCAGATGTGGGCATTGCCGTACCTGTAAGGTATATATTCCTGATTCATCTCTATCGTATATGTACTTTTATTTTTCGCAAAAAAGTTACGCATCAAATCTATGCTCCCATTTTTTTTATCAATTTGAACTCCCAATTGAGTATCTACGGATCAATCACTTGTTAGAGAAGTTTTCCCATTCCCCCCAAGAAAAATTAATAACACGATTTTTAAAGCAGTTTTTAGTATATGTATTTATTCGAGTTTCATCTTTAATTTTTATAATAATCGGGGAATAAAGACATAAATTATTTAACAATAGTTTATTCATATAATGAGTTAAAGAGTGAGAATCGCAGAGGCAGGAGCTATTTGGTGCATACTAAGCTGGTTACAGGGTATCTCCGGGTCGAGCATCCTCGACAGCTCGTTGTTAATGCTATTGTTGTCTCGATTGTTTGGCAAACAGTCGCCAGTTCAAGCGTTCGTGTAGCTTTTATCAATCAAAGCTTTGGCCATCGGGTCTTTTCTTCGCTTGACTCAGCTAAAGCGTCAGTTTGGCTGAGGGCATGTTTGAAGCAGCTGCTGCGCAAACGCACTTCCGATTGAATTTTGTGGAAATTAGTTAAATATTTGCCAGGTAAATTCCCAATAGTCGCCGCTTGAACTTGACCTCAGGCTGTGCACCTTGTTGCGGCCACAAGTGACAGCTAATGGAAGCGTGCGTAATCGGGTTCAGGGTTTCAAATAATCTCTTAATTGCAATTTCGAATCAAATTGCGCTCAAGTCGGCTTGTGCCAAATGTTGTGCTTCAAATACAATTTGAAATATAATATTTTAAAAACTATAAAATTGATTGGGTTAGACATTTTTCAAGGTTCAGCTAAGCTCTTCTTGAATCTATATAATTTAAGCTCTATTGGAATTCTCAGTAACTGTGAATAAATGAATAAATTAATAGAATAGTGGCTGGGTTAAGAGTGTTAAAATAAATTTTAAGAATTGTTTTGGGTTGCATAAAATGAAAGAATATTCAAGACAGAGGCTTTTGAATATAAACGATTTTATCTATATTAGAAAGTATTGTGTGGCACGTGTGGCTCTCTTGTTGATAGCTTTGCATATCTCTGATTATATTATAATTATAGTTTATTCGTCTTTTCTATTAATGTGAATAGCTTCGAACCCACAAAATTGAGGCAAATCCCTGATTAATTTAAGTTAATTAATCCAACTATTTCCAGCTGTTCCTAGCCCTAATTTTAAGTCGAAATATAAAGGAAAGAAGCCCAAGAAGTGAACCTCTCGTGGAAAACCTAATGACCCATTAATTTTTACCTCTGGTTGGGCTAAATCCTTGCTTTAGTTGAAATAAGATCAAACCAAGTTCAAAATAATAATCGATAGACAACTTGTGAGCCAAACGGTTAGAAATTCAGTTAATAAATCGATAACATCGATAAAAATATTGATTATTTACCATCTCTAGCTTACACATAATTTGTTTGAAATTACAAAAACCTCGCTAATCTGCGCTGATTTGCACACAGCCCATCCCTTCTCTTCATTGCCTCAATTTAAGCCCAAAATGGTTTGTCTTCAAATTTGTCTCTCTTTCTCGTTGCCTGTCTCTTTCTCTGGCCGAAGGTCTTGCTTTTATCTCTGGCTCGGTGTGTGTCAATTGCCTAATAACCAATAACTGAATAACGCCCACACATCCAATACATTTTGGCAAGTTTCTTTACAAATATGAGGCAAGCGACCAAACCCGACTCTAATACTGGGGAAGCTTGACTGCAGCTGCAATTGCAACCGCATTCATGTCAAATAATTGCAACTGTGCCACGGATTTGCCCAAAACTTACGAAAAATGAGGCTTGGAAAATCCCGGCAAAAAAGCAAATGCAAGAGACGCGCCAAGCTTCAGTTAACACTTGGCCTAGCCAATTCTCTCAGCGCACACAGCCGGTCGTTAAACAGCAGGCCTTGGGGAAACCCCAGCTAAAGTTTTTGTGGCAAGCCATTCAGCTGCGTCGCTGCTCCGACTCAGTCGCAGCCTCAGCCTCAGTCTCAGTCTCAGCCTCTGTTTGTATTTGTATCTCACTGTTTGCTGGCTTACATAATCCAAGCACCAAATGCAGTCGACGGCGGCACGCGATGCATTCGAGCAGAGCGAATAGTTCGGATCGTGATTCATTTGTTTCAAATCATGTTTCAATATACCCTAACAAGGGGTATTATAAGATTTATAAGGCATATAAAATGTGTATTCTTTTGATCTGACTGATAATTTGAGGCAATATAATCCTGTCTAGCTATCCATCCATTTGCCTGTTCTATCTGAACCAGCCTTCCTGTGGAGTTAAGTGGATGAAAATTGGCACAGATGCATAGTTTTGAGCCAGGTTGTACATTATCTATATCCAGATAGATTACATAGTTATATCATATCATAGAATATCATATCATATCATATATCATATCACATATCATATCATATCATATCATATCATAGGAATAATCTTTTGAAAAGGCAGTTATTGTGTGACTGGTAAGCTTCTCATAATAAAAACACAATATATTTCGCTTGCTACGGTCTTGATTAGCATTAGTTTACTAGATTGTATATCTCTCATAAGTCTGTAAAGGAATCAAGTCTGATATATCTTAAATCTCCAATATATCTGCTAATGTATTTCTTTTTCTTTTTACACCCAGGCAAAGTGTTTTGCAACCTTTTCGCGAAATTTGTAACGCTTAAAAAGGACAGACCTTATAAAGGAGCAGTTTTTACAGCTAGATCAATGTTGCCATTTCTGTCTCATATGTATATGCAAACTATTTTGTTAGTTTTACAGATATCTAGCTGATATTCGGCAAAAATCCTAATTTCTACAGCAGACAGTAGATTTGTATTAGTATTAGTCGGGTTCGGGCACTATATAATACACCTGTCAGAGAAAAGATAGGTGATAGTGTATTTTTGATTGTCAATATAGCTTTACCCCCTCCCAATTTCCAGCTATGCTCTGAAGATTGTAACAATTTCTTATTTTTGAATTTTGCAATGAAAACAACTTTTATATGATGACAGCAGAGTATTATATATTCGCCATGCAATTCTCTTTGTTTTGATATCATTTTGTTTTGATTCGTTTTGGTTTTTTGGGATTTGCTTTGTGCACGCAGCTGGAATTTAAATAAGTTAATTTTGTTTTTGATTTTTTGTGTTGCTTTTTGGTTTTTTGCGGCGTTTGTTTTGCTTTTGCGAAACTGCATGTAATAAATTTTTATTGTTTTATTATTGTTGTTGTTGCAGCTGGATTATTGTATTTATTAGTTGGTTAATCGCCAAGGTCATTCACCCACATTGTGTGCGCGGCATATTTAAGCAGGCAGCACGGGCTAAAATAGGGTCCCTCCAGGTGACTCATGATCCGAGCTGCTGGAGACTCTATTGTCTATAAGTCTTGGATAGATAGTTGTGCAATGTTGAATTGTAACACCCGCATAGTTAAATAATTGTAATTGTATTGACCTTTCACCGGCACGGGGTCTTCGGCTTAATGCTCAGCTAATGTGACAAGGAAACAATAGCAACAAGTTGCAGGCCGCCAAAGTTGACGTGAAGTTGCGCCACAAATGCTGCTTCCGGCGCCAAGCAAAATACACCTATGGGCCCCCGACACGGTGAAAGCCCTGCTGCAAGTTCGCAGCTGTTAATCATTTGTGGCAGCTGAAATGTTGTGCGTTGTTTGCTTAGCTCGCTGAGATTACATAAATTATTCAAGTTGATTTCTTGCCTACCTTTTTATACCCTGCACCCATTACAAGTGCTTACCTCTTGCCCAGCAATTGTTGTTTTCCAAATAGTGTTAATTACCCCCACAATCGAAAAATATCCATTTCAAGTTTTTCTGGCATATTTTGGGATGTTTATGCACTGCAATTTGGTTAGCATATTATACGAAGATTAATTTATTTCGAATTTTCTATAATTATCAATTTCTGGGCCATGTTTTTTTTTTAGCATATATCGGGATTTATAAGAGCTAGGGCATCAAATTTGTTACCGCGAATTCATTATGTTACGACCGCTCGAGTTTGGGTACAGGGAATCTTCTAGTGAACACCCTCGATTAAATCTCTCCAGCTCCTTGTTGTTTCGCTTCTTTTGCCAAATTGCCCAGTTCTGGTCGCAGCTTGTAAACTTTTTGGTCACTTATCCTAAGTGCTGGGGCTCTGATTGGCCTGGCAAATATTTTGCTTAGCCAGAAAGTTCTGCGTCTCAACCTATTTTTCTGCTCTGGTTAACTTGTTAGCTTCTGCTTCTTTTGTGCGCCGTCCCTCCAACTACTGCTGCTGTGCTTTGTATACGGCCAAAAGGGACCGCCCATGGCCATGGCCATGACCAATGCCGCTGGCAACCCTAGCTCTGGCCCAGGCCCAGGCCCAGGCCCGACCGCTCTGCGATGACAGCATAACGACGCATTCAAATGCCGCCTCTATTGATAAACAAACAAACCGATTACGCAGCGGTGAGCTGACAATCGCCCAGCCACCCAACCACCCAATCGCCCGTTGTGATAATTGTGTGTGTGTAATCAGCGCAGCAGTCGGCAGCTACGTCGTATACGTAGCAAATGCAATGAACTCGGTTTCAGCTTAAAGCATTTGTGTTGCAGCCTTTTGGGCGCCGGCTTTAAAAGTGCACGCCATCTAGCGGCCGGCGGCGGCAGCCAGCTATGCAACTTTTGCATACTTTTGCGGGCGCTCTCAGGCATTGCATCATGTCCGGCCAATTGCATCTGTAAACTGCAACTGACAGCCATAGATACTAGACAAATTGTGTGGTGGTTGGGTGGTGCAGACAATAACAAAACAGTTAATCGATAATTACCAATAATTGTCTTAGCCGCTGCTGTTGCTGCTTTTGCGGCTGCTGCTTGGCTTGCTGTGATGCTCTGACCTTTTTGTTGTGGTGGAAAGTTTTGTCTCGTCGTACGCATTGAATTTTACGTAATCAACATTTTACAGCAACAAAAGAGCACATCGACAAAACTGCACCCAAAAAATAAAAGGGAGCATCAGTTGTCATTGCCACACATGGCATGTGTGTGGTTCGGCCGAGTGAGCTCGTCTCTTTTATTTCTTTTCCATTAAAAATGGACTATAAATTGGAATAAAAACATTGTGCAATTGTATGTAAGAGACAAAAAGAAAGTGTATTCATATCATGTATATATTATTATAATAATAATTATTATAAAAAACTAACACATGTCTGTATATATGAACGCATGAATCTCCGATCCTAAAAGTAATAATCAAAGTTTTATTTGATTGCTATCAACCGGAAAGGAACTCTATGACAGCTATAAATTCGA
The DNA here is from genome assembly GCF_035044405.1 of Drosophila montana. Lineage (NCBI taxonomy): Eukaryota > Metazoa > Arthropoda > Insecta > Diptera > Drosophilidae > Drosophila > Drosophila montana. Next base: position 763,507 of record NW_026996406.1, read on the forward strand.
TATGTCTTAGTAGGCCGATGATTATTTGTTTTTATCAAAAGGTAATACAGCTTGTAATTGAAATACATTAGTATTTATTAATGCAAAAACAAAGGCTTTACATACTAAATCTTTGTTCTTAACAGATTGTTCCTATGACAGCTATATGACGTCTTGATCTGTCTGAAAAAAAAAAAACAAACTGATGTAGGCTGTATTAAGATATTTTAATTGCTTTGTAATTTCACAAAAACTTTCTTAGATGTTAATTTCACAATATGCTTATCTATGTCTGGAGAGATCGCACTTTCAAGCTCTTCCTTCTCTTGCCTTACCATTATATCAATTGTTAACATGGGTATTCTTACAACTAACATAAACTTATTACATACTGCTATGCTGAGAACTACCTTTGCGTAGAAACAGGCAAATGTCTGATTAAGATTATATTATAATTGATTGGGTTAAAGATAACTTCTTTAAAGTGTCACACACTTATAAGCAAACATTACAAATGTTGTCCTTTTGCGATGTTGGATGCGATGTGCGCTGTACAGAGCATCTGCTAGTCGAGCACTTTTTGTTACAGTACATTTGCAATTTATTGTTGCACTTGATAAACTTTAACCTTTGGCTTGTTATTGCATAACCTGTCACAAAATGAGCAGCGCTTCGGTCAGCTTTTGGTCAACTATTCCAATCTCCTGTGGCTAGCTTAACCTTTGGCTCCAGCTGATCATTGACTCAATGTTTTTGTTTTTGGCTATTCAAGGCTTTCAATGTCATCAATATCTTTTGCTATTGTGCGCCTTTTGCTCGCTTCTCATTTTTCTGTTCTAGACGCTTCCAGACCCCAATCTATGGGCGGGGCAAGCACCTGGCGTGCATGGCTTCTGTTGCTGTTGATGCTGCTGCTGCTTCTGGCGAATTGTTGACAACTGTGTCGGCCTACAGATATTGCTTATTGTCACTCGATTAGGGAAAACACACACCCACACACGCACACACGCGCACTTGCTGGGTGAAGGTACTCTCTGTCGGCTGCTGACCCGGTTGCAGCCAGAGACATTTGCGTGCGAAGGCAAAGGTTCATCAGCTCCTGGGCTTGGTGTTTCATAGATCTGATGACGTCACAGAACACCTCAATCAACTGTGAAATGTAGCGCAAAATTAAATTGGCATTTCCAATGTGTTTTAACAAGCTGTAATCCTCTAGCCTGCAGCAAAAGCTGTCAGCCAGGCATGAACCTGACCATGCAAAAAAAAAAACAAAAACAAGTGCGGGAGTTGGGGCGGGCCCAACTAGGATATATACTAAGCACAGCTCCGAAAAATGCATCTGTGGGGAGCTAGGAGAGCGAAGGGTTCAATTGAATCAGCCATTGACGCTGATCAAGAATTTATATATGATATTTGTTGTCGGAGAAGTATTATTTGTCTTTTATATACAGAAACATTATTCCCTTTCACTCATATTCAAAGGGTTCAGAGTACAAAAACACAGAAAAACATTTGAATTTTAAAGCAACTGCTGTTTATTCAAATGTCAATCGTAAAAATCACTTTCTATATAGCTTGAAGGGAGTGTGTGAGAGAAAGAATGTGTAAGCGGGATAGAGGGAGCTCCAAGCCCATGGGCCAGATGCATGGGCTTTAACATACTCAGCCGCTGGGCTCAGCGGTGGGCCAACAACAAAGCTGCGCACAGTTGCTGCCGGCAGCAAAGTGCGACGCGGCACAGTGTGGTGCACGATGGTGGTGGTGGTGCTCTGATGGGTAACAGCGAGGGCTGGGCGTGATTAAAGCTCAAAAGTGCCAACAACAAGCATGGGCAAATCTGAAAAGGGTCACAATTAAGAGCTGAGAGTTCGGCTTTTAGCCAGATTCACTTACCAAATGCAGCTGCATTTTCTCGCGCTTAATTCTGTGGAGATTCTGTGTCCGTTTGCCCTTTGCAGAGCAAGTGCAGCTTTTATAGCTGGCTCGCATGGGTTCTGGTTTTCAATTGACACTGGGCGAGTCCAGACGACCGGGCGGTTGTTTGACTGAGTCCAGGGTGTCTCTTAGTCCCTTCTTGTGTATTAATGTTTTGCTCGGACAACAATGAAGCCGTCTGTTGATTTTATTGATTTGCTGTGGAGAGTCGGGCAGGTATCGAAAGGAACACGCTCAAATGATTGCAATTGCGAATTCTTTATTCCAAACAAAAAGTAAATAGATATAAGAGTAAAGACAGAAAAGAGCATAGAAAATGGCAGCTACAGAGTGTCAAAGGCAGACGAGAGTATGTCAAGTACAGATAGAAGTTGTGTTAGCTAGTAGAAGAAGAATCAGTTGTAATTTGGCAACGATGTGTTTTTTCTCTTTGGTTTCATCTTGTTGTTGTCGTTGTTGTTGTTCGTCCTCTGAACTAGTGCCGCAGGAGCACCACACGAGGATCGGCGGCGAGTGTCCAAACCAGCGGCTGCTGCTGGCGCACAAGCTGTGTGGTGCGCACAGCGGGACTCACAATGGGCGTGACCAGACGTTGATGCTCATGCACCACCGTCTGGCTCTGATGGGACACAGCGGTGGGCACATGCTCCACCAGCTCACCAACCTTGGCCAGCGTCGGCTCCTGTATGGTCAGCACGCTGCGCAGGCCCGAGCGGGCGGCCACAATAAGCGGCAGTGGCACGGAGACGGGCACGGCGGAGACGAGGCGAGAATCGGCGCTGGAAGATTCGGATAGAGCCTGGTCCAGCTCCGGTTCGGCGGCGGCGGCGGCGGCGCTGCTCTCGGCCAGCTCAGGGGGCTCCTCGCTGGCGGTCAGCGGCAATGCCTGCGAGGATTTGCTGCTGCTCAGTGCCACCAGATTGGCAGGCCATTCCAGGGAGCCGGCGCTGGCTGCGGCCACAAAGATGAGCACGAAGGCAAACAGGCTCAGGCGCTGCGAAGCAGTAAAAGCAATTGGAAGAGCTGACTTCGGTCAAAGGAAACACGCGACTTACCAGCTTGAACATGATCTCAATGAAGGCAGCTAAATGATGACTGATGCTCTAACCGCAGCTAATCCCAGCTTTTATAATAGCCGTTGCGCCTCACTAAATCGAAAGGGGAAAAATATAAATGCAACGCGGATGACGTCAAACTTGAACCGGGAACATTTATTGATGCATTTTAAAATTTGTATACACAGATTGGAGGAGCTTCATCTAAAGCAGATCGTCCGGCAGTGGTATATCGCACTTCTGCTGCTCCTTCAGCCAGAACTTCTCGAGATAGCTGATCGGATCTCGCGGCTGGTCGCGTGCCAGCCCCAGCATGCCCTCCATCAATATGGGCACCACCTCCTGCTGCAGATAGGCGCGTTGCTCGCTGCCGGAGCGATAATGTGGCGGCCGCTCGCATGCGGGCTTCACAGCTTCCTTTGGCTTCTTCGGCGGTTTCTCTATGGGATCACATACAACCGGCTTTGGTGGTTTGATCTTTGGTTCTGGTTTCGGTTTCTTTGGCAGATCTTTGGGACAGCACATTACCCGCTTTTTCTTGGTTTTTTTGGACGTATCATCCCAGTCGTCTAGTTGGTTGTCCGGCATTTTGTTGGAATCGAATGTGATTTTCAGCTGGCTGAAATTAAATTGAATAAAATTTGTGCTGACGTGATACAAATATATTTTGGGAACTATTTACCTATAGTGTATTTAAAGCTACTCAGTTAATTCATGTTCTGATGAGAAAAAGACTGATTTGTGGATCCATAGGACTTATCCATATTTTATTTCTTCTATCTGAACTAAGCGCTCTTTCATACTCTAATGTTGAACAAGTAAGAGGCTCTAGTCGGGAGCTCCCCACTAGGGGATACCCTGAACTCTCTTCTACCAACACCAAATGCACAGTAATAAAAAAAATACTATGCTATTCTATAAGCTAAATGTCAGCTTTGGTGACTCTAGCTCATATAACTTACGAGATTTGCTCAAAAAACAGGATTTCGATATCGATTTTTATCAGTTACTTGGAAACGGGTCTTGCTATCGATTATCGGAATCAAAATCGTACTTCGCGGGCACTAGGAGGACCTACATTAAAAATGAAGTTTCTCGCTTTAATAGCTTCTGAGATCGTTGCGTTCATACATACGAACAGACAGACGGATATGGCTAGATCGACTCGGCTGTTGATGCTGATCAAGAATATATACACTTTATGGGGTCGGAGACGTTTCCTTCTGCCTGTTACATACATTTGCACAAATACATTATACCCCTTTTACCCATTTTTAAATGGGTTTAGGGCATAAAAATGGTATGCTGCTTCTGATAATAGAAAATGTATATATCGAATTCAGCTGTATTGCAACACTATATCTTGTAGTTGCCAGAGGAAGAATCGTTCAAATCTGTTGATCAAATACTATATAAAAAAATTAAAAGAATTCTTTTCATTATACCCTGTAAAGGCAATAAATCAGGGCTTATTTAAGTTTTTGCAATGGATTTCTTTTATTTCGAAACAATTCTCGCCGCAGTACTGATACAACCAAGCTACGCGCACACACACACGCACACACACACACGCACACACACACACGCACACACACATACGCACACACATACATACACGCACATGGAGTACTACATATTAAACCCGTTTTTGCACAGCGGCCACGCTCGCGGATTCCTGCTTGTCTCTAAGCCGATTAGCGCTTAGGATCCGATGTAATCGGAGCTGTCGCTGGGGCTGGGCTAACGAAGCGAAACATCTGCCGATTGAATGCGCACCGTGGGTAACTTAAGCCGCTTAGTAGCCGGATGGATGGATGGATGGAGGCATGCCCCGGCTCGGTCCACTCGAATGCCTGTCGCTCTCCATATAGATATATACATATGCAATATAGATATCTATGCAGGTTCAATCAAATTTAGTAAACGACACCCGTTTAGGTATTGGTTGTCGTTTGAAAAACTTGGTCAAGTCCGCATAGAGGCCACCAAATAAGGCATAGCACAGGCGATTCTCCAGCCGCCAAATTAGATGATCCACACGATAGAACAGGGCCAGAAACTTGAAGCTCACGAGCCCGAGCAGCGCGTAAAGCTGCAGCTGACGTCCGCAGAGTCCAAACAGCAGCTGGCTGCGATTTAGCTGGAGCAGGTAGAGCCCGGAGATGGCCATCGCCAGCTTGGAGTTGCTGTGTTTTGTTTGTTTTGATAGTGTCATCAGTTTTGGAGCTTGCAACATGCGGCAGACTCACGTGCTCAACTTTATATAGGCGGCGGGTTTCATCTGGCATCGATTGATGAGCAGCGCGGCCACGGGCTTCAGGAACTCGGCGCCACTTCCGATCACCGTGCCAATAATTAGAACAGGCACCAGAGAATTCTTGCCATACACCTTGCTCGCCAGATGTACGCCCCGTTCGATGTGCAGCACCTGGCTGAGCGCGGCGACAGGTGCCACAAGGCAGCGAAATGGCACAGTCCGGGCCACAGCGTGCGCCACATCCAACGGACTATAGAACATGATATACCAGGCGACCGTGCAGAGCATCACATCATGGTAATTGCTGAGCGGTTCCAGTGGCAATGTGCCAAGCAACAGATTGACCAGTATATCGCCCGAATAGGACACCAGTATATGGGTTAGCCAGAGCACAAAGGGTCGCATCTCCAGGCAGCTGCGTTCCCCAGCTGAGCTCTTGGCCAGCTCGTCGCGCAGCTGCAGCGCAATGAAGGCGTAGTGCAGGCTCCGGAAAATGATGTGATTGGATAGATTTTTGAGAATTTGCTGCGAGGACATAGTTGGGTCCACACCCATCAACCGGCGCCGCTTCCTTTGCCCACCCACGGTTCTTCTTCTGTTCGCGTTCGGTTCGGTTCGGAGTCGTTGAAGTTGAAAGCTCACTTGAATTTCGAGACGGTTTTCAAATTGTTTACTTAATTTTTAAAAAAAAACTTAAACTGCGAGAAATAAAAAATGCTAAACAAACTTTAACTGAGTGTGCGTGTGCGTGTGTGCCTGACCCAGGGCTCGAGAGGCGCGCAACAAAGAGGCGTAGCTTATGTTGCGCACCGGCTTAATCCTGGGCAGCATCTGGTGCACCACCGGGCGTGCGGCATATGTCAGATGTGCGGGTGTATGGCTGCCACTTAGCTGCAGCTGCGGCGCCTCCAACCCCGCCAGCCGTCGCTCGTTTGCATTGACAATGCGCACTGTAGACGGGGCCAGCTGCAGGATTATCTGTGATGGCGGCGACGGCGGCGATGGCAGCGACGGCGGCTTCGTCGTCAAGCGCACAAAGCTCTGATGCGAAATGGCGCTGGCGCTGCCCGGCCCGGCCAGGCTGTGCAGAATTGTGGCTGTCCAGCTGGGCTCCAGTGTCAGAGTGAGGAGGAGGAGCAGGAGGTGCGGCAGCAACTGTTGATCCCCTGTGCGGATGCGCATGCTGAATAGTCGAGTGGCTGTCCGGGCAACAAATAAACCCAACCGACTTGTGCTTTAAGCGTTTTTATAGCTAATCGGATTGACAGACTCTTGAGCTGCAGTTAAGGTCGCCAGCAGCCGGCAGCTGTCAGCTCGTAACCCTAGTCTTATGGCCGAACCCTTGTATATGGTTAATTAATTAATCAAGTATCGAAAAAGTGCTTCAATCCAAACGCAACGCACTTAGAGCTTCAATTACGCGCCTCCGGCTAATTTTTAAGGGGGGAGCATAATAGAGGCGGCAGAGGAGGGGTATATTGCCTGGGAGAGAGACAGAGAGAAACTGTGTAAAAAGCTAAGTAACACACATAAAATAGGTAAATGGGATTATTTTGGGCACCTGACTGCAAGATACCCTGTAACAAGCTAGGCAGGCCTTACTAGAAATAATATACAGTTTTTTGTGCATTAAAGATATCTGTTAACCAAAATTCAGGGTATGTCGTGCATATAAGAGATATAATTTGTTATAAATTAAATAAACTATATTAAAGTATCTGAATTCATAACTCACATACCAAATTTAATGCCTCTGACTCTATAGTTTCTGAGATCTGCTCCAAAAGGGGTTAGTAAAATTTTATATATACATATTTTAAGGCTAGTAGCTTGACGACAGATATATCTCTTATATTGATAGATAGATATATATTGGGGCCTCAAGCCCTTCTGCTTACAGAATTGACAAAGCAAATAGAAATTGAAATTTTGATTTTAAAGTCCCATTATTTTCGATTTCCAATTCAATATTTTTTTTATCAAATTAATCCTTATGGTCTATTTTTTATGTAAACCTATCAAAAAATTTAAAATTCTTGAAGGGTTTGGACCAGCGACCGCTCGCTTGTTAGTCCGACGCTCAGACTTACGTCCTGATCTTTCCGTAATATAATTCTAGCGTTTTGCTCGCTTCTTCTGCTTGAAGCTACCCCTTATTATCGCTGTCTATTTATAGGGTATTTAAAAGCAAAAAGATTTCAGCTTCAAGCTGCGAAGGGGGCGACCAACCTTCAGCGGGTTGCGCATGCGTTGCCGTCGCAGCCACTCGCACCACCAGCACCACTCGCACCACAATTCATTGTTGTTGTTGTTTCTAGTTGTTGCTAGTTGTTGTTGCTAGTTGTTGTTGTTATTGTTATTACTACAATATTTGCGGCATTCGCTCGTATTTATTTATACATTTTCGTTTTTATTTCTTTACGTAAAACGTCCAAGTTGAGACACTCCCACAATTGCAAGATAACCGACAGCCAGAGGCGTCGCTAACATTTCGACACCCGCAATTGCGCCCCCTTCGCTTTGGGCCACTAAGCCACTGTTTAGGCCAACAATTGCTTTACTGTGATTTCATGGCACAGCAATTCACACTGCCGTTCAGTTTGACTTTGCCACTCGCTACGTTTTCGTGTTTATTGAGGCTGGCAATACGAAAATCCAAAAAAAAATTAAGCCGCCCACCTCATCTAATACTCTGCCTACGACAATGCGGCGTTTGGTGAGTTTTGTGTCCAAAATAAAAGCTATGTACCTATGCCGAACTCCACCCTTGCAGTTGCTTTTGGGACTGCTGGCTCTGGTGCTGGCCCGGCCCAGGCAGGAGGCGCAGCTGCTCATCGACTCGGCTCCCTCGGTGGTCTCTTATCAGGGCTCCTCGCAGACGCACACACGGTTTGTCATCGCGCCCATGGGTCGTGCCTTGGGCTATGTGGAGCCCACGAATGTGAATCGGACATTTCATACACATCCAAATGAATCGAACTATTCAGCTGGCCATGAGCTGTTCCAGCCCAGGCCCGTTTATGTGCCCTAGTCGTATTAGTCAAATGTCATTCGTTAGGCTGTGTCATGTTTTACACATACATGTATATAATAGAAAGGGGCTCTGTACTAATATAATCAAAATACATGCATACATACATAACCAAAATTAAATTGTACGCTCCTCTGACGTATATTGTATATATATATATGTATATATATTTTGTATATCGAGATATTGTTGAACTAGTACACAAAACATGTCGTTTTTGCCACAAGCCGGACGGCGATATTCGCGTCTGCCGACGCCGGACTCGATGCTGAAATTGGTGCAAGCCTCGGAGAACAGCATGGAGGATTCCGCTCTGGAGTTCTATGAAAAGTGTAATCTGACCTGGCGTGCTCAGTATACGAATCCCTCGCTCGCGCGCCTGAGCATCGGCACCGAGTTTCTGCCCGCGAAGAGTGGCAAGCGACAGAAGTCGTCACAGTACACGACGAACGGCGATACGGACTCGGAGAATCAACAGAATGGTAATAGAACCTATCGAATTTATCGTGAATCCGAGTTACTCGAACTGTTGCCGGATATCGATTCGGACTATGAGAATTTCGTGCCGATCGGCTCGTTCACGCTTAATTAAATTTCAAATGTTTATGTTTTATACTCCTCCATAACTCCAAAATCTGCACACCCCGAAATTCTCTCGTACAAACTCGACTCTCATCTTTATTCTTAACCTCAATCGCAGGTTGGTCTTGTTTAATCAATCGCTGCCGCATCTAAAAGCTGCCGGTCAGCGACTGATCAGTCCAAAGGGATCCGGCTGCTCTTTTATATATCTGTGTGCCTTGTATCACATGACGCTCTTCAGATCTCGCTCGCTCTCGCTCTTGTGTTCTCTCGCTCTCTTTCACTCACACTGACGTTTCTTTCTGTGAAATAAATGTGCATTTCATCGTATTTTCACAATCTGTAAGCCTTAGCCGCGACCTTCGGCGGTTCCATAGCCCAAGTCTTGGCCATGTTTCAATCTGAGCCTCCTTGAAGGTTGTCGCTTTGTGCCCTGTTTGACTGATTGTAGTTAAAATTAGTGTTGTGACTCGCGCATGATTGATGTCGTGACACGGCACGACTCAAGTCGAAACTAGTTTCGTGCGTGTTCACGCGATTAGCACGCACTCAACTAAATTGATTTTCTTATAATCATATTCGTTCCATATTCGGATTCTATACAGCTTACCCACATTGTTCCCTTGTGTGCATTTCACGGATTGATTGATTGATGATAAGCGCACATTAGTCAGTTATAGTGATGTAAACAGCATTTCTGGTTATGTATGAATCGGACAACTTGATTGACTGACTGACTTACTGACTGATTGATGAACAATGTACGGCACAAACTGTTCGAACTTGAAAGCAGAATTACTCACAGTTGTTAACTATTGTGATAGGTGTGAAATTACCGCTAAAAAAATGTAAAATTCCAGCCGCAAGTGTGGAAAATTGGTGGAAAACAGTTGTATGATACAGTGAAAATAATTGGTAACCTGTTTCACGCCTTTCGTCAAATCCAGGCGGGTGGAAGCTAAGGTTTGAAAGATAAATTTTCGACATCAAAAGTTATAAATACGTGTGCACCCAAATCGTTGAAGAATTCCACTTCCAAAAACGGAAAGTGGGTGGAAATATGATTTAAAATTTAATGCAAAATAAAATGATGTTTAATCTATGTTTAAAAAAAAACGTCGTTGATTATTATAATGTTATGCTAATTATGAATATATATAGGGCTTACAAAAAAAAACAATTTTTCACGAAGGTCATCGTGTCGTGTCACGCAGCTTGCAACACATCTCTGGCAGGCCTAAAAAGCGCGAAACTTCATCTGTGCAAAGCGAAGACTCCCCTTTTGTCTAATGCCCAGTTCAAGTTCAATGTTGAACCCGCAAAAAAAAAATTATTTATAATTATTTGCTCAAAACAAGTTTGCAAATTTGTTTTGCGTTTGCTTTTTTGTTTGACTCGGTTTGTTTGTGTGTGCTTGAAGGACATTTTGGCAAACATTTTAACGATATAAAAGGCCGGACCAGGTGCCTCAACAGCAACAGTCACTCGTCAGCTTCTTTCCGAGTAAACCAAACAAAAAAAAAACCCAATTTTAAAAATGTTCCGCTTTGTAAGTAGCTGAAAAGTAATCCTTCCAAGGAAACTTATTATTGCTGATTTCAAAATAGATTGCCATCTGTGCCCTGGCCACCATTACCGCAGCTGCGCCTGGTTTCGTGGAGGAGCATCATGTGGTGGCTGCACCAGTTGTCGCCAAGGTGGGCGCTGTGGTTCACAGTGCACCCGTGGCCACCTCCCATCAGAGCTTCACGCAGTTCCACAACCAGGCGGTCATCACGCCCGTGGTCAAGCATGTTGTGCCCGTTGTCAAACATGTGTCACCCGTAGTTCCTGTGGTCAGTCATGTAGCTCCAGTGGTGCCCGTTGTCAAGCATGTGGCTCCCGTTGTGCACCACCAGACCTATGTGGCTCCCGTGTCCGTTGTCAAGACTCTGCCGCATGCCGTCTCCCACCAGAGCCACACACAGATCCACCAGAAGACCATCGTCAGCCCAGTCCTCAAGACCATCGCAACTCCAGTGGTGCCCGTGGTGAAACATGTGGCCGTTGCTCCCGTCGCTCACGTCTACCACCATTAAGAACATTTTTTTTTTTTATTGATTTTGTGGAATTGTTGATTATTTGAATAAATTGTGAATATTGAACGAAGTAAAAGATTTATTATCATTTTATTAAATTTATGGAATTAGTATATTCATATTTTTTGATTACTTTTATACTTGTAATATATTTAAGATAATATATTTATTTCTATTGGTTTCCCAGGCCATCGAGGGACTTGTGCTAATTAATCAGCGAAGTGCGTCATTCCAAAATGAAATCCTACCGGGGTATGTTATGCATAAATAACTATTAGTATATATTTCCCATTTATTCTGTTTGTTCAAGTTCGATTCTAAAGGTTTTCGCTATATTTAATTAAAATCTGTCAAATGATTCTATCAAAATTGTGCTCTATTGAAATCCATTTCGTCAAAGTCTCGATTCTATTCGACTTTTTCTATGCACCCGTCATTGAATTTATTTCCCAAGTATTCTATTTCCGTTCAATTAGTTCTCATCTATTTTGTTTGATGCTAATTTTTTGGTCACGTTTCTTTTCACTAAGCTTTCTAAGCATTTACAATTAATTGAGATAGGCACTTGGAACAAAAGATTCCACACAAATAGAAGACCATTTCCTTTGCTTACACATTTTTGACAGATGTCTAATATGAGGCTATTTATAGTGTTGCAAAGGACTTGCTAGAGCTATATAGTGTTAGGAAACTGTATCTGTTATATTTGAATTTTAAATTCGTTAAACCTTATATTAATTTGCAACTGCATTTCTTTAAGGTAATCTGACATATCGGGTTTTTCCAGAAAGAACCGATATATCAGACTTTTGGCAAAATTAATTGTTATGCCCTGTAAAAAGGGGAGGAAGGGTATCATGAAATTGTACAAATGCTTCTAACAGCTTATATGAACCATATCTGACCTGATAATGTGTGTATATTCCTGTTTGGCAGATTGAGATTAAACCCAACTATCGATAACTTCCTAATCTCCCAAAATCGATAAATATCGATATCCAGTTGCAGTTTTTGGTTTATATATCGAATATTTTAAAAGCTAGATACACCAAAATTGATATTTAGTTATCCTAGAGCAAACATATAATTAGTATCTTTTACTTTTGGATACTTTCCCCCCTAAATTGAAAACAATGAAATGTTCGAGTTTGAAATCTGCGTTTAATTGTTTCGTATATTGCTGAACTATTTGTAAATTTCTGAGAACGTTTAGCTATTTACTTGTGGATGGCAGTGTAGGCGACTGGAGCGCTGACCACAGTCTTGAGCAGTGGAGCCGAGTGCACCACGGGCACAGAGTGCACAGAGTGCACCACCGGGGCAGCTGCATAGGTGTGGACGAGGGGAGTGTGGACAACGGGCGCGGCATGCACCACAGGTGCGGCATGCACAACGGGAGCGGCATGGTAGGTCTGGACGACAGGCACAACAGGCACCTTACGCACCAGATTCACATTGCTCTGATGGGTGATGGCCGAGGAGGCGCTGTGGTCCACATAGGCGGTCTTGGTGAGCACAGCGGGCTGGACAATGGAGTGTGTGGCAGCGAGCAGTCCGGGTGCGGCGGAGGCGACAGCCACGCAGGCAAAGAAGGCGATCTGCAAGGATAGAAGCAAGGATTTGTGGACAGGACATTTGGCATTTGCCTCTGCTGCACTTACGAATTTGAACATTTTTGAGAAAGGTTTTTGCTGTTTGATTTGTGAGTCGATTGCAACTGCTGCTGTTTGGGGCATTGAACGGCTGCTTTTATACAAAGCGGGACAGTTGTTGGCTATTATTATTATAACTATTATTTTTTTGGTAATTTCAATTCTGGTTTTGACTTGGTTGGGCTTGAACTTGAGCTGCCAACCGGTTCGACAGCGGCCAGCTTCTAAGCTTCAGCCAAGTCCAATGGGAAGTTCATGAGTTGACCTAGGTCTGCCATTGTAAAGCGCTTTAGCTGTGTGGGTGTGCGTGTGTGTGTTGTGTGTGTAATAGGAAGCTTATTGTACTTGCGCACCAGCTGACAATTGAATCAGCATCAGCTCAGCTTCCATGCGACTCGTAATTGGCCTTAGCTGTGGGTGCGCTTACGCAAATTGTCAAGTATATGCGTGTGTGTGTGGGTGAGTGTGTGGGAAGTCGTCTTGGTTATCCTGCATCTGCCTTAATCCTTAGTGCATTGCTGACATTTCGTTTTTATCTTTTGCACCAATGCCATCTTGACTGGCATTTGCCAGTCTCCGCATTTCTGCGGCAACCTAATTAAGTTACAATCTCTCACTTTTGCATTGACAGTTGCATTCGAGTGTGCGTGTGTGTGTGTGTGTGTGTGTGTGGTTGCAACAATTGAGTTATTGTGCTGACGCAATCACTAGGTTGCCGTCAGATGCGGCAAGATATCTGCCAGAAGTCGAGCCTCTTGCGAAATCAGCTCATACGAGTTAATACAAGAACTGTTGCGCATGTTCGATGGGAAACAATACAGAAGAATAAAACATGAACTTCCTATGAAAGCTGTACAAGTGTAATGAACGTGTCGTAACATATGTTATGTATCCCAAGAATTAAAACAAATAGTATATCAGGCCATTCTGTTACTCTGGCGAACAGCTCTAAGAAAAGAGTAATTGGAAGAGTTGCCTCTTGTGAAAAGCTTACAGCGTAACGCTTGAATAGTCCATAGAAGTTTCTTATTTTCGGAAATAAAGTCTGAAACGCAGTGCTAATGGTTATATGACTGTTAAAGGATATTATTCTACTGGACGCTAATATATGTAGGAACCAAAAGGAAGGTATATTTTATATTTTAATCGACTACTCGATCGCTTTATCAACCTGCCATAGTTCGAATAAGATCCACCGAGTCAATTACTTAACCTTTAAACCTTCTACCGGTATTTCTTAATCACACACGATCATGTGAATCAAATGGATTAAGATCAATTCAAAATGATTGACTATATAAAAAATGAACACTAAAAATTGTTCTTAAGAATACTGTATAAAACAATTAAAAGTATTTCTTATATAATATAATAGTAAATTAAAGAGCAGATGTGAAAAAATCATGAGGAAACTCATCAAACTTTTTCACAATATGTTTGTTTTATAAAACCACAAAAAAAGAGACCTAAGCCTTGCCGACCTTAATAGATAAATTGTCTAATTGATGGAGTCATTAAGGCAACGGAACAGCCAAGTTCCGGGTTCGATTATCAGATGGATGTTATAATGACTCCGCCGAAGGCCAAAACCTTTAATATATTTTTCAATATATATTTTTTGTTAATTATCTATAACTTTGGGAACAGCTATACAATAGCTTAAAGAGCTTCTTTTGTGATATCTGGATTTAACGCCTGATTGAAACTCGCTTTGAAAAAGGTTTATCAAATCTACAACTTGACCCAGTTTTCAATGCGACCCAATTTCTGTAATAACCAGAACACACCTGAAAGATGCTGCCTTACGTTTTGTTGTTGGGAAACAAAATGGGGCTAAGCGGGGGAGTGGGGGATGGAGGGAGGAGAAGCACACACAAACAATACGAAATAAATTATACACATTGCAATTGGAGCTGCAGCATTCAAATTGAAGCAAAATTGCAACATCGACAGCCGCGCAATCGTGGTCACAGATCCAGTTGATGTTGATTGTTATTGTTGATTGTCGTTGTTTTTGTGTCTCTGATTCATGGCCAAACCCAAAAGCAAGACGCACACATGTTGTTGTTGTTGTTGCTGTTGGAGCCATAAAAAAAAAAGCACTACCAAGTGCAGCTGCCGCCGTTAAGTGCCCACTTGAGGAGCTCCGTCTCAGGCCCTATGTCAAGGTTAAGCCACGGACGAGACAAGCCCCACGCGTACTTAACCCACAATTTTTTGACAAGATTTCCAATTTTTTTTATATGTCTTGTAATGTCTCGCCGCGCGCCGTGACAGTTACACGTACTTAAGATAAACATCTCAGTAAAATAAATGATTTGTTTTCGAAAATGAAATACGCGAAGACTTTACACGAGTCGCCGCCGCTCTTCAGCTTCGTCGTAAATCCTAATTTGTGCTGTGGTAACTGCAGTTCAACTCGTCTGCCGTCTGCTGTGGATGGACTCTGGCTTTCTGACCAGGTTTCAAGCAATGCAATCGATCACTTGGAGCTCGGTTCAGTGGTTTTCAGATACTAAACAGGGAGAGGCCTGAGCAGGTGGTGTGCATCCTGCGGTCTAGCTCTATACAGGGTGTTTTCTCCCTTTTACTCCTTTGCGTGAGGAAGTTTTCACAACTATAAAAAATAAAGTATCCTAGCTTCCTTACGGTTATTGTTCGTTAATGATCAATCAATCCGTCATTCAATCAGCCTTTCAGTTAGTCAAAGTCGGCAGATATATAGATTTAGAGATTTCATTAATATAAAGATTTTGTGGCCGTATGACTGAATCTCTTAAACTTAGTCGAAAGACCTCATAACAATTATATCTTCTCACATTGAGGTTAATGTTTGTTTTTTGATGCTTGGATATTCCTTTTAGCAAGACAGACGCGATCTTCAAGTCCTTAAATATCAAGAGTTTGCATTTTGTATGACTTGTAGACCTTTCCAATTCGTATTGACTTCTCTCTAGCCATAATTATATAACGTATCTCCAGCTGGAAGACTTACCTACAAACCCTAATTACAGTTTGAGCGAACGAGTTGAGCATTCAGTCGCCCAATTGTAGTCTTTAGGCCTTCAGCTAATCCAGCGCAACGAATTGCCAGATTGTCATTTGTTGTCATTTGATAATTTGTCGTTTAATAATTTGGGCCAAATAATTTGTTGGCATTTTGGCACTTTGCTATATAAACGACACTTAGGCCTCAATGTGGCATGAGTTCTTACTGGAGTTCGGTGGCAGCCAATTCAAACTAAGACTAAATCCCATTCAATTGATCCACACAACATGCATAGAGCGGTAAGCCCGAGCACAATTGCACTTCAATACTCTACTGGATATTTAAATACCCTTTCCATCTGACAGTTGCTGTACTCTTTGGCGTTTGTCGCCTGCCTGGCGCTTGTGAGCTCAACTGGAGAGACTCGGTGGTTGCACAGACAAGCTGTGGTTGGCTCCATGGTGGAGCTGGTGCATCCCAACAGCCAGTGCAGCCAACACAATGAGACTTTGTCTTGGGATTTGGATATTCTGCAGACTCTTAGTCCTACCCATTGGAGTCTTATTTACAAGTCGCCAGTTAGCTTAGGTTGAAAATATTGTTAGCTTTGCATAGTTGTTGGTATTTTGTTTGTTTTTATATTTTAAATAAATATATATATTAAATAATTTGGGCACGGTTCTGGAGAATCTATCTCTAAATCTCTTTCATCATCTCTCTCATTTCTCATATCTCTTCATATCTCTCTCTGTCTCTCTTAGACTTTTCAGCTTTATAGTCTTGTGATATTCTTTTCTTCTATAATAATAAAAAACATAATTTATGTTTCAATAATACTTTAAGTATATTTTATTTAATTTTGATTTACTTTATGAGAATAACAAAACAAGTTGGTTTTTAATGGTGTAGAGTGTAGGCCAAAGGAGCTGTGTGCACCACAGACTTGTACAAAGGCGCGGAGTGGACAACGGGCACCACAGGAGCAGCATGGTACACAGGAGCAGCATGGTACACAGGTGCGGCATGGACAGCCACAGCTGGAGCGGAATGGATGGTGGTCTTCACAACTGGAGCTACGACATGTTGGACGACAGGCTTGCTGTGGACCTGGGTGATGCTCTGGTGGGAGACAGCAGATGGAGCGCTGTGAACCACAGTGCCCACCTTGGCCAGGACGGGCTCGTGCAGCACATGATGGGTCTCAATGAGGCCGGCGCTGGCGGAGGCAAAGAGCACAGCAACAATAGCAACCTGTAATCGGATAAAAAGAGATCTTTAAAGACAGTTCCGACTTCTATGTTTCGTTTGCACTTACGAATTTGAACATTTTGAGTTTTGTGTTTTTGGAGAATTTGTTGTTTTACGCAGAAGCTGATGCTATTAACTGATGCTGTTGGGTTCTGCGCGAAACGCTTTTATAGGAGCCTGGCTGCTGGCTAAGGGCTCATATGTCAACAGGTCGTTCACCTTGACTCAACTGAACTTTGATAAGACAGCAGCCGCGGCTGCGTTTGAATCGTGCGTTGCAGTTGTCGGAAATAATTATGGACACGATCGCATTCAAACTAGTTGGCTTCGGGTTTGGCTTCGGGATTCGGCTTGCTTGGGCTGTGGGGTTATTGCTGAGTCTTATTGAAGATTAAAGCTTTGCTTGCCTTTTGGTCTTTTGTGTGTTCACTTCCCCATTGGCAGCTAAGCACGACGCGTTCTATATAAACGCGACTGCAGACTCCAAAAGCATCATCAGTCACAATTCAAAGCTCCTCGAGTCAAGTCCAAGCTACAAACACAAAAACTCAAAATGTTCAAATACGTGAGTTAACTTTAATGGGATATAGATGAGTTATTATTAAAGATGGATTCTTATTAAAACACAGGTTGCTATTGTTGCTCTGCTGTTCGCCTCCGCCAGCGCCGGCCTCATTGAGACCCATCATGTGCTGCACGAGCCCGTTCTGGCCAAGGTGGGCACTGTGATTCATAGCGCACCCTCGGCTGTCTCCCACCAGAGCATCACCCAGGTCCACAGCAAGCCTGTCGTCCAACATGTCGTAGCTCCAGTTCTGAAGACCACCATCCATTCCGCTCCAGCTGTAGCTGTCCATGCCGCTCCAGCTGTGTACCATGCTGCTCCTGTGGTGCCAGTTGTCCACTCCGCGCCTTTGTATAAGTCTGTGGTGCACTCAGCTCCTTTGGCCTACACTCTGCATCATTAGAAGGCGATTGAATGAGAACATCAGCTATTGATTGTGATAGGAAATTTATGATTTTATTTTAATAAAATTTTTCGTTTCATGTAAAAAAGCATTAAGAAAGGGTATAAATAACGCATAGAAATTTGCATATATACGAGAATTGATATTCTATCTTATACAGCAACATTCTTATACTGTCAGTCATTAAGAAAGGGTATAAATAACGCAAAGAAATTTATATATGTAAGAGATTTGATAATGTATCTTATACTATTAGTCTTATAAAGTCGGGGTATTTGCTGTCTAGACAGATTTTACTTGCTGTCTTATACAGCAGTTGTCTTATAAAAGTCAATCGCTGTCTTATACCGCAACAGTCTTATAGATGCAGTTATTTGCAGTCTAATACTAGCAGTCTTTGATTGGCAGATTTGACTTGCTGTCTTATACAGCAGTTGTCTTATAAAAGTCAGTCAATCGTTGTCTTATACAGCAACAGTCTTACAGATGCAGTAATTTGCAGTCTTATACTAGCAGTCTTATAAAATCCAGATACTGGCTATGTAGGCAGATTTGATTGGCTGTCTTGCAGCCGTCTTATACCAGCCTGTGCATTCGTGTAGAAAAAATATTGCATACTTTTTGGCTCGTTAAGAAAATCAAAAGTCTTTAAATTCGCTCGCTATAGGAATTATTTTTGTAAGGACATTTTATTTATTATAATCTTAAACATTTTTTTTGTGATTTTTGTTGTTGCTGTTGTTTCATAAACAGGGCACGTGAAATTTCAGCTGGTTAAATAATGTCAGGAGTGGGATTAGCCGTTGGCTACGTGTGTTCAGCGCGTGTGTGCATGTGTCGGTGTGTGTGTGTGTGTGTGTCCGTCTGTGTCTCAACTTCAAGCCAGCTTTTACCATATGCTCTTCACCAGCACAGGCGAGGGATGCAGCTGACTGACAGAGACATGGGACACTGCGCCGGGCACAACATGAACAACGTGTGGTCCAACAGCGACTGGAGCTGCTGCAAGGACATGTGGTCCAACAACTGTGGGTCCCCAAATGCTGGGTCCAACCACGGTGGGTCCCCAGAGGCCAGAGGGAGCGGGCGCCGGCACAGGTGCTGGAGCGGGGGCAGCAGCCGCCAGGCTCAGCAGAGCAACAAATACGCACTGTCAAAGCGAAATAATTAGAACTGGGATCTGAGGATCTTATCGAGAACTATTTACTTACCAGCTTGAACATTTTATTGTGTCGATAGTTGGTAACGATTTGACATAGAATTGCATTGAACACTTGCCTATTTATACGGAAAATTGCAAAACACAACAGCAGTGCATCAGCCGAGTGTATACTGTTGTCTGTGTGTGTGTGAGTGTGTCTGTGTGTGTGTGTCAACGCCTCTGCAGTTGTCACCCCATTTGGCCTGGCAACAAACACAGATTCGAGCCACACGCGACACACTTGATGCATTGCTGTGGAAAAGCTTGGAAACCCTTCCGGGGGCAGGTTCTCGTTCACGTTCTCGGCTTACGTTCAGGTTTTTGCTTGACTTGAGTTCGCTTCGAACACGTTAACAGGTTATGGACATGCCCACGTCCACTCGTGCAACGCGTCGTATGCTTGATTTTGTTGCATGCGTTCCGCACCTCCGCACACCTGAGCCCATGCGAAAACAAATCAACAGATAGACCGCATTATACAAACTGCTCCACTCTTAATCATATGGCAAAGAAAGACAGCCTGAGGGTAGATGCCTGTGTGTGTGTGTGTGTGTGCTTGCGGCCTGCTCTTTGCACTTTTGGCTCGCATAAATTAAGCCAAAGCTGTTGGCAATGGTTGATTAATGTGGACACTTTGTTAGACAATTGTCGCTCAGTTTGTCTTGTGTAATATTGAAACGTTTGCACATCATGCATTTTGCTTAGGTGCTCCCCAGAATCATTAAGCTTGCAAGTCAATAAAGCAATCAAAATGTTGTAATTATTGTCATGTAGGCTTAAAATGGGATTTGAACTAAAACCCAAACTCGAATTTATAAACTGGGCTTACGAAATTCTGAATCCTTTTATAAACTAAAGCTGGTTCAAATCAAGTTGAACCAACTCGAAATTTTTGTCGTCTTGCAGTTATGTTGTTAATATTTAAGCTTATCATTAAACAACATTGTAATTTATAATGTTATATGTTATATAGAGTCCACATACCAAATTTGCTAACTCTAGCTGACATAGTTCCCGAGGTTGAATGAGTTTGTATAGACAGATAGTTGAACAAGGCTATACACATATATCATAGATCGATATGTTGGTATAAATTGTAATTTATAGTGGCAAATAGAGGCCACATATCAAATCTGCTAAGTATACATAGTAAAGTTCTCGAGTTCGATGAGTTTATGATGAGAGCTACAGTGAAATATGTAGAAATATTTGAAATATTTGCTTGTTAGTATAGTTCTCGAGCTCAATAGATTTATGAAGATAAAGAGTTGGACAATGCTATTTATATTTCAGATCGGTCAGTTAAATAATAATTTATTCAGACATATAGAGTTCACATACAAAATTTGTTAGGTAGTTCTTCAGTTCTAGATCTCAATATGTTATAAGCTCTAAAATACGTTCTATTAAACGTTCCCATCTATAGTCCCATTTGAATATCTTCTTCAATTACAGGGTATGCAAGTAGTCAGTTAACAGCTGCCAGTTGCTCAGTCTGCCCTTAACCCCGCCTTTCCACCTCTTGTTTTGTTCGCCCTGAAATATGCGTTGTGGTCAAAGCACAGTTCAGGGTTAAGGCCTGCGAAAAACAACCGCATTGCTTTGATTTGATTTTAATTGATTGAGCTGAGCTAGGAAATGATAAGCTCATCGGCGCTTAAGTCTTTAGCAGCCCCTTTTTAATTTACTTGAGCTGTCGTCACAGACTCGATTGAACTAATTAGCGCAAATTAACTAAACGCCGATGATTTGCTTAGACTTATGGGGCGGACAGGTTGCCATTTGAATGAATGCGGCATTTGATTCATGAGTGTTCTGTCCGCAATTGGTTTGATTTAATTGGCATGCGATTTGCATGTGCTTTGCAGCTTATGCAAACAGTTGTGTAAATTTCAAAGGAGACGAGCACATAAATATGAACTTGAAACTGTGCATAAGAGAGCTCAGCGTTTCATAAGAGCATAAGAGCTGTCAAGTATGCTCCTCTATAAACTACTCCTACCATATCTATATATGTATCTATCTTTAGCACCATTTGTGGCACTCTGCACTCGTTTTGCTAATGCACTCATTTGCATAACACAGAAACAGCATTTGTGTTGCCACACACACACTCGCGCACACTCGCACACACGTGCTGTTGGCCAAGTGTTTGTCATAAGCTTGGGAACCAGCCCAGCAACCAACCCAACAACCATTCACGTTGTCTGCCACTGGTGTCGTATGATAACTCCCTGATTACATGCTAATTATGTCACCAAGTCGCTTAGGTTAGCTTAGCCTATTATTCACAGCCCACCAAGGGCTGGAGATGAGCACGTGTCAAGTCAAGCTTGCACAATTGGTCTGCTTTGGTTTTCTTTTATATGAGAGACCAATTTCTTTCGATTTTCTCATGAGTGTGTAACTACAATGCGTTTCACACTTATTAGTTTCAAGTGGATCGTTGGGTAAACAAAAAAGTCGTTTTCCGCCAATTTTTCACAGCTTCGGGTGGAATTTTTAAATTCACACGCATTCGTTAAGTTATTGTGTGGAGACTTGATAAGGAGTTTTTAATTTATAGATGTATAATTATGTCCCTTGGAATACTCTCTTAAGGTTGAAAAATGAAAATATTTAATGGCATATTTCACATTTATTTGCATCGTTTAGCTCTAACTTTTAACAGAGCTTCGAGTGGAATATTTAAATTCACACGTATTCGTTAAGTTATTGTGTGTATAATTGATAAGGAGTTTTTATTTCTGGATGAATGATTATGTCTCTTGGAATGCTCTATTAAGGCTCAGAAATAAAAGTATTTAATGGCATATTTCACATATTCTTGTATCGCTTAGCTCTAATTTTTACCAGGCTGTGATTCGTGTTCGTATCGTGATGTAAAAATTTGATACTCTGCCATCTCTACTTCGCAAAAGTCACTTGCCCTGCATTGTGTGTTATGTGGTCGAGGCAGGCCAAGAGAGATGTGCTATAGGCTTACTTTCCGGCTAAAACAAAAACCAGTTCAATTGTTTATGCTGGCCAAGGCATTGTTTAAAGAGCTGAGGGTGGAAAGGGTATCGGGCTGTGCATAGGTAATCAGTTATTTGTTATGTTGTTTGCTTTCTCGACGTCAGCATCGCCAGTCTGGCATTTATGAGGGGGCTATCAATTACCCGCAATCAAATGCAAGACAAGCCACAAATATAGACCACATTTCTTTGTTAACAACAAATAACACGCAAAAATCAATATACATAAAAGCTGACAATATTAATATAAAGACTGACGAACTGATTTGCGATCAACGCGCAGCCCAAACTTCGTCTGAAACAGATAAAAATAACGATTCCATTTAAGTGTGCATTGCACCAATAAGCACCAATGAGCATCGGACCAATAAGCGAGAAGTTGCTGGCTCAAATCTTGCATTTATCAGAGCCAGGGCGACGTCTATTAAGTTTCCCTAGTAAACTGATAAAAATAATGTTAACTTCGTATGAAAACGATTAAAATAGCGATTCCATTTAAGTGTGCATTGCAAAGACGTCATTAGTCTGCGCGTCGGACCAATAAGCGAGAGGTTGCTGGCTCAAATCTTGCATTTATCAGAGCCAGGGCGACGTCTGCAAAGTTTCTCCAGTTCTTACTGATAAAAATGACTAACCACAGAACTTATTTAGTTTCAAATTTTTATTTAAATTTCTTAATACATTTATCGAGTTGCTGGACAACAATTTGCACACACATTCATACACATTCAGGCAGCAGGCAAGATCGAGTGGTAAAAGCGGCTGGGTGGGTGGTTTATAGAGTAAAAGAGCGCCCAGGTGGTTGCCTAGTGCAGGTGATAATCATGGAAATCGTGATGATGATGGAAGTGGAAGGGATCGTAGGGATAGGCCTTGATGATGGGCGCCGGATGGTAGGTCTTTATGATGGGTGGATGCACCAAAGTCTTCACCACAGTGGGCAGCACCACCGGCTTGATAATATGATGCGGTACGCTGTGCACCACCGTCGAGCTCTGATGCGATACGGCAGCGGGCACATGCACAATCTTGGCCACATGCAGCGGCTCGATGTGGTGATGATGGGCGGCCAGGAGCGGATACTCCGGATAGTGGTGGTGGTGGCCATGCAGATATCCAGGGCGTGCCTGGGCCAAGGCGCACAGCAAGAGCAGCGACAGCAACTGAAAAAGATGGCATTATTTGAGGCAACTCCTTCGGTGGTTATCCTTTTGCTTACCAATTTCAGCATGTTGTGTGTGTGTGTGTAATCCTTGTGTGTGGGTGTGTGTGTGGGGTGCTCGATGACTTGCAGCGTGCAACTGATGCCACCATGACACCACGCGGTGGCTTTTATACACTTGCCGTCTTGCATCAGTTGCCATTGGCTGCAGCAGCAGCAGCAGCAGCTGCCAACGCTCGACAGTTCCAACAGCTGCAGATGCTCTCATTGTTTGTCGCGATTTCAATGCAACGTTTTGTGTTTACAACACCCCCCTCCATCCCCCCACCCACTCATCGACTTTGCCGCTTTGCCATATCCGCGCTGCCGGCATTAACAACGTTGCCACTTGCATCCGCAGTGGCTGTTGCAGTTGCAGTTGCCGTTGCCGTTGCCGAGGTTGCCGCCGTTGCAGCAGACGCTGTAATTGCCTCGATTTTGATTATCGCTTCGCTTACACTGGCCTACAAGCAGCATGATTTGAGCTGGGAATGGAAGGCAGCTGATAGTAATAACGATATTTGTGATATATTATCAACAATGAAATTTTTTTTATTTTTATAAATATCAATATATTTTGATACCCTGTTTACAATTTAAAGTCGAGCTTGTCCGTTTAGTATCTTTTAAATAATTTAACATTCGACTTCAGGAACTTGCAATAGATAAATAATTGCTATAAATATGCATACGAAGCTTAAGAGCTAGAGTAAACAATTTTTTTAGTTAAATTCCGGATGATCTCATCTTATTTCCCGTCTACCACAAATGAAAGAAGTCTATGTATTCTCCAGCTAAATGAGTTACACTCTCTAAGTAACAGCTTTGTAAGCCATAGATCTCCATTAATTTACATGAAAATTTATTAACCACCTTTAAGTTAAGTATGATTATTTTTGGTGGGTTTCCTCCGTTGGTTCGGAGTTCTTTCATTATAGGGAATTTGCGCATTACGCCCATTGTAACAAAGTTTAGCCCTTTGTACTTAAGCAATAGAATGGCATGATCTGTTATTCTATGAATAAAAGTATTAGTCAACTATCGGAAGACTCTTCATATGCTCCCGTTCTGACCTACTGACAGGAGCTTGAAGAGCGTCTTCCCAGATCATCTTCTGGTTCGTAATTCGTTAGAAATTCAATTATGTGCAGATATCAATTGACAACAGTTTTTATAATTTCTCTATTAAAGCTCTTTTATCTTTGAACTTGAATATATTTTTATGTTGATACCCACAAAGATTACCATAATTTGTTTTATTAGCCAATTTTTTCCGTATATTGACATATTTTCAAATTTATAGTTTATTGTAATATCTGTAATTTTTGATCGAAAAACCTTTTATAGGAATTTTCAAATATTGCTTAAATTAATTTATAATGATATTAGATTTCATATCTCTTATTTATTAATTTTGTTTTTGCTGCTCAGTGTTCTTTTCGCTTTTGTATTTCTTATTTGGCTTTGAGCCAATAATTCTGCCATTCAATTCTCAGAGTTCAACTTTCTGATCAAAGACCCTGTGGTCGGATCTATCCCAACTCACGTTTATCCTTAGCTATTTATTTGGTATCTTCAATCAGTGTTAACCATGCCCAACACTACGGGAATTTCTCAATCAAGCGTGTCGAAGATTTTGGCAGCGATTGTTTTTGTTGTTGTTGTCGTCTGGGCTGAAATGTTGCCATTGGTAATTGCCAAAGCGTTTGCCTTTGCCTTTGCCTCTGCTTATGTCGCCGCAATTTGTGCCTTTAGTTCATCGTATACCGTTACTAATGGCAGCAACTGTTTGCCGTTGTAATTGTTGTTGTTGTTGTTGTTGTCGAATTGGCTTGCAACACATGGTGGCAACTGCTGCTGCCGCGGCAAGCATAATTTATGCCAGTGTTACATTTGCCTGCAACGACCTTGACCAGCTAGCCAAATTGTTGTTGTTGTCTTTTTTAAATTGTTTTTTTTTTTAATTTTCATTTATTTTTTTTTGGCTTTTAGCGGTTGCAGCGGAAATTCACACTCGCCAATTGAATTGTGCATTATTTTCCATCCGATTTGCTGGCGTGGAAATTAGTTGCAATTCTTGTTATCTTTATATTTAGGCTGAGAATATTTCAATAAGCTGCAAAAACTAGCTGAACTTTGTCTAACAAGAAGCAGTTCTTAACGGGTAGTCGAAGATTAGATACCCTGGCAGACATATAACATGTGTGAGAACCTATAAGAAGTAATATAGAGTATATAAGATCGTGGTCTGATAAGAATTGAAATTGAGAAGAATATTCTTATTTGTTAAGATAATAATTTCAGAATATCTTGCAAGTAAAAGAGTTTATCCCTGGGAAACTAATTGATTATGATATAGTAGACGGATGTTGATAAAACTTGGTTCATATATTAGGAAAAGTAGTAGTTTGTTTAAAATATATATGTATATGATATAAGAATTCAATCCAGTTGATTTATGCTAGAAGAACTTTGAAGCACATAACTGCTTAGTTTGGTTAAGATAGATGATATAAGTTCTCAATCCAGCTAAAATTGAGACACTCGAAACTCACATACTAATCAAAAATATATATATAATTTATGGAGTTGAAGATGTCTTCTTCAATGCATTGCCCATATTTCGTCACAATTATAAAACTCGCTTCTGGAGTATAAAAATGTGGAAGCAAGTGGCACTCGCAGCCTGTAGCCTCAACGTCATGTGTCGTGGTTAGGATTGAAGATCTATGCCTGCATTTGGCTATGATATTTAAGTCTAGAAACTGGAGCTACACAAGCACAAACAAAAAGTTCACGAACGCGACATTCAAGGTGCTCAACTGGCGCGGGGGTGGAGGGGGAGGGGAAGCTCATTAGAATGTCGCGCTGCAATTGACAGGCGACAAGTGCAGTTGGAGTGCGGCAACTCGACGCCAAATGTCAAATGGAGGCACTCGGTTGTCGGCTGTCTTTTGGCTTAGATTAATCAGGCGGCGAGCAATTGAATATGAAAATATTTGCTTAACAATTTGCTGTGGCTTGGCCAGCTCAAGTCTGGTCTGGTCAATTGTCTTGACCCACAGAGCGAACACGCCCGAAACTTAACAAATGCAACGAATTCGTCTTATCTGCACCAGGAAATGTTGCACACTCTCTAAAACGAAAACTGGCTTTATTGCAGGCCACTTGCGGCTTTATGTGGCAAGACATTCGCTTTAGTTTAGTGGGTTAGTCTCGGCACCTGCTCTAACGTTGCGCATACGCCGTGTTGGCCCAAAAGTAATTTCAATGTTATTGCTATGGAAATAACTTTGCACACACATCCGCTGGCCAGCTAAAAATGTCATTGTTGATGGACACTCAACTGACCTTAGCAGAAATAACAGCAACAACACGATTTGCCACATTTTGGCCACCTGCTGCTGCTGCTGCTTTTTTATTAAGCATACGCCGCGTTGTCCCACTAAGCGCTGCGTGTTAATGCAATTACGTATCGAAATGCTTGAACGAGCCACTCGAATCGCATACGTTTTCCAATGCGCTTTTCATATTATCTCTAAGCGAACAACCCACTAAAAATGCGCAGCTGCAGGCCCAAAAATTATATCTATTTAACTGAAAACATTTCTCACTGATTTTTTTTTTCTTTGCTTTTTTGTTTTGCGCAATCTGCCAAACTCTTTGCTAGACTTTGGCCAACTCGTGCCTGGCGCCGGCTGCCTGAGTGCCCAAATAACTAACTAACCGACTTTGCGACCGACTGACTGACTGACCGACCGACTGACTGACTGACACCTGAGTGAACTGTGGCAGGACAGGCTCCCATTTGTATTGTTGCTGTGGGGCGGCGGCGGTTTTCATGTTCGGACAAAGCATGAATAAAGCTAAAAATTTAGTCAATTTACATGCACCCAAAATCTGGACCAACATTTGTACATACACATGTAGTATATGACACTAAGATTGATAGATAGTTAAGTAGATATGTGTATTCATTATTTTCTGCCTGCAAATGCAATAAGTGTCTTTTTTTTAAGATTGTGCTTTTAGCAGTTATGCCAAAGCTTATTGCAGTACCTCAAACTGAATACCCTTTACAACATGAGTAATGGTTGTCATCAAGTTACACGAATGGGAGACGCCCTACCCACATACCCTAGAAAGTCAGATTTTGAACATTGAATCTATCGTGAATAACATAAAAAATGTTGTAATAATATATGAAAAAGTGGTTTTGAACCAAACTAATTTTTTTTTTTGGATAAATGCCCAACAACAAAACGATTTAAAGTTCGATTCATGTTGAGTAAAAAATGGGATTCCGAATTGTAAAGTCGGCTGCAGCTTTGAACCGAGAACCTGTTCGTCCATGCATTCTTATGTTTATAAATATTAGATAGATTTATAAAAAAGGTTTAATAATACCTTGTACAATTCAAATGGTAAAAAGCGTGTATATTGTTGTTATGTTTATGTTATTAAAAAGCAGAAGGAGACTTCTATGATTACAATAACTATATAAGTATATTTTTCAGCTTTAACAGATCAAATCGATGTAGACCATGTCCACCCGTCTGTATATATATATTACTTCGATTTAAAAGGGGCCCCATTGTATTTTTCTTAAGCATCTCACATTTCATACACAGTTCATGAGTGTTTCACTTATGGAATACCTTACCTCCATTATAACTATCTTAATTATTTTATTATAATTCCCAAGAAAAAGTTTCTATATGCGACACACAACTGTATTTAGCGCAATATCTAACTATTCTGAAAGTTATATAAGGATCGATACTATGACTAAAGTTATAAAAATAGATTTCTTTAGAACTGGCTACACAGTATGCCCAAGTCGAGCATACTTAGATAAGGCCTTCTCTTTCATTTCGTAATCATTTCTATAAAACTCCAATTAAATACCAGTTAGATGCTCTAAGATAATGTTTACAAACAGGATGGCTTCCACGTGTATCGATTAATTTGTTATCTTTAACCGATTTCCGTATTTTGTCGGTCTTGAACGAAAAGTTGATTCTCGCAGAAACTTAGCGACCTTCGAGCCAATTGACTCTAAAGAAATGACAAACAAAAAACTGAGTAAAAAGTTGACCATGCCGAGCTCGAGTTAATTTGAAAATGATCAAAGCTGACGTCGACCCAGCACTGAGCGCTGGTTAAGTACTGTAATTGCTCCACTTGGCTTTAATTAAAAGCAAAATTAAGTTGGTTAACACGGGGGGGGATGGGAGTTGGCTAAAAAGCAGCTAAACAACCAACCAGGTTGCACAGAGCACAGATTAAACGATCTATAGATATTGTCATTGTTATGCAAGCCAGGTGAGCCGCGCTAACCAGAACTGTCACAAGACCCTGTCCCGTCCAGCCCGAGCCCGGTCCCCAGAGAGTCGCAAGTGGAGTGTGTGTGTGTGTGTGTGGGTTGGCCATAAGGCGTACATTACCCTCTGGTGCGGGCATAGCCCGGATATCGGGCCAAAGGAATTTCGTTGAGAAACCAGACAACAATTGTCGTGAGTCTGGCTCCAAAATAGAAATCGAAAATCTATTAAAAA
Organism: Drosophila montana; assembly: GCF_035044405.1. Taxonomy (NCBI): domain Eukaryota; kingdom Metazoa; phylum Arthropoda; class Insecta; order Diptera; family Drosophilidae; genus Drosophila; species Drosophila montana. The sequence goes on from NW_026996406.1 coordinate 792,258, forward strand.
GCACTTTGGCAGGCCAAAAGAATATTTTTTGTAAACAAATATGAGAGAGAGAGACTTGAGACCTGAGCAAAAGGGGGGCGGGGCAGCTGCCTGAATTATGTGTCGCCAGTTTGCAGTATTCATTAATCACGCTAAACAGAAGAAAAAAAAAATAGCTGACAAATGGTCATAACGGCGCAAGCTCGCAGTTTGTAGAATGGCAACTGAGGCAACAACTATTACAAAAGCGGAACTCGCTCGAGAGAGAGAAAGAGAGGGATAACTAGAGACAGAGAGAGAGAGAGAGAGAGAAGCAAGAGCGGATTCTATGTGGGCAGAGGCATTGTCTTGTTGTGGCGCTGATTAGCATAACAGGAAATTACAATATGCTTACAGTAATGTTCACTTTTTTAATGCAAAAAGGAATGTAATCAGTTTTTTTCTTTCTTAAATACCCTAGGGCATATTGTATGCCCAGCGGGTGTTATGGTGTCTTACTTGACCACAATGCATAAAATGCTTGATAAGTTTAACATGCCGAGTCGCTGTAGGCATATTCTAACTGATTGTTCTATGTGAACTTATCGACTTTGTATGGTATCTTTATAAAATTAATCACATATGCTGCTTTTTGCTTTAGCTAATATATATACTAGTATTGGCTAAACTAAATCAACTACTTATTGAAAAGTCGGCTAAAATATATTGTATAGTTTTTTTAATCCTTATTACTAATTAGTTCCGGGTATATCATATGTATTTAAGCAACATCTTAAAACTTATCATACTTAAAGCTTATCTCTTGACCAAGATCATATTTTATGTCTGATATATCTTAGACCTAAAGGGCATCAGATATTCGTTGCGCCCAAGACAACTTTGCCTACTTGCTTTTTCACTCCCTCAGCCTGAAGAGTTCTGCGCGTTCTACGTGACCCGCAAGTTGAACCAGCAAATTGTCCAGCACACGCCTTTCTTTATGGTTAATAAACTTTATTTACAATTCTGCTGCCACTTCTTCGCCTGGGATAAACAACAAACCAAAAAAAAAGAAAACTAGTCATAACAACAAGCACAACAACTTTGCCAGCTTTGGCAATTTGACAGTGACCATCGCCACGCACTGAACTTGAGCCACTTTTTGCCACTTCTTGTGGCTGGTTGCGTGGCTGCGACAATTGCGTAGTGGTTGCCGGCGGTGCGTGCCGCCAGAGACTGACAAACACAAACACGGACAACTCAACGTGTTGCAGTCGGCTGTGAACGACTGCGCAATACTCGTTCACAGGCCCAAGAAGAGCTTGAAATAGGCGAGGAGGCAAATTGAGTTATAAAATTTTTGGGCTTGATCTAAAGAGAAGGTAATTAGTGGGCCACCTGGTAACTCCGGCTATAACTGGGCGTGGCAATTACATTTTATCGGTGTATATCTCTATATATAAAACTGTAGACGAGGGTTTCGGGAAATTCCACCCGCGAGCGTGGAAAAAGCGCGAAAAACGTTTACATGAAACTTTTTTGTTTACCATCCGATCGGCCTCAAACTCATTTCCAAACATCTTTGTTCAAATTCCTTTAAGATTTTCCTTACCTTTCGAAAAATGCATTCCTCCTTGGTGGAAATGGGGGTCCGAGATTTGGTGGGTGACTTTTCGTGTTCAAATTCGCTTCCAAAGATCTATACGAAAAATCATTTGTATCCAAGCTTCCTCTGTGGCACAAAACGGGCAAGGCCGGGCAATACCCGCTAGCACGAGTATATACACCCAGCTAATATGCTCTCACTGTGAACCAATACGCTTCATCTTCACGTTTTGGGCGAGTATATAACAATTTTCACGGTCAACTTTGGGCTGTGGAAAAATGACAGCAAAGCAGACACGAAAATGTTGCGCCTCTTTTTGTTGTTGTTGCTGCTGTTGTTGCTGTTGTTGCTGTTGTTGCTGGGTGTGTTGCAAGTGGCAGACGCTGGCCAACTGGCGACCAAGTGGCCAAGTGCCCAACTGGCCGACTGCGCGCTCTGATGGGGGCAATCCGATGTCTGGCAGCTTTTGACTGGTTTTTTTTCTTCTCGTAGTTAGTGGGCTGGGCGGAAAAACTGTAAACGAAAGCATTGTTAATGTTGTTGTTGCTGTTGTTGTTGTTGCTGTTGAATCAGCTGCAGCAGCCGATCGCCCGTCCGCCCGGACATTCGGGTGGGTCGCCTTCGTCGTTTTTTTTTTCAGGCTTTTCTTAACGATGTCTGTGCAAAAATTATTATTATTGTATTTACTGCACTTTTGGCGCAGTTTTTGGATTTTGAATTTGGATCGCTCGTGTGTGTGTGTGTGTGTGTGCGTGTGTGTGTGTGTCTGGGCAGCTTTTGTGTATAAAAGCTGTCGCGGATTTGCAGCTAGCAACAGTCAACGGCGACGCGTCAACACAGACCTACAGTTCATTTCTATAGCAAATAGCTAGCGCCAACTAACGCAAGGATTAGCAAAAATGTTCAAATTGGTAAGTCCAAGCAACTACCCTGGCCACGCCACGCCTCCTCCATTAACAATTCTCCAATTCTTCCGCCCACAGGTGGTGTTGTCTGCTCTGCTCGCTGTGGTTGCTGCCCGTCCCGGCTATCTGGAGGCAGGTCCTCTGCTGCATACCAGCTATGCCGCACCAGCGATTATCCATGAGCCCGCGCTGGCCAGTGTGGGACACATTGTGAAGAGCATACCGACGTCGGTGTCGCATCAGAGCATCAGCCAGGTGCATAGCTCGGCGCACATTGTCCAGCCGATTTTGGCGCCCGTTGTGAAGACCTATGCAGCGCCCATCTACAAGACCTATGCCGCTCCAGCTCTGCACACCAGCATCCTGTCGCCTTCGTGGGCCTCTCACGGCTGGGCGTCCTCCTGGTAGGAGCACTTTCAACTCTGAACGGAAGCGGAAGCGGAAGCGTTGCTTCGGTGTATTCGCTTCTGGACTGGAACTGCTCGAGATTTTTCCATACCCTTTCTGCATTTTGTTCTCTTTTCTTGACCCTTTTGACTGATGTAAATAAATGTCCATAATTTCATAAACATAATTCTGCGTAATACTTGCATTGAAGTGGGCGTCGATTAGGTGGGAGGGAGGCTAGAGATTACTTTTAATCCAAGTACTCAGAACCTAACGATAAGAAGTAGATGGAATCATTATTATATTTTAAGTATTATCCTAACCTAACGATAAGGAGTAGATGGAATAATAATAATTATCTTTTAGTTAATATTTATTTTATTTAATATTTAGTCGACAACACGAGTTTCGACCTAAGTATTTGATATATAGGAATAGAAAAATTGAAAACTATGCCCTACTCAAAGCTGGGCGTATAAAAAATGGACTTAGCTTTACCCAAACAACTCTGTATTTAGTTCAAAATTTGGATGTCAAAGGAAAACGTTTATTATTCCATATCTTCCACACTAAGTGGGAAACTCAGATAACTTGCTTTGAAATCATATGCGATTTTAATGCAGAAGCTTTCAAAGTCAAATCAGCCAGATAAAAATTAAATCTAGGCGTATCAAATTTGTTATATATCATTCTAAAATAATCTTTATAAAATGTTTATATTCCATAGAATATGCGTCCTTTAATAAATTCAAATATGTTTTAAAATGTAATTTTTAAGGACTCTTTGGTATAATCAACATTTGTACAAATGAGTAATTCTCCCCTTTATTCCAGGAATGGAATGGGATCCATTTGATCCCATTTTAAAAATGACGGAACTCTGCTGTATATACACCATTCCCATTGCTAGAACGAAATGTGAAAAATGATTATTTAACTAATCGTAAGCTGTATTTAAATTAAGCTAAACTTTACCAGCTGTAACAATCTTTGAAGCACCAACCTGACGACCATGAACCAGCATAAGAGAGAGACAGATAATTCTCGACTCACAGTGAGAGTATAAGGATATACTATAAGGATTTAATCACAGCGAGCGAAGCGCGTTATCAGAACTCTGCGATATATGTATAAAGTTCGTGTGATTGGGATTCGGGAAGCAGTTGCAGCTTTTCGAGTCCCAAAAAGAACTCTCCATCCAAATTGCCAAATCCTTGGTTAGAGGTCTGACATCCTAACCCCTCGGGACAACCATAGCAATGATTAGTCGAAAGGTAAGTTCTTCAATAAACAACTTTTTTTTCTACCAAAATATCTTGACCAAACTTGGCATTTACTAGTTAAACTTTGCTGGCTATCTTTGATCCAAATCTTCTGTAGATCGCACAGTCATATTTTTCTATGTATACGAAGTCTATCTTGACTACTCTCTAAACCTCTAAAAAACGTAAGGGTATTAAATCTGTGGCGTGCCGAAAATAGCTAGTCCTACTTTCTAGTTATACAGTAGAATCCACATACAGAATTTAATGTCTAGGTGTAGAAAAATTCATCTGGCAACGTATTCCGGAGTAGGAAATCGTTATTCTCAGCTGAAGGTCGAAGCAATTTGATTGTAACTAGACTGTAACTGGACTTGTAACTTATTGTAATAATACAAATTATGGCATACCCTTCTTTTCACATTCTCGAAGCCTACAGAGTGAAGCTGCTTGAACTGAACGTCTTGTGGCGCACGTAGCTGAGGTTCAAATGGGAAACTGAAATGGAAATTGAAATTCCAAACGTGCTGACCCTGAAAGAACTAAGCTCGAGACGCACTTAAAGTGCAAGTAATGCAGCTGAGGGCAGCGGCTAATAAAGGGCCAGAGCCAAATTAAACTGGTTGCCAGCAACTCTTGGTTTTGGTTTTGTTTGTCAACCAACAATTGCCGGAGCTGAGCTCAGTTGAGTTGAGTGGAGCTGAGCTGCCCACCGACGCTAATTGCTTATTGAATGTGTGTGAGAATTGAATCTGATATGGTTTTTATTTCGTTGTTGTGCGTAGTGAAGGTCGCTGGCATTATGCCAGCTGCTATATAAACACCGCCTGCAGTTGGCATACCACAAGCAGTTCTCGCTAGAAACTCAAGCCCACAACAACACGCATTCAGTCAATACAGACCAAACTTTTAACTCAAAAAAAAAACTCGCAACATGTTCAAGTTGGTGGTATTGTCTGCTCTGCTCGCCGTAGCTGCTGCCCGTCCCGGTCATCTGTACGAATCGCCTGTGGTATATGCCGCCTCCGCTCCGGCCGCCACAATTGTCCAGGAGCACGCTCTGGCCAAGGTTGGCGCCATCGTGAAGAGTGTGCCCACATCTGTCTCCCATCAGAGCCATTCGGTGGTGCACAGCTCCGCTCATGTTGTCGAGGATGTGGTTGCGCCCGTGGTCAAATCGACGCCCGTCGTTAGCTATTCGGCTGCTGCGCCAGTGTTGCACAGCACCTATGCTGCTGCCGCGCCAGTGTTGCACAGCACCTATGCTGCTGCCGCGCCAGTGTTGCACAGCACCTATGCTGCTGCTGCGCCAGTGTTGCACAGCAGCTATGCTCAAATTGCCGCTGCCTCGCCGCTGACCTACACCGCGACAGGAGTGTGGTAAAGGAAACCATCCGCAGGACTCAACCGATGCGCAGTGGGACGTGCATTTCGTTGGACGGCTTTGTGATACGAATTTGAATAAATAAATACATTTTGCTTCGAATATCGATCGAGTATTAACTCATTTTTTTCGCTTGCCCGTGTCCTTGTTTGTTTTAGCTGCAGTTCCTCGACCTTAAGGTCTTTACACTGTCAGGCTCTTCCCCCCCGCCAGCTATGCATGGCCTCTAACTGCGCTGTAAACAAGTGGGGGCTATGTTTTGGATTATCCAACTATAGCAACATACCCGTTCCAGGCTTCCTCCGAAAAGGTTACTTAGTTTCATGGAATGTGCTTGGATTTAAATTCTTAAAAGTTGGCATTGATTTGAAACCAATTTTATATTATTCGACAACAGTTCAGGATATTCCATTGTCTAGAAATTAAGTTGAATAGTTGCTTTTCCTATTCGTAGCGCTTAAAATTGAACTCAACAAAGTCTGGGCCTGCTTTAGATATAATCTCTTCACATATATTTCACAACAATCCGCTGTTAAATTTCATCAGGCAATCTTTAAACTAAAAGCATGGATCTCCAAAAATATGGTGTAATCCAAGTATATACCTATATATAATCCAGCGAATATCTGGAATCGATTCCCAAGCTAGTCTATGGATGTGGTTCTTTGCCGAAGGCTTGAGCCAGTGATATTTAAATATAGTTTGATTGTTTTGTTTTCATACTCATTTTTTTATTTTATTTTATTAATTTATTAAAATAATAAGAAGAAGCTGGTACTCCTCAAAACGTGATTTCTTAAATTACTTACACTCCAATATTCTTAAGAGTATTTTACAATCTCCAGCTGTTAAGCGTCATTCAGGTGGAAAATCTAGATTTCCAGTTGTGTTATTATTAGCCATAATAAGAGACTATGCCGGGTATATATGAATAGTGATAGTTGTGCCTTGGTCCCAGCAAAGGTTCAAGGCCAATGGCGCCACGCGTTGTTGACGGTGGCCAATGAACCTGCAACGCGAGCAGGAAAAAAATAAAACAAAAACAGAAAGTTCATCGAATGTTGCAGCTGCAAGGGCTTTATTTAACGTCCAAAGTGACAAGCGGCTATATAAAAAATACACTGTAAAAACTATTGACTATGTTTACATATTCTTCAAAACAAGCTTCTTGTTTTCAACACAAAGTACTTATTTAACATTTTGATTAATTTTAACTATTAGTTATAACCAAAAAGGACTTAAAATAAAAAGTCCGCTCTCTCAATTTTTAAGCTCTATCCATTTATTTGACAAACAAAGTTTCCGGCAAGTAAGAATGCCAGTTCGAATCCGGATTGAAAGTATTTTTTTTTTAACTAAATCAAATTAAATTTAATGTAGAATATTTAAAGGCTACAAAAGCTTAATTAGGGCTACATTTTTGGTTCAATATTCGTTAAGTTCAAAAAGAGTTTCTTGTTAAACAAAATTTTTTGTTTGTTTTACACCAAAATGTGTTTACACGCAAAAAGAGTTACTTTTGTGTTGGTAATATTTTCAATTGGATTTATTCTTGTCATCGCCCAGTTTGATTTTGCCAAAGCTCAAGAACTCGACGGGTTTTCTGATATATTCGGCATTTGTATCGAAAACCGACCTGAGCGTATCGGGTATGCCCTGTATCATTTGCGCGAGGTCGCGCCGAAGGATTGCATGTCCGACCGTGGAATCCTCCTGCTGGGCACCGCTGGGTGGCAACAGCAGCACCATCTGCACGAGCTGAATAATGTGGAGAATTCCTCATTAATTGGTGGTGCGGGGTAGTTTTCAAATCCTTACCAGACTGGCAATGACAATCTTCATGCTTGTGGTGCTTGGACTCGGGGCTGAAATTAAACTGTAGTCGAACGAAAGCTTTTCACTTGCTTTTATAGAAGCACATGCCGCATATGGATGTCCAGTCGAGTTAGCGAAAATTTCTATTGCAATGCGAATTTTCCGGAAGTCTTGAGTTCTGTTTACAAAGTAATCAAATGCTGTCAATGTACGCACATTCCAAAACTCGTGCCGGGGCCAAATAGTTAAGCCCGGGCCTGGGTTGACGTGCGACTAATGAGCCGCGCTTTGTAAATGAAAATAAGAGTGGGTTGGGTCGCGGTTTGTGGCTTGTGGTTTAAGCTACGAAAATAGCCAACAAAGTGGTGCGGTGCGGTGCGGTGCGTAACAGAAATTGGCCGCGAATAATAATCTGGTTTGTGCGAGACAAGAATCCGTTCAGGCACGTACGAATGCGAGTGCGAGTGCGAGTGTGAGTACTCATTGTATTCACTGTGAGTATGTGAGTGTGTGCGTGCGCCTTGAAAGTGAAGTTCAAGTATAAAAGCCAGCGACAATTTAACAACTGGCACAGTCTACCCTTCGACACAAGTCAAAGATCCCACACAACAGCTCTACAAAATGTTCAAATTGGTAAGAGCAACAGCTGGCGCCTCTTCCAGCGGTTCCAGTGATTCAAGTGGTTCCCTAACCCTTTGTCCACTCCCAACAGTTCGTTCTCGCCGCTCTGGTCGCCGTGGCCGCCGCTCGTCCCGGCCATTTGGCTGCCGCACCGCTGGTCTATAGCGCCGCACCCACAACCTATGTGCAGGAGCACGCTCTGGCCAAGATTGGCGCCGTCGTGAAGAGTGTGCCCACCGCTGTCTCACACCAGAGCGTCACCCAGGTGCATAGCACGCCCTACGTTGAGGATGTGGTTGCGCCCGTTGTGAAGACCACGGTGCATGCCGCGCCCGCCGTTGCCACATACTCGGCGGTTGCTCCGGTGGCCACCTACTCGGCCCTGCCGGCCACATATGCCGCCCATGTGCCCTATGTGAGGAGCGTGTCGCCACTGGCCTACTCCGCACCGCTGGCCTACTCCGCACCCCTGCTGCACCACGCACCGCTGACATACGCAGCCAGCGCCTGGTAAGAGCGAGAGAACGAAAGAGTTTGATATATCCAACACTACGATGTTGACTTGTGTCCCACGAAAATAAAATCCAAAAAACCAATCGAATTTGAATCCGCCAAACCAGCTTATTTATTGAGGAACGTCGTATCGCCAGAGACTTCACTTGAGGTAGATGCTGGGATAGCTGAACGCAGCTGAATTCCAGCCGGGCTCGTACCAGTCGCTGCCGTAGCTCAGAGACGGGCTGCTGGCATAGGTGTATGTCGTCGGATGATGGTACGTCTTGAGCGGATGCTCGTAGATGGGACGCAAATAGGGACGCTTCTCGTGCACCACCGTCGAGCTCTGATGGGAGACGGCGGCGGGCAGAGCCAAGTGCTCGTAGCCCAGCACAGTGGGCGCATACTCAATTGTCTCGTAGCTGGGCAAGTAGCTGGGCCGAGCCTGGCTGAGGGCCAAGCACGCCGCGCACAACACGAATAGCTGCAAGAGAATACACTGGTTAGTTATCCAAACAACGGGCGTATATTCATAGTTTTTGAGCTTCTCACAATTTTGAACATCTTCTTTCTTGGTGAACACTGAAGAGCGATAATTTTGGTACTGTGCCTCCAACTAAAGAAGCGCCACAATTTTATAGTCCAAGCTGCGCTGGTTTCTTTACGTTAGAATTGGCACAGACAATCGAGCCATCAAGTCTTTTTCCCAAGCTCGACGCCTCATTAGTGACCCATTTGGGCGGAACTGAGCGACTAAGTGGTTTAGTCAAGGCAGCTCTTGACTCGAATTCGCCAGTCAAAACATGGCCAAGATCTTTAGTCTCTTTTTCTTGCTGCTGCTGCTGCCTGAAGTTGTGCTGGTTCCTGTCTCCAGCCAGACCCACCCACACCCACACCCACCTGGCCTAAGCTATGGCCCAATTCCAGCCATAAGTCTTGGCTTGGCCCGTCGCGACTCGACTTGCCAATTGTGCTGCCCGCCTCTTGACTCGGCCTCCCAATTACCATGGCCCGGTGCCATACAAGGAGCCGCAGTTGCACCACGCTCCAGTTGCCAGTTAACCAGAAGCTGAACGTTCCACAATGAAGTCAGACGAAAATATCGCATTAGCATATAATGCCGACAAAATGTGTAGTCGTATTTCCCGCTTCTAATATTCCACGGCACAATGACTTTTTCCTGGCTGCTATTTTTGGCTACCACCAACGCAATTCTACGCAGCTCTGTGCTTTACTTTATGCTAGAGCTGCGCTCGTGTCGTGCAAAACGATATTGCACGAAAATTAATATTTAATAAAACGCACGATTACAAATTTTAGAGATAGTGTCAAAAATAGTAGCTGGTTCGAATTTTGGAAACAGGCTCATGGGCTTTGCTTTGAACCTTCATTCATTGCAGTTCACCCAATCATAAATAAAACGGTCTCAGATTTCGGTTCGAGCTTAATAACATTTTTTAGCTTTAATTGTATATTTATTAATTTATTAATCAATCATATTAATATATATATATGTATATACTAATATATTTTAGCATCTTGTCAAGTATTGTGAACTAATGTTAGCACAAATGAATTTCTATTTGTTAGCACCTCGTGTCACGCTGGAAAACAAGTAACACGCTGCCAGCTCTAGTTGTTACCACATATGTCGCCTAAAGTAGCCGGTTTATTTTTCTTTTTTTCGGGCAGCTCAACTCCCAGCCCATTTGGCCTGACCTTTGGGTCTAATTCAATTAGATACACGCAAATGCTGAAATCAAGACATAGCCACAACTCGCTGACAGCCACTCAACTTTTTAATTAGTGCAGCAGTTGTGGCCAGTTCTTGTTGTATTCGTATTCGTATTCGTATTCGTATTCGTATTCGTTTCGTTGGCCCACTTAGTCACTTGGCCAACGAGCCAAACAATGCCAAGAAAACATCTTTAATTGCCCTAAGCGGACTGGGCAGCATATCTTTTGACTTGGCCGAAGCTGTGTGGGTGCACTTATTAGGGTGTCATTTAATTGGGCATTACAGGTATATTTCTACTTGACCCACTTGCATTTTGTGGTGCTTTTTTACGCATTCGATTTTGACGGTTTTACTTATGCACCTTTTTCAACTGCAGCATAAGATGTGGCCTACTTTGGGGCATGTTCGTATATTAAGCTTGCTTTAAAGCTTTGTGAATCTTAGCTTACGTTTTGTTTTGGGCTTTAACCCTTCAGAGACCATGTGGCTAAAATGTGCGCTTTGCTCTTGCTCGCTTCTTTTAATTAAATTTAACAGATAAACAAGGGGTCGCCGACATCAAAACTTTTAACATAAACCAATTCGTTTGTAATGTCAAATAATGTCCGATTTGGGAATATTTTACCATATTGGACTCGTAAGGATCAGTACTATCGATTGGCATCAAAATAATGAAAATCTAAATTTTGACCAAAATCAACAAAATGGCAAGGGGTTACATCACGTTTTTTCTCAAATTCGGGATCGGTTCGAAAATCGAAACTTTTTTGATGATTTTTATTGAATATCTCGGTTAAATACTGTCACATTTTGAAATGTTATGCCTTTTTGAATTCGTAGGGATCCCTACTGTAAATTGGCATTCAAACATTTTAAAAATCGATGGGATAAAAAAAGGGGTCGACCAAAAACCGATTCGTTTGGAAAGTCAACCTTTTTTGATGATTTTTGGGAATATCTCGGCCAAATAATGTTCGATTTTTGAATTATATACCATTTTGCACTCGTAAGGATCAGTACTATCGATTGGCATTAAACAATTAAAAATCGAAATTTTGACCCTGATAAGTCCTGTGTCAGACACCTCGTATGGCCAAGGACTATAATCTGCCCAAAGGACATCAAAATCGTCCTTACGGTTTCAGAGATATTGCTATTGTCTTTTTAAAGGACATTAAATTGGCCACCTTAAGGACCTTTCTGATGTCCTTTGGACAACATGTAGTCCTTGTCCTGCCAATTCAGAATATGTAATAAAAAAGACGAAAATCCTTCAAGCAGCTGAGCAAAGGATATTTATGTCTGTAGAGTTAAAAGGCTGTAGATCGGCCGTATCTTTGCTGACCATGATGTCCATTTGCCAACCGTTAGTCCTTATTTTACCAATTCAGAATATATAATAAAAAGGACGAAAGTCCTTCAGACAGCCTAGACATGAGTAAAATTCTTTCGTAAATGAACATAGCCACAACTCGGCCGTATCCTTGCGGATCCTGACAAGTCCGGTGTCAAACAAATCGTATGAACAAGGACCATAAACTGTCCAAAGGACAATAAAATCGTCATTGCCGTTTCCTTAATATGGCCAATTTTCTAAAAAGGACATTTTTTAATTAGCCATAGCTCGGCCAAATCCTGAAGGATATCCGAAGGATATGCCTTTTTGAACTCGTGGGAAGCAGGACTATCGATTGGCATTCAAAAATTTCCAGAATTCGACAACAAATTTCATCGAAATTTATCCCAGGGGGTTAGTCGCAAAATTGGCCAAAATCGAAAATATCCGGGCTAACTCGGCCATTTGAAGGACTATCGGGATGTCCTTTGGCCAGTATATAGTCCTCGCCCCCTCATTGAAGAATTTACAACCCAAAGGACGAAAGTCCTTCAGACAAAAATGTTTTTAGGACGATTTTGTTTGAAGAAAATAGGCTATAACTCGGCTGTATCCTTGCGTATCCTTGCGAGTCATGTGTCAAAAAAATTGTATTAACCAGGACTACCAACTGGCCAAATTTCATTAAGATCGTCCCTGTGGTTTAGGAGCTATTTAAGGATTTGTGTTTTCGGGGCATTTCCGTACGCGTCGCGACTGAAATTTTACAAGTCAAAATACAAGTCCTGGGATTCTTAGATGACCCCATATTTTTATGATGCATATCGATGCAGAAGGTATATACGATCCTAACGCACCATGTCCTTTGAAAATCTGCAAGGACATGCCCGAGTTATAGCCTTTTTTCCATACATAAAATGCTTTTATATATTTATTTACTTGTTTAATTTAAATGTGTTTTTATCTTTTCAGACTAACAAATTAAGGACTACAATGATCTCTAAGGACCTCCACGACTGATAAAGCAAATTTTTCCAGGATCGGACTTTAATTAAGCCGAATATAGCTATTTTAAGCAAAAATTATGATTTATGCTCGTTTTGTATAATTTTAAGAGAAATAATTAAGAAAATTAGCTTAAAAAACAACAATTTTGTAAGTTGAAACATAAATAAATCAATTATTTAAAATAAAACAAAGAAATTCCTGTTTTTTTATTTAAAAATTCAAAAATCAACGGTCTTTAGATACCTATTGCATATTCGTGACGTCAGTTTGTTGCCAACCGGTGGCTGCCGAGATTTTTCTTAAAATCTGCAAAAATACCAGGCTAACAGAAACGCCCAGAAGGTCGACAAAAAATATTTTTTAGCTGCCGAAAAAATTTCGTTGCATACCCAAAAGGGGCGCCCTCGTCGCCGGCTGGGTCCCAAATTTTAGCTAAAATTTCCCAAAAGTACCAGGCGAACAGAAATGCCGAGGAGGTCGACAAATAATATTTTTGCGGCCGAAAAGTGACGTAGTAAAAAGGGGCACTCTCACCGCCGGTCCCAAATTTGCCTAAAATTCCGCTCAAGTACCAGGCGAACATAAATGCCCAGAAGGTCGACGAGTGGTTTTAATAAAAATTTCATTGCATAGCATTACGGGGCAAAAATGTAACTCAATTAAAATGAGTACTGTTAAGTAGCAGTTTATGTAAAATGAGCGCTGTAAGCCGGCTGTTAAACAACAGCTGCAGCTGCAGCTAATGTAAAAGGGCTCCTGAAAGAAAAAGCATACATGTTTTTGGACCATTTCAATGCACATTTTGCAGGGATCTGATCCTTTAGGTTTGCAAGGACTATATCGATGGTATGGTATAACCAAGGATATGTTAGTCAACTAGAAACCATCGAGGGGGCGGGACTGTTGCTGGGGACGGCTGTTAAATAAAAGCATACATATTTTTGAACCATGTTCTTGCGCATTTTGCAAGAACTTGGTCCTTTAGGTTCGCTAGGACTATATCCATGATATGTAATAACCAAGGATATATCGGTCAACTAGGTACCATGAATAGCGATCATTTGCTGATTAAATATTGTCCATGTTCATCCGCAGGTGGAGTTATGTTGCCTTAAATGCTCCTTGCCCTTAAACCACAGCACCGCGTAGCTGTTCGGCCGAGTATCATTAGCCAGAAGGTGTCGATAATGGCGCCGCTGGCAAAGATTAGCTAACCCACCAGCAATATGAGCATATGGATAATCGTGTCCAGACGTATGCCGAACAGGCAATCGATCAGAAAGCCGCCAAGACACTACAGTAGATGAGCGTAGGCTGATTCCGCCGATCTAAAAGCGACATCATTATTTGCTGATTAGATGTTGTCCATGGACGTTGGCAGATTAGGCTGAAAAATACACAATAAAAAATATATTAGTTTTTGTAAACGTCCGACTTTGGAAAGACATACCTTTAACGTTCGTGAGTCGACAGATTTCCACAAAATGTTGATTTGAGAATCGACGCAGATTGGTAACAAATTTGATATAACCATTGCCTTTTTGGTCAAAATTTGAAAACGATTTTGTTTAAGGTATATCCGTGGCATGGAATAACCAAGGTCATTCGGGTAGCAACGTTATTGAATGTTTTCCTGTCAATGGCAAATAAAGCTGCAAAATTAAAAAAAAAAAACAATCAATTATTATTTTGTAAGCTTTAAATATCGATTAAATTAGGTCTGACTTCGGAAGGTTCTACCTTTTGGGCTTCGTGAAAGACTTCAAAATTCAGAGCCGACAAGAATTTAGTAACAACATTTATGTTACCAAACCTCAGAAAGCGATTTTTGTAAATGTCAATTGATATTCACGATACGTTAGAGTCGGATTCGGACGATATTAACACGAGAATGTTCCCTTATAATATTTTTAAAGAGCTTTACTTGACTACACGCTAAAGTCGGCGCACAGCAAACTTAGCAAGCAATCCACAAACTGGAGTAATCACCGTTCGAAGGTAGATAACGCACAAGCAAGTATAAATATATATCAATTGCGAGAACACACACCCAAACATATGTATGCAGAGAGAATCGTTAAATATGTACATGCATATGTATGTATGTGTATATGATTGCTTGTGCATTATCTTCTTATTCATCGCGCTTTCACGAAGTTTTTGCGAAGTGAGGAGAAAACCACAATAAAAAAAAACGCTTTAACATTCGTGAAAGTCTATAAAATCCATTTCGATTCCAGCTTTGTCAAACTTTAGAATATGATTTTTTTCATGGCTATTAATACTTCCGACCCGTACAAGTCCGAACACGTATACCATTAGAGTATATGGATGGCATTTACTTGAGAATTTTTGTTAATTTTAAATTTTTAAAACAACTTTACACGACTGCTGTCGTTTAACTAAAACGACTTTATGTTGCGCGGACGCAAGGTGGACAAAAGTCGGCGAAGATAAAGCAGAAGCATAGACAAGCATAAGTAGATATGAATTGCGAAAACACACAACCAAACATATGTAGGCAGAGAGAATCGCTAAATATGTACATACATATGTATGCGTATATTTGCATTATCTTCTTATCTTCTTGTTCATCGCGCTCTCACGAATTTTTTGAAGAAGAAGAAAATTATTTTTTGGTAAACTTTGACTGACATTTTATCGCTTTCGGATAAACACTTTAAAATTGGGGAAAGTCTATAAAATCGATGGACTTCTTCAAATTTTGATTACATTTTTGTCAAACTTTAGAACACGATTTTTTTTATGGCTATTAATACTTCCGACCCGTACAATTTCGAAAACGTATACCATTAGAGATACGGATGGCAATTATTTGAGAATATTCACTTGTAATTTCTTGAAATCAGCTTTACTCGACTGCTGCCTTTTAACTAAAACAAAATCATGTTGCGCGAGTGGAAAGAAGCTGGCGCATAAAGGTAGATAACGCATAGGCAAGCATACACAAGCATAAGTGTATATCAAAGTGCGAAAACACACACCCAAACATTTGTGTGCAGAGAGAATCGCCAAATACATACATACATATGCATGTGTATATGATTGCTTGTGCATTATCTTCTTATTCATCGCGCTCACACGAATTTTTTGCAAGCAATGAGGCATGTCAATGAAATAACTTCTTTAAAATTTTGATTTCATTTTTGTCACACTTTAGAATATGATATTTTGTATGGCTATTATTACTTTCGACCCGTACAAGTCCGAAAACGTATACCAATAGAGATACTGATGGCATTTACTTGAGAGTGTTCACATATGACTTTTTTAAAACAACTTTACTCGACTGCTGCCGACAAAGGTCGGCACACTGCAACTCGAGTAACAAGCATAAGTATATATCAATTGCAAAAAACACTTACCTAACATATGCATGTATGCGGAAAGAATTGCCAAATATGCACGGACGTGTGTGTGTGTTTGTGTGCTAGGGCCTTATCTACTTATGCATCTCATCCACAAAATAATAACAGGCTTAATAGACCTGCGCTCGCAGAACAACATGCCCTGTTGACTAATAGGGCCACACTGACTCAGAACAAAGTTGAGCAGATCCATAAAAGCGGCGCTCAAAAAGAAGAGCACTCAGAGAACATCGCTGCCAGCAGTTATTAATTGGACCAATCAGCGATCAGCACCAAGAAGAATCGTGAGCGCGTGAGCGTAAGTCGAAAAATGACAGCGAACACACACACGAACAGCTGACTGCTTATCTCTGGCTTTGGCTCATCTCTGCGCATCCACGAGTTTGTGTGGGTGTGCATGCTTGGCAATGCGACGCATCTGGTTCTCACTCGAATTTTGATCGCTTGCTTATTTTCTGTGCGCCGGTCCGCTTAAGTCACTCACAATTTAACACTCTGTTAGTTTAACCTCCGCATTCTATATGAACATGCTTTTATTAGGAGCTGCTGACCCGGGGGAGCCTGAAAGGGCGTTAAGCATATTTTATTAAGCTTATTTAATAGCTGCTTTCTAAATAATTGCATTAAACAAAAAAAGCGAAGTTAACTCCCAATTATCAGATGCTAAATTCCAGCAACTATTAATGGCTTTTTATTTTCATAACTAATGTATGTATGAATGCTCAATGGAACCAAATAATGTCCGATTTGGGAATTTTATACCATTTTGGACTCGTAAGGATCAGTACTATCGATTGGCAATAATGAAAATCTAAATTTTGACCAAAATCAACAAAATGGCAAGGGGTTACATCACGTTTTTTCTCAAATTCGGGGTCGGTGCGAAAATCGAAACTTTTCTGATGATTTTTACTGAATATCTCGGGTAAATACTGTCAGATTTTGAAATGTTATACCTTTTTGAACTCGTAGGGATCCCTACTATAAATTGGCACTTAAACATTTTAAAAATCGATGGGTTCAAAAAAGTGTTCGACCAAAAACCGATTCGTTTGTAAAGTCAACCTTTTTTGATGATCTTTGGGAATATTTCGGCCAAATAATGTCCGATTTTGGAATTTTATACCATTTTGGACTCGTAAGGATCAGCACTATCGATTGGCATCAAAATAATGAAAATCTAAAATTTTCACCAAAATCAACAAAATGGCAAGGGGTTACGTCACGTTTTTTCTCAAATTCGGGGTCGGTTCGAAAATCGAAACTTTTTTATTGATTCTTATTGAATATCTTGGGTATATACTGTCAGATTTTGAAATGTTATACCTTTTTGAATTCGTAGGGATCCCTACTATCAATTTGCAATTGTGGATTCTGAAATCAAAAATTATTCACCTGAAAATTACTTATTAAACTCGAGGAAGTAATATATTAGATTTCATTTAGCCTTGGCATAAAAACAATATATTCGTGTACTACTATCTAAGAGATCTTTTTGAGGCATAGCCGTACATAGTGACATTCATAGCTAAGACACAGATATTCTCTGTAATTAAATTACCTGCTAAACTCAGCTGCGCTGACATAATCAAAATACTGATGGATGGACAGGTGAAGTGCTCGGATACTAAATGGTTTAATTAATAGAAATTGACAACAAACAGCTGCCCGCTGGGAATTGCAAGCAGCAGCAGCAGCAGCAGCAGCAGCAGCTAGGTAGGGATGGATGGATGGAGGGGCAGTTGTGGGCAATGCAACATGCGGCTTAATTAGCGTTGGAAATAGCCAAGTTTTGGGCCGCGGCCAATTGCGTTGTTGGCTGTGTCGTGCTGAGCCGTTGTTGGCAGTTAGATACGCTGGAAAATGCGATTACATTTGGCGGACATGTCTATCTATTAGCCGGTCTTAGCCATATCAGCTGGCATTAAAAATCACTCATACGCCGCGTAATAAGGTCTAGGCGTTTATTTAATAACCACCTGCGATTTTAATGGAATTGGTCTTCTGGTCAATTCTGGAACTGCGCGCTTCGATGGGCGTCACGTCGATTGTCTTATTAATTTTAATGGCCAAATTACACAAAACGCGACGCAAACGTCGACTTTTTGCCGTCGCTTGCCAAACAAACTGTTGCCGGCCAGCTTTTTTACTTGGCAACTTCCTTGATTACAGAAGTTTTAAGTCCCCAAGTCCGCGCTTGCAAACCGGATCCGGCGATTTCTGTGGCTTGACTCAATCAGCGTACTACACGAATTTAATGTGTAGTTTAGCCGCAGCTATCATTAAGTCTAATTGACTTTTTATAGCCGTTTGTGTTCTTATTTCATTTTTTTTGTCTGTGTCTGTCTTTGCATTTGTTTGCTCTGCTGCTATTACAAATGCTACACTGAGCGAAACAAATGGCTGCTTTAAATTGAGGCAAATATCTTATTTATTGTTATTCTATTGTTATTGGTTTATCATGGATACGGAATATCTATAAAATGTTTTTTTAATTGAAATTGTGTTTCGTTTAAAGCCATGTAGCCCGCTTTTTCGCTCAGTGTGTGCACACACTATTCGTAGAAGTAATTGTCGGGGCTGGAGCAGAGGAAATCAACTTTGCCACATCATATTATGGTCTGCTTCGGGCACCTTCCACAGGTGTGCGCTTTATATTATAATGAGCATGTTTCAGCGCAACAAAACGTAACTTCAAGTTCAGGGTGAGTAATCCCGAGTCAATGATTCGCTCGATATTCACACGTATCACTCAATCGCAATTAGAAGACAGCAACAACAACAACAACAAAAGTGAAAGTCGCGCTAGTTGAATGGGACACAAAGGGATGGAGGGGGGAGGGGGGGGGGGGGCGTAGGGCGGTGTGGCAGCCACTCGTCAAGCAAATTCAATTAAAAGGCAAATAATCGGCGACTAGACTAAGGACGTGTGCGACTTGTAGAGCACATAAATCACATGACGATGTGTGCATGAAAAATGCGTTCAAAACAATTTGCATACATTTCGGTGACAGACAACAACAACAACAACAATAACAACAACAACAATCAGCGAAATGCCGCTGGGGTGTTTGCGAATTTAATTTACGAGCATAAACAAGGGGCGTGGCAGCTGTTGTTGTTGCTGTTGCTGCACAAATTGGTCTTGTGCGTGTGTTGAGATTTTCAGGCGGCCGGCAAAACTACTTAATTATGAAGCCAATTCTGCAATTTGCATTGAAACGGCAAACGGAGCTCACTGAAGCTGTCAAATAATCGCAGACTTTAAATTTAGCATGCATGGCCAACAACAACAACAAGCACAGTAGCAGCAACAACAACAGCAACAACTACTTTATTTACGTGCTTTGTTTTTGCGTCAATTGCGCAACAAGTTGGCCAAAAAGAACTTCAATTGGTCAACAAGGCAAAAGGCGTTGTATCAGGCCAATTGCCACAGCTTGGGCTAAACGATGCGGCACTTAACTCGTGGCCAAGTCGAAGGTGACTCCAAAGCGGACAGCGGACAGCTGGTAACAGCAGCCAAACGGGGGTCGCTCTTAAATTCATTAATGAAAAGACAAAGTTTGGTATGCATGCCCTAGCAGAGAGGGTATACGGATATTGCCGATACATTTGCGACCATACAGACTTATGGGAGATAGTTATAAACAGTATGGCGTTTGGCCAAGAAATTATTCCCATCATATACTTGCCTGGGCTTTGAGTCCAGTTGATGACTGAGTAACTCATCTAGGCCTGGCGGGCTTAATTGAACTGAATCGGCTCGAGTCCGGAAGTACATTGTTTTATTTAAACATGAACCGCATCTGCAACCAAATCAGTTGCTCAATAAACTTCAGAGCTTAAACTTTTGTTATAGCTTGCTTTTGCTGTTTCTCGATGTTTTGACGCGTTGAAATTCGCAACAAGCTTAAGCTGCGAACGAGTGACAAGGTTTCGGCAAATCTGAAGTTAATAAAAAATGCTGCTAATGAGAGAAACGAAAGGTTCTTAAAAAATATCTATACAGTCAATCTGATACGATATTTGTATTTATTCTAGAGGTTACTTAAACATATATAGCACAGTCTGCTCAACAGAAGGAATATGTCAAAAGACAAATAATATTGAAGTACTCTGCCAGTTAGAGTATTCAATTACTTGGGATAGAAGAAAGCATCTGAGCATAGAGTTTACCTCTTCAGCTCAGATCAGATCAGATCTCGGTCACAGTCTCAGTCTCTCTCATCTCCCTTCACTTTTGTGAGACTCACTTTATATTTTTATTAGAGTATTCAAGTTTCGTCATAGTTAACACACATGTTTTTGTTTTCTTGTTTTATAATGGCCATAATATGTGCTCGTCGCAATTGCTGCTGCTGCTGTTGCTGCCGCCGTTTCGGGCTTTGCCAGGGCTGTGAATTGAAGGTATTCTAGCAAAAATTTTGTTACTAGCTTTTTCAATTGTCTTGCCATTGTTACACTTTTCAGTTGCTGTTATTATTATTAGTTTTTGTTGTAGTTGTCGCTGTAACGTGCACGACATTGCGGCAGCTGTAGCAGCGCGACCTTGACCGCGTCCACCGTGTGGTATACTTAATTGGTGGACACGTTGGCCGCGTCACCGTTGCGCACCATATAATTATGCAAAATACGTAGCTAATTAAATAATAACTAAAGTCAATTGCATGCTAATTAAACAGTGCACATCCAGTTCCAGTTGCTGACTTGTGAAATTTTCGGATTTCGCTGATTTCTTGTCCCTGTTGCATTTCCATCGAAAAGACATCAATCATAGGCCAGATATTAGAGAAAAAAATTGACGGCTTTTAATTTGAAGTCTGATTTCGTGATTTGTGTTGCAGTCAGAGCTTGCAGCTTGGCAGCTTGGCAGCTTGTGGCATGCCACCGCAACTCGATGTGGTTGCCCAATGCGAACAATGCGAACAACCGCAAAAGCCATTAAAATGCAATTACAGGCGCAACCACAAGAGGGCCACACTCAAGTGGGTGGTTGGGTGGTTGGGTGGTTCGATACGACACACGCAACTCGTATCCTGTTTTATGCCAATCCAGTTGATCGTTCGATTTGCTGGACATTTGCATATCGATAAAGCTGCGACACATGCAAATCGCTGCCTCGAGGTGTCCGGTGAAGGGTTGAGCTGCCGTCAATATGCAGATTTTGGGCACCGCCAAACCAAAAGAATTGTCCACCGCTTTTTGTTTCTTTTTTTTGTCGATTGATTTATGCGCCATAAACTTTAAGCGCGCTTTGTGCGCAGAATCAAGACTCTCAGCAGCTGCCACTCAAGGCCCCGCCGGGGCCTCAAGCCAAGAGGCCTACGCCCGATTGTATAATCGCTTTTTATCGCAACAACCAAAACAACTAACAAATCGAGAAACATACAAAGTCTCTGCATTTGCATTGATTATGCTGCGCAGTCGGCTACCCGACTTTGCAGATTGTTGCCAGATAAAATGATGAGGCGTGCCCCGGAAAGAGTATGGCAGCGGGGTGGGAGGGGGAGGGAGGGGAGGGGGAGGGGGGTCAGTGTTGGCAGGATTGCAAGATATTAAGAATGGCTATTAAGAAATCTGGCAGGCCATTAAAAAGCGAGTGCTCAAATATGATTCGAGCATGGAGTGCATTTTATTTATCATATACCCTGTAACATAGAAATGCACGCACAGGGTATACTAAAGTTGAGGTAGTTTAGGTAACAAGCATTAAGAGATGCTAGTCACATTTCTATGTTAATAACACAATAACCTGAAGGAACTCAGAGATTTCGAGAGCTAGATATGTGAGTTATGTGTATGCAATCAATGAAAATAAATACAATTATTTTGTTTTTCAATTGAATTGGTTCAAGATAAAGAAAAATACTTTGCTTGGCAAAGGCGGGTAATACATGCTACTGAGCAGTAAAGTGTAGCTAGAGAGAATATTAAGTATACGCAGTTTTTTTTCATTTAGAAACTTCCCTTAATATTAAGCAGAGTGGAAAGCTTACATACAGGGCATTTCCTAGCTGGGAACTCTCTCCCCAAAAAAAAAACTTAGTTTATTTTTGTAATTTATTTGCATTTGCGATGCGAATTGATTTGGCGGCTAGTCGCGAGTTACGCATACGCAGCGTACGCCGTGCCGACGATAAGAAATCAGTTAAAGAAAAAATTAATGCACAAATGTCCAGCAACAAAGTGGCAGGCCAGGCTCTGTTGGCCATTCGCAATTTGTTGCCAGCTATTAAGCAGTGCGATTTTTCAAGCCGTATTTGTGCGTATTTGGACGGGAATATCGCTGTGTAAATGGAGCTGAATCTGAAGCTGCAGCTGAACGGGGCCACATTTAGTCAATGCGCTGTCTGTCTGTCTGTCCATTTGCATGGGGGACAGCTGTGAATGGTTTTGCCTACACCTACGGCGAGATCGTCGACTGTCAATCAGTTAACACAAAAAAGAAAAAAGAAAAAACATGCTGATTGATAATCATGTGCGTGCGCAGATTTAGAAAGGAATCTTAACTGTGGGAGCTGAGCTGGAAGTACGCACCATTGCACAATGAACATTTGTCAGATATGTGGCCGCTCGTTAATTGCTTGTTAAGTAAACCGCAAATTACAATAAAATAACAAAAAAAAAAAACCAAACAATTACGAGAAACAAAGCACGCCAAGAAAAGCCACAAGAAAAACCACAACAAGAACAACAATGGCTGGAAAACGCGCTTTTCACACTCTGCACTAGTCGCTGGTTGCCCCTTCAGAATTTCCGGCTGTACTCTATTCAAAAACGCTGACAACTTATTTCAACTCGTAGTAACAGTAACTAGTAACTAGTAATTGATTTAGTTTATTTTATGCATTTGCCATGCACCACAGAGTTTTCTAGTCTGTGTCTGTGTCTCTCTGTCTGGCTAAATCGCGGCAACAAGGTGGCGCGTGACTGATTTCTGTGGCGCACTGCATCACAGCTCGAATCGAGATCGAGATAGAGATCGTATCTCACACTCATAAGCCTCTGCAGCATGCCTCTGTGCTATTCTCAAAGCCCCCGACTCGATAGCCGAAGCTGTACGAAGTTGTGGACAGGGCAGGGCGTTCACGCTTTTGATTCGCAGTTCGCTCGCAAATTCATGTTGTCGTTGTTGTTGCTGTCGTTGTTGTTGTTGCTGTCGCATTGTCTATGTGGTTTTCAGAATATTTCTCAAGTTTTGATTCGGTATAAATATGCCAAGCCGCGCTGCTGTTTAAGCATAACACACTCAGCTCTTCAGTCAAGTAGCAGCCAAATCTACAAACACCAAGCAACAACATGTTCAAGCTGGTAAGGATACGCGCCGCAGCCAGGTCTCAGGCAGCACTTAACTCTTTTGCATCCTCCAGATCGCCGTCCTGTCCGCCCTGTGCGCCGTTGCCAATGCTGGCCTCATTTCGCCCTACAGCCATGGCTATGGCCTGGGCTATGGCGCCGCCCTGGCGCCCGCCTATGCGCCCACCGTCATCTCGCATGCGCCGATCATCAAGAGCTATGCCGCGCCCATTGTGCATGCGCCCATTGTGAAGAGCATCCCGTTGGCCACTTCCTATGCCAACACCTATAAGGTTGCCACCAAGGCCTATCCCGTGGTGCATGCCGCGCCCGTCTATCATGCGCCCGCAGTTATTGCCGCTCCAGCTCTGCACACCACCTCCACCTACCATGGACACGGCGGATATGGCAGCTATGGCGGCTATGGCAGCTACGGCCTGGGCTATGCTGGCTATGGACACGGCTATCTGCACTAAGCACTGCTCCGGCTCAATCCCCATGACGACCCACAGGACCAGCAACGATCAGGACAACAACAACAACGAGAACAACATCTGCATCTACATTACCAATCGGATAATACCGAGAGATTGTGTGAGATTCTTCAGTACAATGTTCGCACGCTTTGCCGCTGTCAAAGTGTAGAACACAAAATAAACCCATTTTAACATTAAAGTGAGAGACAGAGACGGAGATAGACAGAGACACAGCCTGAGAGTGACAGAGAGAGCGAGAGATAGAGAGAGAGCTAGCAGGAGAGATCAAGTTAATGCTGTATATATGATTGTTTTTTTGTTATTGTGCAATGCTCGTGGTTTCGACTTAAGTAAATAAAAACAATTCAAAACTCGAAAACAATAGATCACTTTTTATTACTGCTTACACTGGGCAAAAACGGGGCCAATTTTTATATATTTAAATGGAAACATATTTAACTGCAAGATAAATTAACAAAGCTGAGAAAAGTATCAGAGTCAAGAACATTCTGATTATCTGAATTTGCTAACTGTTAAATACACTGCGAAAAGTAAAGTATCTAAACTAAATTTCATTTTAGTATACATTGAGTACCACTTAAAGAAGAGTACATAAAAATGGGAGAAGCCTTCGAAGCAGGTGATAAATTTAACAGATTTTACAAGCAAAGAAAAATAAAACCATAAAGAATTTTGACAATCTGAAATTCTGATTACCCAAGTTGAAAAAATTATACAATATGCAAAAGATGTAAAATATGAAAATAAAAAGTAATGATATTTTTGAAAACAATTCTAAGTTCTGTTTCGAATTCTATATATGCGAGTTTTTCCATGATTTTTTCTATATATATAAACTGAAAGCTAAAATTGAACCGGCGACCTGCCACTTGTCAGTCCGACGATCACAAAATGATTTGTTTAATTGAAGCTTCTATCAAAAATTTGTTTGACAATAAAAGAGCTCAATTTCCTTGGATATTATGGTTTGAACATTTGGTTTGCTGTTTCGCTCAGTGTAGCCTGCAAAGTGTTGTAATTTCCTTGAAAAACTAAATGCATTACAAATGCCAACGCCTGGCAATTATGCGACTGCCTGTTGAAAAGTAGCGAGGGGGGAGGTTGCGGGGGGGCCAAGTGGCTGGAAATGAAAGTGCGTCGAGTGGAGCAATTGAAATAATTATTTATTAAAGCCTGCCTGTCCAACGTCATGTGCGTCGTTCGAGCTAATTTCGCAATTGAGCTAAAAATTGGAGCAAATCAAAAAGTGGGCCAAACGCACAAAATATGTCACTTAAATCGTATTGGCCAAGTTAGTTGGCTTTCATCAAATGTTTATAGAGCAGCCCGCCAACAAGTTGAGCCAAAACGAACGATCTGTGCTTAGTATTAATAATATTGTTATAAATAATATTGTTATTGTCCGCGGCGGCAACAACGCATTGCATTGTGGTGCTGCTGGCCTTAGCCAGTACAATAATTGTGGGCAAGATACCAAATATCAGATACAATGCGCATTATCGACATAAATTATGCCCAACGATCGTTGACTATAATTTTATTGGTGAAACATAACATTGACACCCGGCCGGCGACTGTCCTCAGCTCAGATGGCCGGATTAGATGGCCAGTCAAGCGGATCAGAGCCAGCAAAGGCCGCACCACAATTTGGCAACGACCTTCAGCGAAGCTGCATAGAGAACTGTGAGGTGAGGCGGGGCGGGGCCCATTCACAGATTGTGGGCCGCTTCCTACTTGCAATTTGCGCATTGAATATTCAACCAAGCGCAGCATTGTCTCTGCCACAGTGCACTCAAAAAATGGGGGCAAAGTGTGGGGCAGAGTGTGGGGCGTGGTGGGGCACACAGTGGTGCTCTCATGGCACAGTTACCTGCCGTCGATTTCCCACACCGTGAGGCCACGAGCTGCAATTGTCGCAATCGAAACACCTGTTCGTAGCTTGAGCTTGAGCTCAGTCGATTTGAGTGCTTTTTGGGGGGGGAGGTCTTGAGTTAAGTTGGCCCAGCTTAAAAGTATTCCATGCAATTTGGCTATTTGTGTTGTGTTGGCCAGGAACGTGCTGTCTATTGCGTAAGCATTGCACAGGGCCAAAAAGTGCAAGGACCTTTCGCCCACAACAAGCAAAACAAACATCAACACACATCAAGGACTTTGCCGTTGATTGCAGCGAGCGTCACGCATGCAATTAAAAGGGCATTCAATTGGTTGCACAAATAACGCAACAAGCAACAAGAGCTGCACTTGGATGGCATAACAACATTTCCAGCTTAATTACTGCGGTCGGTCACTCAACCAGCTGTCCAAGCTGATCCTGGCCGCAGGAAATGCAACCAACACATGCGTCATCCACGCGCTTAACAATTCCCTTTCGAGTGACCTTCCAGCGAGAGCGTTGACTCGGCTGGTTATACCCTGTGGATGGGCAGGCACAATGGGCATTTAAAATCTCTAAGCAGGCCCGAAGACTGTTAGGAAATACATGAAGCAGAAATATTCATTTGATTTACAAGCTGAAACCGAAGCTGGAACTGAATCAGTTGCTAAGACTTAATTGGAGCCTAAGCCCCTAAAATTGTGAAAAATATAATGAACCAACAGATCGAACCTAAAGGTGACATATTGGTTCAAACCTTTTATATTCTTTCAGAATTGAACTTTTTGTGTATTAGTTTTTTGTTTTATGTGTAAGAACCTCCAAAACGCGACCCAAGCTGAACATTTTCCTTGAGGTCCTCAAGTGATTTTCCTATCATAAAAACAAATGTTCTTATTCCAAACTGTGCACATACTTTATCTCAGCCTAGTTTAAAGTTAGTTTTATATTTGTTTAAGTGATTTGAACTAAATCAAAGCACAAGTTGTTGACTTTCACTTTATGGAAGTGCATGATAAACTACTCTTGAGTGCAGCGAGGTTGGCAATTCACTTAGTTGACGCCTGGGACTTGTGCACGTTAAGCTGCAACACGCGGTGCTGTTCATGTTGCAAGTGCGGGGGTTCAATGCCAGCCGGGGCAAACGCGGCGTATAAGCAACATATATTACTGCCACACACAAACAGAGATATGTGTGGAGGGAGAGCAAGGAATTGCCAAACTTCAAAAGCAACAATGCGTGCTTCAATTTGGCGCTGCGTGAGCACAACGCGTGCCACAAGTGGGCGCTGCAGGTGCCACAAGCAAACAAACAAAAAAAAAGAGAGAAGCAGGTAAGTCGTAAGGGAAAAGCGGGTTGAGGTGACGTGCCGTGCCGTGCCGAGAGCACGTGGCCCCAATTTAAGGCGCTTTATGCGCGGCAACAAGTCTGCGCGGCAAAATCCTGAGCAGCTGTTGCCAGCGGCACTTGAACGGTTGCTGCTGCCCCTTGCCCCATGTTGCTGCCCCCGTGCCCCTTGAGGCGCGAGGCTCGAGTGCTGCACGAGCGAGGGAATTTAAATCTGGCACATTCTCGGCTTACAATACCCTAAACATATTGATTTCTGGCGAGGAATACTTCGTTATGCTAATTTTTTGCGCCTGATATATTCTGGGGCGGGGCTGGCGTGCCACGTGTTGCGCATTTGCGAGCCATTTAATTGGCCCAATAAGCTTTTTTTTTTTCGTCGTACTGGTACTTCTGCTGCTCCACCAGCTGCTCCACCGCTCCGTTTGGGTAGGCAATGAAATTTTTGATTTTTGTTCGTCTGCCTGTTTTTTTTTCACAATTTTTTGGGATTTCCAAGCAATTCGATTCCAGAGATCGGTACGAGTTCAAAAAGGTATAACTTTCCAAAATCAGACCATTTTTAGCCGAGAATTATCGGAAGAAAACGAAAAATCTTCAAAATTATAACGGCATTTTTTCGCGTTTTTTAAATCGCAGTATCTCGGCCAAATATGCCCCGATCTTGGAAAGATTGGTCTCGCTCGACTCGTGGTCACAGCAATTTTCAGCCAAAAAACATAGTATTGGGCCATTTCTTAAAATTCCGATTTTTTGGTGTCAATCGATAGTCGGGATCCATGCGAGAAGAAAGAGGTATATGATTCCGAAATCGGACATCGGAAAGCATCGAAAATTCAAAGAGTTTACGGCTTGTTGTACACAATGCATACTTTCGCGTGCCGCGCGTTATTCATTTGTGCTGGCAAAAAGCTTAGTCTGCTTCGAGGTGTAGGCTTTAAAGGCACACACCCGCCGGGTGGGCGGTTTTTTATTGTGAGATTTATTTTTGCTGTTGGCTTTCAGCAGCAGGCAGCCGTTGCCATCAATCAAAGTCTCGAAGTCATGAGGCGTGAAACGTGCTCGCAATTCCGCTTTGCAACTGGAACCAGCTGCAGCTGCTGCGACTTCCACCTAGCCATGGCAACTTCTGGACACATTTCTCGCCCTCTCGCTTGCTCTGCGTGTGTGTAGGTGTAGGGTCTAGGGACCGCCTCTTGGGGGACTGCAGCTTGGAAGATTGCGAAACGTGTCGCGTGCAGTTGGCCGCACGATTCGCTTGTCGATGGGACGTGGCCTTTGGCTGCGTGAAATGCTCCCGTAATGGAGTTTGTTTGTTTTTTTAAACATTTCACATAATGCGTAATCAGATGAGCGGAGTATAAAAACCAGCGTCGTTTAACCAAATCAATTCATTTTATGTGAAAGTCTTTGAAAGTCCAAACGTACGAAATAAAATCGACAATTGCCGCAAACAAACATGTGCAGGATTGTAAGTATTTTGGGCGTATTCATTAGAGGTATCAATTGACACTATTAAGCCAAAAAAGGAATCGATTTCATAGAGTTCACAAATTATCGATCAGAGCAAAGCAGAGCCCTATTTAAGTGTCTAAGTGTTTTCTGTGTGAGCTCTTCTTTTAGCCTGAAAGCTTTCTGGATAAAACTTTCAGATTCAGGTTCCGTTCAAGATATAACTTCAACATCGGACTACTATATCACATAGCTCCTGTAGAAAGTAGAATCAAGGATAATTGAAATTCATCCTTCTTCTCTCTGTATTACACTGCTCCTCTCACTCTCACTCATCTCTCCCCTTTCAGCTCGCTCTGCTCTTCTTCTGCCTTTATGCGCCCTCGCACGCCAGCTTTTACCATGGTCCACCATCTGCTCCGGCTCCTGTGGCAGTGTCCGCTGTTTATAGCGCACCACCTGCGCTGACCTATGCCGCTGTACCGCCCACGCTCACCTATGCTGCACCACATGCGGTGCATGCACCGCCGCCAGCTTTCTTTAAATACGCTGCACCACACCACATCAGCACGTACGCGGCGCCCGTTGCTCCCGTCGTCAAGTATTCGCTGGGCGCACCTGTAACCACCACAACCACCACGTATACGGGCTTCGCTGCACCAGCTCCACCACCACCACCGCCACCGCCAGTTGTACACTATGCTGCACCACCACCACCACCAGCAACGTTTGTGGCCCGCTATGCTCCGCCACAACACGCTTACGCCTACCACGCGCAGCCTTCGTATGCCCGGGTTCATGTTCATGCCGCGCCCCCCGCTGTTGCCTATGCGGCGCCGGCTCCGATTCCGGCTGAGCTACCCTGTGATACCGCCTGGTGAGGCATATCACACACACACACACATACATATATCTAGTTATAATCATGTTAATTTCAATGCTAATCGACAATCGCGCCGTCGCGTATATTAGCTATTAATTAAGAGAGAATTTATAAGTGTGTGATTTAAATTGTTGATAATAAAACATCTTGCGCGGAATTTATGCGCCATCGTAAAGAACGCCAGCGCGTGTTAATCATATACAGCGGATGGGGCTTGCTTGAGCCACCGTAAAGTCAATAGAAATGATTAAAGCCGAAGCTAACTGTCGAGTTGGATCGATCGATCCATCGAATGACCCACCTCAATGCGAAATCCATTGAAGCTGTCAGCAGCGTTAGGCAAATCCGAATCCATCAAATGGGTCAACTCTTCTTCTTCTTCTCGATGACTGCTTTTATTAGCACAAATTATAACTGAATACATTTCGCAGGAGGTCAGCCACTCGACGAATCTCTATTGGGCATTCGGTTTGGGTTTTGGGTCCGAGTTTGGGGCTCGGCGTTTGGCACTTGGCGCTTGGCGTGCTGCCGACAATTTGTTGTTCAAACCGCAGTCGGGGTTGCCGTCTCAATTAAGTTCCTAAACAACATTAACTAAAGACTTATTAGCCAGTCATTGAGCTATCCGCAGTTGCTCAACATGCTCAACATGCTTGCAAGGTGTCGACATTGTTGTAGTTGTTTTTTTTTATTTTATTTGATTTTTTTGGCAGTCAGCTCTAAGCAGGTGCGCGACTTGGGAGGGGGCGCTTAACGCCCTCGTTCAAATTAACCTTTGAATATCTTAGGCAACAATTTAAGCTAATAAATTATTCTAATTTACTTAAAAATTACAAAATATGTTCTATATTTTTTAAATGTAGCTAATTGAATATTTGTGCAAAGTGCTTACTTCTTTTAAATCCTTAAACCAAATTTTATGCCTTTTATTAGAGCTAATGAAAGCTCAAGCACAAAAAAATTCTTGCTGTCAGCAATTTAAATTAAAGCATAATCCTTGCCTTCACTGTATATTCGTCTAAAAGAAAATAAAGGACGCAGCTTCAAGTTTCTGAAAAAAAAGATAAGAGAATAAAGAATTTATTAATGAATAATATATGTACATAAAATATTCATGTATGAATTAAACTTAGCTCAGCTCTCGATTATAATTTATAATTATTTGTAATGTTTAGCAAGTTTATAAAATGAAGATGTTTTTATTAAGTATAAATACAAAAAAAATTTTAATTAATGTGACAAACAATCAAAATTCCTAATATTCATAGCAATCACATCCCAACACATTTTCCGTAGCTATGAATAAAGCTAATTGCTGTGAGCTCCGGCTGAATATTAAGCAATCGATTAACAGCTATTTGACATTAGTAGATGAGCAAAAGTGGGGGCAACTAATCAGCTAGCTAATAACCCCCTTGGCGACGACCCTGACTGAGTGACTGACTGACTGGCGGCTTGCTGCATAGTTTGGATGCCAATCGAAGTGACCAACATTGATTTATATGCAAGGCAAACTAAATATTATCAATAGGCGCTGCTCAACAGCTGAGGCGGCAGCAAAGCAGCTCATAAAAAAAGCCAACAACTTAGCACAGATAAATAAACAGAGTCACAAGATAACAACAACAAAAACAAATGCCAGAGCTGCAGTCGACGTTGGCATCGAATTAAAGCGAAATAAAAAACCCGACAGCGACAGATAGAGAGAGAGAGAGAGAGAGAGAGGGAGAGAGGGGGACAACAACAACAAGAAACTGTTAAATAGAAGCAGAATGAATAAGTTAGCGCATATGGCCAAAAGCCAAGAGCCATGTCGTCAGGGGGACAGCCAACAACTGAGCTGAAAGCCAAAATATTTTGTCGACGCCAGCAGCGACGCTGGCAGAGGCAGCAGCGTCGTGTCGGCAGAAGCACAAACGCATTTTGATTTTTGTTTTTATACCCTGTAACCAAACAAATGGTGTAAAGGGGTATACAAATTTGTAGAACAGCCAGAAAAATAATATATTTAATTTACTTATAAGCTGTATCTCTTTTTTTATACATACATAAGAATTAATATTTATGCGTTCCATTCCAAAGTTCCCCGACAGTTGCTTTTTATGTATGCAACTGTGTTGATCTGGTTCGATAACATTCGATTCGATAATGTTCGATTGTAATGTCGAGATCGAGTGAAGCCAACTTCGCTCGATTCAAATGAATAGCCCGTAAGAAAAGAACGTAAATTTATAAAAATATTTGATATTTAACCGCGTTGTTCAACAAATGTTAAATTTTAGACAAATAAACCAATACAATTTGACATAAGTGTATATATTAAAATAAATAAATAAAAATATTTAAAAAATACTGTAACAATCGTTCTTTGATTATAGGGTATTTACTCACCACGCTTACCTACATTAAGCGTAAGAGTTTCCGAAGTGCTTTCGACCTCTTTCTCCGAATAAACAGGGTATCTTCTAGTCAAGACTCGGCACTCTCGTCTCTCTCACTCGCTTTGCTTTGCGTTGGGTCTTGGACTGGTCGAGTCGTCGCTGCGACTGTTTGACTGGTCGAGTGCCTCACCTGCTGCTCGTCTGTCCGTCCGCGGGCAGAACTCAGCTGAAGCTCAGCTGTGGCTCTGCGCTTTGTTTTTTGTTTTTTGTATCTGGGGTATAAAAAGCATCTTCAGCTGGCGCACAAATTTTAATCAGCCCGAAAAGCTGCGTCCGTCCACAACAGAAACGAATCGCAAACGAATCCCAATCGAGACTCAATCGAATACGCGAGTGAATAGTGTTGTAAAGTGAATCAATCCAAAGAATCTAACGGCAAAAATGTCTCACAAAGTGAGTGTGTGTGCATATGTGTGTGTGTGTGTGTGTGTACGTCTAATCTGTAACGGTTTCTTTCAGAAATCTGTGGCCAATCTTCTGCTGATGGGACTGGCGCTGCAGCTGACCTCGGCGGTGCTGGCGGACGTCTCGCACTTGGAGTACTCCATTTCGCCCAGCTCCCAGCTGGGCGCCTATCATTATCCCGCGCCGCGTGCCCCGCTGCGTCAGCTGTCGCACCAGCAGGTGGCGCGACAATTTGTGGAGCCAGCCCTGGAGCATGCGGCCTTTACCCAGGTGCTAACCAGCAGTGGCTACGTGTTCGGTGGCAATACTGTCGCTGCCGCCTCCGCCGCCTCGGCACCGCTGACCGCCGCGGCGACGGGTCGTTCCATTGGCTCGGCGACGGCGCATGCGGATGCCAATTCGCTGAATCTGAAGCTGCCCGTGCCCTTTGGCCTGATGCCATTGAATGTGGCGAATTTGCCGCTGCAGGCGGGCGCCTCATATGCCACAGTGCCGCGCACCACCGGGCTGACCTCCTACGGCACGGCGCAAATACAAAGGCGCTGAGCCAGCTGCACCACCAGCTGCACCACATATCTGTATAGATTTCCATAGGCATCGATTTTAGTTGATATTAAGTTGAACGCAAGCCACAGAGACAACCGACTGTTTTTATTACCTCTGTGAGTGAGTGTGTGTGTGTGTGTGTGTGTGTGCGCGTGCGTGTGTGTGAATCATCTTAGTGAATATACTCGAAATATACTCGAAATATATTCGAAATATGCTCGTAAATAAAGTAAAAGCTACTTGCCATTTAAAGCTCTCGCCACAACTAAACACAAAGATCGCCCTTAAATCGATCGCTTTTTTATGGGTGGGTTCATTACCAATCAAACCATCTCCATCCATCCAGCGGATCATTGCCACTGCAAACTCTTGTCTCTGGTTTGTCTGTGCTGCATTTGCATATATCGAGTGGAGTGGAGTGGAGAGTCGAAGGTCACAGCACCATCGCCAGCAAAGAGACGTCTTCATCAGACGATCGCACCTTTCACTCGATCGAGCTGCTACTTATCAAAGATCAATATTTGTTTATGCTCACACACTGTGGTTCGGCGGTGCAGGCTGCGGGGGTTACGGCGCTTATTAAACAACAAAAAATGAGATGAACATCTAATTTGCATACAAGTGTTTCGAGAGCTGTTTCAGCGCTCGAGGAGCTGATCGTAAGGCCTTAAACTTGGCATTGATTTACTAGCCGTAACCCGCCAATCTCCCCTCCCCCCCTAATTAGATGCCCCCTGGCCTATCGGTTAACCGGACACAATTGATTGCCGCAAATCCCATTAAACGGATGTGCGATTTATCAGCAAACGGAACTCTGATCTGCATCCAGCTTTTGAGAAACCACTTTTTATAACTGGATTAACAGCAACCAAACTCAGAAAACAATAACCAAAACGAACGGTACTGTCCGACAAATAAAAATAAAAACATTCCTAAATATGCATATTTTTATTATTATTAACTGATGCCTACGTAGGGGCAGGTCTGGCCCGGAGCAAGAGAGGGCGTCGAGGAAGTGAGCGGCATATCTCAAATTTCCGTATAACCATCAACTGACTGACTAACCTGATGGAAGAACTCATAATCAGAGCTCAGTCAAGAATCGCTTACACGCCACCGAAGTGAGAGGTCGTTGCGTTGATCAAGATTTTGATAGGCCACAAGAAAGAGCAATGCCGAATAGTAAATACCCTAGGAAATATTAGTTGAAATAAAATTGAAATGCAGGATTGTTCACTTAAGCCTATCTATATCTATCGATCATTCCTATCGGTGCATTATCATATTGTTATCCCATTCTTCGTATTTGATATATATCCTAACTGAAGCAAAAATAGGTAGATGTAACAAATTTGATCGATGTAGCTTCACTGAAAGACGAGTTCACAAAGGATACTAAGGCAAATAAGTGTATATAGGGAAAAAAATTGATTAATTATGCTGATCAAGCTTATATATACTTCATTCGCTCACAGATGTCTCTGTACAAAGTTTCATCAAGTTAGCTTCAAGAAAAGTCGAGTTCGTTTGGGGTATATAGAATCATGGGTAGATGGTTACAGATATTAAAAGTAGTTCATGCTCAGCAAAAAAATGTACACCTTATAGACTCCAAGACGTATCTATATTAAGTTTTGGTAAGCTAGATCCAATAAAAGTCGAGTTAACATAAGATATAATGACGGAAAGATATATGGGAACATTAAGAAAACTGTTCTAAATATGCTTAACAAGATAATATCCCCTTTATAGGCTATAGAGCTATGGCTAGATATCGATAAATAAAAGTTAAAACCCATCAGAGTCTCGAAATTGCCTTCTACCTGCTGTTACAAACGCTTGCACAACGTTATTTTTACCCGTTTTGTACACATTTACAGGGTATAAATATGCGGATACAGTTACGCATGCGCATACCCCACGTAGCACCAAGCTCTGCTCACTGGTCACTTGAGCAGATCATCTTGCAAGGCCTTGAGTTCATCTTGGAAAAAACAATGCGAAACGCCGACTGCGACGGGGCAGCGGAGGCTGCCGATGACGACGACGGCGACGACGACGGCGACGACGACGTCGACGTCGCCAGCACGTGACCGACGATTGCTCATTAAAAGTCCGCGAGCCGGTTTGAGAGCTGGCCAATCTGTGCGGGCCAATAAGACGAGCTGAATAATGGCTAAAACAGATGCCGATTTCGAGCGGAGCACATCCTGTCCGGGAATTGCCCTGGGGGTTAGCTCAAGGTCGACGCAGGATGCGCAGCAATGCGAGGCAATTGAAATTCTTTTTATGGCCGCCCCATTAAATGCGCACTAATGCGACACTTGCGAGGCGACACGCATTTTATAGCCGCAGGTCTAGCTTGAAATTGAGGCTAAAACCACCGCCAATTGGCAACCACAATTGACCCACACGATGATGGCGGTGGTGTCTGCATACAAATGCGAGCACTTTGCGAAATTTGACAACTCGTCGATTGCGACCGCGATTTGGATTTGGACTTCCTAGCCACTATCAAAGGCTGAACACGTCCGGCTCGCACAAAGAAGCGACCAAAAAATATATGCACGACAAAGTCGAGCAGAATGTTGGCCCAGCGGTGCAGTGGCTATATAAAGCGCAACTGTGGCCCAAAACAGACATTATCAGTCCAGACTCATCCACTAGACAACCACAGCAACATGTTCAAATTCGTAAGTCTCCTGCCACGACCTGAAAACCACTTCAAATATTTGACTGGATGCACTTTGCCTCATTCCCACAGCTCATCATTGCCGCTCTCGTTGCCTGCGCCGTGGCCAAGCCGGGCGTCGTTGCACCACTCGCCGCACCACTGGCCTACGCGAATGCACCACTTTATGCTGCGGGCGGCAGCAGCCAGGTGGATATCCGCAACAACTATGATGGCACCCAATCCTCCTACACCACGGCACCCTTCGAGCTGACACCACCCTACTCCAGCCGCTATGTCTCCGGTATTCCAGCTGCCTATGCCGCCGCCGCCCCATACGCCGCTCCGTACGCCGCTGCTCCTCTGGCCTCGCCATATGCCGCTCCTCTGGTTGCACCATACGCTTCACCCTACACCCTTGGCTCACCCTTTGCCGCTCCCTATGCCGCTCCTTATGCCGCTCCTTATGCCGCACCCTATGCCGCTCCTTATGCCGCGCCCTACAGCTTCCCCGCCCCTGCTCCAGTTGTGGTCTAGACATGTCTTCAAAAAATTGTTTCCCTAGCGAATTTTTTATTAATAAAATCGTGATTTTAAACTAAAAACAATTTGAAAACTTTTTTATCAAATGCTTCTGACTGCAATATATACTCTTCTCTTCAGGTGAAAAAAAAAATGGTTTTGAATGTGGGGAAAAAATCTTCCCAATCCAAAAAAGGTTTCCTATATAGATAGTGGGAGAAATGGGCGTGGAACAGTGAATCAATTTATGAAACGGGTTTATACAAAAATCAATATACAATTTTAAAAATATATACAACTTTGACAAGCAGCCGCATATACCCCCTATATACCCTCTACTTGAAAAGAGCACTCTTTACGTTCAATTTATGTTGTCTGGCCGTCTATCATGTTTTGGCAATATTTTATTAAAATGTCATAATCGTTTTCCATTTTGGCCTCCACACACACACAACTATCGATTATATAAAATCGAGCGGTGCAAGAAGTTATTGGCCCCCTCAAGGCGCCATAAAAGCAAACGCGCCTTCTAAACAAATGCGACGACAACAAAGTCACGATTTGGGCCATGTTGCCTCAAGTCAGCAGTTACCTCATCCGCTGACCAAAAAGCCGTCAAGGGGCCACAAAGAGGTGTGGTGCAGTTGGGTGGCTCAACCGAAAGCAACCGAAAGTGAAGAAGTGCACGTGCAATTTGGCCAGTGGCCAATTAAGCCAGGCTTAAACAAACACTTGCACTATAAATTAATGGCTCCCGGCCAGTGTCAAACATTGTTAGCCGCGTCTTCGACCCGAGCAGTCGCCAGCAACTGAGCACAAGGACAGCACCACCCCCCAACCGCACACAAAAAACCACCAGCAAGATGTGGCAGCTGAAATTGGTAGGACTTTTTTGGCCAAGTGGCTCAAGGCAACAACTTAATAGTTATTAACTCTTTCTCAACAGTCTTTCGTTTTGGCTTTGGCTTTGAGCTGCGCGGAGGCCAAGCCCTCGCACCACTTTGATCATTTCGATCAGCACCTCAATCACTTTGATCAGCACTTGAACCACTTTGATCAGCACTTGAACCACTTTGATCACTTTGAGCCAGTGCATCAGGCGCTGCCGGATCACGTGGACTATGCAGCTCCTCTCCAGCTGCAGGAAACTCTGCTTCCGGCTCCGCTGCCGGCACCAGCCTGGCCCGAACCAGCTCACCTAGCTCCAGCGCCAGCTTGGCCCGAACCAGCTCACCTGGCTCCAGCGCCAGCTTGGCCCGCGCCAGCTCCGTTGGCACCAGCACCACTCTGGTCAGCACCACTCGCACCCGCACCAGCCCCTGTTTGGCCAGCACCAGCACCTGTTTGGCCCGCTCCTGCGGCACTCGCTCCTGCACCACTGCTGCCAGCTGTTCACGCTCATCTGCTGCCAGCGCCAGCACCACTGCTGCCGGCGCCTGCACCAGCCTGCCTGCCGCCGGCTCACGCTCATCTGCTGCCAACCACTGAGTGGCATTTGCCGACAGTGACAAAGGTGCTGCCGCCAGTGCTCGAGGCGGTGCCCTTTGCGCCCAGCTATCGTGCGACACTCGGACCAAAGCGCACCACACACCGCGTATCCATTGGCTACGCTTTTCCCAAGCTGCTGGCTGCACCACACGCCCATTTGCGCGCACTGCCACTGAAGCTAGCGCACCACCATAAACACCATCATTCGCTTTTCTAGGCTCTGTTCGAGTTGGAATTGGAATTGGACTCTGTTATTCATAATACTTTCATACATTGAACCACACCAAAGATGATTTGAGTCGTGTAGCAAATTATAAAATAATGTAAATTATGTATTTAAAGATAAATATAAAAAATGAAAACTTAACAGAAATTCTAATGTTGAGGGTAAATGAAGAGGGCAAAATGGGAAAGAGTACTGAAGAATTTCCATATTTTATAAAGACCTTCTTTCCTGCTCAACTAACTATCTTTAATTCTTTAATTCTATCTAAATATTTATTATACTGCATATATATTTAATTAATAAAACTGGCTATAATAATTCCAAATAATTTTCTTGCTGGCGTGTGTAAAATGCAGACAACACTTGCAAGCGACCAAATCAGGAATTCCAAACACAGAAAGTGACAGTTAACAAAGGGGGGCAGGGGGGGGGCAGGGTAAGAAGTGGGCCAAGGGGAGAGGGCGACAGTTGTACACGCGACAATTGCAGTGAAGAAATTGAATATTAATTATACAGGGAGAGAGGGAGAGAGAGAGAGAGAGAGAGAGAGAGAGAGAGGGAGAGGTGGGAGGAAGAGCCACCACACAGTGTGTCACGTCTGATAAATGTGGCTCATTAGTAGGTGAATATCGATGCCACCAAAGTAATATTAAAAACAAAAAAACGAAAACTTGCCCAACGGCCCGACCGAATGTCGGCCACTAGGCTGTGGTTTATATGTGTGCGTGTGTGTGGTGCGGTGGTGCGGGTGGTGTCGATTTTTTGGCGTGCAATTATGAAAGTGGGCGTCGCTAATACGTAACAGACGGCCAATTGATTATTAAGTACATTAAATGCCCTTCGCAGCAGAGCCTTATGTAGAAAGTCTTGCATGGATTTTTTCGATTGCTTTGGTATGCCCCACCACAACCACCGAAAACAGCCGCAACTCAGTCTGGCAGAATTATAAAAACGCCAGCAATTCGACAATTGGACATCAAAGCTTAGTTAGCACTCAAAGAAACCAACCAAATCAAATCCAAGCAAAATGTTCGCCAAAATTATGGTAAGTCGTCAGCTCCTTTCGCCCAGGATTTGGGTTTTAAAAGTGTGCTCCCTTTGCTCCCTTGCAGCTCGTTGTTGCTCTGTGCGTGGCTGGCGCCCAGGCGGGTCTTCTGCCCTTAGCCGCTGCACCACCAGCTGTTCCGCTGGCCGCCGCC
The DNA here is from genome assembly GCF_035044405.1 of Drosophila montana. Lineage (NCBI taxonomy): Eukaryota > Metazoa > Arthropoda > Insecta > Diptera > Drosophilidae > Drosophila > Drosophila montana. Next base: position 831,012 of record NW_026996406.1, read on the forward strand.
AGCTTTGTGGCGCCCTATGCCTCCAGCTTCAATGCCCATCGGATTAACCATGCTGTGGCCTATCCGGTAGCACCACCTGTTGCTTTGGCTGCTCCAGTGCCACCGGCGCCAGTTGCGTTTGCTGCACCGCACAAGGTCGCCTTTGCTGCTCCTGCCTTGGCACCAGCTCCTGCTTTTGCTCCGGTGGCGGCTCCTCTGGCTGCACCTCTGCCCGCACCACTGGCCACGCCCTTCGGATTTGCTGCGCCCGCGCCTTTGGCCTTTGCCGCGCCCACCAGTTTTGGTCTGCCAGCTGGTGCACCTTTCGCTGCCCCCGTGCCCGCTCCTCTGGCAGTGGCGCCCAGGTACGCGCCCGCGCCCTACTTCTTCTAGATGTGATCCCGAAAATATCCTAGACTAAGCCCAACACACACACACACACTTAGGCCAAACTACAGACTAGAGAGCAAAATGCTTGGCGAATAAATTGTAAATTCACTTTATTTCAATGCTAATCCTAATCCTCGCCAGCGCTAGATCCGCACGCTCTTCACGTGCCCAATGCGCTGGAAGAGCGGCACATGCTCGAAGGGTGTGTGAGAAATGGGCACCGAATCGTAGGTAACATGCGCGATCTTCGTCAGCGGCGCCACAATGGTATAGCCAGGATGTTGTTGCTCCTCCCCCGTGGCGGGCGAATGATGATAAACCACCGCCGTGGGCTGGTGGTACACCAGCGTGGCAGCTTGTGCCTGATGCAGGGCCAACAGCAGCACGAGGATCGAGTGCCTCAGCCAAGAGATTGATGTACGCATTCTGAGAGAGCTGGGATGAACCGTTCCAGTTTCTGACTGCACTTCGACTAAGCGGAGGCTCGAGCGGCGGCTTCTTGAGGCCTGCTCATGTACAGTTAGAAGCTGCTGTCAGTGGGGCTGGTGGCATCTTGAACCGGTTGACGGCATTAACTGGCTGCATTTTTGTTGTCAGATCGGGAACCAGTTGCAACACCGCACACCCAGTGTTCCGCAGTTCACAATCTCCGATACTCCACTCACACGAATTCCCAAAACTCGTTTTCAAGTTCAAGTTTAAACAAGACGCGGATCGCCTGTTGTTGTTGTCATTGTTGTTGTTGTCGTTGTGTTTTTTCCAAGTGTCAGTGACTCTTTTGTCGAGCTTATGAATGTAATTTTAGTTTTTTTATTATACCCTGTACACATTAAAAAACTAGCTTAAATGTGAGTATCATAATCGTAAAGATGATCGCACGAATATAAAAGCGTAGAAAATTATTTTGTTGAACCCATAAAGTTTATCTCTGTGCACACTGACACACAAAACCAATTACTAATTACAGATAAAACCATCTCTATGTGCGGAAAATGAGTGGAAGTACGATTAGTTTAAATTTGAAGAACATCATTTGGTCTGGAAAGAACCTGATAAATATATATACAAATGTATATTGTTGAGTACGATCAAAAAAAATAAATATTTGCGTATGATCAAGATTTATAATTTTCCCATGTTCCGTTCCCTTGTAAGAAACCCTTAAGCTCTGGGCTTCTTAATGCTGAGAGATCAGAATATTTTATAAAATTGAATCGGTCTCATTTAATTTTGCCCAACTAGGTTTTAGCCTAGGTTTTCTTGAATATCCATTCACAAGTTTGTTAGCTATTCAATAATCGGATTCATACAATGCAATAGAAAGAAACAACTTTTACAGGGCATCTCCTAGTCGCGCACTCTTACATCTAGCAACGCGAGCTTCTTCTTGCTAACGCTTATAGTTAGTTAGTGACTGAGCTATTTTAGTAGGTTTTTAGTTGCCATTGTTTATTGGGGTTTATTGTCTTAAAAGACTCGCTGGTTGCCCAATCTCTTTACGATCGACAGTTCGGGCATAGAGAATTGATTGCAGATCTCTTTGTTGGATCTGCTCTTTATACATAAATTATTGCGTCACATGACTCGAATGCCCGGTGTGGCATAAATTGAGAGCTCATTGACCTTATTTTTAAGCATGAATTTAATTTAATTTGATTTTCTTTTTGTTTAAGTTGCGGTCAATCGATTCTAGCTGCAAAAGAAAAACGATTTTGTTTAGGCAGCGCCAAAAGTGGCCGCAGCCACGCCCAAAGCTGTACACTTAATGGGCGACATGTTGCCGCGTGGCGTGCGACTTGTCGCATGTTGCAAATTCAACACTTGCCCAATTTACGCATGCGTGCCGGTCCACATTGCGTATGAGCAATGCCTGATTGCTGCGATCGCACGCGAACCGGGTGAAAAGTCTTTGACCAAAAAACACACAAAGTAGATTAACAGAAGCAGCCACAAATGGTGTCCAAATGAGGCGCCCATTAGATCATCGACAGGCAGGCCCAATTTTGGGTGGCAGCTCAGCTGGTTCCTAGTTGCAGGCGTAGTATAAAAGACGCCAGCTTCGAGCAACTGCAGCAGCACAAGCCCAACAGAGCTTCTGGAGTAAATCACGTGGCTGGCAGACGCACAAGCTAACAGCAACAAAATGCACAAGGGAGTAAGTAGCCGCAGCAAGTCGATGCCATATAGCTAACCCATTCCTAATCCTGGCCAGCTTTTACTGCTGGTTGCAGTTGGATTAACCTGCTGTCTGGCAGCACCGGCGCCAGAGCCCGCACCGGCTCCCGCTCCCGCTCCCGCTCCCGCGCCGGCACCAGAGCCCAGTTTTGGACATGACTATCATCTCGGCTATGGCGGTCTGGGCCTGGGCCTGGGCCACTACGGTGGACACTACGGCGGACACTACGGCGGACACTATGGCGGCTATGGACTCGGCCTGGGCCTAGGCCTGGGCTATCATGCGCCCATCATCAAGACCATTGGCCCGCCCATCATTTCGAAGACCATCATTGGCAAGAGCTATCTGGGCGGCTACGGCTATGGCTTGGGACACGGCTATCTGGGCGGCTACGGACACGGCCTGTATGGGCATGGCCTGGGCCTGGGCTTGGGCCTGGGCTATGGCCATGGCTATGGCTGGTAAACGCAGCTTTAAATTGCCTGGGAACGTGTGAGAGTTGAAATCGAGTCAGTTTCGTCAGCTTTAGGTCTAAGCAATTAATCCAGCGATCAGTCAAACAAACGTATCAAATAAATTTCTAGCTCGCTCGCGAAGATTAATCCGAGTTTTTTGATCAAATACGAAATATAATTAATATTCAAATTCACTTTCTCTCAGAGGTTGACAATTTTTGACGGGCAAGTTTGCTGCCAACGAAACGAAAAGCAATAAAAGCAAACGATTTTTGGGCTGAGCCTCCCTACCAGCCATGGCCCAGGCTCAGGGCAGGAGCAGCATACGATCTATAGCCCAGACCCAGAGGAGCAGCGAGTGGTCCATGTGCCAGGCCGAGTGGTGCATGTGCCAGGCCGAGTGGTCCATGTGCCAGGCCGAGTGGTGCATGTGCCAGAGCTGGCGAAGCATAGCTAATCCTGGGTCCAAGACCATAGGCAGAGTAGGCGGGTGCAGCCAGTGGAGCGTGAGCCAGAGCTGGCGCGGCATAGCTATACCTGGGACCCAAGCCATACGAACCAAGCGAGGGCGCGCCCAAGGCGTGGCCATAGGAGATGGCCGGTGCGGCGGCCAAAGGCAAACCCGGACCCGCGGCCAAGCCACCCAAATAGCCAGGAGCAGCAGCAGCGCTGGCCAAGCAGCAGAAGGCGACAACGAACTGTGGGACGAGTTTGAGCCTAGCATTATTATTATTTGTGGAGGCAACTCCAGGTGGCACGACTTACGTATTTGAACATGTTGTTGTTGGAGAGTTGTTTGGCTGATTTACTCGTGGCGAGAACACAAAGTTTAATAATGCCTGCCAACTGGGCTCAAATGCTTTTATAGCCAAATCGAGTCAGGCCCAAAAGCCCCACGAGAACGGCCCAAACTGCACTTTTACTTTTGTTGGAGGCTGCGAAACCTCGTGTTGCACATGCAAAGTGCAACTCGTGGATGCAGTTGGCATCGGGTCTGTGTGTGTGTGTGTGTGTGTGTGTGCGTGTGTGTGTGTGTGTGTGTGTCGGGTCAGGCCCAGTTTATGCTGCTGCGTTGGAGACCCGCCCAAAAGTTGCCAACACGGCCAATGCGGATGTTTGGAATCATTTCTGCGACTCTGTTTATATGCCAGCTAAACATATATACAGATATATAAACAGATATATATCATAAAAATCTGTGTGTGAAAAAATAAATAAAACTAAATTGCATTTGAACGAGTTTCCGAAAACATTTAAGAACTGGTCGCTGGTGCGTGTTGCGCCCGAGATATTGTCTGATATTTATCTTCCAAGCGAACGGTTCGAGCAATGCGTAAATTGGCCATTTAGCAGGATTTTTTCAAGATTAAGTCTTAATTACAGCGTTTGCTTATAGGAAAATTGCTTTGTCGCTGCGACTCAGCTCTATGCACACAAAAGAATTTAAGAATTTTGAAAAAACTGAAAAAATCGCATGGGAAACTCACAGAACTTTTCTGATATTTAGTACAGATAGGCTAGCTAAGGACTTCTGAAGTAAACCTTTGACAAGTTCTCTGCATAAGCTGAAATCGGAGCTGATTTAAGGAAATTAGATGCAATATTGTATTTTAGCTGAGATGAAACTGTGGAATATTTAAAAATATTTCATCAGTATAGACATTAATTGGGATACATAAAAAAATATATATATCAGTTTGATCTAGAATTTAAAGAACATATTCTTGGTTTAAGGAAGCTCAACAAATAATATGAAAAGCTGAGAATATCTTATGATATTATATGCCTCTCTCTATAAAAACATAAATAATACCTTATATTATCAATGAGTGGAGGGTATATATATCTGAGACATTCCGATAACTCTTCCATAGCTCAGCTCTGATCAATTTTAAGGGTAAATCTTTTGCTTACCGAAAACATATCAACAAATTATGTTAACTCGATACTCCTCGAAATTTCGTTCTCCAAAAATATCTTAAATATATATCTTATATAAAAATAGCTTCAATTCTTCGAAGCTCTATCAACACCATGAAGTTCCCTATTTTTCGCTCAGTGTACTTGTCATAATGCGAGTCGTTGTGTTGATTGCTCGGGCCGGACTTCTAGATAAATTTTATCTAGGGCAGCCAGTTGTCGATAACCGATGTTTGTCTCGAGCCTAGCGGCTGGTGCAGCCGCCAGAGGCGTCGCAAGGTCAGCGTGAAAGAGGGGCATACGCCAGCTGCCCCTGCCCCTTTGTGGTGCGCCGCTGGGCAAGCACTTTAAATGTAATCATAAATTCAGAGCTATCAAATGCGAGCACAATGCAAATTGTTGCTGTAATAATTCTAATACACAAAGTTGTTGCTGTTGTTGTTGTTGTTGTTGTGGCTGACAGTTAATTGCCAGATACCCCTCCGCAGCAGCCCGCCCCACGCCCCACGCATAAATCAGACTAAAGTTTACGTAAACTTAAAAGCCCAAGATTTTAAAGTGCCCGCCGGCTACCTGCACCACTGCACCACATGCACCACCTGCCCGCTTGGCCACTCGCTACGCCCTGCGGAGCAACTCGAAATTGACTGCGTAAATCTTAGCTGCCTTCCCCCTCCACAACTCCTCCCGCTTGCAAATGGAAAGGCGCCCGGGTGACAATGGAGGTGGCCAACGCCAGACTCTGGGTAATTGCAGCGGGCTGTGATTATGCGTAACTTACGCCCAGGCAAAATATTTGCATACAAATGCGCCCGGCAAGTGGGCGAATATTTTGTATCATTTTTTTTGGCTACTTTGCGGGCACTGTAGCCGGTTTGTTTACAGTGACTGGGTACAGTGAGCGCCAAAAAATTAAATTCAATTAAAATTTTGTCACTTGTGCAACGCGTCGATTAAAATCGACCTTTATTGATGTCTGCACAAATTGAACAAGTCAGAACGGTTGGGCAGTTGCCTAATTGTTGTCACTGTGTTCGTTAACTAAACGGCAGCACTGTAGCCATTTAAAAAATAAATAGCTAGCAGCAGGAGGGAAGCTGATTAAAACGTGCGATCGCAGAGAAAACGAGTTGCCTGGGAAACATAGTCGCATTAAGCTATACCAATTATAAAGGCGTTGCTGTGGGCGTGGTCGATTCGCCCTGCAAGCAAATGAGCCGAGGCAAAATTTAATACCAATTTGTAGGCGTCAAAAATCATGCAAAGCGCACTCGAGAACTCGCCGAAAAACGGCATTTGATTTAATTTGCAATCAGCTAGACATTTAAACATTTAATGAAATGCATTTTCTGATGGCCAATTGGCGGTACCACGCGGCGTATGATTAATGCACTTGCCGCAAGGAGTGGCAAGGCCCATTCAATATTGATCGCTGAGATTTGTTCGCAAGTGGCGCCTTTTAATTAAATGCACCACAAGACAACAACAAGAACTACAAGCTAGAAGCGGCATGCTCTGCAAAGTTGTGGCAAGCTAGCAGCTGTTGCTGCCACACGCAACAAACGCGCCACGTTTCAATTAAAATCAAGCTAGCAATCAATGTCTTTGCATTGCCGCAGACGAAATACCCTAGACTTATTAATATTAATATTATTGTTATTATTATTACTATTACTATTATTTCTATTATTATAATTATTATTATTATTGCTGTAACTACATTATCATTATATTAACTGTCAGTATATAATATAGCTATATTCTTTTAAATAGAATAAATATTTCGTGCATACATAAGAAATTTGAACTCTGATTCTCCTTACACATCATGTTCAACAGACAATTCATTAGCTGAGGGCTGATAACTTCTAAAAAGTTCTAATAAAAAAAAACACGAATACAGATGATAAAAAGCAAATTTGTCAACAATAAAAATTTATTAATCTAAACAAGCTTTAAGACAAATGAGTAGGATCGAGTTTCAGAGAAGACTAAAATCAGAATCATTTTTCATAATGTATTTGTTATATCATAATTAAACGTATTTTTCATTAATAATGTGCCCTTATGTGAAGCCTTTCGTTTACACAATACTTAGTGTTCTTCATGCTTGAGGAACTAAATATACTAAAAGCACAATAAACAGAAATAAAAAACTACATTAAAAAGTATATTTTGTTAATCGAGCTTAAGGCTCATTCCATTAGAGCGTAGGCTTATAATCAGCTAATGCATTACAATGATAACAATGATAATTAAATCTAAGATATATTCTATTCCGATATCGCCGCTCTGTACACCCCTTGGACCCATTTTGATATGTGCAGGGTGTATTTAGAACAAATAGAAAACAGCGGAGAAAATAACAACATGACGAGTGCCAAAGGATTATGCAATGCTTCAATGTCATCGGCGATGCCAATGAACTGTAGAGGGACCAGCACGCAGTTGCATGTATCCGGGCTCCACAGTGCAGAATGTTGTTTGTTTGGCTTTGTGGCACGTGTGGCATGCAATATTGTGCTTCTTCGCACTGATTGGGGATTGCATTTTTAATAGCCTCATGACTCGACTTATTAACACGGCTCAAAGCAACGGCCTACCAATGTCTGCTGAGCTGTACCTGCACTGAATAATTCAAATATTGCCAATGCGCACGCACAAAAACCAGGGCCAAACACTTTATGCTGCTTTACTGCCAGTGCTTAAAACGATCGCAAACAAGGCCAACAAATCCTAACCAAAATAAAGCAAATCATTTGATATACTACACGATTATCCACATTCCTAACTCAAGAGCTTAGTCACTTCCGCCTTGGGCAAGCCGGAGCTGAAGCCAGGGGGGGAGGGGGGGATCAAAGCTGGCGTCAGCAGCTGCCTTCTGTGGATGCGATTATCATAATTTAACGCTTACCAATCCTCAGATCGGCCACAAACTGTTGGCTACTGTTTACGTGCCCGTCATTTTAACTTAACCCAGTTACAAGTACATATACTCAATGGGAGGCGGCTTCCAGCTGTGCATTTTAATTGTGTTGCACATTAAAAATAGACACCAAATGGGTGAGTAGGGGGGGAAGGGGGGAGTACTCGATGCGAAGGCGACAATTGGAAAAACACAAGCGAACGTCCTTGTTGAGGTCAAGTGAGTCCAAGGAAAAACGGCACAGATAATTAAGTAAACACTTGAATTACTTAATTAATTACTAAAATAAAAATCAATCGAAATATATTACGTTTTACGCAAAATGCATTTATTCAAACAATAATATTCCCTCTCTATCTAGAAAATCAAAATCAATAAAAACCAAAAAGATGAAACAAAAACCGAGTAAAGGAACAGGCTAAGCAAATGATAATTGCCCGAGAGGAAATTAAAATTGCGTGTAGTTAAATAGAATCAGGATCCAAATAGAAAATCCGGTCGTGGTTGACGTGGTTCAGTGGTTGAGTGGTGCGCTTAACGGTAGTAGGCGGCATAGGGATAGGCGGAGTATGCGGCGGCATAGGGATAAGCGGAGTACGGATAGGCGGCAGCGGCGGTGTAGGCGGCGGTGTAGGGCGCACTGTAGGCGAGTGGTGCAGCGGTGTAGGCGCTGTAGGCCAGTGGGGCAGCCACCACAGCGGGCTTGGCGGCGACGCAGGCCACAATGGCGAACAGGCACAGAGCGAACTACGATCAGAATTTGTTTATATAGAAAACACAATTAGACAATTCTAACTTCAGACTTACGAATTTGAACATTTTGAAGTGGTTTTTGGTGGTTGCGATTTGTCGAGCTGGCTGGCGAGCTGTTTGTTCTGAAGAACTTGACTGATGCCCACAGCTACAAATGCACGCACTTATATACCAAACGAACGGAGCCCTAAATGCACAAAGTTGAAGCCAAAAAAAACAGAATACTAATAATAATATTAATTATTATGCACGGCCAGGCGCAGCTCAGATGGATGCTCTTGCCTGCCAATTGAGCCGTCGTATAAACTGACGCCAAGGAGAATCTCAGCTACGAATTTGCACTTTACTTTTAGTTTCATTAGCGGAGCGGGAGGCGGGAGGAGGGGCAGGTCGCTGCCCAGCCAAACGCAATGAGTATTTTTAAAAGCGTGACGCAAAATGACAACAACAATAAAAACGATCAGCAAATCGAACGTCGCACGTGCTTTGCATACCACATGCGAGCTTGTTTGGGTTTCTGACCCACTCCCACTCCACAATTCCAATCCGACACGGACACCCAACACTGCCGCATCGAGTGAATTTATAAAGCTAAGCGACTGCGCTGCAGGCTGTTTCATTCGATCAGTGGAAAGCGCTTAGAACACACAAAAAAATGTATAAGAAATTGCTAAGTTTCAAGCGCAGCTCAACGGATAAGACGCACATGCTCCACGCCGAGCCGGAGCCCAGTTGCCGGACTACGACAGGTATTGAACGCCGCGTTGTGCTGCCCGCTGAGCCGAGTTGCTGTGCCACTTGCTGCCGCCGCTCGGATACTCCTGCCCAGTGCTGTCCAGAGGATTGCTCCACCTGTTGCCAGCTCTGCACCGCCGCCCTCGTGCTGCCCAGCTGCGTGGGCGCCATTCGAGCGCTGCAGTGCAACATTTTGCGGCAAGCGGCAGCAGCAGCTGGAGGAGAACCCCACAGACAACAACAAATGGCCAAACACAGCTGCTGTCAGGCGGGAAGCAGCTGGATTCCAGCCTCGGAATCCTTGACAAGACACAAATTGCAGATCGTTGCCAATACGCGTTGTTGTTGTTAAGTTTAAAATATACAAATGTTACTTTAGGGATATGTGTCCAAATATAACTATTAAATACTACTAAATAAATAAAATGAATATTGTGATAAAAGTTGAATTAAAATTACGACTGAAAAGTGGAAATGACAATATATTCGGGATCACCCATTTCCGATTATATGTAGAAAAAGATACAAACAGAACAAGAAGGTATCTACAAGGTTTCTCTTTATAATCAATTCATATCCTTATATTAGGAATGGCATTGTTGCAGGTAACAGGTTCTAACCCTCCCTTCTCTACGAAGCAATATTTCAACATTTTTTTACAAGTATCAATCAATTTTAATACTTTGGCACCTTCAAGGCCATCCCACAAATAGGTAGAAGCCAAGTCAAATGAACTTTTTGAACTCTTATGTATGCCTTAAGAAAAAGTATAATTCACCTTATGAAGGCAATATTTATTGAAGTCACAACCTTTTGTTCGTAAAATACTACAATCTAAATATTTTTAGAACGATATATTTTGTATGCAAGATTTTTCCGCTTTGAACAATAAACTCTAAATTAGAATTTGCATCTCGTGGCAGTCCGAGGGTTCTAACGCTTGTCGGAGGCTCGAACCAGAAACATAGAAGTTACCTGTCTAACAAATAATCAATCAAGAAGGAATCTAAAACAAAAGAAGTAAGATTCATTTGAAGAAGTCAACTTATGTGAAAGTTAAGCACAAATCCTGAATCTTTTTTCTTCCAGCGCAATCTTTAACCAAAAAACGTTTCTCTACAAACAAAAATCAAATCAAAGACACAAATCCTGAATCTTTTTTCTTCCAGCGCAATCTTTAACCAAAAAACGTTTCTCTACAAACAGAAATCAAAATCTTCCTTTGAGCAATTGTTTTTATTTAAAAAAAAAAAGTAAATGTCGACGAATCAAGCCGTTTGAATCAGATCAGAATCATTTATAGATATGTGTAGGCAGCGGAGGTGTAGGGGTAGCTATAGGGATAGGCTACGGGGGCGGTGTAGGCAGCGGCAACGGGGGCGGTGTAGGCGGCGGCAACGGGGGCAGCGGCTACAATGGGCGCAGCAGCGATGCCATTGTAATTGCGTGCCACATACTGCGAGCTGGTGGCAGTTACCACCGCAGGAGCGGCATCCACGAGAACCTGAGGCTTGGCCTCAGCCATGCTGCAGGCGAGCACGGCGCCGAGCACAACGATGACAGCAGACTGCAACAAATTAGGATTAACCAAACGAATAGAATAGGATTTCAGAGAAAAAACAAAACGCACCAGTTTGAACATGTTGAAATGTTTGTGGGCAGAGCTAACAAACTAGACTATGCGCTGGACAAAGGCGCCTGCATTTTTATAGCCCGAATGCGACAGTTTTTTTTTTCGCTTTGTTTTGATGTGTTCTACAGTCGCCAAATATTGAGAAGCAAGAAAATAAAAACCAAAAAAAAAATATAGACAAGGCGAGTGCCAATTGGACACCTCTGGCTACGTGCCCAGCAGATGAGCAACAGCTGGAACTGTCGCAGAGGTCTTTTATCTTCGGTATGTCGAGCACGTCCCCAAAATGTGAGTCCATAAAAAGTGTTGCGGTCCGTTTTGAAGGCAACCGCCCAAAAAATATATATGTATATACAAAACAGTAGCTGTTCCGATTAAATTTATGCGGTCAGTTAACTGACCTGCCCTTGTGGCCAGGCTAAACCCAACGCGAATGACTTTTAAATACTGGACATTGGGCATGTGGCATGTGGCATGTGGCAGGCGGGCGTTGCACGCACGCCTAATCGGATTGCATATATTGCATGTTTCAAGGTCGCAACATGACGCTGCAATTTACTTATGCAATCTTTTTTGGCCAGCCAATAGGCCACAGCGGCTGCCTGTGGCAATATGCTCTAATCTATGTTGCAGCATTGTTGGCCAAAAAAACGTTACATGAACGCGATTGCAGTAGAAACAACAACAAGTTGTCAATTTATCGTGGGATTGGAGCCCATTAAAGCTATCAAATCTGTCCAGCTTAAAGCGAAATATCTTTAATCATCCTTTTTAATATGTTTTATTTTGCCTTCTGATCTCTACCCAGCGAATAAATAAGGGAAGTAGCATGTAACTTATATGATCTTTAATAATCGAAGACGCAACAAAGCAAAAAAAAGAAAAGAAAAGAAAAACAATGCACAGGCCGACAATTTCTTATCGCCAGAGCTTATTAAATGGACTGAGAAGTATCTGAAATACATAAATGTGTTCTAGATTGAAAGTGCTCGACTTAAAGTTGACCTGCACAAAGAATCTCAATATTCCTAAAAGACATATTCCTCTTATTTCTTCCTCTAAGCTCACATAGAGCAAAGATTCTCAAACTTATATAATTATCTTTACTTAAGACCACAATTTCAATCATTGCTTTAATAATTATTCAAATTATAAGTTTAGCTTTACTACAGATTATCATATAAAGGTTTTTTTGCTTCCCTGCCCTCAAGTAATAACAAGAAAAAGGAAATTATCACTCCCAAAGATAAACTTCTCTGTCAGTTGCATACATGCGCACAATTTGAGCATACCCTCCTTAGTTATTTTCCAGGGCATTAAAAGGAACGACAATCTTAAAATATATACACTCTATATATGTATGCCATTCCTTGCTTTACATGATTGCATTTCTGTAATAGCTGACAAAAATGCTTTTGCAGTTTGCGAAAAGTTGTCGCTTCGCGCGGTTCACAATGCGTATACGTAATGTTTGGCTCCTGCTGGTCGTGCTGTTCGTGCTGTCGTCCCTGCACAACGATCGTGCACTGGCTGGGGATGTCTATCTGAACTGCGACGAGTTCGAGCAGCACATGTACATGGATCCCAGCGAGGCCTTCTGCACGGTGACCGGCTTCATAGTGACCCACAGCCAGAATGTGGTGGTGAAGAGCTTTCAGCCCGGCAATATGGTCAAGTTCATGAAGTTCTACGATTCGACGCTGCTCTATGTGCCCTTCCATCTGTTCGAGACGTTCACCCATCTGAAGACCCTGGATGTGTCCTATACGAGCATTCTGGAGCTGACGCGCAATACCTTCAGCGCGGCGAGCAACCTGACCTACTTGAACTTGAGCTACAACAATTTGACCTCGGTGCAGACGTCCGTGTTTATCGGAGCTAATGCTCTAATGCGTCTGGATTTGTCGTACAACAGGATATCGCAGCTAAGTGAGAATGCATTTTGTGGATTGCACATACTGAATAAGCTGCAGCTGACGGGCAATCGTCTCAGCGAGCTGCACAAGGACATCTTCAAGGACAACGAGTTGCTGGAGTCGGTGTCGCTGGAGAGCAACGCCCTCACCTATGTCCAGCCGGAGGTCTTCAGTCGCATGCGTCGCATCAAGGAGGTCAATCTGTCCAATAACAAGCTAATCCACGTTCATCCGGACACATTCACGGAGGCCGCCAGCCTGGAGAGCCTGCTGCTGGCCACTAACTCGCTGAACACCTTCCAGCTGACCAACAAGAGCATCGTCCACCAACTTCATTTGGACTACAACCACTTGACCAATCTCACCGTGAATGCCACCCGCTTTGTGCGCGCCAATTACAACAACATCAGCTCCATACAGATGCACCAGGCACTGCAGCTGGAGACACTGGAGCTGCGCGGCAATCGGCTGGCCAGCATTGCGAATATAACCAATCTGACAGCCCTGCTGCATCTGGATCTCTCCTACAATCCCATTGGACCTCTGAGTGTCAGCACTTTTGATCAGCTGAAGCGGCTGCGCAATCTTTACCTGCGCTCGACCGGAGTCCGCGAGCTGCAGTTCGGCATGTTCTCCAAGCAGAAGTATCTGGAGATACTCGACCTGTCGTTCAACAACCTGACCAGCCTCAATCTGGATCTCTTCGTGCCCTACCTGGCCAACCTCAAGCAGTTCTTTGTGGACGGCAATGCGCTGAGCGAGGTGCAGGGCAATCGCAGCTTCGCACAGGCCTTTCCGGTGCTCCAGAAACTGGGCATCTCTCGCAATCGCTTCAACTGCTCCTATCTGCACCATCTGCTCATACCGCCCTACCTCACCGACACGGTGACCCTGCACATTGAGCCCGACGACAGCACGGACGAGACGCCGCACATACGGGACGTCTCCTGCATCAGTCTCTCGGCCAGCCAACAGGCCGCGCAACCTGCCGCATCGGTCGCCCTCGAGGAACCCGTGCTGGCGCTGCACAAGCAGCTGGAGCTGTTGCGCGCCCACTCGCAGAACCTGGAGCTGCACTTGCTCTTCATGAAGCTCTTCTTCTATGCCATTGGGGTTTCGATCCTGGTAGCTGCGGTGGCTCTGGTCACGCTGCGCGTCCGCAAGGTGCGACGCTCGGGTCGATATAATCGCAGCAGCATTGTCTTCCAGTCGACCGCCACAATGGACGCGAACCTGAATCTGTGAGTGGCCTAGCCTAATATTTAGCATAAGCCAAAAACAGAGCCCTAAACTTAAGATATAAGAATTGCGATTTAAAAATAAACGTATGAAAAGACTTCAACCCGGAAATCTTTAGAGCTTTGACTTCAAAAAGGGCAAAACAACCAAATGGCGACAGATAAAAGACGCAAAGACCTCGACACAAACTTCCTGCTGGCGGCTGAGATAAGCGCCAGGCAAAGACCTTGAACTGAGCCCGACAGCTCCGGCTATATGGAAAAGATAAAAGTGCAGAGCAAACAATTCGATTCCGAGTTTCAGTTTTTCATTTATTTATATTCAGTTTTCGCAGACAGAGAGAGAGACGCAGAGATATATTTGATATTTGCCGGCGGGATTTATCTACTTCCGGAGCAGCAGAGGAGCTGCACTGTAGGCGGCAGCATAGGGCGAGGCGATGTACGGTGATGCCACATAAGGTGAGGCAACATATGGCGATGCCACATAGGGCGACGATACGTACGAGGAGGCCACATATGGAGATGCCACATACGGCGATGCCACATAGGGCGACGAGTAGGCCAGAATTCCGGGTTTGGCAGCGACGCAGGCAACCAGAGCGAGCACGGCGAGGACAACAAACTTGAACATCTTGATGGATTTGGTTGTAGGGCTTGAGCTGCTTGTAGAAGTAACTAAACTGAACTGATGATTAAAGCTGTTCGCGTTGGGGCTTTTATACAGCTAGACAGGCAGCTAGCCAGGCAGCTGGCTAATACTAGGTAGAGCCTTGGCGCAGAATGCGTGCCAGCCCAGCTAATGAGCCAAACGGAGCTGAAGACACACAGCTCGAAAAGACTCGACCACATAGTATTGTTAAAGCCACTTACGCATATAACTGCCAATTGGGCTGGCTACGTGCGCTGCCTGACAATTGGCCAAGAGAATACGTCGCGCAAGGTCTTACCAATTTGCGTATATAAGCTATGGCTCGGCACTCGGTTGAGCATCAGTTACAATTCGTTTCAACGACAAGTCAACCAACAAATAAAACAAATATGTTCAAGTTCTTCGCTGCCGTCCTCCTCGCTGTGGTTGCCTGCGCTGCCGCCAAGCCGGGAATTGTTGCACCACTCGCCTACTCCGCCCCGCTGGTGGCTGCAGCGCCTGCTGCTGCTGTCTACAGCACCGAATATCATGGCAACTTTGCGGCACCCTATGTGGCATCGCCGTATGTGGCCTCACCCTATGTGGCATCACCGTATGTGGCCTCGCCCTATCTGGCATCACCCTATGCTGCCGCCTACAGCGCAGCTCCTCTGCTGCTGAAGAAGTAGACAACCCTCTCGAATTATCTGGAACTGCGAATCACATCTTATGACAAAATAAAAAAAAAAATCGAAAAAAATTGTATTTAAATGTCTTTTACAACTGCAGCCTAAAAGTTTGCTAGACTTTTTCTGCTCCCCTTAACCCTTAGGTCAGCCATTGAAGGTGTTGGTCGACATAAAGTTGAAAGTAAAGGCTAGGTTAAGGGTTAAATTGCCAAAGCCCAAACGATCCACAACCTTGTGATTGTGATTGAATGGCCAATTTGGCTTCTTCTGTTTCTTGGACGTGTTGACGAACTGCGGACTGGTCGTCTGCACCAGGTGAAAGAAGGTGTACATCAGACGCTGTACGTCGCGAAAGAAATCCTTGGGCTCATACAGCTTGCTCTGCGCATCCTCCAGCTGCACCCCGCCGGCGTCCTTAGACATTGGCAACGTGTCCAGGGCAGCTCCGAGGCGGGGCGTCAGCACATACAAATGAAGGGTCCAGGCGCATCTGAGCTGCAGCAGCGCCACGCCGATCCACAGACAGGGCCAGAGCCAGAACTGTGCCGCAAAAGATGAAGCTCTACAGAGATGTGTGTGTGTGAGGCAAGAGGACGCCAACTTACTGGCCACATGATGTTCGCCTGGAAGGCTATGGAATAACTGCAGCAGCTAGAGATAAAGCCTGCCACTTTTATAGCCAGACCCGCCCAAAAGAAAAGATATATATGCCGGCTATTTTCCAATCAAGCTCAAACTATTTTATTTCAGGCATGCAGATGGACACATCTAAGGCTGCCGCCGCCAGCTGTAGGCCTAAAGCCAGCCATGACCATGACCATATGCGCCGCCATGAATGATGGGCCGCACAATGTGGTGCGTTGGCCAAATTGGACGCACCACATGAACCGACTGCTGCTGATGCGGCAAGATGTGGTACGACGTGGCGCTGCCCAGGATAGGCGTTGCATGCAGCAGGCCAGGCGCCGCACAGGCGATGGCCACGCACAGTGACAGCAAAATAAACTGCCAAAAGGATTTGGTGGTATTAAAGCGCAAATTATGACAGGCTCAAACCTACCAGCTTGTACATGTTGGGGGCGTTTGTACTATTAACTCCGACTCGTAGATGCGTAGAAGCTGCCAGAAGACTTGTTGATTCGATGCGCTGTCTGCGGCATTTATATAACGAGTGGCAGCTGGCAAGTGGCAAGTGGCATGCAACCCAGCAGACGACCTTCGCGCCAATATGTTGGGCGGCTTTGTTTGGCTTTTGGCCAGCTCGAATTTCGCAAGTGAATGACTGAGTTTTCGGCTTGAATTACCTCTAACTCTTTAACCGCCAGCCAAACTTGCCACTGGGTCGCTGCGCTTCTCGAGCTGCGGCTTTAAAAAACGCGTACGCGCAAGTGCACTCGAAAAAAAAGGGGGCCCGAATTGTGCAATTGTGCGTATTCATTTTAATATTCACAAATTTTATAATTTTCATTTTGAGAGCATAAATTAAAGAAACTGAATTATGCAATCAAAAAAAGGGTGGTGAAAACAGGACATTTTCCCTGTGGGAAAAATATCTGCTTTTCCCATATGAATTATTAATTTAAATACAGAATTAATAAACATATTTAAATGCAATCACAGAGGTACGCAACTGCCTTTTGCACACCCTTTTCTTCTACCCTTTCGCCCCTCAAAATTTAAGGGAAATGCATTATTGATTAACTTCGCCGATCATAGTCCAAATTTAATAACAATTTTCACAATTTAAATATGACACACAAAAGCATGTACCAGAGCGCAAAGTTGAGATCTTTAAGAAGAAGATTTATTCCAATTTTTTGGTAAGAAGAGTGAGAGGTCTTCTTAATCTGTGCATTGTTTAAGAGAGCCTGACACACCGAATTTGATGTATTGAGTTCTTTTATATATAGATAGATAAATATTTAACAATATTACGAAATGACGAAATGAATTTAGTTCATAAACATATATAACACAGATAGATAGATATATTACAATATTACGAAATGAGATATGAGAGTATGTATTTCCGATTTCAATTTGAATACCAGCAAAGAAATTGAATAGCACATAATACAACTTCCAATAGGAATTGCGATTTTATACTCTGATCCGATTTAGACCACAAAACTGAAACAGAGCAGCTACGCAATTGATTTCCATCAATCAGAACAAAAACAACAACAAGAAGTGCTGACCGGAACTGGACAAAATAGGAAATACGTCGCAGATATATTGAATAATAAGTATTATATACAATGGGCATTTAGCATTAATTGCTGTTTGCGTAGGAGTTTGTTTTTGGGCCTACCTACGGCTAATGCCGAAAGGACCAAAAATGCAAAACAAAGCGCTGCGCACTTGGGAAACTTCGCACTTCGCACAAATTGCGTCCAAATTCAAGGGCAGAAGTGTAAATATACGCCCACGGCGCAAAGATTGGGCTGACCTTGAAATCTATCAAAGCGAAATACCGGAAGTGCTGACAGCCTTCCATCCCCCATCCCCCGCCTTTCACTTAATTGTTTATTTTGGCCAACGACAACTGCAAAACAAAGTGCAAATGGCCCAAAGATGTAAACAGCAAATGGCAAAAGGAAAAATATTTACCATTCACCATGTGAAGAACTCTAGAACGAGAGATTGGAGGAGCTGGCGAGCCACCTTCGAGTGCTGAGCAGGAGGAGGAGGAGGAGGAGGAGGAGGAGCAGCCTATGTTGCATGTTGCCTCTATTTATGTGGCAGCTCGTTTGGGCTTATCTTGTCAGACGCGCACGACGATCAGCGCTCAATCTGGATCTGGAGACGGGCAAACAGCTCGTTATGCTCTATAGCCAGCAGAGAACATTGAGGGTATATGCGACTTGAGCAAATTATGCTAGCAATATCTATAAAGTGCGCATATACCAAGCCCAATAAATAAAATCTTTGCCGAAGGTTCGAACCCATTCTTTGTGAACCCGACTTTCCACATTCGTAATCGCAGCTTCTGGTTCACAAATATTGTTAGAATTTTAAAGAAATAATTCCATTTTTGGCTTGTTTCGGTTTTCAAGCCCCCAGAAGTGTATAAATCTGTCGCAATCTCAAAGCAAGGAAACGTTGCGTATAATAGGAACTTAAAGAAGGGATATAAACTTAATAGCAGAGTATTGTGCAGTGCCAGGCACTGCCTGCGCCTGTCACATTCGGACTTGTTGTGCTTTCTGGAGCCTGGATTCTTTGGGATTGTATTCTTTGGACTGTAGTCAATCGATCTGTGAAGTGCAATTGCAATTGCAGCTGCACTCAAGGGGCTTCTTTCAAATTGCCGCTGCAAATGCCTTTGACCTTGGCCAGCAGCAGCAGCAGCAGCTAGGAGATCGGACAATGGGAACACACAGCACAGGAGGCTCGACACAGCACAGCCTATAAAAGGCCGCCCCGGGCTGCAAATGGTATTCAGTTTGTGCTCACTGGAAGACCATGAAGCTGGTAAGTGTTGGCGCTGTGACAGCCAGAAGAAGGTTCTCCGAGATACTCTAACACAACTATTTGCTTGCAGCTCATCATCTTTGCCTGCCTGCTGGGCCTTGTGCTATGCCACGAGATACTCTATACGCCCGGCTATACCAGCTACTACACCTCGCCCGGCTTAGCCTATGCACGCCACACTGGCGCCGTCCTGCCTCTGGCCTACACCCGGCTGATCCAACCGGCCAGCCAGTCGCATGTGTACCACAGCGTGGAGACGCCCAACTCCTATCAGCAGCAGTATCGCAGCGACTACAAGCCCCTGACCTATGAGTATCTGTTCTAGGGGGAAATAATTAAGCCTGAAATTTGAATAAAGTTTGTCAGCCTCACAATTCGCAATTGTTTGAAAGCGTTAACCTGGCCATTGTCCAAAGTGATCCAAGGGCGTCACAACAATTTCCCTACCACCAAGAGTGTCTTCACTCTGGTCTATTGAACTGCGTCCAGCTATTGGCCCCGCCGCAAGCGTAAACAATTCAAGACGAGAGATCATCCACAATGGCACGCAGTTTTAGCCATATCGGATGACCTAACCGCTCGGACGTGGCACCTTGAACCCAAAGTCCAGAGCAGCGTTTAAAATAAATCTGGCAGCATTGAAACCCTTTCGTGGGCGCTTGGCAAAACCTGCCAAATTGGGGCGTGGCACACGTCAGAGCCCAAACGGGCTCTGCACATGGAAGCCGTAGCAATGGCAACAACTGTTGCCGGTCTCCAACAAATCCGGCGGAAAGCTACAGACGCTGCTGTCACAACTTTTTATTTTCTATTTTTTTCTTTTCATTTTTTGCAATGGAAACTTTTGCGTTTGAGCACGTTGAAAAACGTGACCCGACGCTGGTCACATGGATTCGTGGGTGTCCAGCTGAACGAACTTGGACACAAATGCGTACGCAAATTGTACACGGAAACCAGACAACCAACCGAATCGACTGGCAAAATAATCGCATCAATTAATTAATGTTTGATTGGTTTCTATACACTGCCACAAGTAATTAGCAGCAGTAAAAGGATCTAGCTATATTTGAAGGCACTTTGAGGCTCTTTTTGAGGAGAACGGAACGCAATTATCCATATAGTTCCCTACTAATTGACGAGGGGGAAATATTTTTGGTGCTCGTTTTGCTGACCTTTGCATTTTTAATTATTTTAAACTGGATTATTTCAACTTTATTTTAATAAACCCGGAGCCAGCCAGTGAAATAATTAAATATTTTTGCTTAAAGACTAATAAATGTGGATTAATTTATAACAATTGATTTTCGCTTTAGTTTCTGATCCAGATTTGTTTCTACGCTACGAAAAATTCAAATATTTAAAAATCATTTCCATTGTCGTCAAAATTTAAATCCGAATTACCTAACAAACTTTTCACCGAGAATTCTTTTCTTTTTTGCCTTAGTATTCTTATAAGGAATGATGTAATGCACTTTAATAAGTCTAAAAAATATATTGATTAATCAAACCCTTTTAAATATTCTTTAAAGTGAATGTTAAAAGATGGCAGAGCATTTACCTGTCGTCTATTTCTACATACCTAGACATGACACTTGCTTATGAAACATGAGTCGAGTCCAGACAAACCCTATGCAAAGCATTAAGAAATTGTTAATTTCAGTTATTAGCAGATAGAACAAGTTCGCGGTATCAGTATCACATAGCTAAACGAGTTTAACTTTACGCTTGGGCGTGGCTGCCACAACAAGCTGATGAAGATGAAGAAGAACAGAACGTGCAGAAAGTTCCCGATGGACGACAACAACAACAACAAACTAAGTCAATTAAGAGCATGCACAAATGTACAATCAAGTTTCAGAGAGAGCTGCAAACCAGAAACGGCCCACAGCCCAACCAGGTATAAGCCAGGTATAAAAGGAGCACAGGAGTGCAGCTGCCACAGCAAAGCAAACAAGACGCGGGCAGCGAGTGGACACGAACTGTCAGCTAGAATTTCCATAGGAAAGCCATAAGGAAACAAGTGCAGAAAATGCGCAATTGCGTTTGGGTAGGCAAATCCGCAGCTCAGTTTGAATTGGATTTCTAACACTTTCAATCAACATTTGCAGTTGCTGCTGCTGCTGCTAATCTTGGCCAGCGCCAAGGCCAAGCCGCTCGTCTCCTTCGGCCTGGGCGTGCAGGCGCAGAGACCGTATACAAGTACCTATCTGCCGGGAGAGACGTACTACAACAACTACTATGGCATAGCTGGACCAGTTCACCATGATGGCGCCTACAGCAGATACCCCACGGGCTATCCGTACGCCCAGCCCTATCCGGCCACGTACTCGCCCGGTCAGCGCTTCGGTGCGGCACTCGACATTGGCATTGGGGCCTTGTCGCTAACCCCGTTTCTGCTTTGATGCCGCACGCACAGCGGTTGGCAAATCCATCCGTCGACTGCAGCAGCAGCTACTGTGAAATTGGCCAATCTAATAAACACAAAACAAATAGGTTCGTAATGCCTTGTACTTCAATTTGCCATTGGCCAAACGCAATGGGGCGCCTGGCGCTTACCTCCTTGCCGAAAGCCAGCCAATGTTGAGCTCCACACGGAGCGGCATTCCTGGTAGCTCTAAGGAGCAACAGGTGACCCAATCGCTGCTACGTGACATGGCCACACATTTTCCGCCGGATTCGTATAACCTTGGCTTTGCGTCACTAGCAAGATACTCTATATATGCTTTCAGTGGGTATTACAGACTTCAAACGAAAGGGGTAAAGCATAAAAGGAGAAGTCTTGTGGCCCATAAAGTATATATATTCTTGATCAATATCCATGCGTCTCTTAGAAGCAATGCTATCGTCCAGCTTTCTGTGATAGTCCAAATTAGCCGGATCGGAACACTATATCAAAAAGCTGTCATCGTTCGGAAGCTATGTTCTTGTCCCAACTTGTCATTTAGAAGTTGCACTGTGCTCCTTATATAAAAAAAAAAATCATAACATCAGATTACAATATCGTTTAGATTTTTAAAAAGAATCGCTCGAAAAGTCGGGTTTGTATGGAAAAAGTTTCTATTTTTCAAGATATCCCCTTCAAAATTTTGCAGTTCCGAGCTTTACTTTTTGTATCAAGTCGGACTAGAATAGTATATGGTTCTTATAGAATATAGAATCGATCGCCAGTTCTTTCTTGTTATAAACACACTGTTCTCTAGAAAAGAGCACAGTGTAAGAGCTTGATAACTTGCCTACCTATAAACCTTTCTACTATTTATTTTTGCCACACCCACTTCTGCTGTCGTAGTCCAAAAGGCTTTTCCAGCAGTCGCACTCTTAACAGAGTATGCCGCAGTCGTGTGCTGCCCTCTGCCTAGCTCTAAGCTCTTAGCAATGCTGCAAAACAGGACCTAAGGACAAAATGAGAACTTAGCTAAGGTATGCCTCACTGGGCTAAGTTGCAAGACGACTACGTCAATTGAAACTATTTATGGGTACTCGAACTGGACTGCCGCTGTCCATGCCCATCAGCAACAGAAACAGCATCATCAGCAGCATCATCAGCAGCATCATCAGCAGCATCATCAGCAGCAACAGCAGCATCATCAGCAGCAGCATCATCAGCAACATCATCAGCAGCAGCAGCATATGCTGCAGCCAAGGTGAGTGCGACGTGTGCCTGCAACGTGCTGAATGCAACTGGAGCTAAGCGAAACAAAACGTGTTTTAGAAGGAAGTTACAAAAATCTGCTGGCCATTAGCCAAAAAGACTCGAAATGAGTTTATACGCATTGAAAATTTGTTATGTAGGTCTCGTATAGTACACATATTAATATTTGACTTTTAAATATTTCCCGAATGTTCCTTAAAATTAAAAAAAATATAGTAGTAGGGTAGATTACATAATTTCAAGGTAGAGCTTTGCGTATTAGTATATACACATTTGTGTGCCATATTTAAGCCCTAAAACTTTCGTTAGTATCATATTACAAACAACGAAATTATACAGAAATCTATTTCCCCAGATGTGAGCCTCAGGTACAGGCAAGAAGTGAATGCGTACTTTAATGTATTTATGTGTATGTAGCTGTATCGTGCAGGATTTCCTTGAATTATTACACATATTTTATTTTTATATTTTTGACAAAGTACAAAATGGATAAGCAGAGATGTAAAAATACCTTTCGCAATTATATGTCTTTCACAACTGTCACGCATTCGGATCTTTGTAATTTACCCACAAAAAATATTTAAACTTTGTCTATTTCCAATTTATATACAAAGGAATCCCAATTATCCTTACACTCTTCTCACTAGTTCGAACATAAAAACTGCCAATATAAACATTTTAAAGCTTCTTTATATTGCTCAGAAAATAATTCTAATTTTGTGAACTTTTTTAAAAGTTTGCAAAATAACTAAAATTTCAATTATTTGATTATTTTCAAATCATTTGTATTTAACATATTTTTTAATTTAAACTAAAAATTCAAGTTCAATACGAAAGTTATGCGGCTGCATAAAAAAATACTCTCATATCAGAATCATAATTTATCGAGAAGAGCCCCAGTCAAAGATAGTCGAAATGGCAGATGAATCAATTGGGGATGGATCCTAGATAAACCCCAATTTGGGTCATGCAAGCGCCATGCCACAGCGACAATCGGTGCAGCCGCAGCTAACAGGTTTCGGTGGCAACTATGTGGTGCGGCGTGTTTCACGTGAGCCACGGCAGCTGCCGCCTCATTGCCAGGTGAATGGCGAAGGCAGGCGGATGACGTGCAAAAGTCACGTTCTCAGTCACACAGGCAACCAAAGGGTGAAAGCTCAAAATTGCAACGTCGTTTGATTTTCTTTAGCCAACAAAAAAAAACGGGGCAGGGGCAGCAATCACGTTGACGAATGAGGCAGGCATTCGAAACATCCAGCAGGCAGCAGGCAACAGGTTGTGCGGAGTTTACGTAAATATTGTCGAGAGCCAAGGCAAAGTGGAAACTGGGATAAGAGATGCTGCCGCCGCTCACGTTGTGGCTGCCACGACAGCTGCACGGGCACTGCTGCTGCTGCTGCTGCTCGAGCTGTGGCAGGCGCAGCGCACGAAGTGTCCTCGTCCTCGTCGTGGTGGCGCAGCAGGGTGTGGCCGGGCGGGCGGGCAGCAGCGAGCTGTACGAAGGTTAAACGCGAAGCTTACGAGCATCAGTCGACATTGACTGCAGCTATAAAAGCGGCAGCAACAACGCCTGCCCCAGCAGTTAATGCCAGGACACGTCGCGACACGCAGCATTGCAACTAAAACCCAACAAGCGGACTTGAAGTGAAATTCAAAAGAATTTAATTGAAAAAGACTTTAAGAAAACAGTTGAAATTCATATAAGTGAGAGAAACGTGATGGATACGCTATCACCGAACAATTGCTCCAAGTCGAGCTCCAACTCCAATTCGAGCGGCAACAGCGCAACCAGCTCATCCATGGATCTGGGCGATAAGCAGGCCAAGCAGCCGAAACGTGGCTCGCGCGGCCAGAAGCTGTCCAGATCGCGCAGTCTGCTGCAGTTGCTCAGCAGGCATCTGGGCCGTCATTTCCAGCATCATCATCACCAGAACGACACCGTCTACAGCAGCCAGGATGATATACGCAGCTCGGCGACGGATCTGTTCAGTCTCAGCAATTCGCGCAATGATTGCCTGCAGGTGCTCAATGGCGGCTCCAGTCTTGATCTGGAGCACACCTCACGCACATCCTCGGAATCGAGTTCCCCGGGTCTGGAGTTTTACGATAACAATGCCGAACACATCTACGTGGAAACTGTTTATCGACCCGGCAGCGCCATGGATCAGCTGCATCCAAATCATTATGACGACAGCGGCAGCAGCGTTGACGAGGATGAGAATGACAATGAGAATGAGAACGAGAATCTGGAGCACCTCAAGCCACAGCCGGAGCCGCGTTCTGCCTCGGCCGCATCGGCTGGCGTCAGCAACAAGACTTCTGGCCTGCATCTGAGTCGCATCTCCATCTCCTCCTCAGTTAGCCGCATGCTGCAGCATTTCTCCACATCGGCGGCCACAACGGCAACGGCATCGCTGCGCTCCTTGTCCTGCAGCAGCACGCCGCGGCGACAGCGCAAAGTGTCCGCGCTGATGAGGGGCAAAAAGTTACTGATGCCGCACAACAGCAACAGAAGCAACAACAGCAACAGCAGCTGCAGCAGCAGCAACAGCAGCAGCAGCAACAGCAGCAGCAACAGCAGCAACAGCAGCAGCAGCAGCAGCTCATCAAAGTCATCCAAAAAGGACAAGAAGCAGCAGAGCATACTGCGACCTCCAGTGCAGTATGTTTACATGAAGGGCATGTCCGGGCTATACTCGCGGGTGCCCAGCTACGCGGTCTGCTGCCCCTACACGCTGCAGCACAGCATGTATTAGGCGAACGGACGGGCGGACAGACGGGCGGACGTCATCGCGGCGAGGACATTGGCCAAGACAATGGAGCAGACGGCGATTGCGGGTGAAGGCCAACGTGGCCAAAGGTGTTAATGGCCTTAAAGTCTGGTTATGGGTGGGTGGGTAGATTATAGTGAAAAGTGATGTAGTGCCTAAAAAAACAAGCCGACAGCAGCTGGAAACGGCTAGATAGAGCGTGCGGAAATGCAGCAGCAAAGCATATTTTATAAATGTGTGTTAGCCAAAAAAAAAAAACAAAAAATAAGAACTTAAAATTGTACAACAAATTCGATGTATTCCAAATATATAGATATAGGGACTTTCAGTTTACACAGTAGCTAAAGCTTAGTTTTATTTAGTATTAAACCCCAGATCCACACACACACATATCTTCCCCCAAGTAGTTTTTAAACTTTGACTCAACTTATGGAGCTAGGCTCGAACAAAAAACAAAGAAGAAAAAATCTCGAGAAGTTTGTTATTTCAATATACTTTGCACTTATTTCAACGGGCACTTGACTAGACAAAATTACGAATTTATTAAAAAAAAACAATGAAAACTCTTAAGAAAAAAATATTAAATTTAAAATCCAAATTGTACAAAAAAAAACAAAACACTTGAGTCGCCAAAAATGTTTAATTATTTCCAATTCTAACAAAATATTTCCAAACACACACAAAGAGAAAAACACGCAGCGCATAGCAAATTGTTTAGCAACTAAGTAAATACCCTATATTTTTAGAGCATATAACCTTAAGCATAAGACTAGCTGTCAATAAATAAAGCAAAAATCAATCTAAACAAAACTCAGCCGAATTCTTATTTCCAAATTCGCAATTAACGGCCTTTTTTTGGAGCTTTGCGGACAAAAAGTTGCGAGGCCAAAGCTCTTCGAGCCGAAGGTGGGGCCAGTCGTGCGCCTGCGTCTTGAATCGTGCCACACGTTGCACAGTGTCAACTGTGCCCTGGGAACAGTTGCGTCTGTGTCGCCTTGTGCGCCGCTTGCTGATGTAGGTAAGGTCCCCAATTTTTCCAACTAGCTGAAGGACTCGACCTTATTGTTTTGACATACGATATCATGTCTGCATAACGACTACAACGATGACGTTAATCGCCAGACACAGATGCTGCTGTTGCATGCAGCATGTTGCAAGTTGCGCTTGATGCAAATGCGAGCAATTCAAATTTTGATGAAGCACAACTAATCCCAGTGGCCTCTCGACTGTTTGTGAAACAAGCCTTGGAGCTGCTTAAGTTGGTTGTTGATATGACAATATGCGCATTTCTGTATATAATTGATAAGATAGGGACCCGGCCTTGCCCGGCTCACGTTTTTTGCCCCAAATTTTAGACATCAATTTTTCACCCAACCGTACTAGCTTGACATGGACATTTAAAACTAAATTTAAACTCCATTGAATTGGGAATCAAGGTAAATTTTAGAGAAGACTAAAATTAAAACTTGGTTCCGCTTTTCTTTTTTCATTCAATTTGGGAAAAGTGTGAAACACATATCAAATGAATCCAATGATCTTTAACAATTGATAATTATCAAGAAATAAGCTAGCCGATAAACAAAAGTAATTGGCATACAACCAATTTATCACAGTTGCGAGTGGAATTTCCAATTTCATATTGATTAAGTTCTTATGTAGGTCTTTGAAAACAAGTTTAAAAATAATCGACCGACAATTAGAACTGCCCTCTAAAATTTGTGAGGTCTATATTGCACCAGATGGAGTGGATTTTGCGAAAATTTGCCTGGCTCTGCCTGCTTAGCCAGATCTGGCCCTGGCATTTGAAATTCTTAGAATGAATCATACGCTGCTCTAAAATGCTGTCCCTCGGCCGTTTGGGTATGTTCTCTTAACACTAGGCTGCGTGCTTAGTTGAGCGCATAGTTAACCCCTTTAGTTCGCCGTAATTTGGCATCCTGTCTAATGAAGACAAGACTGCATTCCACCACGTCGTTCCTTACGTCTGTTGCCAGCTCCCCTTACATCAGTCCATTAATGATGAGTAGCACCGTGAGGCCATAAAGGAATTTTTCCAACTTCTCCCATCTTCTCCCACTGGTCGTTGGGCATCATGTATTTCTTGCACTGAACGTTTTTGACCGCCAGTTCCGAAGTATGCAATACTCTCTGGAAGCAGATTGCTTTGTGGGTGATTGTCTCTGCTAAGCTATCTTGCAGCTGGTCGTCTAGTGCCGATCAGCTGGTTGTTAACTTTGCTAGCCAACTATAAACTGTTGGAGGGAATGCGACCAACAACACAAATAGCTACAGGAGACAATTATTCCACTCTAATTATTGTACAAATATTTGGTTCAGGGTATCTTCTAGTCGGGCATTTCCAAAATAAGCCACTCTTGTTTTAATCTCAGACACTCAGAAAACTGTCAGAATTCAAAAAGAATAACGTTAAATATTTGTATCGAGTATCAAGTTATAAATAACAATATTTTCTATAGAGATTTAAAAACACATTGTCAAATTTTAAGGCATATGAAATGTTGTGAAAGTGAAATAGATGATTTGCATATTATTTTTGAAATTTCACTTACCAAATATATATTCCACTTTCATGTGACTGGGCTCAACTTAATATAGACGACCTGCAAAGAGTCCAAAGCGTAGAAAATGTTGTTAGTAAAAGCCGTTTGGCGTAGGTGCTAATGGCCTATATATAGCTAAAATTATAGTTTGTAAATATTGTCAACTGCAGGGGCGTCAATTGTGTTTATAGCTTTGGTTGCTTAATTGACAAATCTGTTAACGGACTGACGTCAGGGCAAAAATTACGCCTTTTAATTAGAGGATAAACAAGACGACAACACGACAGAAACAATTATCGCCCGCGTCTGCAGTCCTCCCCCCCCCCCCCCACCTCCCACACACTAGTCGGAGCCATTAAAACAACGGACTTCATTAAATCCCCATAGACAGAGCATTAAAAAGCCTCAATCCCCCCCCCATTCCCCGGCCCCGCAACGAGGCGTAAAATTGGCAGTCAGTTTTATTTATAGCGCATTAAAATCAATTTTGTGCGTAATTAAATAATCAAAACAACAACAACATCAACAACAAAACGACAATAGCTGAAATCTATTTTTGACGGCCTTAATTGCGGCTTATGAATTTTCCTGGCGACATCTCTGGAAGGCGGAAAAGCAGGAGCCACACCTGCAACAAAGAAACACCCGCCCACCTACGAAAGGATATCTCTGCAGCAATTAAAAGTTTAGAAATAAACTCGAGCGCTTTATTTTTAGCAAAAGAAAATGGGAAATTGAGACAAATCGACGAATAAACAATTTGCGCGTGCAATTGCGCTGCGAAAGCAATTAAATTGCAGCACAGGACGTGGGTAAATATTGAAAGTGCCACCACCTGGCGGCGGGTAGTGTAAACATAGCGGCAAACAACAAAATTGCGAAATACGCACGGGAAGCGGGTAAACAAATGCCACAATTCAAATGTTGTTACCATTATTAGGCAACAGCGCCAAAATAATGCACAACGTAGTAAAGCTGCAAAGGAGGGCAGAGCAAGAGAGAGGGGGAACAGCGAGAGAGAGAGAGAGAGAGAGAGAGGCGCTCTCTGGCCGCTTAGCAGCGACCGCAGTCTGCAAACCGGGCGAGTCTATAAAAGGAAGCGGCATTCAAATTGCCGACTCAAACGCGAAAGGACAACACGCCAGTGTGTACACACAAAGAGCTCGACAAAAGCCGACAACCAAAACAATTCAAAGTAACTATCTGTGTGTGTATGTGTGTGTGTGTGTGAGTTAGTTGCAAGACAAAGACCGGCAACAACAAAGACAGAGCGAGAAAGAGCGAGAGCGAGTCAAAGCGGAAGTGCAGCCAATATTATATTGTCTTAGTACAGTTAACACCCCTAGCCATGGGCACGCCACATGTCTGCTTTGCGGACGAACTGCAGCAGGAGCACCACAACAACAACAACAACAATTCGGCAGGCAGCACTAATAAATGGCTGCTGGAGCTGGAGCCCGGCGCCGCAGAGCGCTCGACGAGCATTTCGCCAACGCCTCGCTACGAGCGCAACATGGGCTTCTTTCAGCTGCTGAGCCGTCGGTTTGGCCTGAGGTCAAGCGATGACCTAGTTCATGGTGCATGCAGCGGCAGCAGCAGCAGCGGCGATGACGCAGCTGCCGGCACAACAGCAGCAGCAGCAGCGGCAGCGGCAGCTGCACAGGAAGAGGATGCGCACAGTTCATCGACCGACTCGTATTCATCGTCCCTGACGGCCAGCCGCGGGTTGGCCGCTGCGCGTCTGGAGCTGATGTCGTGCGCCTCCAGCGAGACCAGCAGCACCATCGACATCGAGGAGCAGCAGCAGCAGCAGCAGCAACAAAATATGGGCAAGCGCAAATCGTTGAGCCGCACAAGCTTCTCACGACTGCAACGCCGGTCGACATCGTCGCTGCGGCGCGCCTTTGAGAGCCTCGCGCTAACATCACGTTCGCTGTCGTGCAGCGGCCCCTCCCCTCCGCCGCCGCCGCCGCCGACTGCGCCACCAGCGCCGCAGCCATTGAAGTCGGCTCTGAAATCGGCATCGACCGTTGAGCTGCACCAGCGACAGCAGCAGCTGCATCACAGGGTGGCCTCCAAATCAGTTAGTAGCTCGAGCGCCTGCTCGACATCGTCGGCGTCCTCCGCATCGTCGAAGAGCAAGGTGAAGCCGCCGCCGCAGCGCATACTGCGTCAGCCCGTATCCTATACATATCTAAAGGGCATGTCCGGTCTGCCGACGCAGCGGGTGCCGCGCAGCTCGGTCTGCTGCCAGTACGCCAGACGCTAGAGAAGCCTCTGGCGAATCTCGAAATACGATTCCAGAACAATCCACAATCCAGTTAAAATATAGTTAAAAAAAAGTAGCTCCAATTCATAGTGCCAAAATCCATGCCCATTCATTTCGAGATCTGTGATACAATAATCTTTTCATATCCACACGAAAGTTCACAAAGCTCATTTCATAAAATGGAAAACCAAAGAAGAACAAAAAGAAAACCAAATTTTTGCAAACAATTTCCAAGACTTAAGCACGCGAAAAAAAGCAAGAAATACTAGAAACTAGATTTTAGATTTTTCCACACACACGGCTTTTGATTAAACATCCATAACAAAAGACTGTCGAGGGGAGAGTTTTGAAATAATAACTAAAAGATTTTGTATGAATTGGTAATTGTTCAGAAAAGAAAGTTTCTCTTAATTGAAGTACTTTAGAGTACAATTTGATTATAATATTATTGTACATTCGTGCCTTTATCCCATGTGTAGATCAAAATTGAAAACAACAACAAAAAAGTAAATTTAAATCTAAAATATTATTAATCAAATAACGACACTTTCGTCTTATATACGTACACACATTTAGTTGGGATCAAAATTTTGTCAGGCAGTTAAATGTAATATTTAAGTACTCAACTATGTTTATACTTAATTGAATTATTTCTTTCGATAGCTAAGATATTTGCTCGTAATTTTAGAGAACAGACAAAATTAATTCGTAACGCACTCCAGTCGTAGGGCTTCACATAGTTATATATATATATATAGACCGATGATATATGCGATAAACTAACCAAGCAGACATTGAAATTCAAAACTGATTATATTATATGATATATATATATATATAAATGAATTCTATAGCAGGCATATACCGTATACACATACATTTACCGCATTGTACTTATAAAGAACAAACAATCCAAGAACTCAACTATATATATAAATATATATATATAGTTAATTATACATATATCGTGCATACAATACATAGAAGGCAAGGCAAGGCAAGGCAAGGCATAAGCAATACAGTTATATACATATACAGCCGATTATAATGAGATATATACCATATACACACATTTACTTAATCATAAGTTAACTATTTACCAAATAGAAGCAGCTAAACTGAATATTTAATTCACACAGCATGTTCAATAAATGAAATAATTTACACCAAACCGAAACTCTTTCTTCTCTTTCTCAACTTTCCGCATAAATATCTATATTTATTTGGCAACTTTCATAATGATGACTGACCCACTTCTCGCAATGGTCGAGTTGGCAAAGTTACCAAAAATAGCTGTTACAATGAATCAAGGCTAATTACAGCCATGGCTAAGGACCAGAAGCCCTTTCATAGCGCCTATATTGCGTATACGCCGCGTATGACAAACTCAATCGATGCCTGATTACATTTTTTTTTTGTTACTTGTTGTTGTCAGCAACAGGGCGGGGCATAGCGTGGGGCGGGCTGGGGCGGGCTGAGGCGGGCTTGCCATCAAAAAGTAGGTCAGCGATTGAAGGAACCATCAATATTTTTCATACATTGCCGATCGAAAATCGTTGCCAGGCAAACACCATAAAATGTTTATGGAAATTTATGTGCGAAATGCGATTCCCTTGTTGAATTTACAACAAGCCAAGCCAAGTTGGCCAAGACAAGCCAAGCCAAGACGTAGACGTAGACACAGTCTGGTCTGGCCCGGCCCGGCCTGGCCTGAACCGTTCGTTCGTGCCGCATTTGATTAACATTATTCCAACTGAATTGGCAGACGAACTGGTATGGAAATAATTACCTAATAAATATGACAAATCAGTCAATTTTGCGCACAGCTTTAAGCTTTCTATGATTTATGCTGCCTTCAAATTTTCCAATCAAAATTTAAACCAAAAATAATAAGTGTGCTCAACTAGGAGATACTCTGTACACACTGCAAGATGATTACAAAGCTTTAGCTTTAGGCTTTTTATTATATTTTGCGGTAAGGAAGGCATCCAAAAACTATAATATTCTGGAGCCCGAAAAACTAATGGGCTGCCTCTATAATTCTCGAGCTATACCTAAAAACCTTGCTTCGAAATCAATTCAACGATCTTATGAAAAGAAGCGTAAGTAATAAAAAATAATTGAGAGCAAATATATGTATTAAATGTTTCCCTATATTTTCTCTAATTGACACGCTCGCATGCGAACAGACAAGCGGACGGATAGAGAGACGGATAGACAGACGGATAGACAGACGGATAGACAGACGGATAGACAGACGGATCGACAGTCGAATATGAATCGAAAGATTCGTCTTGACGAGATAAAGATTATCACACATATATATATTCATTCCGTCTGTTGCATTCGTGTGCTCAAAACTATTATACTCTTTTATTTTATTCATTTTCAATATACCCTGTAATAATGTGTGATCAATCATGTTATACGATAGCTGCTGCTTTTTTGTTTGGCTATTAAATATAATACTATACATTATTTATGTAGAATTTACTTTTTACATTTTATGAAGTTATGCTAGGCAAGCAATAATCACTGCGTTCGGCAGATAAAATCATGGATGAGGTCTCAGGTATACTGGATTCCATCCAATCTTCTCTAATTACCCCCCTCTCTTGAGATATTAATAACAAAATTTAATGCTCTAGTTTAAACATTGCAATCGTCTCACAGATAACGTAACGTATACGCCGCCTGATCCAGCCAATTGATGGAATTCGTTGCAATGCTCTCAAGGCGACAAATTAGCGAGTCAGACAGGCAATCAAAACAGTTTTTGGCCATCAAGTCACGTACAGTTGCCTGGAGAACAACAAATCTGTTGATGTCTGTGGCCAAAAAAAAAATAAGAAAACAAAGTTGATGAAATGCGTCAAAGGCGCTGGCAGACATCAAGTGTTTGCCTGTGGGCGTGTCATTTTGATAATGGAATTGCCTAAAAATACGTATTCAGTGACCTAATTCCCGTTGACAGACGACAAATGTTGGCATACGAATGGATATGTTTTCTCATCCGGCCAACTAGTCGTATGTGTGTGATTTTTATGGACCGCCCGTCCGCCCGCTGTTGCGCATACGACCCATTGGCTCAGTGAAATAGAAAATAACAATTGCGACCGCAGTCACGTAGTCACGCCCCAAAGGCAGGAGCAGCCACCAGGGGAGAAGGGGGGGGGGGGGGGGGGTGAGCTCCTTTGGATCCCGCTGTTGCCTTTTAAGTCGTGTTTATTTTTGGTAGCAGCGACTGCCAATATTTAATTAAGTTTGCGTTTTCTATTTCCTTACTTTTTCGCAGCTATTTTTATCAGTTCGCCGTTTATATTTACCCTTCATTGTCGCCATATAATGCCGCTCTAACTGCGGCCTATTTCACAATATTTTCGCCAACTTGCGGAGCTGGAATTCGAGAACTGCCGACGGCCGCAGCAAAAGCCATATTTTTGTGATGTGGGGCCGCGTAAATTTGTTCCAAAATGTGGTGTGTGGCATGGTACCCAAACAATACAGCAGCATAATTAATCTTCTCTGGCTCATAACAAGGGCCCAAACACAAGGGCCCAAACACAAGAGCCAAAAGGCAAACAGACCGAAAAAAAACAATTAGCAGAAGCCAATTTCCGCATGCCGAATTAATAATACCTTTGCGAACGCGTTTCTGCTGCTTTGGCAACTTAGTAAAGAGCACAAAATAATAAAAATAAAATAAAATAAAATAACAATAAAAATCATAATTAAATCCTTTTTCTTTTAACAAAAACGTGTTAATTTCTTCTACAAAAGTTTAATAATATTGTATTGTTATATTCCTTGCATTAATTAATTCTTAGAGAAGAGATAAGAATTCGGCCTATTCCAATTGGAACTTTACAAATCTCGAGTCCGATAATCCGAATTTAGTTAGTCTGAACTGTATTTTGAATTAAATCATTTACCCAAAAGTCACAGAACCTGAACATGAATAGAAATATAGTTTCTTATGTTAAAAAATCTAGTTCACGAACTGAACCAAAAGCCAAGCTATAGGTTCGAAACGGTTTCTGAAACATTACATGAGAAAATTTTCAATCCTAAAGCGATTCTTAAGCCGAATCAATTACAGTATTAAAAAATCTAGTTCACGAACTGAACCAAAAAGCAAGCAAGAGATTCGAATCGTGAACTGAACCGTGTTCACAACTGGAACGTCTGGCATAACCTTACCTATATTAACCTAAACCCTGAACCGAAACAATTGATCAAAAAAGACGCAGAACCTAAACCGAACTGAAAATAAATATATTTCTATATATATATTAACTTGCATTTCTTAAAGCTGGTTCACGAACTGAACCGATAGGGAAGACCAGAAGCGTGAGCTGAACTAGGGAATACATTTTTTTGCAAGACAAAATTTCTGCTAAATATTGTCTCTTATAAAGTGACAGATTTAAAGTACCCACCCACGTAAGGGTATTTAAAACACGCGTGAAAAATTCCTGTTGCGCTCTCGGCTGACTTCTTACTCGGCATATTTCCGTTTTCAACTGATATATTTGCGCATTTGCCAACACATGTCTTTATATGTTTGCCGTTGCCGCCCGCTCAAGCATCTCGACCCGCTTTATTTCAATATTTACCTTAATGTTGTTTACCTTTATCTTCTTGGGCGGGCGGGCGCTGCTTCTGTTTTTACTTTTTCTGTTTTACTTTCATTTTTCTTTTTGGGTGAAGCACATTTTTGATGATGTCTTCTCATACTTGTTATCTTTACGGCAGTTTCCGTTGCTTTTAATGGCACTCGGCTGTAATTTAATTTTGAATTTCACAATTTCTGATGCACACTCTGCGGGCGTCTTGCCAAAATAAGGCAGCACAACAGAACATTTAATGAATATTTCAAGTGCTGTTGTTGTTGTTGTTGTTTTCGTCGAACCTTTTGCTATTTTTAGCTGCCACGCGAGCATCAAATCTTCGCTTATTGCCCCAAAATTGAAGCCACTTCACGCCAACACGACAGCCCAAAGGACACACGACAAACGACAAAGGACATCCATAGATATTTAGGCAAGACGCATAAGTTACGTATACGCCCAGATGGGCGAAGGAAAGCAACAACCTGCATGCTAATTCGCACTTTGACCCAAATACCAGACAAAAGCCCGTAAATATGTCCGCGCTGTCCGACCACAGGCTGAGCAGGGCGAGCCCTCCATGGACCTCAGTCAAGATTGACATGAACTAAGCAAATAATAAATTATTTCGAGCTATCCTGCATGGGCAACGCTTTGCCGCATCTCATTAAATATGCACGATGTGTTGGTAATTGAAGTCAATGCGTAAACAAAATGTCTACATTTTGGCCAATATATCGTCGCACTTGCCCAAAATACAGCTCAGCCAAAGCTAAGCAAATATGCACCCAAATGGCCTATGCCCAAGGGATTGGGCTGAAGAGTGAAGTCGATTGTCTTCGATGTTTTAATCAGGCATCTTTCCAATTAAATTTTGATTATGGCGCAATCTCTGGTGAATTTCCCTTTCGAATTGCCCTTCAAATTTCCTTTCGAACAGAATAAGTGTAATAATAATATAAGAATTATAATATAAGCGCGGTAAATTCACATTTGTGAAAGCTTTTAAACAATTATCTGATCGCAGCTTGCAAAAGTAGCTCCGCAATGCAATCTTTGAGAATCAGGTGTGAAAATGTTAGGAAAAGTTAGAGCTGACTGACAACTGTAAGGAAAATTTAAATTCTCCTCTTGTTCAATGTCAAAGGGGGCCTTGGGGAATAGAAAATTTGGCGGCGTAAGGAGCGCAAAGTATAAGAGTTCTTCTTCAAATTTATATTTAATATATAAAAATATACTCTTAATCAGAGCGAATCTTAAAGAAAGCATGATCTACATATATTTCCGACTGAACAGAGGGTATCTTGTAGTCGAGCAACAGTCTTACTTCGTATACCCTTGAGGAGGGCATTGCAATTGTATCATGAAATGTGAAGAGTATAGAAGAAGACAGATCAACAGATCGATTTAGCCCTGTTGCGGACAGTAAATACGTCTGAACCGGGCGAATCGGAATATTATGTCATATATGAACTAAAAATTAAATCGTTTTCTGGAAAGCAAGAGCGCGTCACTCTGGAACAAGCGTCGTCGCTTGATTCTTGGTATTTGGCTGGAGCTTGATAAGCGTGGGATATGTCTGGGCCTTTGTGGCTGATAAGGCATTTATTTAATTATTACACAATAACAGTTGACAGAGATTATTCGCTCTGAAATCAGGAAAGGGAAAGTCTTATCTACGAGAATTATTTCTAGTAAAATTATACTTATTTTTATATAAACTTATATACTTCTATATACCTCTGCCGCTTAATATATCTACTGATATGTATACAACTAATAAATGAGAGTATTCAATCTTCGGCTAGTCCAAAAGTGACTGTTTCGCACTTGTTTCTTATTTCAAAGGCATGACTTGGCATTATTTAGCAACTCGTACGGCTCAGAATTGTGCGCACTGCGAACACATTAGCTGACATTGCGTTCAATGAGCTGCACAGCTACGTGACTTGTCCGGGTCGAGGGGCGAAAGGGGGGGGAATGGAGGAGCGGGGGTTGTGCTTACAGCATTCGGTCCCAAAGTGGGCTATAAAAAGCCAAGTGACACGTACACCATATCAGCCACAATTACACGATTAGGCTCTAAGCAGGGTCGCCTTTAATTAATAATATCCGTTTGAGCAGCATTTGGCGGCGGCAGCGGGGAGGGGGGGAGGGAATCAGATGCGGGCCACCCCGCACCCCGCAACAAGCCTTTCATTCAGAAATGTAGCCCACAGCTGGGCGAAGGTTAACGCTTGCTCTGGAGGACAATGCAGCGCCTTGTCTCTCGATGACGTACCCAGCGCATCCTTGATCGGGTCATACGTCAGACAGGCGCGCGCGCACAGCATTGTTTGGCCTTCACCGGACGCCGAATGCCGAATGCCGGACGTCGAGCTATACCATGGATAATTGTGCCGCGACTGCAGTCTGTCCTTAAAGTATTTCATTCATAATTGGCCCGGAAGCCCAGCCATGGCGACCTCGACCCCGTTCCGGCTCCAGCTGTAGCTTTCCCGCGGGAGTCTCTCTAGGCAACCAGAGCAGCTCCAGCTCCTCCCCCTCCTCCTTCTCCTTCTCCAAGGCCAGCACAGCATGCCGACAACTGGTCACCAGGGTACTGGACTAGGTCAGACCTAGTCAAGGCCCGCTGCCGACGGCGAGTGACGTTCGGCCCGGCTCTAAGAACTCATCCCAAAATTTTCAAATAGTGCTTGCTTTGATGAGGCCTGATTATAAGTGCCATAAATGGGCGTGGCTGGAGTAATACAAGACGCACAGCTGGGCGTGCCCGTAACATGTTTAGATTTCCAGGAAGACGCAAGTAGTTATCAAATTTACAAACTTGAGCTGTCATTTTTTGGGCCCCTTTGCGGCGGGCAGCAAAAATGTGGCATGGCAACAGCAAATTTTAAGGGAACGTTGAATTGGCTCAGAAGGCACGCAGACTTATAGCAAAAGAGGGTAGATTCCATGTGTGCGAATGTAGAGGACAGACAAAGTAAGGGAAGCATAAATATATATATAGTACGAAGATATACATATATAAATTTATAGATATATAGCTTAAGCTGGAATGTGTTAAGGTGAGAACTCGATACGAATGCATATAGCTATACTTATGTAACAGCTGCACGCAGGGTATCATCTAGTCGGGCAACTTTGCCACTCCACGCCAGCTACTCCCGTCCCAAATACAAGTCCGTTTGCTTTTACAGCAGGTGCTTGCCCGACTGAACTTCCTTAAAGTGCCTCGGGCAGAGCACAAGTGCCGGCTTTGCGCACCTCGCCAGCTCTCTCCCCTGCACTTATTCCGCCGAGGTCATTGAACTCTGACCCTGTAGCAAATGCCGCGCTGACGCACGCTTTCAATTAGGTAAAGTGCAAGGATACGCGTCCGGGTTGAGCATGCCAAATGGGCTGCTGCAGTAAATGCTGAGCACAAATTGATTTGCCCGATAGCTCGATAATATGTTTATTGCGTATAAGCGCTGTGCACAGTGCGTGCAACATGCCCCAGAATATATGTTGCAAGTTACGATCCGAGCAGCTGTGCGGCTGTGCTGGGCGACATTTTAATCAAAATTATATTGGGCCGATTTGCCAAGCTCGTATACAGGTTGACCACACTGGGCGAAGGTTTCCTACAGACGTGACGTCGTTAAAGGCACATGTGTGCGTGTGTGTGTGTACGGGTGTGTGTGTGTGTGCCGCG
This sequence comes from Drosophila montana, assembly GCF_035044405.1. Taxonomy (NCBI): domain Eukaryota; kingdom Metazoa; phylum Arthropoda; class Insecta; order Diptera; family Drosophilidae; genus Drosophila; species Drosophila montana. The sequence goes on from NW_026996406.1 coordinate 869,487, forward strand.
ACGGAAAGAGGCGAAAGCCAACTAACTGGGTCAGGGCTGCCCGCTGCGTCGTCGTCATCGTCATCGTCGGTTCCATTGACGTTTCCCAACTGCAATGCTGCACCACCCATTGCTGCACCACCAGCACCACACACCACAAAACCGCAGCCGCTCCTCGTTTCATTCTAGAAACACTTGCGGTGCATCTCAAACACACGCACACACAACAAATTGAAATAATGCTTAAAATACATTACGTATACGTCACGTACGACGCATACGTAATTGAATAAACATATAAATGTGTGCATGGGACGCCGCCGACGCCGCCGCAGCTTTGTCAATGGTTTATGGTTTATTTATACATGCATTAGTTGCACATGCCCTGCCACATGCCCTGCCACATGCCCTGCCACATGCCCTGCCACATGCCGCAGAGCACTTTATTAATAAACACCGAAACAAAAGGTGCCCGAATGAATTTTGCAAAACGAACGCGTGGCTTGCATAATCTAGCTATTGGCCAGCTCGAGTCGAATGCAATTTACGGCCCTTTGCACACGCTTATGAACGTGGCGCCTCGGCTTATAAATAGTGCCAGCGACTAATTTGAATGCACAGCAGAATCGCAAGAGGCTGCGCCGTGGCAACCTTGTCCCAGCTGAACGCGAACAATTGCAACAAAAGTGAGGCCAAAGGATGCGACACGGCCGGCAGCGGCAGCAACTATGCCAAAGGTCAAAACGGCAGCTCAAGCCACAACACACTTGACCCAAAACAAACTAACACTCGGCGCGCTGATTAATTTGCCCCTTTACCAGTAGGCTGCGACGGGGGGTGGGGGTGGGGGCGAGTCACATTAGGGGCGCCGAACCGCAGAACCTAAGCCAGCAGAGATTTCCGCTCGAGAGTTGGGCTTAACCTAAATATGGTGGCTGCAAATCACGCTGCTTTTGTACTGTGTCGTACGTATTGACCTTCTAACGGTCTATGTGTGTGTGTGTGACGTCACACGCACACACACTCACACAACTAAATGTCAGGCTAATTTTAACCCCGCGAACTGGCTTGTCACCAAAACGTAAAATAACAATAAACAGCAAGGGATTTAAGTGAAAAACTGCGAGCCCTTAAAAGTAGGCAACGGAATTTTGTGGCGGAATTGAAGCAAAGAGCGGAGTAAAAAAAGGGCAAATGATATATAGACGAGGAAACGGGTTCGAATCTTTGGCTCATGTATGGATATTGAATTGGATTTAGTTTAATAACTAATTATAATTATTAAAATAAAATTAATAATAATAGTTATCATAATGATAAGAAATTATATTCATTATCATAATGATATTTATATATTTTTTTTTTTTTGAGCTTAGGCTCCTTCCCCTCCCTTCTTCCCCTCAGGCCAATCTCAACTTGAGGCTTTCGCATAACTTGAATTACAATAATAATAAGTCCAAGCTCATTAATGAGCTGCAATCCTCCATTCGTTCGTATCTTGAGATATATCTTGCAACCTCTCAACCTGACCAGCCTCAATGTGAATCTGCTTGTGCCCTACCTGACCAACCTCAAGAAGTGTTTATTTTTTTTTTTTAATGGCAACGCAATCAACGAGCTGCAGAGCAATTGCAGCATCTCTCTCTCAACCGCAAATGCTCACAGAGACCGGCGCAGTGCACCCGCCACCTGCACACATTGCTGACGTGTCGTGAAGCACTCACAGGTTAATTACAATTATTCCGATTAATGAATATTAAGTACATACTTTAAACAGCCGGTTGCAATGTTCCTAGTGAAGAGCCGACATATTTACTCGTTTTTATGGGGAAGGGGGGCATGTGGTACAAATTGAATCTGTGTATGCAAACAAATACTTATACTATAATTCTTTAAGTGTACCTAGCTATTACGGCGTGCTTAAAAGCCGGGGCTGAATGTTTGTATATATAATCTTCTGTCTGTTGAGGTAAAGAGAAGAGAAGCACATATCTGGATCTAGGCTCGATTACAAATACATTTTGATTAAGTATGTGCATAAGTTACAGGCTCAGAGCTGCCTCCTGCAAAACATGCTTCAAGGCGTTCCATATATTATTAAGCCAGGAAATTTCTCGGCTCTAAGGAACTTTCGAGATCAACTTTGGGGTTGAAGAGTTTCGATTTACAATTGGCTTCCGCTTTGAAGCAGCCTTGGGAAAGAGGCGTAACTGCAGAGGCGCAGGCACTGGGAGTCAGCACGTACTTTGTGCATCCTTCAACTGCAGTTAAATGCCAAATGCGACAATGTGAAGCAGATGCACACATTGGGCCACATCTTTGGGGCGGGTGTGGAAGCAGGAAGGGGGGTGTGTGTGGTAAAAAGGCTGCAGCAAATTTATTATTGTCGCATAACCGGGCTAAAGTGTTAAGCAAGTGTGTGCCGGCGGAAGTGTGTGTGTGTGTCTCTGTCTGTATGTGTGTGTGTGTGTGTGTGTGTGTGTGTGTGTGTGTGTGTGTGTGTGTGACTGCGACTGCAATAACCTTGCAGCAGGCAGGTCATTGCCCGTTGCAGCTGCAGTCTGCAAATGCGGCAGAGAGCGCAGCCGCTGCGCAAAAGTGTGTGTGAGAGAGCGAGTGCGAGTGAGAGAGAGGGAGAGAGAGAGGGAGAGAGAAACTCAGTTCAATGCACGCCAACTAGGTTTAAAGGGCAGCTAGCGTGCTGAGCGGGAGGCAGAGGGGGCAGCCTGTGCTCAAATTTTTGCAGCTAGCGCCTATGACGTCATTAAAAACGGAGGTTTGGCCTTTTGCAGGCTAGCTGTGTGCGTGTGTGTGTGTGAGTATGTGTGTGTATTTGTGGAGGCTTACTTTGAGTGTATTTAAAAGTATATATAAATGTATGCCAGCAGTTACTTTCTTACTTGTGTGTGTGCTCAGAATGGGCACAAGGGCATTTAAGCCGGCCGTTGGGCTGCCTATAAGTAGATGGGTTAAATGAGCAGTGCCTAATACACACACACACACACACACACACACACACACGCACACAAGCTGACCGCAACAAATGAAGCTTCAAATGCCACATCCAAAAAAAAATATATGTATTTTTTTTGGGGCGGGGGGTCACGCGACGCCTGAGTGATTTCTCGTGTCCGGCTTGCCAGACTTGGCCGGTAGATGGCGTTATCGGCACCGTGTGGAGACAGAGCACTTAGGAGCAGGAATATAAAAAGCGCAACATACGTGTCCGACAACGGACAATGGCGTCTCGTTCACGTCCTCATCCTCGTCCACGGCCGGACAGCCAGAACAATGGGTCGCAGCAATAACACAATAACACGTTGCCACAGACGGGCGACAATTATTTTATTCTGCCCGTCAATTTGAACCTTAACCCCACCAGGTGTTACGGGCGGTGCGGCCAGCTGAAGGCTGGCCAACAACACGTGCCAGACAAATGCGCATAAGACGCAAGCAACGCAAAAGTCCAGGAACGAACCAGAAACGGGCTAATTAGAAACACAACTACACAGGGCCATTCCGGGGGGAGGTTGAGCAAGAGACAAGCCTCCCAGCCACGCCCTGAGCACAATAGAGCCAAGTGGAAAAGTACACGAAACTAACATGTGAGAAGCGAAAAAGTAATCGAAAAAATCTCTTCATACATAAAACTGATTTTACTAGATTTGCCACATAGTAAAGTAATCTCATAAGCTGGCATATAGTTAGCTGATCATAACCAAAATCAAATGGCAAATCTGCAAGACATTTTATATACACAGTTTTGTGTTAGATATCTAAGAGTAAAATGAGTTTCGTTGATTTTGCAATGTCCGTCTTGCTGTTCCCTGGTCTTGGTACAAAATGTTAAGTTTATAAGGCAAAATATAGATATCTGAAATGAAGATGAATATTTTAACATATTATTTTCACATGAATCTCGACCAAAAATTATGTCAAATTTAGATGCCAGATTGATATAGATGCCAAACCATGAACAAAAAGCCAAACTTTATGAAAATCGGTTGAGTTTTGACCGAGTTATGGGGGTGGGAAATTTCGACCTATGTCCATTAAGGATATTTGAGGGTACCATTTCAACATGAATTTCGACCAATAATTATGTTGTCAGATTTAGATGCCACATTTATTAAGAGGCTTAACCATTAACAAAAAGCCAAACTTTTTGAAAGTCGGTTGAGTTATGGCCGAGTTGTGCGGGTGGGAAATTTTGACCTATGTCTATATAGGATATTTAAGGGTAGCATTTCAACATGAATCTCGACCAAAAATGATGTTGTCAAATTTAGATGCCAGATTGATATAGATGCCAAACCATGAACAAAAAGCCAAACTTTATGAAAATCGTTTGAGTTTTGACCGAGTTATGGGGGTGGGAAATTTCGACCTATGTCCATATAGGATATTTGAGGGTAGCATTTTGACATGAATTCCGACTAAAAAATTATGTTGTCAGATTTAGATGCCACATTTATTAAGAGGCTTAACCATTAACAAAAAGCCAAACTTTTTGAAAATCGGATAAGATTTGACCAAGTTATGGGGGAGGGAAATTTCGACCTATGTCTATATAAGATATTTGAGGGTACCATTTCAACATGAATTTTGACCAAAAACAATGTTGCGAGATTTAGATGCCACATTTATTTAGAGGCTTAACCATTAACAAAAAGCCAAACTTTTTGAAAATCTGATGAGATTTGACCGAGTTATGGGGGTGGGAAATTTTGACCTATGTCTATATGGCATATTGAGGGTACCATTTTCACATGAATTCCGACTAAAAAATTATGTTGTCAGATTTAGACGCCAGATTGATCTAGATGCCAAACCATTAACAAAAAGCCAAACTTTATGAAAATCGGATAAGATTTGACCAAGTTATGGGGGAGGGAAATTTTGACATATTTCTATATAGGATATTTGAGAGTACCACTTTCACATGAATTTCGACCAGGAATAATGCTGTCAGATTGAGATGAAAAACTGATCTAGAGGCCAAGCCATGAGCAAAGAGCGAAACCTCATGAAATTCTGATGAAATTTGACGAAGTTATGGGGGTGGGAAATTTTGACCTATATCTAAATACGACACCAGAATACGAGTATGATACCAATAAAAAAAAAAAAAACATTTTCAAAGAATTACATTTTAGTCTTATCTTTTCCATGGCAAATAAGTATGATAATAGATATATAATGTAAGATATAATATAAGTAAGATATAATGAGATATAGTGAGATATATAGTAAGATATATAGTGAAATATATAATGAGATATATAGAATATAAGTAGATTGTATATTGTGTATATATTATAAATAGAAATATCAGAAGAGTCTTATCGGGTTTGTCGTTCGTGTTCATGTTTCCGGAAAGAATCATCAATCATCATCAATTGCCATAGCTCAATTATCAACTGGTTGCACATAGTCCACATCCTTGGGAAAGAGATAGACCTCCCGCCAATTGGAATTCTTATACTGACCACTAAATACGGGCTGCCAGTTTTGGATCAAGTGACGCGACAGCTGCTCCACGCTGGCGAATCTGTTCGGATTGCGGCGACAGGCATCGACGAAGACTTCGGCAAAGTACTGGGCCAGCTGGATGCCCGCCCTGGTGTGGGCATCGCGGCAGGCATCGTTGCGGGCAAAGAGCTGCTCGAAGGCGGCACGCTCCGGATGAAATTGACAGCCAAAGAAGGGATGAACACGATGCTCGATGAGCGTTATGAAGCGCATGCCCGCTTCCGAGGTGCGCGTGGCCAGCACATGCCAATCGGTGTCCATCTTGCTGCTCGCCAGACTCTCCTCCGTGATGCAGAACTTATGCTGATGACAGGCAAATGGCACGCTCTCCATCTGCTTGGCCTGCTCCGGCGATAGCTGGCCAAATATCCGGGATGTCGCATAGCCCGGCTCCAGTTGCAATGGCTTTGCATCGAATATATCGCCGCACTTGTCGCGCATAATTGGCGCACCAGCCGCACGTGCCGCACTTTTCAGTAGCAGCTGAAAGCCGAGACAAGTGCCCCATAGGGGAAAGTAGCTGCCCGCCAAGTTACGCTCCAGCGCTAGCTCATAAATATACTGAATGGACTGCACACACAAGTTTGTCAATTTTGAATCCTTTTTTACGTGCTTGTCCTCATCATCCAGATAGACAGCGCCACCGGGCAGCAGCACACCATTAACCAGTTTCATTATTTGCGCATAATAAGCACGATCACGGCCAATCCTACACAGAAATCAATTGTGCATCGAAAAACGCCAGACAATAAACATGCAAATATTATGAAACAATTAAGAGGGCTCTAGGCGGGCGTGCACGACTAGAAAATACCCTGAATCGTTCTCTACCAACACCAAATGCAGCTCACGCCTCGCGCTCCTTAGCCAAAGCACTAATAATAAAAAAATTAATAAAAAAAAAAACAAAAAAAATTGATCGCCTTTTTGCGGTTTCGAACTCGAAACTAACTTCAACTAACCGAACTAATTGCCACCGCCTCATACCCATGCTCCAGAGAAGCGAGACTCAACGAAAGACGACTGAATTAACACAATTATTACTGTGTGTATGCATGTGTGTGTATGTGTGCACATATATACAGAAATTATTACTCTTTGCACTAGCTGCCCCAAACACGTGGCCTGCCAACATACTTTTTCTTTAACAACTTCTGTGTTTCTTCACCGATCCTGATGAAATTTTCAGCAATAGATCGTATTATGCTACAGAATATTCGTATAATCTCACAAAGATATCGGCATTTAAATTGTGGCTTTAATTGCTCTATTTTAAATTGCTTTATCGATTGCTTGGAAACTTGGCAAGTTATCGATTATCGGAAAAACAGACAGACGGACAGACGGTCAGACGGACGGATTGACAGATATACATTACTATTGACTCAGCTATTGATGCTGATCAGGAATGTATATATACTTTAAGAGATAGGAGACCCTTTCGTCTATCTATTACATACAGTTGATCAAAAACATTATACCCTTTCTACCCATTTCAATGGGTATAAAAACAATTTCGCAGATGCAATTGGGTTCGCATAGAAAGTGATGGGCATTTTGCCAGCTGCATTGCAAATCTGAACAATCCCGTACCCCCATGCTCCATCCCACTAACATTCGTGCCATACAGTTCAAGGTAACATAAACATTGTTGCCTGTTAATTTTTTGCGTGCACTCACCAAATAGGTATGACCAATGCGCCCGATGCCTCCAGATGCCTGATATAGGAGGCCGGCAAATAACTCTGCCAATGGCCAGGGTCATAATGTGCGTTCAGCGATTGAGCCAAATCCATACACATGACGCCGATAATGGGCGAATGCTCTTCCAACTGCCCCAACCGATCGCCCTGCCCCAGCCCCTCTTCCTGCCTTTGCCCCAGCCCCAGCCCCAGCACATTTAGCTGCCGCTGCGGCTCTTTGCTCGGCTTATCATTTTCATGCATTTCCATTTTTGCAATAGAATAAAATCGATTTTAAAATGCGGGTACGTGATATTTTATAATAATAATTTGCCGTATAATAACGTGCGTGTTTTGTTTTCAAATCTTTTATCGAATGTGACAGTGATACAAAAATGATTCATAAAGCCAGGTTTATTAAAACGATTCCCTTCTAAGATTTTTATATACTAACGTTTAAGGTCACAAGACCTCATCTAAGAACGTTTAAAAACGCAAGCTTATACCCTGTTTTTAACTCACATTTTCAACACTTCACTGAAAGATACCCTGTTTAAAGCTCTTAAGTTTCGCTATTTGATTTGACAGACATTTGTTCGGCAGACAGTTATGTTCGGCACGGCGCAAAAATGCATTTTTACCACTGATTCTTGGGCATTGATCTGATCTGGGCACAAATACAATACTGAGTCATCATGTTCGTCTGTCTGTCCGGGCTCAGCGGCTCCAAAGGTTGGTGAAAACTACACAACAGGAAGTCGGTGCGCGAGATATACAGATATGTATACATATTCTAATATATATTCGAAGTCGTTAACTCACCAAATGGGAACGACCGACGCTCCCGCCGCCTCCACACATTTGGGATAGGAGGCTGCCAGATAACTGCAATAATATAAAACGACACAGATATATAGAATAACATTCGCAATCGTATATATCAAATAACCTTGTTTCCTTATCGGAGCCTGTGTGCAGGCCACAAAGAAAGGACAAAGATTGTGCCATATCCATGCACATCACCCCCACGCAGGGTTGGCCCCTGTTCGATCTGAGCTCGTCCGCACTGGCTGACATGCTGCCAAAAACTAAACTGCGCTGCTGCAGTCTCAAGCATTCTACTCTCATTCTACAAATACATACACACACACACACACACACACAACGGCACACACGCACACAAACACACGCACTAAGAAAAGAAGAGGTGTCCAAAGAGTTTTCGATCCGAGAATCTACATCATAATTGTGATATTCCTAGCTTTTATAAGGTCCGAAATTGGCTTATAAATCGCGATTTCGAAATCGATATTTACCGAGTTTTTTAATATTATTAATTTTTATTGGGAACGATGCAAGTTATTGATAGACCTAAAGTTAACGCTAGACCTAAAACCAGATGTTTTCACAAGCCCATCATACCCTTTTTACCTCAATAAGTTCAGGTATATATTTTTTTGCCGAGAGAAATTCAAAAATGTAGAGCATATTTTTAGGGGGGTCTTTTAAAGAATAAAGCTGTATATAATAGAGAATTTTAAAATATTGTACTGTGGATTCCTTAAAAGAAAGAAACCTTATTGGGTTCAACTTATATCTTATAAAGGAAGACTTTAAAGTTGAATATTCAGGGAATATAATTGCAATATTTCAGATTAAATATGACAGAGAAAAAAAGAGCGATTTGTGGGCCAACGAGTCACGAATAAAATGGGCTTAAAACTGATCGATCGAAAAATAAAAAACCTTTTTGCTAGCTTTTTTTCACAAGAAGAAGAGGGGAGAATTTTCGCTGATTTTGGTAGAGATAAGTTAATGATAATAACAATTAATTAACCAAAATAAATGCATTAAAAAAATCAATTTTCAACTGATTGTTCATATAGTACTTATATATAGTAGATATTTATATGATACTAGCGGGTATAACCCGGCCTTACCCGTGGCACGTATGTTATAAAATCAAAAAAGCTTTGAAAATGATTTTAAAACTGATCGGTCGGGATTCAAACAACTTTTATGCAAATCGGAAAACTCTTAAAATTCACCAAAAAAATCTTTGAAATGCATTTTCCACCGAAGGAGCTTAGATTTTGCGAGAAATGTGAAACACGTCTCTAATGATCTTTCTTATAGATATTTGGAAATAAATTTGAACACAAAACGTCATCCACCAAATCTTCGACCCCCATTTGCACCAAGGAGGGATGGATTTTTCAAAAAGTATGAGACAACCCTCAAATGAATTTGAATATAGATCTTTGAAAATGAGTTTGGGGCCGATCGGATGGTAAACAAAAAACTTTCATACAACCGTTTTCCGCCAATTTACCACTGTTGCGGGTGGAATTTTCCAAATCGTCGAAATACGTATTCATTAAGTTCTTATGTAGAGCTTTGAAAATAAGTTTGAAGCAAATCGGAAACAACTTAAAACTTCGCACAAAAAATCTTTAAATCGCATTCCCCACGAAGAAGTTTGAATTCTGCGAAAAGTGTGAAACACGTCTCAAATGATTTTTCTAATAGATCTCAGGAAATGAATTTGAGTGCGAAACGTCACCCACCAAATCTTTGACCTCCATTTCCACCAAGGAGGAATGGATTTTTCAAAAAGTGTGAAACACCCCTTAAATGAATTTAAACATAGATATTTAAACATGAATTTGGGGCCGATCGGATGGTAAACAAAAAACTTTCATACAACCTTTTTCCGCCAATTTACCACTGTTGCGGGTGGAATTTCCAAAATCGCTGAAATACGTATTCATTAAGTTCTTATGTAGAGCTTTGAGAATAAGTTTGAACCCAATCGGACACAACTTAAAACGCCGCCCAAAAAATCTTTAAATCGCATTCCCCGCGAAGAAGTTTGAATTCTGCGAAAAGTGAGAAACACGTCTCAAATGATTTTTCATATAGCTCACTGTAAATGAATTTGAGCGCGAAACGTCACCCACCAAATCTTTGACCTCCATTTCCACCAAGGAGGAATGGGTTTTCCGAAAAGTGCGAAACACCCCTCAAATGAATTTGAACAAAGATCTTTGAAAATAAGTTTGGGGCCGATCGGATGGTAAACAAAAAAGTTACATACAAACGTTTTTCGCGATTTTTCCACACTTGCGAGAGGAATTTCCCGAAACCCCGTCTTAACGTGCACCTACATTACATAAGGTAATAACAGTGAAAATTTCAGCTTCCTAGCTCTTACGGTTTGGGCTGTGCGTTGATCACCAATCAGTCAGTCAGTCAGTCAGTCAGTCAGTCAGTCAGTCAGTCAGGACAAACAGTTTTATATATAGAGATTTATGTATTTAGAGTCTGGAAATATTTAGTAAGATAATAACTTAAAAACTGGAAGATCAGTTTACCACATCCGACAATTATTAGTCTCAAATCGTATGAACATCTTTTTGCTATATCATAAACCTCTATAAGAATCGGCCAAAAAATGAGTGAGAAACATTTCTATTTTTAGCGCTTCTTTCACCAAACCCGTTTTCCAATTCGATTCACATGTTTGCAAGCCCCTAAGCCTCAAGGCTATTTTATCTTGTGGCGCCGAATGTCAGTTAATGACTGATAAACAAGTTAAAAATAAATTTGAAAAAAAAAGCTATTGTTTATTTTTGACTGATAAACAAGAAGTTAAAAATAAATTTGAAAAAAAAGCTATTCTTCATTTATATATACATTTTATGCATACACATGTATACCACAAATAAGAACTAGAAACTTTTAATCTTAACTAAGCGCCATTATCACAAAGAACACTCTGAAAGCTAATGCGACACCAAGGCCAAATCCAAGAGACCACGATGCGACACCGTTGTCGCCATTGTCATTGGGATAGACGGGATAAGGGCCATCATCATCATCGTCGTCACCGGCTATATCCGGATCCTCAAACAGATATTGCTGCACATAGCCGGAGCCCAGCACTGAAGTATATTCAGGCTTATAGTTATAGATGAGGGAAAGCGCCTGATCTGTGGCATTGTCATAGCTATGCGGATTCCGACGCGCCTCGTTGATGAAAAAGTCGGCAAAATACTGTGCACTCTGCACGGCCGATGAGGAGTGCGGCACATCCTTGCTGACAAACTCATAGAGCGCTTTCTCCGGATGAAACTGTACGCCATAGAATGGATAGCTCAAGTGCTCAATGGTGGACACAAACTCAATGCCATTCACGTCATGATTTAGGGACATAATGCGCCAAGAGTTAACCAGAGCTGGCACCGAAAAGCTCAGCTCCGTGTAGCAATAGCGATGATAGTTATAGGTAACATTCTCCTGAGACAGCTTCGAAATGATCTCCTCGCTGGCCCCGCCAAACAGGCGACTCTCATTGTAGTCTATTAAAGAGTTGAAATACGAAATACATTAACATCCAAGGCGCTCTTTCGTTACGGAAATGGGATATACGATGTAAATGAGCGATATATGCTCTACTTCCATATAGCCTATTTCCTTTATCAGGCTAGCTCCTCCTTACCCTGCTTCATCTCCAAGGGCAGGGCCATGTTAATGGCCTGACAATCGCTGCGCGTCTCCGTGCCATTGGCCATTTTAAGCACCAGCAGTTCCATTCCCAGACATGTGCCCCAAACGGGAAAGTAGGTGCCATTATCGTTGAGCTCCCTGGCAATCGCTATCAAATGCTCGCCGGCATCTCCATAGCCATTCGTCTCATTAAAAAAGGTTGCGCCGCCGGGCAGCAGTAGACTACATGAGGAAATGCACGTATAATTAACAGAGTTAACAAACGCAGCTCGCCCGCAACAACATACCCGTTGATCTTCTGCAGCAGCTCCTCGTAGTAGCTGCGATTGTGTCCGATTCTATTTGTGAACAGGTGCAACAAATTATTCAAAGCCAAAACTGCTGGTCATTGTGAAGAACGCTTGAGACAAGCGCAATCTCGCTTTATCAAACACTGGATTTAGTGCACCTGTCTCCGCTGATAAGCATAACTCACCCGATGGGCACCACCCGACCGCCGGCGCCCTCCACGAACTTGACATACGAGGCGGCAATGTAGCTGGTCGCATTGAAATGCTTGGATATTAAACCATCCTGGTAGATCTCTTGGGCCAGCACGCCAATGATGGGCGATATCGTGCCGTTGACATCGGCCAGAGCAGGTGCCACCAGCGGCAGCAGCAGCAGGCACAGGCGCAGGCAGAGCGTGTGCATCCTCTTGAACATTTGATCAGTTTGTTGTTATTACTTGGACTAGTTCGCGGTTGTGCGCGCGGCTCAGTCGATGAACTAAGTAGCACTGACATTGCGAAACAAGAAGCGTTTTCAATTTAAATTCAATTTGCACTAGAAATATTTGCCAAATGACTCGCGCGAGTGTGTGTGTCTAAGTGTGTGTGTGTGTGTGTGTAGCGACAGGTGTAAGTGAAAATTACGAGAGTGTGTGCGGGTGTGAACTCGTTGGAGGGCGCACAGTTAGCTGATTATAATATTATCACCAAGCGCAACGATTTGTCACTGCCCACGGTACAGGGTGCACGATACGGGGAATTTTATCTGTTTTTTTGGCCAATGAGTTAAGTTCCTCTCGCTCACCGCCCCCCCCCCTTTCCCCCCTCGTGTGCTTAAAGTCCCCTGACCGAACAGGCTGGCCAGCAAAAACTAGTTGGGGCGCTTTTTCAGATAACCGCCCATAACCACCTTACAACTGCGAGTCATTACTTCAACAATAATTAAGCAGCAAGCGTATCGGCAGGTGCAATCACATGCCAACTTTAATCACATTACATTTTTTCGCTTGAATCGATCGTTGTTTTAAAGCAGGCAAATATGAAGGTCTTTGCCGGTGATGCCAGCCGTTTCAGTTTTGGGGCCCGCCGTGGCCAGTGGCCACCTTTGCTTTGCTTTGCTTTGCTTTGCTCTGCTTCTTGCTGTTGGTTGCCTATCGATTGAACGATCGACTAATCGATTTGCATAATTATGCTCAGCTGGACATCAGCTGTTGTTGTTTCTTTTTAATGCTGCTTTGTATGCTCTGCAAATATTTCATTTCCACAAGCGTTTGCTTAACTGCCGCCAAATCGTTTGCCTCGAATTGTGCCGTTAGTTTTTGTGCCTTTGCCTCCTGCTCCTGGCTTAACTGCGCACTTAGCTTGTCCAACGCGTCGCTGTCTGCCGCCTCCTCCACCTCCTCGTTGCGCTCCATCATGGCCATCAGAAAGGTCGCGTTAAGCGCGCTATTGTCCTGCGGCATCTGCTCGCCCTCAAGCTGCAGCATATACTGGCCGCGCTCCAATGGCACCGACAGCGTTTTGTATGCCTTGTTGACCAGCGAACTCCAGTCCGCGGAGTTGGTTTGCTCACGGGTAGTCCTACGGGTTAGGTGGCCCATTAATGGCAATTAGGGCGTCAACAATATACGAATCCGGTTACTCACTTGTTGCTGTATTTATCGGGATGCACTTGCGCCTGCAGCTGCCGGAAGCGCTGCGTCAGCTCCGGGGTTTGCAGCGAAAACTTGACGGGAAAATTCAGCAGCTTGAAGTAGTTCTAATGGGTTGGCGTTGGGAGTTGGTACAATTAAATATGCATGCCCGTGAGTTGGCGCAATTACTTGCCGTGCTATTATCCACATCCTGAAGGCAGCCACATTCCGCGCATATCATGTGCTCGCCCAGCTTTTGGCAATTCCAGCAGGCCGATGACGCATGTCGCGCACATGTCGGCAGACTATAAGTTCCAGCATGCGTTTTGAACGTTTTTGCATAACTTAATCCACTAAAACCAGTTCGGCAAATGGCAAACGTGCGCCGCATTTTGCGATAAATAATAAAATGCAAAGCTCTTATCAATTACACAAGCGCACAAAAACAATAAACAGCTGGCCTGCTGTGCACGACGATCTGGCAACGCTGCGACCCAGTTAACAGTTTTTACCCATATTCAATTCAACAATCAAAATAAACTTTGGTATTTAATACAAGCGCGAAAAAGCAATTGTCAACGATTTTTTATATATTCACATATATATATAAATATTTGTAAATAAAAAAAAAATACGCAACACTCAAATTGTGCTTGCTGCTCCAGGTGAGGCTCGAACTCACAACCCCGGCATTGCTCATACACAGTTACTGATTATAAGTACCGTGCGCTAACCAATTGCGCCACTGGAGCCTTCGGAAAAAAATTTGCTAAATGCCCGTTTTGAATTTAGAACACAGTTCCTGTCCTTCCCGCAACCCCTTTCGATTTAAGTCGAACTCAATTTCTAGATTAAACAAAAAATATATATTATTTAATCGGCTAGGACTAGACGAAATGTTTGTTCTAAATAAACCCAGGACACAAAACGCATATTTCTAAGTACATACATGAGTAGCAATTATATTTTATTATTATTTTTTTTATGTGTATAGTACTTTAAGGCTTACAAAACTAAAATTTGCAGTTCTTAGATCGAGTCTTTTCTGTAGGCTCTGTAGTTGTTCATCTCGGTGGGAAATGTCTTGTACAATTCCAGCAGCAGATTCGCTTTGAACTTTTTCAAGCTCTCGATTTTGCCCTTCACCTCCTCATTCTTGGCCAGCGCCTTTTCCACACAGTCCTTTGTGTACAGCTGGGGGTTTTTGTCCTGGTCAATGTAGTCGAAGAACACCTCAAAGGGCACATATACATCCTGCACCTGTGGCCGCAATTTGTCAATTTCCTGCAGGCCGGTGACCAAGCTGTTGCTGTATTTTACCAAATTCAAAAAGGTATTAAAAGCAACATCTAGGCAAATCGCGAAATTTCCTTACATTTTCTGATTCAGTACGTTTTGACCCTGTGGCTGAAAATCGCTCACAATTATGCGTATTTGCCGCACGTTCTCGATGAACATTTCCAGTTGCGTTTCCAAATTTTCCAGTGGCGAAGTCATTTCGCATCAATATTTAAACAATTTATAAAAACTTATACGCAATTTATTAAATTTTTCTTGCACGAATTAAATTTTTGGTCTGCACAGCTGTTTGTTTATATCTGTGTCTGCTTCTTCTTTTAAGTGCACCATTCACCGTGTTCAATGCAATATATCGATATTTGCCGCAGCGCTACTATCGATATATTAGTTAGTCTTGTCAAAGTGAGACGATTGTATCGATACACTGCCTACCGGAGAACAGCGAAGTTTGTGGTTATTTATTTTTTTATAATAAATAACTTTTTATATATATAAATTTAAATACATTAAATTTAAAAATATGTCGGATGGAGATTTGGATGAATTGCGCGCAAAGCGTATGGCACAATTTGTAAGTAGAAAACAATGTGCTAAGCAAACGCCGCTCGCTGCCGAATGCCAAAAATAGACACAAAAAATTTAAATAAAATAAAATAAAAATAAATGATGAGCTTGTGATGCTGCATAAAGCGTAAACCATAAGACACAATGCTATGCAAACAGCTTTTGCTGGCTTTTAGCAATGCATGACTCATTATTGTTGTTATTGTGGCGGCATACCCACGGCACACCTGTGAGGGAAAGGGTATGCGCTAATCGATATACCCTATAATTGTTCATGCAGGGCGGCGGCGGCGGCAGCGATGCCGAAAAACAACAGGCCCAACAGGAGCAGATGCGCGCTCAGGAGGAAATGAAGCACTCAATTCTCTCCCAAGTGCTCGACCAACAGGCACGTGCACGCCGTAAGTAAACCGACGGCAGCCACTGTACAGTCAAGCCACACTAACGTCAACCTCTTGCAGTCAACACACTGAAAGTGAGCAAACCGGACAAGGCGCAAATGTTTGAGAACATGGTCATACGCATGGCCCAAATGGGCCAGGTGCGCGGCAAACTGGACGACGCCCAATTCGTGAGCATCCTGGAGAGCGTCAACGCACAAATGCCACAGAGTAAATCCACCGTCAAGTACGATCGTCGCCGTGCGGCCATAGACAGCGATGACGACGAGGACTATGGCTGCTGATTTATCTGGCTGGGATCTACAATCAACTAAAACCTAACTTAAGTTTTCCGTGTACACAACCGAATAGAAGTCGAAACAAACGTGCTTTACAGATTCTACTAAATTATCAACTAATGTTTATTAAACAATATATCGACTTGTCTCAGGATGTGGGATGTCTATAGGTTTCTATCAGAGAGATATTGGATGCAGTTGAACTGATGAGTTTGGTAAGGAAGTCTTGGAAATCGAAGAGTTATTCATAAAAGCAGAAAACTATTCAATCATTAGCTTCTAATAGAGTTATATACTATAGAAATTCGACTTCAAATTAGTTACTCCTCATAATAAAACATCTAGTTACTAAGCTTTACAAAATGTCTTGAAATTCTAAAGAGCTTTACATGTAATTTTGCCAATTGTCTTCCGATATTGATCAAATTTCGCTCAGACATATGTTAGAAAAGCGAAGCTCGTTATTCTAAAATCAAAAAGTTTCTCAATTATCCATAACAGCTGTGTGATATAATGGCTCGATCCGGCTGACAAAAAGACAATACTTTGAAATGTTTTATAAAGATAAATATGAGACAGACAAGACTTATCTAGAATAATATACTTCTTGACAAAGTTATAATACTTTCAGCAAGTGTATAAAGCTACTACAAAATCTCTAAAAAATCGCGAAGTATAGGCGACATGAATACATACAAATCAAAAAAACAGACAGATGAAGAATTCGAATCGACAACGAAATCACGAATCGGAATATCTAAAAGCAAAATGTAGTTTATGTCGTTTAAATTAAGACTAGATTTTGGCTATATGCAAAAGTACATTACGAAAAGTACATTGTGAGAATCGCGCGAGAGTGAAATGAATTTCTACTCCTTCTTCTCGTGATCCTCGTCCTGCTCCTCCTCGGTGACCAGACAGTCGCCACAGAAAATGGAGTACATGATCAGCGATAGAAAGCCCAGCGGCAGGCCAAAGATGACGGTCATTAGCACGGGATTGCCGCGCCACATCTCGCGCAGGGAGCGCTTCAGCTCGAAGAGCGCCCGATTGCAGCGCACAAAATAGGTGTCGCCGCCGTAGACTGTGGCGCTCTCATTGCTGATGGACTCGAGGAACAGGTGCAGAGCCTGCGGCGTCATCTGCAGCGGATCGTCCTCGGGTATATAATGATGCTGCGTCGTCGAGTTCAACGCTATCAAATGGGGCGTGGGCAATTGGTCCAAGATAATCGAATGTGCTATCGACGGTTCGCCAATCTGAGTGGAGATATTTAAAGCAGTTGAAAACGAATTGTGTTACGGATTGTGTTAGGGATGTGCTCACCCAGCCGAACTGGAATTTATCATGATAGCGCGGACGATGCTTGCGTATGACGCCCTCAACCATGTCACGGAACTCCAGCTCATGTGTGGCTATCTGGCTGAGTTTGTCCTCCGTGACGACGGCGAGCACCAAGAACTTTTTGGTCTTGAGCAGCTGATGGATATTGAAACGCGTCACCTTCGGAAAGAGCGTAAATCGCTCCACATTGACCCACTGGAAAATGGTTTCATTGACATCGTTCGGATCCATTTCGTGCGCCACATGACCGTGCGGATAGAAATGATGCTGTTCCTCCTTGTAGACAATCACCGCGGGCAATTGCTCAAAGTCGAAATGCTGTGCGGCAATATCCTCGCTGGTCGCATAGAAGAAACCGTGCTCCTGATAGCCCTCGGCGGCGGCATAGTATGTGTCCCACACAATGCCCTGCTGCGGCCCGACAAACATAAAGAAGATCGTGTGCGAACCCTTCAGCATATCGACGCTATCCGTGCGCGTGACCAGCTGCACGGGCGGCCCGGACATGCGCAGCGCATAGTCGACCAGCTCGTCCTTGCTGCGATCCCCATTGTAAACGAACTCCATGTTGCCCTTGATGAACATGATGGTCGGATAGCCGCGCACCTTGAATTCTCTGGCTGCCGCCGGATATTTGGTGCAATCCAGCCTGCCCACACGCACGTTGGTCGCGTGCAGAGCCTGCGCGATGAGCGCAAAGATCGGCTCCGTTTTCTTGCAATAGCCGCACCAAGGGGCATAGAACATGACTAGCCATTGGCCCTCGTGGCGTACATCGATGAAGCGATCGCTCAGCTCCAGGACACGCGAGGATATGGCCGGTGTGCCGAGCACCAGCAGAAACAACAATGCCAGACACAAGCTCCAGAATGATGCGGACATTTTGCTGCTGCTGCTGTTGTTGTTGATGTTGTTGCTGCTGTTACTGCTGTGCAATTAGTGTTATTGCATAATTTCGTACGTTTATTTACACTTGGCACATTGTCATCAATATAATTAAATTAGCAAATCGTAAATTTTTTCTAAAAACCACAAAAAGCCACCCCCATATTCTATTGTTTAGTTCAATTGTGAGCTAGTTTAATTGTGAATTGCTGCAAATATCGATTGCAATTGATATTGTGAATGGTCCAGCACTGGTTTAAGAATAATTAACAACTTCGCTCGTGCTATATTCATTTAAATATGGCAAAGTGTCATAATTGTATTTTAAAACACAAAAATTTAAATCATCGCACAATTAGTCAGTTAAATGTGAACTAGTTTAACTGCATTGTGACCCACTGTGCATATCGATAGCAATAACTATCGTTTGCCCGCGCTGTGAACGGCATTGTTTACATCGTGATTGACGCAGTCTGGCAACGCCAATAGCAGCAAGTACCACAACGCGCTCGACGCACGTGCGAATGTGTATTTTTTTAAAGTAAAACTAAAATATCAACGAGTTTTACAATGAAAGCAGACGTGCCCGATAAATCCGGGGGCACCGCCCAAGTGCACAATGTACGCTTCTATACAATCAAGCCACGCGGCATTGTCTGTTTGGCGTACAGCAAAGTGCTCAAATGCCTCGCGCTCAGCCGGTTAGTGAAAATTTAATTTACTTATGAAATAATAATAATTAGTATTATTTGCACTTGATTCACAGCGAGGATGGCTCCATTGAGCTGTGGAACATGCACTACGCGCCATTTCTGGAACGCGTTATACAACTAACCCCCGAATCGCAGGTGGAGAGCCTGGCCTGGGCGAGCAAGCGCCTCTTCTCGGTGGATCTGACGGGCAAACTGATCGAATGGGACTTGAATACGCTGCAACCACGTCGCGAACAGTCGCCCACGGGCAATGCGCTGTGGTGCCTGGACGTGAACAGCGCCGAAACGGAGCTAGCTGTCGGTTCCGAGGAGGGACACATTAACATCATGAGTATTGAACAGGACGAGATCAACTACAAGCTGTTGTTCAGCAAGCAGGATGGACGTGTGCTCTGCTGCAAGTTCGACAAGCCGGGCAAGCGCCTGGTCACCGGCACAATGGGTGCCGTGCGCATCTGGAGCGTGGCCAAGGGCCATACACTGCACACGATGACACTGTCCGACAGGCATGTGATTGTCTATTCGCTGCAGGTGCTCAGCGACAATACGATCATTGCTGGCGATTCCGCTGGCTATGTGACCGTGTGGAATGGCGCAAATGCGACGCAGCTGGAGTCGTGCAAAGTGCTCGATCGCAATGTGTTCGCCTTGGCGGTCAACGAGGAGGAGGATCGTCTGGTGTGCAGCGGCATGAAACCACCCCTGATACGTGTCCTGAGCAAAACGCAAATCAAGCGCGAAGATTCCGTTTGCGAGCGCTGGATCAAGTTTCTGCAGCGCGAGGTGCACAGCCATTATGTCAAGGCGCTGCTGGTGATAGGCGATCGCATTGTGTCTGGCGGCCAGGATGGCCTGTTGTGCATCTCGTCCAGCACCAAGACGCGCGCCTATGTGGCCAAATATGCGCCCTATCTGCAGGGTAAATCCGCCAGCCTGGCGCCCAGCGGCAATTTACTGCTGCTGCGCTATCCGCAGAGCTTGGATCTGTGGCGCTTGGGCGTGCCACGGCCCGGCGAGCGTCAACAACTCGGCTTGGGCAGCTCGGAGCAGCTGCAGCTGGAGCATACGCCCGAGAAGCTGCTGCAGCTAAACGTTGCCGCCCACAAGTTTATACAGGCTGCGGCCATTTCGCCGGACGGCAACTGGATATGCTATTCCACGGCCCAGGAGCTGCGTCTAAGTCGAGTGCAGCGAGAGCCGCTTGGCCTGCAGCGCCTGACAACGGATTTGCCCGCCGAACTGGAGCCAGCCAGCTTTATTGGCTTCTTCAAGACACAGCCGCAGCAGCTGTGGCTCATACACGCGCCGAGTCGACAATTGCGCTGTTTTAGTCTGCAGGAGGAGGAGGAGCAGGTGAATTTCCTATACAGCCACGATTTGAGCCCTGAGATTAAGACGCCAATTAGCCTGGTGGAGGTGTCGCCGTGTGGCAAATATCTGGTGGTGGCTGCCACAAATCATTTAATTGCCGTCTGGCAGCTGCGTGGCAAAAAGGCCAAGCATCTACTCAATTTGCCGCGCTATAAGGCTGGAACCACGGCGCTGGCCATGCACGAGAGCAGTTCGCGTCTGGTCGTTGCCTATGCGGATGGACGTATTGTGGACTATGATCTCCAGGAGCGTCGCTTTGTCTGCGAGACCGCAGAGCATTTTGTGCCCAATGCGCATTTGCATAGCATTCGCGGCCTAATGCTCGATGCACAGAATCCAAACATAGTCATGGTCTATGATGAGGTGCATCTGTATGTGCTGGAGAGCCATCAGCCGGAGGACCACACGCTCCACGCGCCCCAGACAAAGGCCAAGCGGCTGAGCAAGTCCGGCAGCGATGCGCACGAGACAGCCAAACTGAAGAGCTATCGCTTGAAGGTGCGCTTCAATCGTCAGGTAAACTAAACATTGCACAAATCTAACTGAGCTCTATTAAACCCTTCCCCTTTGCTTTTCTTGCAGCATCTGTTGCAGGTGTGCCGGCTCGGCGCCAAGGAGCTGGTCACCGTAGGCGTGCAGACCAAGAATCTGCTGGCACCGCTGCCGCCGCCCTATCAGCGCAAGAAGTTCGGCGCCGCGTAAAACGACAGCCCTACAGTAGTCTCTAGTTAAGTTGTAAATGCGAAAAGATATAGAAAAACTGTTGTTCTTCATGTTAATAAACTGAGTTTTTAAGCACACGACTTGTACCATGTTGCCTATTCAGCTATTTTCTAGCTAAATTTAGCAGCTGAAACTTAGCTCGTTTTTGACATGCCCATCTCTATATATAAAACTGTTTGTCCTGACTGACTGACTGACTGACTGATTGGTGATCAACGCACAGCCAAAACCGAAAGAGATAGGAAGCTGAAATTTTCACTGTAGCTACCTTATGTGATGTAGGTGCACGTTAAGACGGGGTTTCGGGAAATTCCACCCGCAAGTGTGGAAAAATCACGAAAAACGTTCGTATGTAACTTTTTTATTTACCATCCGATCGGCCTCAAACTTATTTTCAAAGATCTTTGTTCAAATTCATTTGAGGGGTGTTTCACACTTTTAGGAAAAATCCGCTCCTCCTTGGTGGAAATGGAGGTCAAAGATTTGGTGGGTGACGTTTCGCGCTTAAATTCGTTTCCAAAGATCCATAAGAAAAATCATTTGAGACGTGTTTTACACTTTTCGCAGAATCCAAACTTTTTCGGGTGGAATGCGAAGCAAAGATTTGTTGTGCGAAGTTTTAAGTTGTGTCCGATTTGCTCCAAACTGATTTTCAAAGCTCTACATAAGAATATAATGAATACGTGTTTCAGTGATTTGGGAAATTCCACTCGCAACATTGGTTAATTGGCGGAAAACATTTGTATGTTTGTTTACCGTCCGATAAGTTTCAAAATCATTTTCAAGGCTTTTTGAGAACGTTGATTTTTAACATACTCGCCACGGGCAAGGCCGGGTTATGCCTGCTAGTAAGATATATATAAATATATACTTGATCAACAACTTAGTCTATAGCTTTGTCCGTCTGTCTGAATCATGCAAAGTTGTCTCTCAGCTGAAAAGCTATTGTCATGATACTTCTACTATCCATCTACTGTTGCAGGCAGTACAAATATCAGATTCAGCCGGATCGGACTACTAATATATATATAGCAGCCATAGGAACAATCGGTTTCAAATGAGGTTCTTGTATGGCAAACTTTTTTGTTTATTAAGATAACTTGCTTGAACTCAGCTCAAACTCAAACGGACTTATACATATGTTAACCATATATTCTCTATAGGAAAAATCGGTCGATAAATGTGTTTTGGTATGGAAAATTGTTCTGTTCCTTAAGATGTCTTCACCATTTATTAGCTTCCCTAATCTTCCTATATATTATCAACAT
This sequence comes from Drosophila montana, assembly GCF_035044405.1. NCBI lineage: Eukaryota > Metazoa > Arthropoda > Insecta > Diptera > Drosophilidae > Drosophila > Drosophila montana. The sequence continues at coordinate 891,938 of NW_026996406.1, forward strand.
TGAAATGCCATATCATAAATCCCTACAGGAAACATCGATCGAAAAAAATGGACAATTTTTCTGTTCTCATGTCTGTCTTCTTCAAACTCTGATCCTTGAACTCAACAGTTATGAGCTTCATCATTCTCTTCACATATCTGCAAGCCCATTATCCATATCTCTAGAAGGGAATTCAATAGCCGTTCTTTCTTGAATTCAGCTAGTTTTTAAATGTTGTCAGCACTGGCTTTGTGTGCAAAATTTGTCCAAAAATTTGTCGCTGTCCAGGTCCACAGTGGATACGGATACGGGCACGGGTCGGGTACGGATCGGGGTCGGGCGCGGGTACGGTGCACACTCGCTATATGGCAAATGTGCTGCAATTCGTTTCGTTTTGTCGCTGGCATTTTTGCTGTAATTGTTGTTGGCTTGTATTTCTGTTATTTTTATTTTTTTGTTTTTTTTTTTGGTTTTACACTGTCTAGCCAACGTCTAGACAAGTGCATACCACACAGACAGTCGAAAGCGAACACACGCAGCGAGTGGGAGAGAGCGAGAGAGATGGAGGGAGGGAGGGAGAGAGAGGGAGAGAGAGAGAGAGAGAGCGAGCGAGAGTCTGTTTGTTGCACAATTCAACTTTTAGCTCAAAAACTCATTGCCCAGCTCGGCCGATGAGGTGCCCCAGCAACCGCCCCCCCCCCCCTCCCCCCTGTTCGCTCTCCTCCCCCCTCTGACTGTGTGGGTGTCCGTGTCTGTGGCTAAAAGTATCCTGCAGCCATATTCCAATGCAGTTTTTTTTTCTTTGCCTCCTGTGGGTTTCTCTTGTATTTGCATAAAAAAAAAAGTTGTTTTTTTTTTTTTGGCATCCGTTTTCCTGCTGCGGTTGTGGGCGTGCCTTTTGGGCATTTGTCGGCCGCATTTGCATAGAAAATGTGCACAGTGCCAAATGGACATAAATAATGTGACTGATGGAAATTGTTTAGCTTTTAAAATCGACGTCAAATATTGAAGCTTGTGCTGCAATGACATTAGCCTAAAGTGGCTTTTAATTGAAGCTATGAAAAGAAACGAAAAGCTTAGGTCAGCTAGTTTTAAGTTAAAAGCCTTCATGTGCTTTACAAATATTAAATGATGGAAGCTTTAGGAGTTAATATTTAGGCTTAAAGCTCTGACAGTCAATCAACTTTGTAAGATTTTACTCAGATGCCTTTCCATATTTCAAGAGCTTTCGATTCTACTCTCTTATAGCTAAAAGCTTTCGCGTGCTTTTAAAAGCTTTACTAATAAGTCCACACAAGTGATAAAAGCTTGACCCTTTCGGACTAAAGCTTCAGCACTGAATAAATTTGAAAGCTTTAACAATTATTGTAAAAGCTTCTAAAATCTTGCGTTAAGCAGTTTTTAGTGAAGGTATTTGACAATGCTTTCACGTCTCTTCAATGAAAAGGGCTTAAAGAAGGACACAACTCTTGAAAGAGTTAAGCTTTAAACTTAACTGAATTGAAAGCTTTCATATGATCACAAATTCGTTTTAAAATCTGGTTCAAAACAGGCTTATGTAAAAAAACGATTAAATATTGCTACAGGAATTAATATCAAGTGCACTCTAAAAGTTCTTAAATCAAAGCTTTTCATTCAACTTAAAGTAGTTTAAAAGCTTCTGAGACAGTGTTAGAAATTGCTAAGCATATGGACGCTGGGTAACAAAAAGAGAGAGTTCGGCAGTCAGTCAAGTTGAAAGCTTTAAGCAGTTAGTGCAGCAAATACTATGTGGAGACTTCACTGTACTTCTGCTTGGCTTTGTCGAGCAAATGTTACGCATACGCCACGTGCGATACATTGGCAAAGAGCTCGCGCCCACAACATGCAGACTGTCTACTGGAATTCAATCACGCCCTTTGGCCACGTTGGGGCATTAAAATGCACTTAAGCATCGCGGCTCAAACCACGATCGAGACGGCGGGTCGGAGGGGGAGGGGGCTGGGTGAGCGGTGCGGATAGGCGGCTGAAACTTATGCAAACTACGCGACCAAATACAACTAAAGTCGCAGTCGCAGTCGAAGTCGAAGTCTACAAAGGAGTCGACTGGAGTCGCGTCTAGACAGCCAGTGAAAACTTTGACGCTGGGCAAAACTTTGGCGCTGCCAGCAAAAAACAAGTGTGAGCACTCCAGGCGAGCGTCACGACTAGTAGATACCCTGTCTGTCCTACTTTTTGTGTATATATAAGCTCCACATTTTGAAAAAAGAATTCTTGAAAAACTTCTTTATGTGTACTGTGATCCTCGTGATTTTTTAAGCAATACCATAAATCAAGGTTACAGCTTAAGAAAACTGCAATTTTTAATAATCGATATTTATCGATTTCGGAAAAAAGTGAGGTACTTTATGGCAAGTATGATCACGTTAAGGATCTGTGCTTTCTAGGCACGGAGGCAAATTCCTCTGCTGGTCACAAACATTTGCGCAACTGCAATATATCCTAACTGAAAATCGATATATATCGATATCAGAAAAAGGGCAGAACCTTATTGCAAAGACGATCACGATTATATATTTTATAGGCGTGTTGATGCACTCTTGTGCCTGTTACAAGTATCTGCACAACTGCAATATAGCCTACCTGAAGATCGATATTTATCGATTTTGGAAAAAGTGCAGTACTTTATGGCAAGTATGATTACGTTTATGATCTGTGCTTAGTAAACTTTCTAGGCACGAAGATAAACTCCTCTGCTTGTCACAAACATTTGCACAACTGCAATATACCCTGTTTTATAGCCTCGATTACAGGGTATACGGACAACAATGCAGCTGAAGCGGCGACAATAGATTTTGTGCCTTTGCTTGCGAGTTGCGAGTCGCACTTTTGAGGCGCGCGTCTCTGGGTCTGGGGCGAAAAGTTTTACGCGCTGACACGGCAGACATTGTGACGACGCGGCGAATGGGAACAATGCCTCAAATTGACATTTAATTGGTTTGCAAATTAGCCGTTGCCAGGAAGTGAAAACACGCCTCCAGCTGGAGACGGAGTAGAAGTAGGAGCTGGAGCAGGAGCAGGAGCAGCCGCATTGGAATGCAGCCACAAATGATGCAGTGCGTCTGGCTGCTTGGCTAATTGCAGCGGGCTAATCAAGCCAAGGCTTAAAGGCGGCAGCTGGGCGTGGCAAATCTAAATGCCGCCCAAATAAACAAGGACGCGCAAATTGGCCGCTAATGAACGAAATGAGATAAAGCTTAATTTGCATTTAATAATATTAACGCGTCGCTTGTGGCACATAAAAGTGGCAACAATTGGCGAGAGAAGGGGAAGAGGGGTTAGACAGAGAGGGGCAACAGCATAAATCGCATGCGGTTGCCATGACTGCAGCGACCCCTGCAGCGGTCTAGACAGGCGAGACAAGGTCTGCTGCTGCTGCTCCTGCTCCTGCTGCTGCCAGAGGACAATCTAAGGACAAACGTGGCTGTCTGCGCCAGTGCCGGCTGCCAGAGGGAGGGGGGGGAGCAGTGGCAAGGGGGAGGTGTGCGACAGCTCGTAACTTTTGAATGCAGCTCAAGCTGATTGAATTTTATGCTCAAACCCAAAAAAAGCAAATCAACTTAAATGGCAACGTGATAGCAACAGTCCCTGCCGCCGCAACACCCCCTCCACCCTTTTTCCACCCCCTGTTCCCCTTCGAGCTCTCCTGCATTGTGGCTTCCCCCCTTTGTCCACAAATTAAGCGGGAGTTGCAGCTGCTGCAACGGGCATTGTAAGGTCAAAGGGGAAGCTGCAGCTCCTATCACTGGCAGCTGCAAGGGGGGAGGAGAGGGGGCTGGGGTATTACCTCAATTCTAGTTGGCTTTTCTGGGTTTTAACTGTGCTTCGCGTCAGCAACTTTGCGCACTATTTGTACCCCATTGAATTGTGTCCTTCCAAAGGACAAATGAACAATAAAACGCGTCGCTCACGCATCGACACAGCAGAGCGGGAGGTGGGCAGAGGTGTGGAGGGGGTGGGGTTGGGTAGCTGCTGCGGGGCGGAAAGCATCCTAATGCACACTTGTGTCATATGCTGCAGTTTCCTGAAAGCGCAGTCGACACGTTCAAAGTTGCAGTTTTTATGCGAAAAAGTTGTGTTTGAATGCGAGCAATTGAGAAAGACTTAAATAAAATATTAAAAGCAGCTGCTAAAATCTTAAGATTAAACAAATAAAGTAACTAAAGCTAGATACAGAGGGAAATATAAATATTTAAATAATTTATGAGCATCAGATAAGAAAAATGAATTGAAAAAAGGCTAAAATCAGCTGGAAATATTATTTTAAGTATTTTTCTGTTCTAGATTTAAGTACAATCGAATTATGTATTGCTTAAAAGCCTTGAAAATTTTAGGAATTTAATAAACCAGAGCTTAGGGCTTTTTAGCCCTTTTTAGTAGAACAAACAAAAAGCGAAAATTGAATTTGACTTAAGTTATTTCTCGCTTAATTTCATGTTTTGATGGAAAATTTTAAACATAGTTTGGCATAAAAAGAGTTTGGAATTCACTTACCCGAGTTTTGAACAATTTTTCACAATATATTCACGTGATATTGTAAACTGAAAAAGTAGAAAAATATATTAAAATCGAAGTATAAAGTAATAAAGAAATAAAACTTAATATAATATATTAAAACAAGTAAGACGCTTTAGTCGGGGGTGCAGGACTAGGGGACGGCTCACGCTAGGGAGGGATAGGGGCGTTTATAAAGGGAAAGATACTTGATCTGTTTATGCCATCCTAGACGCTAAATCTGAAATTTGATAACTCTAGCTCCTAAAACGTAAGAGATTTGCTCAAGAAACAATATTTCGATATCAATTTTTATCGATTGCTTGGTAACGTGGCAAGTTATCGATTATCGAAAAGAAACTCGTACTGCGCGGGCACTAGGAGGACCTAAGTTCATAATTTAAAGACTCTAGCTCTTCTAGGTTCTGAGATTGACGCGTTCGTACATACGAAGCGACGCACAGACAGACGGACGGACGGTCAGACTCAGCTATTGATGCTGATCAAGAATATATATATACTTAATGGGATAGGAGATGCTTAATTCTGCCTGTTACACTCACTTTCAATGGGTTCAGGGTATAAAAAGTAGAAGATTCTTGTTTAAGCTTTAAATGAAGTTAACTTAACTTAACTTAAGCTTATAATGTCAATAGCAGAGTATTGTTAAGCTTTATTTGCTTTCACTCTAAAAAAACTCCCCCCACCACATTATTGATGCTTTGAACCCAAAACTTCTTGCCCCTCCCCACTAAAGTGCACTTCCAGATGCGGCTGTCAATTTAAATTTGGTTCTTTGGAACTCTGCTAAATGCGAGTTGACAAATGATTTTTAGGAGTTAAGTAGGGGTATTCCCGCAGTTAGTTGAGCTGCCAATTTATTTAGTGGTGCGTGCAAAATTGCGGTTATAATTTTAATGTTAATGTTGTTAGCCACGCACTTTTTAACCACTTTTTACCACCCCGCACCCCGCCCCTAACAGTAAAAGCCCAACCACAACGACAACAACAAAGACAACAAGAATGTTGGAGAGAAGCGAAACGGAACGTGCAACAGTGTCTGTTGCATTGTTGCAACGGGCTGTGTGTGATTTTGTGTACGCGCTTCGTTTGCAAGTGGCAACCACAATTTAATTAAGCCAACAAAACCAACAAAGAGGCAGGTGAGGGGGGGAGGGGGAGCAACAGCAGGGGGGGGGGGGAACCCAGGCACCATCATTATGAGGCAGGGCCAAAGGCACCGCAACACGCGGATAGACACATGCGTTGCGCTTGTTGCGAGCTGTTGCAAGCGGGGGCGGGGCGGGGGGCGTGGCTTTGCATCAGCTGCAACTGCAACTGACCGCAAAAGTGCACTGAGCGAAAAACTGTATACGAAATTGTTATATAAATCTAGGTTGAATATTAAATGCATTTACTTCCGAGTTCAAAAGTTTAATATTATTTGTTATTTTATATAAATATTATAGATTGCACTTAAAACTTTTGAAACTTGTTGACCCATGTCTATATACGAATTGTCAGGGTAAGATTTTGACATGAATTTCGACTACAAAATATGTATTCAGATTTAAATGCCAGATTATTTTAGAGGGAAAACCATTAAGAAAAATCGAAGACTCATGAAAATCGGTTGAGTTTTGACCGAGTTATGCGAATGGGAAGTTTTGACCCATGTCTATATACGAATCTTAAGGGTAAGATTTTGACATGAATTTCAACTAAAAAATATGAAGTCAGATTTAAATGTCAGATTATTTCAGAGGGAAAACCATGAAGAAAAAGCCCAGCCTCATGAAAATCGGTTGAGTTTTGACCGAGTTATGTGCATGGGAAATTTTGACCCATGTCTATATACGAATCTTTTGTTTTCTTCTGATAAGATAAGAGCCTCTTACAGTTGTATCAGGGCCTAATTTCTTTATCTGTAAACCGCAGCTAATCCAGCTTATTTGTGAGTTGTTAAGGTTTTAAAACTGGCTAGGAAAGCATTTCCTCTAAAAGACATCTTTATTTCAAAGGGCACAAAATAAATGCATTTAATTATCTTTGGTCAGGCTTGGGTTGTGGTTAACGCGGGCACATGGCATGGCGGCCGCCGTCCACGGAGAGGCTGAGGCCCGTGGTGAAGCTGGCCAAATCGCTGGCCAGAAACGCAATGGCATTGGCCACCTCCTCCGAGGTGCCGGATCGACCCAGGGCGTGCGTGGTCTTCGAGCGCTCCAGGAACTTCTGATATTCAGCCTCGTCCATGCCGCCGCGCTTGTGCAGATTCGTGACTATGACGCCGGGATTAACACAATTGGCACGCACACCCTTCGGGCCCAGGTCGAGGGCGACGCTGCGCGTGAACTGATCGACGCCCGCTTTCGAGATGTTGTAGGCCAGCAGGCCGGGAAAGGAGCGTATGCCGTTCACGCTGGACACATTGACAATGTTGCCCTTGGTCTTGACCAGCTCCGGAGTGGCCAGCATGGTCAGCTGATAGATGGCACGCAGATTGGTGTTCAGCACGCGATCGTACTGCTCCAGGCAGGTGTTCTCAATGCCGCCCGTCTCCATGATGCCCGCATTGTTCACCAGCACATCCAGTTTGCCGTATTGCTCCATTGTCTCGCTCCACACACGCGCCGTCTCCGCCTCCTTGCTGATGTCGCCCACAACCACAGCTGGTGCGGCACCAGCTGCTTTGCACTGCTCGGCCACCTGCTTCAGATTCTCCACATTGCGTCCGTTCAGCGCCAGGCAAGCGCCGCATTTGGCGAATTTAACGGCTGTGGCGGCGCCTATCCCGGAACTGGCGCCTGTTATTAGCACAACTTTGCCGGCGAAATTCATGTTTAGATTATGCACAAAATTAGCTTGGCTTTAAAATGCGCTTCTGCCGCAGCTTTTATTTTGTGTTGTCTTATTGCTTGATGAGTTATGTGTGTTATGTGTATGGGAAATTTTGACCCATGTCTATATACGAAAATACTAAATAAGATTTTGACATGAATTTCGACTAAAAAACATGTAGTCAGATTTAAATGCCAGATTATTTTAGAGGGAAAACCATGAAGAAAAAATCAAACCTCATGAAAATCGGTTGAGTTTTGACCGAGTTATGCGAATGGGAAATTTCGACCCATGTCTGTATAGGATATTTGCCAGTTTTAGATGCCAAATTGATTGATTTGAGGGTCAGTCAGTCAGTCAGGATAAACAGTTTTACATATATAGATATATGATAAATTAGCTCATATGTTATCTTTTATTCAGTAAAAATAATTCTCTAAAAAATAGAAAATTCTCAATTTTAAGCTCAAATTTTGATCTAGACAAATCTACACAAACTCTTGTAAATTTCTCTGAGTGTAGGCATTGTGAAAAAATGACTTGTTGTCGTCAGCATTAATGTGTCATTGTTGCAGTTGTTGTTGCAGTTGTTATTGTTGTTATTGTTGCAGTTGTTGCTGTTGTTGTTGTTGTTGTTGTTGTTGTCCATCTAACGGGCTTCACTTTAGTGCTTGGCCTCAGCTCAGCCCCACTGCTGGCCCCCCTTTTAGGCAGATGCTACAACAATGTTGTGGCAATAATTTAATTAAATTGAACGCTTTAAGTGATTTGCATTTTAAATTTCAATCAATATGTGGCAAGGCTTGCAGCACCTGCCGCCACAAGGAAGTCGTCTGGCGCCAAGCTGCACTCTCTGTGTGAGTGCCCCTCCTCCTCCCCTCTCTTGGTTGCTTCCCTTGTGTGCCCCACGTCATCTAATCATGTAGAAACCATCCATGTCTGGGCGCCGAACCGACCATCGAGACTGTCAGCTGGGCGACTCGGAAAATTGCTCACTTTGCTGGCGGAAACCATAAGCCGTTGCAAGTGGTCAACTGCAGTCCCTGCCCCTGCTGCTCTCTCCTCCCCCCTCCTCTTGTGCCCTGTTAAAGTTGGCGGAAGGATGTGTTGAGGGCCAACGCCCACTGTTCCAATTGCATTAAGTGCTGAATAACTTTGTCGCCTCGATTTGCACTCGGCTTTACGAATTCCCCAATTGGCAAATGGTGCGAATTTAATTGCACCGACAGCCCGGGCCTGGGCCAAGCTCCTAAGTGTATTTAAATTATCCGCCCGGACTGTCCACGTTGATAACTTTGTAAAACCCGAACTTATTTCTGTGCAGCATGCACTGGAAATCTTGGTCTTTGACTCTTAAAATCTCCTTATATATGTATATATTTCAATTTTCCTAAAATTTCTTTCTTTCTTCTTCTATTTTGCTATCGTTCTATCTTGCTATCTTTCTACCTATCTATCTATCTATCTATTTATCTATCTATCTTTCTGCATTTAGTTTTATTATATAAAAATAAAATATTATATTAAGTTAGAGCTCTTCCTAGACTTTATTTGGATTCTTTGTCCATAGTCGAGCAAAGACTTTATTAAGACTTGAAACTTCTTCTATAAAACTCTGTAAAAACTAAACCGATTTAACTATTTGATGCCATTTTCTTTTTTTTTTCTCAAGATTTTTTCATTTTAAATTATTGCCAAAATATTGAGTGATGACATATTAAATGAATAGCCCAATCTCTGTCCAGACGTGGAACTTCCATTAAACCGATTTCTTAGATTACCTCAGCTGCTAAGTCTAATTCTCTCCCAAAGCAGGGTATTTAACCGTCGTATACCCTTTACCTTATAATGTTTGTGTTTCGGTACTGCTGATTGCATTTCTTGTTTTTTGTTGCTGCTGTTGCATAAAGTGCAGCTTTTCTTGTAATTATTGCACACCATCTCCATCATCAGCACCATCATCATCATCATCATCATCATCATCATCATCATTACCATCATCATCATCATCATCTCGACGTGGGCATTGTTCTTGGCCAACCATTGCCAACATCATGCTCCGCCTCCTTTTCCTTCGCCTCCTCCTCCTCTCCCTTCTCCTGCTCCTTCTCCTGCTCCTTCTCCTGCTCCGTCTCCTGCTCCGTCGCCGTGTGGCGCGTCTCTGACTCCTTCCGGCGTCAGTTTTGCCGTGGCAACTTCCTGATTTTGGTTTAGGCGCCGCCAGGCTGCAGCGTCGCCCAAAAAGGCGCAAGTCTAAGGACTTTTGTCTGAGTGGATTTCGTCCTGCAGTTGTTTTCCTCAGCTTAATTCATGCACAATTCACATGCACAACAATTTTCACGTGACTTCATTTTCAAATTTTCGCATTTTGCAGACTTTTGCCTGACTGTGCGCTACGAAAATAGCCTGGAATCCAACAAGAGTCATAAGCGACTCCCTTCCCACCCTCCCTGCCTCTCCATATATATATATATATATATATATATATATATATATATATATATGCGATGTTTATCTCGGCAGATCTGCGGCTAGAACACAAAAATGATGTTCTGTTGTCTTTTGGGTCTGCGTTTTGTATTTTTGGATTGCTGCTGTCTCCGAGAGAGCGACAGAGAGAGAGAGGGAGGGAGAGGGGGAGAGAGAGGGAGGGGGAGAGGTATTACAACAAAACTTTGATAGCCATAATGAACGGGCCCCCCACCCGAGAAACATGCGAGGGGAAGAGAGGCGGCGAGTGGGTTAGAGTAGAAGCCCTTAGGAGCCGTAGATTTGTCGAGACCGGGACGGATGGGCGGCGTCTGGTAGGCGGGGCTGTAGCACGCTTCACGCTTGATTTTCATGTGGCTGTTGTTGTTTGACGGGCCAAGAAATACACACAGAGAGAGAGAGCGAGAGAGCGAGAGAGCGAGCGAGAGAGAGAGAGGGAAAAACAGATGAGGAAAATGCTTTTCAATTTATTTTTAAGTACGAAAATAATTTTTGTTCACGCAAAATAAAAGCAAGGCACGACACACGCCCGTCGCAGTCGTTGTCGTCGGCACCCCTCCCTCAACCCCTCCGGATCGTGTTCTAGGTATATATATGTATATATATATATATACGCATATGTCTATATGCTGCTGCCGTCGTGTGAAATATTGGAGACAAGCGGGCACTTTTTATGTTAGCTGCAAAAGTTGTGTTCAGTACGGCGCAGGTTTGCGTAAAGATCGCAGCGCAGCGAAGTGCAGACTGCAATTGGGCTGAATAACGGTAGACGAAACAAAACAAAACAAAACGAAACGAAACGAAGCGCGTGCCCCACGCCCAACGCCCACTCGCACACCCACATATACCTAAAATACATATATATATATATACAGCTATATATATAAATTTCTCATTCATAATCAGTTCTTTTCAATATTTATTTTTGTGCGCTGGCGAAAAGAAAAAAACGAAAAACAACACGCAAACTAACTGTTGCAGCGTGTCGGTGTGCGTGTGCGTGTGTGTGTGCGTGTCTTGAGTGGATTTCAGTGCGCGTGTGTGTGTTCGTGTGCGTGTGTGTGCAGTTCCAGTTGAATTTGAAAATTCCAATTGGCATCCAACTAGACGCCTCATCGGAGCCGCCGCCCGGCGCATTCTTCGCTGTCATGTGTGAAATTCTTCCTCGTCTCCGGCGGCGCTCTCTCCCAACGGCTTGATTAGCGCTCTCGACTGGTCCCCGGGGGACTGGTTCGGTTCGGCTCGTTTCGGTTCGGTTCGGCACGGTTCGGTACGGTCTTGGGTTTTCTTTCGTTTCGTTTCGTTACGTTTCTGTTCTTTTCTTTTTGTTTCTGTTTTTTTTCTTTTTTTGCTTTATTTTGCTTTTGGGTTCGGTCCTTTTTGTCGCATGCGCCTGTGGCGGGCCTTTGCGGTCTCGTGGTCTTCCATCGATTTACGCAGGAATTCACTGAATTTACGTTTGCTCAATGTCAAATTGGCGTTCGACTTTGGTATGCGTACACAACTACAAATACAACTAGAGTGTAAGACTAGCTACGGCAAGCCGAAGTGTTAATGCTCTAACAAACTTTAAAACTCGCTTTTAATATAACTAAACTAGTGCTATTTGAGGTTATGTTTTGTAAGAAACAACTACAAATACAATTAGAGAGAACGAATAGCTACGGCAAGCCGAAGTGTTAATACTCTTACAAACTACAATGCTCGCTTTTACAGTAACAAGACAAAATCTATTTTAGCTTATGTTTTGTGAGAGTTTTAGGTAAAATGTTATAGGATAAAAAAATGTGTATGCTTGAAACTTTTATTATTTTAAGAATTTCCCTTATTTTATATATCAAAGAAAATTAATTAAATTATAGAAAATTTATAGAAAAATTGTTTTGAAATAAAAGAATATGAAAACCATTTCTCCTAGACAGAAAGTAGCTAAGATACTCTCACATACTATCCAAACTATCTCTACAGCAGCTTGAGCAAAAATTAAATTTTTGACATACATAGGTATACACTATGTTATACTTAATCTATGTAGTTTGTAGTAAATATGATTTATCAAGTTGGAGTAAAACAACAAGAGGAATATTGATACTCTATTTCAACGGCATATCTTTAAGCTTGTAAGTCTGTGCATCATAAGATCTCCTAAAAAGCTCCAAAATGCTTTTATATGCACACTTGACAAACAAATGAATATGCCCAAAGTTAGGGTATTCGAACAAAACACAACTTGTATTATCAGGTATCTATATTCAACTAACAAATGCCACGCTGTTATCGATAACATTTTGTTATCGCCGCAGCACGTTGCACATTTCTTACTTCATTTTTTTCTTGTTGTTTTTTTGGCTACCCTTTATTGTCGCCCCTCTCCCTTGCACTCATGCAAATTCCTGTGTTAGCGTCCGTTTCATTTTTGTTACCGAAATAAATTAAAGAATTTAGCGACTTGTTTAAAAATAAACTGGAATGTTTTTTCTGAATTGGCTAAAACGCCTATGGCCAAATGTTTTTGTTGTTGTGCGAGGCTTTTTTTTCTTGTTTTTCTTTTATAACGGGAAAAAATATGGTATTTCCGGTCAAGTTGGATTAGATTAAATCATAAAGGTAGTCGAAACAAAATCTTCTGAATGCAAATTGCTTGCGGCACACTGTGCGGCCAAAAGTTTTGGAGTTCGTAGCACTTGTCAGCACTTTATGGCTTGGCTTTATTTATCTTTCTCTTTTTTTTTGGGGGGGGTACTCTTATTAATTATGGGTCTGAGCGAGTTTTTATGATCGCACATAAATTGCAACTTAACGTTGATCCCAGATCCCAGAAGCAGGAGCCCGTGACGTGATAAAAAAAAAAAGAAGAGAGATACCCACATAATGGCAGACAGACAGAAGCTGGCGGGGAGGAGAAGGGGGGGCAAATGAAGAGGCAATCAAATAAATTGCAAAAACAAAAAAACACAACAACAACAACAACAGACGGCAGAAACAGCAAACACAGAAAGCCAAACAACAACAACAACAACAAACGAAAAGGAGATCAACAACGAAACGAAACGAAACAGTAGCCGCACTCAGCGCTGCCTAATTGTGAGGGAAGAAGGGGGAGGAGGAGGAAGAGGAGGAAACGGTTGGGTTGGGGGGCGCAGGAGACAATAACATTTGCCAGTGTAAATGATGATTATAATGAAGATGAAGATGATGATGATGATGATGATGACGAGGCTGACTGCTGCTGTTTCATACGCCAGGAATTTCAATAAGAAAACAAAAACAAGAAAGAGCAGCTATTTGCGGCACGCCGAAGATTGAATACCCTTGTGGCTTACGGCTTTGCAGATATGTGAGGAGAATTTGATTCTACAAAAACGAGATTTTTAAACATTTCTCCCATTTTAACCATACGAAAAAGTAGACCAATTTTTTTTATAAGATTTGGGCTCATATGTGAGAAGCAAGGCAATAATAATTAATAATTTTTTGAATTGGTTAAAAAAACTGGAAAAAAAATGTTGATTTTTGTAATACGCAAGCAGAGCAGACTAAGTATACCCGAAAATTAAATAGGTTGCAGATAGAGTTTCAGAATTGAGAGACAAGTTTGTAGAGGAAGAGACTCACAATTAAGCATGGCTATATCTAGTCAACAGCTACTGATCAGGCATATATATGCATATAGATTTAATGGAATGAAAACTCTATATACGATTCATGACAAAACTGTAATACTGTTTGGCAGTGTATATAAAGCGAACTTTAAGATAAAACTGCGAAGTTTTGAGCTAAAAAGATGGAGCTGAAGTTGGGATTGGAAGCTGCCGCGACTTGGGCCTTGATTGTGCTGCATATTTAAATGCCGATCAACTTAACATTTTATTAAAATTGCATGTTGACGTGGCCCCCGCTCACTCCCCACCCTGCCTCCCTCCCTCCCCGCTGACTCAGCCCAGCTTGGCTGTGCAACAATCTGTCTCTGACACGTTTTGGGGCGCAACAAAGCGAAATGCCAGCGAAGATCATGCCACATATTAAACGCGGCAGTCAACTAGTCAAACTGTCCATCCGACTGACTGTCAGACTGACTGTCAGACTGGCTGTCAGTTTGACTGTCTGTCTGTCTGTCAGCTGCTCTTTGGGGGCGACTCCAAAGACAATTAGTGAGCCGAACAGAAGCTCAGGTTTCTCGAGATGTTTAAGGGTCTGCGAGAGGGCCTGGCGCTGGGGTTGGGTCTGGGACTGGGACTGGGTCTGGCGGGGCCTAGACTGAGTTCTTGTCTATATCTAAATCGTGCATCATGAATACAAAATGCCAGGCAAAAGTCATTCCACCTTTGTCTGGCTCTGTCTGGCTGCTCTCTGCCGGCTGAGCGGGGCGGTGCGGGGCGGGGGGCAAAAGAGGCAAAAGGGGCACAAACACAGCAAGTATGCCATTAATTTAGCTACTTTAATTTTAGCCCATTTTTGTTGTCGCTTGTAATCTTTCGTCATACAGCGGCAGGCAGCAACAACAACAACAACAGCAACAACAGCAACAATAACAAATGTGCGGCAGAGGCAATGCAACAGGCGTGGCAGGGCAGAGACAAGACACACAAGCATAAAAGCCAAAGGAGGCGCGCTGTGCGTTGTTATACCCTTCTAGAGTGCAGTTTAGCTATGTCATTAAATATGTAACGCATAGAAGCAACGATCTCCGAGCCTATAAAGCATATATATTATTGAAATCTAGCAATAGAAGTTTCTTTATGCTCGTCTCTTGATCTTCGACTGTATTTTTCTCTCCATATCAATCTTTCAGTTTTAAAGCCAACAAATTTGTCTTCTTGCTGTATATATATGTCAATCACAGCTGAATCGGGCGACTATATCATATTCCTGATCAATAAACAATTCCTTATGCTCGTCTCTTTCTCTCCGACTATCTCTTTCTCTGCAAACTAATCTCGCTTTTGTCTTCTGCTGCAGACAATGTATATGTCAATTGTCAGCTGGATCGGGCAACTATATCATAAAGCTTATAGCATATATTAGCATATAGCTGCCAAAGGAATTATCCGTCTCAATTTATGATCCGGATCCAAGCTCTGCATTTAAGAGTTCCAATATGCTATTTTTATATAACAGCCGTATCTTATGGACATCGGTTTACTATATATCTATATAGTTCCCTTTAGAGAATAGTTCGCAAAATAATTTTTTTGTTTGATAAAGCATTCTCTTTTTCCAAGACATCTTTATCAGAGTTCAGCTTCGCAATGCTCCTCACATACCCACAAGGGTATTTAATCTTCGGTTTCAGTCTTTCCTTTCTTCTTGTTATTCTTATGTTTATATGTATATTTAGAAAAAGAAGGAAAGAAAATTGTTTCGCAACGACAACGTGGATGATAATAAAACTGAAGTCGCGCGAAGTGCAACATAAATTTGCTCAAAATATTGCACATACGCACCGTGCGCCGTGGACTCTATTTGCCTTTGTCTCTGGCGGCAATTGGCAAAGAGTGCCGGCACACACACACACACTCTCATGTTGTGTTATTTATGCCCGCGTCTGTTGCTGATCTACGCCCAGCGTTTCCGCCCGCCTCCCGCCCCCTAAGTGCTGCACATTAGGAGGTGCTCTGGGCGGCAGTGGGAAATTATGTTGCGACAGAAACATTGAAACAAGGACAGACGACAGAAACAAAAACAACAACAAAATGCAGAGGGAAAAAAAAATATACACAAAAAAAATAGACTCAAAAGTGGGCGACCACACAACAGAGTGCACTGAGAGAAAAGGCAGAGTGTGTTTAGTCAGTTTTTGGGTATATTATGTATACGCCGGGTAGATTTGAAATGCTGTTAAATGTGTGAAATGGCAACTGATCATAACATAAAAAAAAGCCTTTATCTACACTTTAAAAGAAGTTAAACAGTCACTTTTTATGGCACGGTTTTAATCATACAGTTTGAGAGTCACAGCGAAATATGCATATAACGAATATTTCGGGTGGATTTGAAAATGCTGTTAAATGTGTTTAAAAGGCAATCGGTTATAACACAATAAAGGCTTTATCTACACTTTAAAAGAATTGAAAGAGTAATTTTAAAAAAAATCTTCAAGTCTCTCATTTAAAAGTCACAGTTTGAGAGTCACAGCTTAATATTCATATTACGTATTAAAAATCTCCATTAAAAACTCTCCATTTTGTTTATTAGTTAACTAAAAATGAACTTTGAACTTCAATTTTGGCAATACATATTAAGAGCCAGCAGTTTAGTTACTGCCCTAAATTTACAGTTACAGTTTGAGAGTCACAGCGAAATATGCACATAACGTATACGCCGGGTGGCTTTTTAAGAGCTAATGCTCTTTAGAAGTCGCAGCTTAAAAGTTGCTCTGCTTAAGTCACAGTTTGAAATTCGCAGTTAAAGAGTCATTGCCTTGGAGTCAAACTTTAAAGGAACGGTTCTAGAGTTTCTAGCTTATACTTCACAGTTTTTCAGTTCACAATTTAGGAATAAGATTAAGTTTGACAGACTTTGTATAAGAAAATGTTCAGTTCATATACAGTGAAAACTCTTTTGAGCGACCGTCGCACTGGTTTTATCCGCTCAAGAGGAGTGTCTGTAAAAAGAGTTTTCACTATGTACACTATATATAACTATATACTGTAAAGCTGCCAGTGGAAACACGGTATTTATCCAGTTAGAAAATACAACGTTCTTACTTCTTTTTGTATTAGATAGATATATAATGGAACTAATTCTCTTCGTTTGAATTGCCTTTCAAATGATTTTTAAGCATTACTCAACTCTTTAGTACTTTTCAACTATCTTTAACCCCTTTAATATCTGTTTGTTTTCTTCTACTTAATTTTGCAGCAGCTGCTGAGCGTTGGGTCAGTTTTGTTGGGGCTTCAATTGATGTTCCACTGTGGTCGTTGTCGAGTGCAGTGAACTATCAATTCGCATACAGCTGACGCTGTGGCCCCCACGCATTCAGCCAGTGGCGCCGCGGGGGCCCGCTGTACAGCAAGCACATTGGTCGCGTTCAATCTGACGCTTCTGGCAACAATCATATTGTGGTCGGCACAAGCCCTCGCGGTGCCCATGCACAGCAGACAAGGCCAGAGTATTGCATACTTTTGGGCGCCCAGCAGGGAACGGGAACAGCAGGAGCCAAAGCCGAGCAACAGCAGCAGCAGCAGCAGCAGCAGCAACCAAAACAACATACTTCAGAAAATCTGTCGGACATGCCAGAACGGCAGCAGCATCCAGAGAACGGAAGCATATCGCAAACATATTGGAAGCGCCGCAAGTGGAAACACAGCCAGTGGAAACGCGTCAAGTGTATATAGTGCGTACGATGCGACGCTTCGCGTTTCGCGCAGTGTAAATAGTGCAAATAATAAGTTAGATTTAATTATAAAACGCATCGGCAGCAGCCAGAGCAAAGTGTTGCCCAAACATAATTCGCTGCCAGCCGCAAATTTGCCTAATAAATTACCAACAACAACAACCGGGACACAAACAGAAACACGCGTCTATCCCGCGCCCGCGCCCGCTCCACCTCCTCCGCCTCCTCCTGGTCGTCGTCGTCGTCGTCAACATCGTCGCGCCGCGTCGCACTCGACTGACGTTGGCGTCGCCGCCGTTGCCCCTGCCACGGCATTCGGCTCGCCCGCGTCCATGTTTCTGCCATATCAAATTAATCAACGTGCTACATTGTTGCAGGCAACTAAAACAGCAACGGCAACGGCAACAATTGCAACGCCTCATGTGCCAAGAGCAACAACAGCAACAACAGCAACAACAGCAACAGCAACAACAGCAACAACACGCAACACTCTGCATGCTGCGCATCGAATTTTTAATCGTGATATAGTCCGAACAGCGACCACCGCATCACCTTTGACATCACAACAACAACAACAACATAAACAACAACAACAACCAGCAACATCGACAACATCAACATCGACAACAACAACAACAGCACGAGTCGAATTCATACTCTATACGGAGATATACGAAGAGAATTCACATTTCGATACGAATTTCGTTACGGATTTAGCGGAAAAAACGCCCAGCAAAAGCTTTTGGCAGAAATACGGTGAGTAGGTAATATATTGAAAAAGAGAAAATAAACATATCCTATATTGTCTATAAGGCTGCCAGTTATAGCCAGAATTAAATTAAATAAATAACAAACACATGTTTCAACGAGGGCTGCAAAAAAGGTTATTGGTTCGGTTCACATTT
Source organism: Drosophila montana (assembly GCF_035044405.1). Taxonomy (NCBI): domain Eukaryota; kingdom Metazoa; phylum Arthropoda; class Insecta; order Diptera; family Drosophilidae; genus Drosophila; species Drosophila montana. The sequence goes on from NW_026996406.1 coordinate 910,019, forward strand.
GGAACTAAGGCAGACAGGCTCAGTTCATATTTTCACAGACAGATTAAATCCGAGCTGTCGGACCCCAAAAAATGGACTCTGTTTCAGTTCAAGCGCCAGAACCAATATTATATTAAAGTTGGGATCTTGTATGAAATAATTATGTTCTCAACGTATTCAGAAATTTAAGATGGAAATCTTAACTTTACTGTCGGGCTAGCTGGGAATCTGGGAGTTATTATGATATAGCCATACAGCAAAGTTAAGATTCCGATCTTAAATTTATGATACAGTTCAACAATTGAATTCATCTGCAATTCGATAGGTTGATAGCAGACAAACAATGGTTAGTCAGACGATGGGAAATTCAAAATATATACAGTGGAAATTTTCGCTCAAAAAAATTGGATCATATCTATTCCCCCTCTATAAGGCGGACACTCCTCTAGAGCGGACAAAATATACACGATATTTCACTGTATATTTATTCATTAAAATATCATTTCTTTTAGTGATCTGTTTAGTATTAACTTAGTTTTTATCTGGCCGGCTTTTGGTTGCTTTGCGTCTGTTCGTTGCTAATAATTCTCAAGGGGTTATAGCTTCGGACTGAAGACAAGGCCTGGCAAATCTAGAGGCGATAGCAAAGTCTGCTATGATAACAGAATCGGGCGGATCTTGAAGTAGCTATGCAGACAGTCTGCTCAGACTTGGAGCTTATAGATTGTTGTTGTTGATCATTGTTTTATATTTATGTTGCCTTCTTTTTAAAATTTGCATATTTTTTACTTTATAGTTCCACTTTTGTGGCTCAAATCATTGTGAATCAGCCCATACCCCATTTCCCCTCTATAAGAGGAAGTCTCACACGACAATCGCTGTCCGCCCGAGAGAATCATTCAATATAAGGAATATAAATCCACTTTCAAGACTTAACCCTTAATAAGTTAAGCCACACCCATTCCCCCTCTATAAGGCGGAAACCTCTCTTGAGCGGAGTTTTTACTGTAAATGATACCCATTAAATTCCTTCAAAATGTTCCATACTTTCAAAATTTTTAAATTTTCAAAATTTCCATATGATTCATGAAACCTTTTCTTCCATTTCTGTTTGGGCGACTCCCCAGCTCTGTGGCCCAACTTGTCGGGCTTAAAAGACTGCAACAGCTATGAAGATGTAGATGTGGGTTTTTTTTTTATTATTTATTCACTTTTTTTTTCGAACACAGCTGCCGCTGGTTAACATAATTTTCGTGGGCATTTTTGCAACTCATTTTTGACTGCATAAATACAACGCCAGCTAAAAGAATAACAACAACAAGAAGAAGGAAGCGAAAAAAAAAACAACAGACGGCCAAAAAAAAAATACATATATATGAAATAAAATAAAAAGAGAGCGAAACAAAAGCAGAAAAGGCAAAGCTAAAAAAAAAAAATTGAAATCAACTTTTTCCAACGAATAAATTTCGAGTTTTCGATAGTCTCGGTCTGCCACAGACTGTGTCGTCGTTGTCGTTGTCGACGTTGTTGCTGTCCTCCAGACAGACGGAGACCTGGCCAGCAACAACAACAGCAACAACAACTAATACAACAACAACAACAAGTCGCAGTCTGAGTGGCTGCGCTCTACGTGGGCTCCAACAGCGTCAGACTGTCTGGTATGCCACGCTCTCACTCTGGCCGCAGAGATGCAGAGGTATATGTGTGTGTGTGTGTGTGTGTGTGTTAGTGTGTGCGTGTGTGTAACGGCACTAAGTTTCGTGATTGCCACATGTGGCTCCTTCTGACGCTGGCGGTTGCCCACTCTGTGTCTGTGTTCGAGTGTGTGTGTGTGTGCAGTTGTTGCTTTTTCAGTTGTCGCTGCGTTGTCTGACTGTGTCTGGCCTCCGTCTGTGCGCCCCGCCCCCCCTCCCGCTCTCTAAACCCCTCTCGATCTGTTCATTCATTCGTCTGTCTGTCTCTCTGCCTCGTCTGACTGTGTAGGCGTCAGCCCCTCGTCATCATCGTCGTCGTCATCATCATCGTCATCATCATCAACACGCGGCTGGCGCTCGCATTGGCCAATGCATAAAATTATACAGAGACATGACATGGTTTTGAATAATTAAGCGGAACGCCAAATGGCCTCCGCAGCCTAACCCCCCCCCCCCCCTTCCCTTTGCCTATCCACTGCGCTGCCCACTTAGGGCTTGCGACTTTTTAAGACCCAAACATGTGCATTGGATTGCAGAGCTTGCTGCCCCGCCCTCTCTCTCTCTCTCTTCAACCTCCCCTTCACTTATGACCAACAAAGTTGTCATTTTACAACTCAATTTCGAAAGGATTAGGACTTTTGCCGGCTGGGCGAAGGATTTAACTTTTGGGAGTTGAAATGCATGCTGGCAACATTTTTTGGGCATAGCTCAATGGCTTGCAAGGGCAGCCGAAGCCGTTAGGGCCTAAGGCCCAGTTAGGAGTCCAATATGGCCGTTATTAGAGATGGTTTTATATCTAATCGATATATATCGCATAAAATATATACTCTATACATTTCAAGCGAATACATTTCAAGAAATATCCAGCAAGTAGACTCAACATTCTTTAATGCATTTGACCTTTTTTAATACCTTTGACATACAAACTCTATAAATATATAATACATTAGAGAATATGGCACCATATTATAAGGATCGATATGAATACTTAATTATTAGATGTAGAGCGATGTATATATCGATATAGAAATAAGCTATGTATTTATCAATATGAATAGGCGAGTTGTATCGATGTTGGAAATTTACAAAAATAAAACATCGATACCTGAAGCTTCCTTATTCTTGAGTGGTTGAACAGAGTGAAATGAAGATAAAGAAAGAAACAGACAAATCCGCCCTTATTCCGCCAAAATTGGAAATTTACTAATTCTTGCACTTTGGCATATGCACACATTTGTTAGCCATGTTTGAGCCCTGAAAACATCACAAAGTTGGGACTATACACAGCAGAGTTAAGCTAGAATGCATTTCGGATAGTATAGGGATAAGTGCAAGAGCACGCACGATTTTCGATAGTAAAACACGAACACATCGTATAAGATCGTGCGTGCTTGGGTCGTGTGTGTCAGGCAAACACGACACGCGGCCAGCACTAACATTTAGAAAGGTTGAACAACAACAGCAATGACAGACATTATTGACAGCTGAGAATTGTTGGCTCATTTGAGACACGCTGGACACAGGTACAATTGTTGTAGTTGTTGTTGTTGCTGCTGCTGTTGTTGTTGTTGTTGTTGTTGCCACTGTTGCAGTTGCTTAGCTCTGCTCTGCTTCGAGCTGTCACAGTTGTCTGCTGTCTGCTGTTTCCTGTTGCTGCGGCTGCCACGACAGACAACGTCTGTAGTCTAGACATAAGAGCACGATAAGGGCGGGCAACGGGGTGCATAGCCTGGCGTGGAGGATGAGGGAGGAGGTGGGGAGGGGGTAGGGGGCTGTGACAGCTGCCCAAGCTCAGGTGAAACACCGGGCGCGCACATCAACCGTCTGTTTTGTCGTCTGTAAAGTTATGGCCTAAAGAGTTGTCGTTGTTGCCGCCGTTGCCCGCTTTGGCGGTTCGCTGCGCCCCGGCGGTGCGGTGCGGGGCGGGTCGGTGCGGTGCGGTGCGGCAGTTGACAGCCTTAGATCAGAAGTGCAGTTGGCAGTTGATTTATGGCGGCGTTGAGTGCCTTTATGCGCACCTCAAATATGACAGAAGGCGTTGCAAGAGCGGGCACACAAAAAAAAAAAAAAAATAAAAAATACATAAAACCTGCCACAGAGCCTGCCCCTGCCAGTGCGCCTGCCCCTGCTCCTGCCGCTGCCCCTGGGGCAAACATTGACGGAAGTTGTCGTCCTTTTGCGCCCTTTCCTTTTGCGGCCGCTGCTGCTGCTGCTTGTTCTGTCCATTCACGCAACGAGCAAATTGTGGCAATTACCTGGCCTGCCTGTGCCACTGCCACAGCCACTGCCACTGGCAGTGCCACTTGCCACTTGCCCTGTCCGCGTCTGTGTTGCATATTTCCTTGCTCCACATTGCTGTCGTTCTTGTCGCACCATTGCCGCTGTCAAAGTTGCCGGCGTGTTGCATGCTCAGCGATGCGTGTCGACAGCATATCAAACATATCCACATCCATCCGCCTGTCCCCCCCCCCTCTCTTCCTCTTCCCCTTCCCCCTCTATCTGTGTGTGTGTGCGACCAGCCAAGCGCCTAACTGGCCTGCGTCCATTATTGAGCTGTCCCTTCCCTAACCCCACTTAACGCTTTTGTTTTGCAATAATTATAATTGCGTTTGTATTCAAAACCCCATTTAATTACGTTTGCCGAAATTTTAATACCCTTTGACAAATTTATAATCCGTAGAATAATTTCCATAAATATGAATTTGGGATCTGACTCATCGATGACGTCATCGCTGACATGTCATGAGAAAGCCTTAAAGAAAATCGCTCGAAGACAACGCTGCTGACGATGTCATGCAGGGTGTCTTCCCAGTTGTCTAGCAAAACAGGTTATCGAGTATCATATGAGACTAAATTAGGTCTAAATTAAACCTTAAAGAAAATCGCTCGAAGACAACGCTGCTGACATGTCATGCAGAGTGTCCTCCCGATTAAACACAACGTCGCAGAGTGTCTTGCCAGTAGTCTAGCAAGACAGGTCATCGAGAGTGTCATGTAAGACTAAAATTGGTCTAAAGTAAACCTTAACCGCTCGAAGACAAATCTGCTGACATGTCATGCAAAGTGTCTTGTCTGCATGATTCCTTCCGCTGCCTCTTTTCGCATTTAAAAAAATTAATTACATGACTTTATGGCACTTGTAACATTGATATATTCCACATGACGTGCTACACATATTCAAACAAAATCACAATAAAATTAAACCCTGAAGACGCGAGTCAGCGTTTGAGTCCTGCCGGTTAGCGCCCCAATGAATTTGATAGCCAGCCGAATATGAAGGCAGAAACCTTTTGAGGAGCATTACAATTTCAAATAGTTCACAATCAAATGCAATAGGCTGCAACGCTCGGATTCTGTCGGGCACATTCGAGCACGTAACCTGAGGAAAAACAGAAATCGAGTCGAATGCAAGTGAGAGCGATAAAAACTGCAATCGTAATGCGAAGCAGATGAAACCGAATGATGCGAATGACGCGAATGACGTGCAACGCTTGCCTCGAGCCGAGCCAGCCGCCGATTGGGGGCTGGCGGAGCAGGAGAGCCGACCGACCGACCGACCGACGGACGGACGGACCGACCGGCCGGCGAGGCACAGGCACACAGAAATTGCAACCGATAATAATTATTTTTATGGAGTCTAGTCTGTGTCTAGACGATTTTTTTTTGTTTTTGGTCTTTTTTTTTTTTGCAGTTACTTCACTTGCCATTTGGCGAGCAGGTCGGATTCAGCCACCACTTTTGGTGTCTCGAGAGGGGAGGGTCTGCTGCTGCTGCCGCCGCTGCTGTGTGTCATTGTTTTCGCTTTGATTCCGATTTAACTGGTAAACTGGCATTTAACTGTTTCTCTTTGACAAACAAGACAGACGGGCGAGCGGCTGGGCGGCGTGCGGAACAGGCCCAGACAGACAACTGCACCAAATACAGCTGGGAGATAACTAGCGAGCCCGACTGACGAGACAGTCGGTCGGTCGGACGGGTGGACGGACGGACAATCGGGCAGACAGTCCAAACATGCGGAAAAGTCAAACCTCGCTCTCTCGTTCGTTCGGTCTGCAGCTTCTGCGTCCAGCTTCAGCTAATGCTGCCCCTTTGGTCCAGTTGGTCATCGAGAAAAATGGCACCTCAAGCCGCAGACGCAGCTGCCGTTTGTTGTTTGCCACCTGGCTCTATTTGCCATTCGGCGGCAGGTAACCGAAACGCAAGCGGGCCTGCTCGTACAGCATAAAGGTGATAATCGTATTGGGACTGACGCGCATCAGCGCCGGCACAAAACCCTTGTAGAACGCCAATGGACCCTGTTTCGCTGTGGCAATGGCAACCGCTGCCAGTCCGTTGAATTCGCCGGGCGGGGCATTCATATACGTGGTCTTCATCACATCGATCGGCTGCGTCATGACCGTGCCTATGATGCCGGCTACGGTTGAGGTTAGAAAATGCAGCGGCAGTCCCTCCTTCAGTTCAAATTTTCCCTGCAGCACTTGCTTGACCTGATCGTAAGCCGCGTTTGTGCCAATTGTCAGCAGCACGGCTCGGGTCAAAGCTGGCACCGTGCCACGGAATAGACTACGGACACCCTCCTCCTTAGAGATGCGATAGAGACCGTCGAAAACGTGCTTGTAGCTGGGGTAGAGCGGGCATTTAGTTTACAGAAAAGAGACAAATATGAGTGTTCTAGTCGGGTGTGTTCGACGGGCAGATACCCTAAATCTAGAGGCAAGCTGCATTTACAAACATTCTATCTTTCTGTCTATACTAAATCACAAGGCTCTATCTTTATAAATGAAGGTTTCTTTAGTTTAAAGGGGAACGGTGGGAGGTATCCAAGAAAGGAATTATTTTTAAACTGTGTATTCTATAAGAAACCTACATATCAATTTTGCTGTATCTAGCTCTTATAATCCTCGAGTTATGCCGCGATTCTTCCAAATTTTCTTCCGTCAATCTCTCACTATCTATGGGAAATGGATGCTTAATTGACTGGGACGTTTATTGCCCGATCCCTTAGTAATTTGTGGGGCATAAATATTACTTTTAAATATGTGTATGTACCATATTTCAATATCTTTACTCAAAAAACATATGGATAACTTTGGAGAAACTGGAGGGAAGTATAGAAAGCAAATACTTAGGCTCTACAAGCAGCTATATACGCAATTTGATGGGTCTAGCTCTTATAATCTCGGAAATATGCTCAAAAAACAGTCGATATTTTTCAATTTCAGGGAAGTCGGATAAACTGTTGGCATGGTCTGGTATATAAGAACATAAATAGTTTCCCGCGATCGTCCTGTTTATAGAGAGGGACAGACAAACTAGACAGACTGGACTAGATAACCTCAGCTGTTAAAGCAGATCAATCTCAAGTCTTATTATGGTTATATTCTATATCGTATGCTTATCTCGGCCGCAATTAGTACAGGGTATAACTAATTTGGAGCATAACAAATTATAGAGACAAACCAGATGGACTAAATAATAGACTCAGCAGTTGAAGCTGCTCAATCTCAAGTCTGAATATAGCCTGTTTAACTCGTCCTCAATGAGTACAGGGTATTACTACTTTGAAGCATAAAAAGGTGTAACTAATTTGGAGCATAAATAGTCTCCCGAGATCGTCCTGGTAATATATACAGGCACAAACTATGGAGACAAACTAGATACTCTGCTGTTAAAGCGGCTCAATCTCAAGTCTGATAACGATTATATCCTATTTAACTCGACCTCAATGTGTACAGGGTATAACTACTTTGGAGCACAAATAGATACAACTACTCCTGGTAATTTAGAGAGACAAACTATAGAGACAAACTAGATACTTTAGACTAGATAGCCTCAGCTGTTGAAGCTGCTCAATTTCAAGGTCTGACTATATCCTATTTAACTCGACCTTAATGTGTACAGGGTATAACTACTTTGGCTGCTCACTTGCGTCGCTTTTCTACCGGCAACTTGCTATCGTTCTGCAACCGCACTGTGACCACATCGCCCGGCACGCCCACAATGCCACCAAAGATGCCCGCAAATGTGGCCAGCTGCACCTTGGCGCTCATATTGTTTGCATCCACAAATTGCTTGCCATATTCGTAGAGCGCAAAGCGTGCTGTTGTGTAGGTGAGCTGCCGGAACCAGGCGGCCGAAATGCCACTGTAAAATCCCACAATGCCTAAATCAGGCGTTATTTGGCGTTATGTTTTCGCAAAAAATATGATGTTGCTTTCTTTGCCACTCACCTGAATTTTTGTATATATTGGCAATCAGCTGCGAGACGGGCACCTTTGTTGTCTGCGTTTGCAGTTGGACTTTTATTAAATCAAGTGGATGCGTTGTTGTCACCGCAATTGCGGAACAAACACCGCCCGACCACCAACGCGGCAGACGCCGCGAGTTATTATCACCCATTTATGAGAAAAAATATATATATATATATATAATATATATATATTGAAATTAATTGGGCAGCAACAACAAACCGTCGAACCCAAACGCAAAAATCATTTCAATGCTAAATTTTGATTTTAAAAATATCGAAAATTTAAAGTACGTTGCTTGACAACACACAAATTTATGATACTAGATACAACTACCTGATACACAACTAAACACAAATATTTTTTCTTTAAATTTCAAAAAAATATATATATTTTCACCCATTTTTCGCGTGTGTGTGTGGATCTGACAATATCGCTGCAACTTTTACTACCCATTTTCCACTCAAAGGCGTGGATTTTCCCCAAATCGCCAAAATATGTGTAAAATTTATTTTCATCCAGTTTCGTAAAACTGTTCCACACTTGTGAATGGAAATATTTTAAAAAATTTTCCCTATACAAAGTTCATTAATTGGTTTTCACTCGGCGGAGTGGATTTAGCCAAAATCGCTTAAAAGTATCTCATTATCATTTTCTTAGTTTTTCCCTTCAAACAAACTTTAATACCCATATTTCACCTAGCGTGGATTTGACAAAATCGCTTCAAATGTTTTTTTACATTTGATTAAAGAGCTTTTCATCCATTTCCATACTTGTGAGTAAAATATAATTCTCCCTCATACAAACTTCATTAACTTTTTATGCTTAAGCAGGCATCTAATAACTTTTAACCTATTTTCACTTAAGAGTTTTTCGCCCATTTTCCACACTTGTAGGTGGAATTTATTTAAAACTTCTAAAATCGACTTTTCAACAAATGTTTTCTAAGATCTGGCATATTATAATAAAGTAAAATATTCTAAGACTTATTTTGGCTATAGTTGAAATGGAATCAAGTGCCCTGCATTTTCATTGAGTGTATTGCGACTTGCCGCAGTTGCCGGTTGCCAGTTGAGTTGTTGGCGGCATTTGCCATGACAATAAACGACACCTTTTGCACTCTGGTCTCTGGTATTCCGCATCGGTGCTCAGCTGCCTCGGCGGCAACAACTGCTCCGATATTATGTTATTATGGCAATTATAGTTACGACACGATTCGCTGTCTTTCATGACAGAGGCGGCATCTATGGTATTTTTGAGAATGTGCACAGATTTGCTCGCTGCGATAAGTATGGAGGCGAACTGATGCCGCAGTCGCAGTTGCAATTACAAACATTTTAATGCAATTAACACACACACACCTGTGCAAGGTAAGGGAGACGGTTCGCTGCTCATTTGCCTGGCCGAATGCAATTCGAAACGCGGCGGCATCGCCAAAAGCCAAGCTCAAACTTCACAAAAAACAACAACAACAGCAACGAAAAATCTTCAAAGCGTTTGCGACATCTGTGCGTGTGTCAGTGTCGATTTCAACCCACAATGCACCACCACCACCACCACCACCAACAGCACCAGCACCACCGGCACCACCAGCCAAGAGACTAAGGCAAGGTTTGCGCCTCTGTGAGGTTTGCCGCCCCGGACTGCTATCAGTGTACCAGATACGTCCTCCTCGATGTCGTCGTCTGCGTTCTTGTCTTCTTTGTAGTTGCCGCCTGCACTTCTTGCCAGCGCGTGTGTCTGTGTGTCTGTGTCTGTGTGTGTGTGTGTGTGTGTGTGTCGGGGCCAAGTCTAACGAGCCAGTTGGCCAGTTGATAATAAGGGCCAGTTGAACATGCCACCGGCCGCAATATGGTTACAACATGTCATCCACGTCCTTTTAGCCAATGACCGGCGAATGCAATCAGTTTGCGCTTCATTTCACCCAAAGGGCTCTTCACTTGGCGTATTGTCTTAATTATTGCAAGCGTGTGTGCACAGAAGGGTCAATGGGTTAAAGGGCGTTGCAGAAGCGAAGAAGAGAATTTGCTCAATTGATACGTTAGAGAATTGATTAGCTAAACTCCTTTTAAGTGTTGAAGGGACTGAGACTGAAAACATATTTATTATTTCAATAACGATATTTTCCATATAAGGGAGCCCGAATTCAAGAGTTCTATAAAATATGTAAGCCTTATTTTTATTGCGATTTATCTATATATCATATATATACAAGAATATTCAAGCTTCTAAAGTTTTACTCAACATTGCGATAGCTTTTGGATTGCTTCAAGCATGAAAATACTTTTTATAATATTTTCAGCCTCATGTCAGCTTTATTTTTCCTATTTCTGTAATATTTCTGCAATTATATTGAGATCAATTATGATTTTTACTGAATTCAAGAATGTTACCGTTTGCTGCGGGATTTGAACCAGCAACCTGTCGCTTGTTAACCCTTTGCACAGACACTAGAGTCGCACAGTCTCATGACGTCACGTTTGCAAAGCAATGTTGAATGCTTTTTAAACAAACTTTGAAATCCTTTTTGCCCTAATTTGTTAATTTTCCATCTTAGTACTTATTTTGGCATCAAAAAGAAGCTTATGTAAATACTTTAAGTATCATTTATGCTTAATTCAAGAATGTTCTAGTTGAGTTCTAGTCAGAATACTAATAATAAAAATAATAATAACATTATAATAGCAGCACCAATAACAATATTAACCTTTCCCAAAGTAATAAAGACCAGAATAAAGCCAGAAACCCGAAGAGAGCTCTCAATCTCTTTAATCTTTATTTTACCTGTACAACTGACACCTGGCCGTACAGAGTATCTCAATTAATGAAAGTATAGGTTGGCAGAAGCTTTAATGAAATTATACGCTTTTTGGCTCTGTGCACTCAAAGCAAGATTAAGGAGCAGAACTTTGGGTAAACATAAATAGATGCCCCATGGAGAAGTGGCTAACTAACCGACGCTCTGATTGCCGCAGCTGGCCATATCCATTATAATCCGACAGGCTAAACAGTAAAAGCCACAAAGCTCGCTTGCTGCTTACGCAATACACGTGCCAGACAGGAAGAGAGGAGGAGAGAGAGTGGGAGAGAGAGAGAGAGAGAGGCAGATGGCAGCCAGGTAGCTATGCTCATCAGCTGGCGTCCAGGGTAAACTATTTACCCAAGCGATTAGCTGCCGTTTCACTTGGCAGACGACTAAATGACTCGACAACCTTGGCAGCATGCTCCAGGGAAATGCCTAAGTAGAGTGAGAGAGACAGAGAGAGAGAGAGAGAGAGAGAGAGAGAGAGAGAGAGTAGGGGAGGGCGGGGCAGTTGGCTTTGGGGACACAACCAATTTTCATATTCTAGGTCATTAGAGAAAAACAAAATAGACGAAAAACAAAATATGCTTTAATTATTAATGATGTGCTAAACAAACACAGGCGGCGCTTGTCCTAAAGCATCTTGCTCTCGGCTTTTCATTAAATTTTCAAAACAGTTTTCCTGCCATTTTCCGAGCTAGAATTCGGTTTATTCTAAATCTGTAAAAGATGAATCCACTAATTTTGTATGCACAGCTTTGAGAAGAAGTTTTAAGTCAATTAAAAGAAATTAATTTCACTTCCGCCCAGTGGGGTGGATTTTACGAAAGGTGTTATGGCTTTCACGCTTTTTCCTAACTCGGTTCGGGTTTATCAAAAATCGGTAAAAATACATCAATTTTTCATGCACAGCTTTGTTACATTGAAAGTCAATCAGAATAAATAAATTTCATTTCCATCCATTGGGGTGGATTTTACGAAAGTTGTGAATAATGGCTTTCATGCATTTACTCAAAAAAACTTATACAACACAGTAATTTAAACTTTAAGGCGCATTGTACACAAAACAAAAACACTTCACACATGCGGTTTCCGCCAATTTTCCACTGTTTCTAGTGGAATTTTTTTACAGTGTATGGAATGTCAAAATAAAAGCAGTCAGTGAGAACGTACAAAAACGAGTAACTGCACCTGGAATTCGATTTTATTTAATTGGTTATCCTTAGGTAAAGATTAACGGTGCACGCCTCCACATTGTAGACATAGAAGATGACAAAGATGGCATAATCTCCCATGGGTACGGGCAAATATCGTGTAAATTCCAACTCATGATCGCCAGTATATAGCTTGTCTACTATAATGTCATGCTAATTGAGAAGGATAAATGAATAAGACCTATATATGGATAGCCATAATTCAAGAGCTACTCACATTGTAGGGACACGTGTGATTCATGTTGGAGCGATCTTTCAAGGTGTTATAAAATAGTATTAAAATGGGATGTCTCGGCTTTTTTAGAAACTTGCACGCATCGAAGGTGACATCAAAGAAAAAAGGCTTATAGCCAGAGTTATAGCGCATGGACCGAATGTTGATCTATTGACAAGCTTTGAATGTTTAGCAGACAAGTACTTATACTTGTAACTGGGCGTGGCACTCACCGACACATTGTTCAAGGGCTTCGTATAGATGTTCGCATATACGCTAATATACTTGTGGGTACGATTCACAGCCTTGATGTGACAATGCTGAAAATTGCCAATCTTTCTATCCGTAAAGTTGCACTTTAGATTCGTGAATGTCACATGTGCCACAATACACTGCAAACGATAAAATGCTGAGCCCGAGTGCAGGGAAAATAGATTTTCCTTTGCTTACCGTCAGAAAACCCATGCAGCAGCAAACAAATAACTTTCTCAGCATGTTGATGAAACAAATATGAAACAAAGCATTAAACATTGCTTTTCTAAAAGCTTTTTTGATTTCATTCACGGGTGCAATTAATACAACTTTCAGAGAACCAATCGCAATTATACGGTATTTAAACGCAATAATATTATTATTATCACAAATAATATTATAATTATCAAAATGGATGCACACTTTAGGGGCTTTTAGTCAATTTACGTTTTAACATTTCATTAAATATTTACTTAGCATGCAAAACCGCAAATTCTGTTTTGTGGCATATTCGTAAACGATTTGCTGGAAGAGAAGTAGAGTTAGAGAGAGAGAGAGAGGGGGATAGAGAGAGGGAGAGAGAAAGAGACCGAAAAAGAGAGAGAGCGGTACAATTTCAAATTGCTTTGTTCTTACATTTGTAAACATTTTGTTGTTCTCTTTTGTTTTCTGTTTCGTATTCTTAAACGTTTTGCTGGCAACATTAAATAAAGCGCATTCACTTTCTTCTTTCCTTTCTGTCTCACCTTCTTAAACGTTTTGCTGGCAACATTAACTTAAAAAGAAGCCGCTTGCTTTTTCCAGTTCCTGTTTTTTATCATATTCTTATGGAAGAGATCGAATGAACACCTGAATACTTTCTTTGTTGTATTCTTAAACGTTGTACCCTAAGGTTTACTTGGGATATACATTTCATAAGAGAGAGAAAATATATAGAATAATATATTCCTATATCTATTTCCGAATAGAACACATATTTTCAATTAAATACTTTAAGTTTTGACTGGTTCTCAACTCAAGCGTATGCAATGAATATACACAAAGTTTTTAATATAGAGAAGAGGACGTTGGGGGAAGTGTACAAAGGTAAAGCTGACCAGGCAATAGGGGGAACGCGAAACGAGTCCAGACAAAAAGAATTTTATTGGCCTTCACTTAACGCTCATAAATTTGTCTGCCGCGAAAGCTGGAACAACAAGAAGAACAAGAGGAAGCAAAGGCAAGATGAAGACAAAATAAGGTTGATATGCGAGGCTTCCGCTGCCGCGAACTGGTTCCAAAATGGACTCCAGAGACAACGCCAGACGTGCGTGTGCGTCCGTGTGTGTGTGTGTGTGGGTGTGCGTAAAAAAGTGCTATTAAATTGGCATGTTACACGGGTTAGCGAGCCACCTGCACCACACCCAGGTGCAGTCCACCCTTTTCTTGTTTTGGCCACAATTCACATTCAGCGCTGACCTCGGGTTAAACTTGGCTGAAAAAAGTCGCGACGGCTGCCACTTCACGCATAAATCTGATCGAAAAGTCGTCGCTGCAGCATTTTGAGGCCAACTTGGCAACTTTGTCTGGGCCAATTTCAGTTTGAGCTGCAGTCAGCGGCTGCAGCAGCTGGTCTAAAAATAGCCATGGCCTCATGTTGGTCAAGTTTGCTGCCCCGAATGCCTGCCAGCCCGCCTCCTCACCCCCCCTTTAACATTGTGCCCCTGCCTTTGAAACGTTAGTCTGGCTTTCAGCTCTGATCGCGTTTCGTGCGTCATTGCATGCGCACACACACACACACACACACACAGAGACACACACACACAACTCGATTCGTCCCGAGTCGCGTCTCGCAAGGCGTTGCACCTTTGGGCGAAGGTGCATTGATCGCTGCGTCTGCTGCAGCGCCAGATCCGAGACCGCAGCTCGGTCATTGCCTCAGCGCAAACTCAAAATTATTGTTGTATTTAAGGTATTTATGTGCATATCTCTGAGCCAGTCACAAAAAAAAAATACCAATAAAAATCGCAGAGAAAAGTGTCAAGAAATATCTCGGAATTGCCGAAGAAAATATACACTTGCAGATATAGATATAGATATAGATATATATCTATATCTATATCTATATCTATATCTATATCTATATCTATATCTATATCTATATCTATATCTATATCTATATCTATATCTATATCTATATCTATATCTATATCTATATCTATATCTATATCTATATCTATATCTATATCTATATCTATATCTATATCTATATCTATATCTATATCTATATCTATATCTATATCTATATCTATATCTATATCTATATCTATATCTATATCTATATCTATATCTATATCTATATCTATATCTATATCTATATCTATATCTATATCTATATCTATATCTATATCTATATCTATATCTATATCTATATCTATATCTATATCTATATCTATATCTATATCTATATCTATATCTATATCTATATCTATATCTATATCTATATCTATATCTATATCTATATCTATATCTATATCTATATCTATATCTATATCTATATCTATATCTATATCTATATCTATATCTATATCTATATCTATATCTATATCTATATCTATATCTATATCTATATCTATATCTATATCTATATCTATATCTATATCTATATCTATATCTATATCTATATCTATATCTACATCTACATCTATATCTGGGCTGATCCAATTATATATCCCCTTTATGAAGTGTCTGCTCAATGCGTTACAGATTTCATTACAAAATGTGAATACCCCACCAGGCAAAGGGTACAACAACAGTCAACAAATTGAAACTGAAAAATGCGTTCAATGAACGCGCATCGAAAACGCAGCGCGCGTGCGTTTTGGGGCAACGATCGATGATCGATAAGAGAAGGCGACGCGCCACATGAACAGACGACGCCATTTGGTTTTGACTGAACAAATTATGTGCCAAGTGCAGTTTGCAGTTTGCAGTTGACTTTGGACTGAGCGCCGAGCCATTCAAATGGTCCAACACACGCGTCACACCCAGTGTTGACAACTGTCGCTCTAAAAAAAGTTGCAAAATTGAACAAGAGTACCTATATAGTATAATACCTGAATTGAGTTAGCAGGTCAACTCGTACGATTAAGACCACTTCGACTAAAAAATATGTAGTCAGATTTAAATGCGAGATTAATCTAGAGGGAAAACCATGAAGGAAAAGCCAAGCCTCATAAAAATCGGTTGAGTTTTGACCGAGTTATGCGAATGGGAAATTTCGACCCATGCCTATATAAAATGGCTAAATAACATGTAGTCAGATTTAAATACCAGATTAATAGCCAACATTTCATAGAACTGCATGTTTCTGGTTAATTTAGCCTTATTTTGTTCGAATAGATTTAAAATTTAGCTATACAAGAGCCGGAATAGCAGAAAGCTACACATTTGAACAGTCGCCTGCTGACAACATCTGGAAATAGCTCAATTTAGCTAGATAGTAGACAGAGTTACAGGCAGTTGCAAATTTCAACAGTTTTCTACTGACGACTTTTGTATATAGCCAAATATAGCTTTTAAAACAGCTAGTTTTAAAGGTAGCTTCGAGTTTCAACAGTTCCCTGATAGTTAATCATTTAAATTTATCTATAAAATAGCCAGCGTTACAGACACCTGTAAACTTCAAGTTGAATATTGCCTAATTTAGCTATAAACTAGCCAGAACTGACAACACTGATCACACTACGCTCCCCGCCCATTTATGGAACCCCACCCACTGCCTCATCCAGCTGCTCGCTTGATGAATGGGACACGTGCGCATTAGCTGGCCGGCGCTGGCCAGGCCCGAGCAGAGCAAGCCATGCCCGACGAGCAAACAAATACACACACAGTCACACACACACACACACACAGTCGCACAACAGCAATCAGAAATCCATTGGGGCCGGCGCAGTTCATCGGCCAGCGAATCGATTGAGTAACTGACTGACTGACTGCATAACTGAGCGTGCAACTGACTCAACTGGCGCAATAAAATATAAAACACACACTCGCACACACACACACACACTCGTTGATTAGCCAGAGCTAATTGCAGCCGAGAGTGTCATGTGTGTGTGTGTGCATGCGCCATTCACTGATTGCTTAAGGCTCAAGCATGTCGCGACAGTTGATTTAACTCACTTTCAATAGAGCCAGACGACCTATCGTAAAGACCGCGCGCCGAGCCAATCCAACTGCCGGCCATTGATAATGCATAATAAACCAATAAAATACAAATACTAATTGCAATTATTATAGACCTGACCCTGACTGTCTGCTAGCCAGCCTGTCTGTCTGTCCGTCTGTCTATCAGTCCAACTGTCTGATTGTTTATCTAACAGTTGCGCCTGTCTGCGGTTCATTTATTTGGCCAACATTAATATAATACAAATAATATGGTTTATGAGTCCTTTATAAATAAAACATACACAAATTCACAGACCAACTCAATTATCTCATGACGTCACGATTGCAAAATAAACTTATAATGCTGCGTTTTGATACCCTGAACTCTTACATTGTATATAACAGACAGAAGGAAGCAACTCCGATCCGTTAAAGTATATATATTCTTGATCAGCATCAATAGCTGAGTCGATATTGATGTGTCTTTAATTGCTAGCTGTGGAATTGATGTTCCAAGGGGTCGCTGATTGACGCTCATATTTATTCCTATAATAGGAATCAAGTTGAGCCCATTGACTTTAATGCCCTTCCGTCCGTCTGTCTGTATGAACGCGTCGATCTCAGAGCCTAAAAGAGCTAGAGTCTTAAAAAAATGAGCGTAGGTCCTCCCAGCACCCGCGCAGTGAGAGTTTGTTTTCGATAATCGATAACTTTTCCCGGTGTGAAGTAATCGATAACAATCTATATCGACATTCTGTTTTTAGAGCTAATCTCTTAGATTTTACGAACTAGAGTCACCAAATTTGTAGAATAGTATACAGAGATCAAGTATCTTTCACTTTATAGCAAACAGCCGCGAGCTGCATTTGATAGAAGACGGTTCAGGGTATACCCCAGTCGGGCATTCCCGACTAGAGCACTCCTACTTGATCTTAATATTCTTTCTCTGACAATCATTTTTCCTCACTTGCGGTTCCTAATTTCCAAAACCACATCTAGATGCTCAATTACGAACCAAAAAACTATTTTAGACATTTGAGCAGCCCAAGAGCTTAGCTTACATCATTCAGTCAGTCAATCAGCACAAACTGATGTAAATACACAAATGATCATAGAATTTTACTAGCCCTTGGCTAAGTCATATCCCAAACTGTTCTTCCTTCTTGGGCTGAAATACTGCGTCTCTTTGAAAGCCTTATCAAACCTTGGTAAAAGTTCAATTTGGGCAAAAGTTTAAGCAAACAAAAAAAACGTGTGCAAACATGCAAGACACAACGCTTAAATCAAAATATTATCCAATTATATTTGAAGCATTTAAAGTACACTTAAAACTCGACGAAACTCAGACGCGAGGCCCTCATCTGCAAATGTTTATGTTGGCCATGCCTTAAAAATGAAATCGCACAATCTTCAATCAGCTTAACTGCGCATAAATATCTAAGATGTCGTCACATACATTTACTGTCATATTTGGTGTATTAAATAAATAAAAGTTCCCACACACACACACATAGGCACACACCCACGCATACACTCGACACGTATTTTCGAGGTGCGCACAAATGTTGTCTCACTTCCTTTCGGTTGCCTACTTCCGATGCCAAACGCGACGTCATCGCAGGCTGCCAACGCGGCGTATGCCTTATATTGCCGGCATTGCGTATACGCCGCATGGCACACAGAACCTACTGTAAATATGCGTGGGCAGCACATTCTTATTCCTCTCCTTTTTTTCCTTTATTTTTTTTTTTGTTTTGTTTGATATGCCTGCGTGTCCTTGAGCTCGCATTACGTCGCTTATTTTATGTGCATGTTTGCCTGCGCGCATATAATGTAGCCCACAGGACACGCCCCGCTACCCGATACCCTTGCACAGAGCTTGGCTGCCCCAGAAGCCTCTTCCGTTTTGCGTGCCTGCGTCGCAATGTGCTGCTCCAGCTTTATCTGCTGCTGTTCCTCCATTTTTTTTACATTTTTTTTGCTATACCCTGTATCCATTGAAGTGGCTTAAAAGGGTTTCAGGCTGACCCTAAAGAAGCTCTCTATCTGGACTCTATTCATGAGAGCTACTAAAAACGATTTTGCTTTAAATCAAAAGTGCTTCAAGTGCTTCGCTTTAGGGAAATTCTCAAATTTTTATATAGTTTAATCAAGGCTGGGCTGCAAAACGTTTTAAAATTGAACCAAATCCGAAACGAACTATTTTTTTGGGATTATTTGTTAATATTATTGGAGAATTTGTTACTTTTTTGGCTCTCAATGTTCTATATACGACATATGAACAAGTTCTTTGTGAACACAAAAATGTATGTTGAAAACATTTAATCTCTGTTTAAGTTAATAGAAATATGTAAAGCATATTAAATACCAAGGCTCTCACTTAAACCCACATTCTTGGATGTGAAAAAGCAAATCCACTGAGGTTCGGTTCACAAGATTTGGTTCGTAAGAATCACGAGGTTGGGTTTTTGTGGTTCGGTTCATAAGGCTTGGTTCACGAGGCTTTGTTCACGTGGTTCGGTTCACGAGGTTCAGTTCAGGAGTTTCTCGTGGTTTGGTTTGTAAGATTCGCGAGGTTCGATTCTTGGGGATAACGAGGTTTGGTTTGTAAGATTCATGAGGTTTGGTTTATAAGGGTTGGTTTATGAGATTCGGTTCATAAGGCTCGGACCTTGAGTTTCACGAGATGTGGCTCGTAAACCTAGTTGTCCACATACATGTGTGAACCTTAGGATGTTTTTAAGTCTTAGTTCTTACATGCCTTGCGATAAATGAAGAATTGTGTGTGTTTGAAATTGTGTTTTTTGCTGTAATCTGACTTCCCTTTCGAAGTTCTCACTTGCGTCATTCTTTTAACACATGATTTTGCCTATTTATTTTTAAACACAGGGTATCTTGTAGTCATGCCCATTTGTAATCCTTGCTCACTGAATGCTAATCCCTCTCAAGCTAACAGCCAGACGGCTCCTGCAACGCACATCCTGCGTTGTCGCTTATGCGTAGTTAGTTGTCTGCTGTTTTGTGGCCTGAGCTTTTATTTGTGGGCCCCTCCACTTAAACCACCCCCCCCCCCCTCCAACCCCTTACCCCTTGCGTCTGCGCCGCCCAATGTCGCAACGTCGTGTCGGCCTAAATGCCGCTTTGCCAGCCACACAGACACAGACACGTAACGTAATTTCGTGGCAGTACCGTGGCAAATGAGGCAGACAACACTGCGCTACCGGGTTGGGCATTGTGGCTGGCAGCGGCGCCCAGCACACTGCACTGTGTGCTGTGTAGGGTATGCGGGAGAAGTCGTGCATGCTCCGCCGGGCAAATATGTTTGCTGCTCGGCTTGCCGTTGGCATATTTAGTCTGCGGATCTTGAAGGTTAAATATATGTAAACACACCTTGAAGGCCAGCCTGTGCGGCACCCCACAGCCCAGACCAGCCACCCAGCCCTCCCACCCTCCCCCCTACCGTGTGTCTCGGCTGCTGGCAGCTTGTCTGGCAGTTTTTGACTCGTTTGCCAAATGGCATACAAGATATTTATGCATATTAAAACAATTTACTTATTATGCCTGAATAATTGAGTGAGCGGCGGGAATAAATGCCAAGTCTCAAATCTCGCCCTCTCACTCGCCCTCTCCCTCCCTCTCGCTCCCTCTGTTGTCTCCGAGTTTTGAGAATTCACAGCAGCGGGTCTTTGCATATTGCATTTGTAAGGCAAACGCTGCGGCTACGTAATATTTATACGTACCCGGGCACAATTGACAAAAGTCGAGTGTGGAGACAACCTAGCATGTCGGCCATGTCGGGCGACAACGCAGCGCAAACTTCAACAAAGCGTTAATTAATACTCGCAAATGTTTGCGCTCCGTCTGGCAATGAAAAAGTTAAGCGAGACACCAACAACTCCAGCAACAACTACAACAACGATTGAAGCAACCAACCAGCCAACCAACCAACAGTGGAAATAAAAAAAAAGCTCTCGTCATAAGTCAAATAAAAAGCGCAGTGCAATGTCGAACAAAAAAATTCCAGTGAATAGGCTCTCTCGTTTTCCCATGGCAAATAATTGTGGGCCAGATAAGCAACCAGCCAGACAGTCAGCCAACGAGCATATTCGCCAAACACTCAGATACTTTTTGAGGCACAAAAGCAGCAAAAGATACTCCAAAAAAAAGGTAGTAGAAAAAATACGATAGTTACAAGACTTGTTTAAGTCATAAACCTAAAGCTCTTAAAGAGTCTGTTGTACTTATTAAAATTCACGCTGGTAATTAAAGCCGTCCGCCAGGGTGCTATAAATATCTTTACAAAACATATTCTTAGTACAAGCAGCCTTCCACACGGCAAGGAAGTCCGAAAATTTGGGAAAAGTATATTTGCTTAGTTTAAACTTTTCTTAGTGCAGGCTAAGTGCCGAAAAGAAACTCATATAAATGCCTAGAAAGTTAGAGAAGTTGAGAAAAGAATATTTACTTGTTGGAAACACTTTAAGCTTACGCGAATAAGCTGGACATTTATAAGACACCTAGTTACAAAAGCAAATCATTCGATTGAATTATAAGCCCAAAGTCACAATGTATATTTAGGCTGATGACTAACGAAGTCTCGCAGAAAGCGATATCTAACTTTTCTTAGTAGTGCCAAAAGCCCCGAAAGTCTGGAAATCTAAAAACTAAATAATATTTACTTATGGCAAACACTTTTAGCTTAAGCAAAGAAGCTGAAATTTATACGCTAGTGACATAGGCAAATCTTTCGATTGAATTAGAAGTCCAAAAGTCACAAAAAATACAAATAATTGTTAAAAAATTATATTTCATACTCTAACTTTATAGAAGTATTCGCTTCTGATAAAATCTGCCTTTTAAACGACTAGAAAAAATGGATAAAATAATATTAAGTTACTTTAACTTTTTCTTGTAACTCTCAGTAAATATAACTATGGAGTTAGGCAGATTATCAGACAAACTAACCAGGAATAAGGCAGATTTTGTCAGTCAAACTATTCATAGAGTTAGACAGATTGGATTAGACATAAACTATTAATGGATTTTAGGTAAAATAACAGACAATAGTTAATAGTTTTTATATTTTTCTTCGTAAAAGCTACAAAAACTAATCTCACATCAACTTGGAATAAAAAGTAGCCTAACTTTTTAAAGATACACCAAGCTAAAGCTGAAGGTTAATAAATTACAACAGTTGGAATAAGGTAAAGCGATTCTTTTAGCAACTTCTTTGGCTTGGCTAAGTGCATATTGAAAAACACAAAAAGCCCAAAAAGTGTTAGACATTGACGGCGAGTGCTTTGGAACTCTTGGGCATTCAGATGAGACTGGACTGGAAAGGCATACAAAATCGAAAGCGTACAATTCGCAGCTAATTTTATTGGCGGCATCAATCAGTCTGGAGCTTGGAGCTTCGTTGTCGTCTGTTGTCGCTGATTGCAGCCCGAAACCGACCCCAAAGTGCATGGCGAGCAGACGCAGTCATTTTTAATGTCCATGGCCATCAGCAGCAGCAAGTGGAGCGTTGGGGAGGGGACCGGAGCGGGAATCCCGCCATCAGATGATGCACAGACGTCGGCGTCGGCGGCGGCGGCAACGGCGGCGGCAATCATCAATTTCTCAGTGTCGCATTAGTTTTCATTAATTTGAGCGGCGGCGACGACGACCAAATGAAGCGGCACAGATGGACCCCAAGCCAGACAATTGCAGCTACAACAACAGCAAGAGCAACAACAACAACTACAACAAGAAGAAGAAGAAGAAGAAGCAGAAGTTGATGCGCTGCAGCATTATTGATGCATTCGCCAGGCATCGGCGACAGCCAGACACAGCTCTGACGCGGGCCTCCGGACCTGAGCCGGAGCGTGTGCACATAAATGTTGCCAATTCGGCTATTTTCTGGCTGAATTTGGCCATTTTCGGAGGATGTCAGCAAAAAACTGTTGTAATTTTGCAGCTGGATGAAACTTGGAATATTTTCGAGATAAATTTGGCTGTTTTCTGAGGGCGTCAGCAGAAAACTGTTAAAATTAGCAGCTGCCTGAAAATTGTGAATTTTTCTAGCTAAAATTGGCTTTTTTCTGAGGTCGTCAACAGAAAACGGTTTAAGCTGCCAGGTGCGTGTAACTCTGGCTATTTTCTAGCTAAATGGCGAATGGCGAATAAACTGATGAAATTTGCAGCCGCCTGCACTTTGGAATATTTTACAGCTAAATTAGGCTATTTTGAGACTTTGTTAGCTCGATATGTCTGAAACTTGTAGCTGCCTGCAAATCTGGCTATTTTCTAGTTATATTTGGCTATGTTTAAAAGTCGCCAGCTGTTGATTATTGAAATTTGCAGACGCTCGCTTTTAAATTAATTTAGCTACATTTTTTAGCCCATTCTCAAAATATTTTGGTTATCCAATACAATGGAATCTATTGCAGAACGTATTTAATAGATCATATTCAGTGTTTTTTTTTTTTTATTACGTGACAACCCTGTTTGTTGTCTATCGATAACGAAATATTAGATGTTTTGCTGCAATGTAACATGTTAAATATTTCTTAAAAGAATTTAACTAGAACTTGTGAGTTTTTTGAAAATTTAATCCAGACTTTAAGAGCTGCCTTGGAAAAAGACTAACAGTAGAGTAAAAGTACAAAATGATGGGACTTGGAAAACCTTTCCAGCTGTTTCAGCTTCTTGGCCTTTTTGTGCACTTAGTTCTACGAATCAACCTGCTAATTTAATTTAGCTATTTTTAGCTACTTTTGAGCATTACAGTTAGCTAAATTCTTATAAAAGCGACAGCTGGCAACACTGGCGAACATAGAAGCAAACTGAAAGCTCATTCAGAGACGTTTGCGAGTGTCTTGAGTCTGCGGGCAGACAGAAAGATGAAGAGACGGAAAGACGAAGAGACAGACAGAGAGACAGAGAGACAGACAGAGAGACAGACGGAGAGACAAGACGAAACTCATAAATAAACCGCGCGCTGGGCACCTTTTACACAAGTTGACTCTGTTCCAGTCAACCTTTCACATTTCCGCACCAGCTGTCTAGCCCACAACCCCCCCCCCCCCCCCATCCCCTCCTCGCACCGTCCACCCTCCTTTGACAGCGCCTATGCTTGGCGCGCTTTCAAGGACAACAAAAAGTGTTTGTAATTCATTTTAACTTGGACTAAAGCCCGCCAGCCCGCCAGTCTTCTATAATAATAATGTGGGCAACCCTTTCTGCGAGCCCCGCGTCTGCCAGACAACTCTCTTTAGGGCCTACGGCGGCTTGGGCGCGGGGGTGGGTGGCTGGTTTCCTGGGGTGGGGGCACTTATGCAAAAGCCCCACCGAAAATGTTATTCAATTCAAGCGCCTCGCTGGTTTTTGGGCTGCTGCTACTGCTGCTGCTTCTTCTTCTGTGGCCTTCTTCAAAATGTTAGTCCACAACAAGAAAAGGACAAAAAAAAAAACAAGCGAAAAATAACTACTAGTCGGGTATAACTGACTGTGCAATGCTCTGTTTACAGCAGCTTAGCTGTTGACTTCTAGAGGGAAGATTTTCAAAAGAAATAAATATTCGTATTAGTCTAGCCCCTAGTGGGCGTGGTCAAATACTATTCACACTACACCCAAATATATAAATGCAAATATTATAAAAGTGACGTAATCAAACAAATTAATATGCTTCCATTCACATCGCGTACAGAGCATCAAAAAGCAGTCGGCGAATATTTCGTAAAATTCATTTTACGACGAGGACGAAAATCATTGCCGGCTTCGCCGCTGCCGCTGTTGACGTCGACGTCGCCGTCGCCGCCAGTCAACTGTCAGTCGGGCGAGCTATCGGCTGGCGGAGGGTGGGGCACAGGGTGGAGTGCCGACTGCGATTGCGACTGGACTTGTTCGTTTTTCAAGGTTAAGCAGCACAAGCACACAAACACACTTACACACAGCCACACACACACACACATACAGACACGCATGCGGCAAGTGCCAGACATTGAGCCAGACGGAGTGCGTCGGGCGCAGGGCGGGCAGACGAAGACATTTGGTGCGACGGGCTGACGAGTGGGAGTGCATTTCAGCTTACGCTTCACTTAATTTTCGTGCTATAAATGTGTAAGTGCGTGTGTGTGTTAGTGTATTTCTCTGTCTGTGTGTGCATTTGCTCGAGGGTGCAATATTTGGACTGGATGAGGATGAATGACGCGCTAAAGTTTCGCAACGCCTTTTGGCTTTGTTTGTCGTCTCGTGTCGTGTATTTAGAGTGCCCGCCGGCGGCAAAGGCCCAATCGGTGTGTTCTCGTGTGTGTGTGTGTGTGTAAGTGTTTGCTCATGTCGCCGCTAGAGTGCGCCAGAGTGCGGGGTCTTCTTTTTTTTACGTTTTATTTACAGTTAAAGAAGGAGTTAGACCAAAAAATAGGCTCAAAAACTAGTTACAATTAAGCGAGCTGTTCTCTCGCTCTTAGTTCATTTAACATTTGTTGGAGTTAGCAAATAGTTCAAGTGAACAAACTCGTTTTAGTAGTTCATTTTGGTAGACAAAAGAGAACCAGGAACGAGTAAGCATAGAAGTAAAAGTCAAAGCGTAAAGAACTAGTTAGAATGAAGCCGGGTGCAACTACTTGTTCATTTGATTAAATGTTAAAGCTGCCAAATGGTTCAAGTGAACAGACTCCATTGCAATTTGGTAGCTAATCCCTTTGGTTGGAGATAAGAGAACCAGGAACTAGTAAGAATGAATGTAACAGTCAAAGGGAACTAGTGAAAATGGAGCCGGGTGCAACTACATATTGGTTAATTTAGAAATATAAAAGCTGTCAAATAGTTCATGTGAACAAACTCCATTGCTGTATAGTAGTCAGTTCATTTGGCTAGACAAAAGAGAGCCAGGAAGTACTTGAACTACAGTAAGCATAGAAGAGGCAAAAATATATGAAAATGTCGTTCATTTGAGTCGACTGCAGAGCCAAGAACTAGTTCAGGTAAAAATTATAATTGGCTATTTAAAAATGAAATCATAAAGTATATAAAACAGAATCACTACCCAGTCGAATACAGTTAGCAAGTAGTTCAATTGAGTAAAGAATCGGAAGAGCTACTCTAAAGCCATTGCTTTTTAGTAGTTAGTTCATTTTGGAACTAGATCTTAGTCTGATTTCTATAAGCTGTATATTGCTTTTATCAAGCGAATGCTATAGAACTGACTCGACCGATAAGGCATTTGTTACACAAACACCATTCAAGTCGATTAAAGTGAATGGATCTCTTGCTTATTTAAATAAAGACAAGAACCAGTTACTAGTTAGTTGCTTTAGCTGAATGATAAATATTGCCAAGCAACTGCGACTGAATGTGATGAACAGTATGAATATTCATTTCATTTCATTTTGATTAATAGTTAAAATACACCTGAAGAGGTGCTTAAACATAAATATAAATTTGCATATCTGTACTCAAGTACATGGTAATTTGTAGCACACGTGTAAATGATGACTGTGAAAATGCCATCATTCAAAACGACTTGAATGATGGGCAGTGGAATTCATTCACCAAGCTGTGCATGCAAAAAGTTTCATTTTATGAGCCAAGTGGAAGCTAAAAAACAGAATATATGTTAACTTCCTCAAAAAATTAAAGTTCTAAGAGATTAAACTTATCCAATAATAGGTGCGAACTAGTTCTGTGAACAAGTGAAAACTTACAAGAATGTACATAAGAACGACATGGTAAAATATCATAAGTCAAGCTAAAGCGCTTGTCTGCTTTGGCCTCACTGTGTTAAGCTTCGTTGACAAATAACAATTCAAATGAACTAGTTCGTGAACTAAAAACTTACAAAATACAACAAACAATTATGTACACTTACACAATTCCTTTTATCAAGCTCTAGAACTGTTCCACTTTCGAGTCCTTTGCCACACTGTGCGCAATAACAATGCAAATGAACTAGTTCCATGAACAAGTGGAAACTAACTAGACATTTCTAACAAGTTGGCACTATGCAAGAAGAATTCCATTCAAGTTCCATGGCTTGCCCACTTTTGAGTGATTTGACCCACTGTGCGCAGCCTCAAGTGCCAGCAACAATGCAAAATCGACAATAATAGACGCCGCCAACGTCGTCGCCGGTGCAGACAGCCGCCGCAGCAGCAACGGCAGCGGCGGCGGCGTCGCCGTCGGCAGTCAAAGTCATAAACTTTATTTTCTGTTGCCTGCACAAAGGAGCACGCTGTGAGCGCAGACAGCGGCAGAAGAGAGCGAAAGGGAGAGAGAGAGAGAGAGAGAGAGATTGAGACTTCTCACACTCCTTTGTCTGATGCACATGCGACCCCCCGCCCCTTTTCACGTGTGTCTGCGACCCTTGAGTGGGCGAACATTTCATGCGTTTTCGTCGAGACACAATCACAAACAGTTTCGCCTGCAATTCGGGTCGACGGGTGGGCGGCCGTTAAGGGGGGGCGGCGGGGCAATTGGGAGGGGAGCAACGGGTTTTTGAAGTTTTTGTCTGGCTGTGTCTGCAATTTCTTTTTTGTATTATTGCATAATCAACACAGCATTGATTGTGTGCGTGTGTGCGTGTGTGTCTGTAACATGTGTGTGTGTGTGTGTGTGTAAGGCGTTAACTGGCAACCAATCAGTGGAAGCAGACGACGAGCTGCCTTTGATGCAGAATTGGTTAAAAGTTCAGCTCCAGGAACCAGCTAATGAACAGATCCCAAACAGCCAGCCCTCTCTCTCCATCTCTCTCTCTCTCTCATCGTCTCTCTCACTCTCTGTCGCACATTCTCAACAGGTTGCCAGCCCAACTGTAAGCGCGTGAAATTAATTCAAATTCCATGCGTCAAACTTATTCAATAATTCATAACTCAATTTTGACCTTGGCCAAAAAACCCTTTTCCAGACAGACAGTCAGACAGACAGACAGACGGACAGAGGGAAAGTTGGCCGCCTCATTGGGTTGCAGGGTTGTTAATATCTTGATTAATTTCTGCCCGTCGAGCTGTCAGAGCGGGGAGTGAGCAAAAGAAATAAGGGCAAAAAGAAAAGCCCAGACGACAGACAGTTACAGACCCACACACATTTTCCAAATCAAATTTTCAAAGCCAAAAATGGCACAACTTTCAGGCGGCTGCGGCAAGTGCGGGGGAAAATGGGGCAGGCAAGAATATGCTGACCAGTGACGTAGTTGTTGGAATACCCTGTAAAGTATGTGCATCTTTTTTTTGGATCAACAGCTGAATCACTTTAGCCAAATGTTCGCGTCACTAAATGCCTCCATTCCAAATCAAATTTAATATCTCGCATTTTCAAGCTTCACAAACTTATTTACATTTATCGATAACTTTAACTTTTCTTTTATAAATGTATAAATATCGATTTCAGGCTTAAATTTTTGAGCGCATCTCGAAATTAAAACTAGGAATAAAAAACTGGTCATAATTAATTTTTACTTTCTACGCAACACAAGTGTATATCATTTTGCATTTTTATTCAACCAAATCGATAACTATCGATATCAGGATTCAGTTTTTGTGTTCATCTTGGTAAAATTTCAAATATGGTTTACTATATACTTTAAAATCAGCATTTGACTATATTATTGCAAACTTCGAATATGGTTAACTTGATGTTTTAAAAGCAGCACATAATTATATCACATTGCATTATAGCCTAACCAAATCGATAAATATCGATTGTGCACCTGAGCATATCTCAAAGATTATAAGAGCTGGGCTGCCCAAATTTAAAATGTAGGTTCTCGATATGAAACACAGAT
Source organism: Drosophila montana (assembly GCF_035044405.1). Classification (NCBI taxonomy): domain Eukaryota; kingdom Metazoa; phylum Arthropoda; class Insecta; order Diptera; family Drosophilidae; genus Drosophila; species Drosophila montana. Next base: position 938,333 of record NW_026996406.1, read on the forward strand.
CATATTTGTTTCACTTTTATAATACCTCGCGTCAATCCACAGTTTTAGAGGTACAGCATTAAAGGTACAGGGCATTACCCAGTCGGGTAGTCTCTGGACAGGGGCTAAATGTTGTGCTTGGACCAAAAGTTTGCCAATGAAATTTGTGTGTGCCTTTGGCGTGCCCAAGCATGGTCAGGCTGATGCTCAGCCAGGCGAAGGACACCGGACTTGGGCGACGCGTCAGCAAAGTGCATAAATAAAGGCACTCAGCGGACTGTGTGTGTGCGTGTGTGTGTCGCATTGGGCTGCCTACTTTTTGGCGCCACGCTGAAACTAGCTGCCAACAATGTCCTTAATGGGTCCTAGAAAGTGTCGCACACTCAGCCACTTGTCTGCCAAGTTCTGGCCATGAGTTGGCACAAAAGTTTGCGCTGCCTTTTCCACACGTCAACTTTGGCAGCAACTTTTGGCCAAGTGGCTGGCCAAAAAAAAAACACACACACATATATAAAATACTTAATTATGTGAACAGTGCAAAGAGGGGGGAGGGGGGCCTGAGGAAAGGCTGCTGCAGTTGCAAACCCTTCGTTTGGAGCTGTCACTGCGAATGGCAAATAAAAAGCGAACGCTGGGATGAAGAGGCAGCGGTCCAGACAGACCAACTGACAGGCAACCAGCAGCAGGCTGCGGCTCTGGCTCAGACTCTTGGTGTACTGCTACCTGCAACACCCCGCAATCCCCCCCCCCCCCCACCCTCTCCGCACAGACTCAAACGACTGCAGCATGCTGACGCTCAGACAGGCGCAGCCAAATCAAAACGCCGGTGCCCCAACAATCGAACGACGGCATTCAACTCGAATTAAATTGAATGAAATGTTGCAAAATCCCTGAATGCGATGCAGCTCAGACACAGCTCACCAGTGCCGAGATGGCAGTGTTGTGAATACCGCCAAATCTGGCTTCTATTTCTAGCTTTTTTGGTTGTCTTTAAATTTACAATAATTGTTTGCATCAAGATTCGAGGCACAGCCTAAATTAATCATTTGCTTGTTAACTCCCAATACTTATCTAAGAATATTAGTGCGTTTTCCAACACTTTCATTTAATTTCTTAGTGAATTCGTTAAACTTAATGGAAGAAACATAAATCACACCCACTTGTTAATAAAAAAAAATACATTTGGTGTGGTTGGCATACCTAAATTGTTAGCTTATGCTTCGTTTACCAACATTGTCATTTAACTTCTTAGCGAACTCTCGCAGGCACACCTTATATTGGGCATCCTTTTGTTAATTATAAAAATTGTAAATCTGCTGCATTTACCAACACCATAATTAAATTTTTTTTGCATATTTGTGCATCATTGTTGACGGCACAACTTCAATTTGACATATATTTGTTTATAAACAATACATAAAATTTTGCCGTGTTTAATAACACTTTCAATCAACTTCTAAGCGAATTCTTTCAATACAATTGTAGGCGCAATTTAAATTTGACATGTATTTTTAAATTACCCATACTTATCTATCAATGGACTTGCAATGCCAAATTGTAAAACTTTGCTGTACTTTCCAACACTACAATACAACTTTTTAGCGAATCTTTCGAGCATGTGCCATATTAAAGTATACGTTTTAAATGGATATAACAGAAGCTGGTAAGCTTATTTACCCGCTTTCAAACACTGTTTTACCGCTAAAAGTAGCCTTTTTTGCTTTCCAAACTTTGCCAACACTGGAGAGCAGCTACAGAGTCCGAGTTGGACGGTCAAGCTATGGGCCAAGTCGGACTGCGAATGTGATTACATTAAAATTTATGTGCATTTGTAAAACGAAGCAGCGCAGAGAGACAGCTAGAGAGGAGAAAGAGAGAGAGAGAGAGGGAGGGAGAGAGAGAAGCCAGACACGGACGTGCAACATGTGGAGCAAACAGTGACGCCCCAACTGGTACGCAGACAGACAGTCAGACAGACGCCATTGCCAATGCAATTTCAGCGACAGCAGCCGCAGCAGAAGCAGCAAAAGTTATGGACAGGATGTTGCATCTGTCTCGGAGCGAAGACATGGTCTGTCGGCGGGGTAGCCAGGGTAGTGGGGCAGTGCACACACCCAGGGCCTTGCCTTGGTCAAAGAATCTCTCAATATCCTGTCGCTATAAATCTTGCATTTTGTCTCACACAATGGCTTATCAAGCGGCTGGCAATCGCAAAATGCTAATTATAAACAAGCAGCCGCGCAGTAGCCGACGCGATGTCTTTAACCCGATTCCCTACCGATCCAATCCGATTCGATGCGATTCGATTCGATCCGTTGCCCCGTTGCCCCGTTGCTGGCTACTGGGCATGCGCGGCATGTCTGCCATCCATATTTAGATGAGAAGTCATTACAAGGACTCCGAAAATAAAAATAAAACTAAAAACAGGTTGTGCGGCATTCAATTCATAATTTTCCCCCCTTGAGGTCTCCCTTTGAGGTCCCTCGTTGAGGTCCCCGGCTGTTTTCTTAATGGTCGCCAATTAGAATAAGTGCAGCTTAAGACGGAGCTGCCTGGTTGCCATAACTAATGACTACCTTTTGGCATTTATTAAACGTAATTATTGCATATCAGGCATATCGAGCTAAGAAGAGGCCCATCGCAATTGAAATTGATTGCAATTACCAGATACATTTCCAAGTATATTGTTATTAATCGATATTTGAAGCGAGCACTACAGTGGATATCGATAACTGCCTCAATTGCCATCAATATTAGTCGATAAACATCACAACTTGAGCGGAACCTTTGAAACCTCATCGCGAGTTCCCCTCACTTCGTTTGTCTGGCCCTTCTCTGTTGCACTTCATTTCATTTAACATTCCCGATTTTAATTGCGTTTGTCTGCTAGTTAAATACTCTTTGCTTTAATGCACATTGAAACCAAAAAAGCAACCCACAACATTCTGATTCGCATCTTCATTATACCCTGTGGCTATTACAAATGCATAAAAGGGGGCATAGGAAAGATTTACAACTCTTCATAACAGTCGAGGGGCAATAAAAACGATCCTATAAGGTTTTCCTTCTAAAGGGATATATTTTAAGTCATTCTAGCTATGTGTTAACTCAAAATGTATATTCAAATTGCGCTTTTCTTTGCAATTCTCATGATTTTAAGGTAAGGCCAATAAATGACGTTTTCTTTCTTCTATGCTCTGTCTCTTAATCCTCAACTCGCTCTGTTGCTGCCCCCCTCTTTCTCCCTCACTCATTCTCCCGCCTATTTACTCTTAATTCTCTTTCTCTTTCCTGCTTCCTCTTGCTTGACTTTTGGTATATTTTAGTGCTCTTAAATTTATTGTTACATGAATACAACCTGATTACAGAGTATCTCCCAGGCTGTGCACCCTCGACTGAAGCTTACTCCGTACTTGTTTTCATCTCTTTTATTTTGCATGTCTGGACTGCGCTGCCCCGCCATAGTCCCTAGGCGTCTGACGTCAAAATGCAGCCAACTCACACTCACACACACACACACACATTCTGAGTCGAGTCGTGAGAGGCGGACGGCTCGCAGTCGACGTCAAAGTCGCATTTGCCTTTACAATTTTTGTGGCGCGTTCAATAAAAAAAAAAGCCAACTTCAAACATACGAAAAAAAGTTAAAACGCAGCAACAAAAACAACAACAACAACAACAACAACAACAATAAAAAGCAGCAACACAAATTGTGCGCAGACAACAAGGAAAATGCAGACGGCAACAACAACAAAATCAACGACGACGTCGACGGCGACGACAAACACCAGACAGCAGCAGCCGCAGCCGCAAAAGCTACACAAACAACCACCGACGCAGACCGGCAAAAACAACAACAACAGCAACCAAGGAATACTTTTCAAGGTCACGCATAGAATTTCGGTATTTTGTTTCATTGCGTCTGCTGCACACAGCACACACACACATACATACACGCTCTCACAAACGAACAAGGGTGTGGAAGCGGGAGAGGAAGAGCACAGTCGTCTGCCTTGACATTGGCTATCCCTTTTTGCGGCAGCGCTTAGGCAGAGAGCTTTATATGCCCATGCATTTAAGCTGCAGCGGCAAAGAGAGAGCGGCAATGAGAGAGAGAGAGCGGCCAAAGTCTATGTGTGCGTGTGTGTGTGTGACCATTTGAATCAGTTTGTTTGTGTGAGTGTGTGTCTGTGTCTGACATTGAGCCACTTTGCCTGACGCTGTCTGAGCCGGAGACGCTGTAATGATGGGCGATATGCCGCGCTGGGGACATTCAGGCGCGTGGTTCCAGGAAGAGGAGGGATGGGGCGGAATGAGGGCAGCCACATCAAATTGCCTTAATAGCGCATTTTTGTTGATTTTTTGGCACTCTTTGTTGGAGTTGTAGTTGTTGTTGTTGTTGTTCCCGTTGTTGTTGTTGTTGTTGTTCTCTTTTCGTAGTTGTCCTTGAAGTCGCTCATGTTTCGGCTCTCGTCTTCGTTTTGTGTTTTGTGCCTCCTGTTTCTTGTGTCGACTGACTTTAAGGACTTGTCTTTATTTCTTTTAATGAGACACTTGTGTATCCTTTGGCCCAGGTATAAGAGTGCTCGTCCTTAAGCTTTATTTCGGCTGTCTCTCCCTTTTTGCGCCTGGACGCACATTTTGTTCGCCAGCTTATTTAATAGGATAATAAGTAAATAGGCTTCGCTACATAGTAAAGCTCAGTTGACAACAGGATGCGTCCTTCACTCTTCCACTACTGTCGAACTTGATCTATGTTTGGCCTGAACATTTAAGACAATTGTTGAGTATATTAAGGAGAGCATTTTTGGCAATGGCAAGTGTAAGGGTCCTACATTTATACATCCTTCAGTTCCATATTTCGATCCTTTCCTTGCCTAATTTGTCCATCTCCCAAGATAAAAAGCAAACACTTAAAAGACAAATATAAAGTATATAACATACACTTTATAGGGTATACAAAGTGCCTGCTACTTGATAGCTTACTAGCATTGTTGAATATTTATTCTAAAAGCAACAACAAACTAAATTGTAAAGCAGTCTTCGGTTAATGAGCTCTCCACGTGACCCACTCATTTAGGCAAATTTACAACGAAGATTCTGGTTCGAGTCCCAGGCTTATGTATGGATGTAGTATTGTCTAAGGCAGAGGCCATAATAATAATAGTAATAAATATATAAATAATAATAATAATAATAATAATAATAATAACAATAATAATAATAATAATAATAATAATAATAATAATAATAATAATAATAATAATAACAATAACAATAATAATAATAATAATAATAATAATAATAATAATAATAATAATGATAATAATAATAATAATAATAATAATAATAATATTAATAATAATAATAATAATAATAATAATATTAATAATAATAATAATTATAATAATAATAATAATAGTAATAATAAAAAAACCATAATAATTTTTTGGTTCTGGTCTCTGCTAGATTTTTCTTTTCGTGCATCTAGTTTGGTTTAAGGTTCGGTTCGCTTCGTGGTTGCGGGTTCAAATCATCGTTGGGCTCAAGCCAAATTTGCAGCCTTGCTTTGGAAATCCTTTTTAAATTTTCATGGATTCCTCAAGCCAATCCTCGTACTAGACACAGAACTATCTGCGAGTGGTATTTCCCTTGTCTCTTAGTTCCACCTGGACAATTGTGGACGCCCCACTGAAAGCGTGGATTGCCATGTCAAGCCCAGCAGGCTGCAGGCTGCAGGCTGCAGGGTAACAGAGAGACGCCCAAAAAGCGCGCGCAACATGTTGATGTGAGGAGATGCCCAGATGCCCAGATGCCTTAGCTGCCCCAGCTGCTGCTAGCTGCAGTCCAAGAGGGCAGCTAAATGATGCCAGCGAGCTCCACAACTTCACTCCAGATGCAAGTGGTTTTTCGACAGGGCTGGTGCCGTCTCCGTCCCCGTCCCTGCCCCGGCACACTTGAGTCTCAAGTTGATTGATGTGGTCGTTGGTCTGATGGGCCCGAGCCGAAGCTGCAGCCGGAGACGGAGCTGGAGCTTGAGCTTGAGCTGGAGCCACAGTCAGTTAGTCAGTCAGTTAGCCATATGGCGCACATGTTGCCGCCATTTTTGTGGCTGGATCCTTGATTAAATCACTTTTCAGGCACTGACAGTTAATCAAGGCGCAAGGCGAAAAACTTTCAAGGTGCTTCTCTGCCCAGACGCAGTCGTGACTGGGCACTTGATGGGTACGCCGAAGGGGGTAGGGGGACAGGTGGAGGGAAATGCACCAAGCGACTCTGGCACTCCTCTGGCGGTTGCCCGGGACAACCGTCGCGTCGGCTGCACTCAGACTTGCCCCTGCACCTCCCCCTTCCACTGTTGTGCTGTCCCGCCCCGTCGCCGCCGTCATCCAACTTCCGCCTGCTCCAATTGTTTGCGCATACAAAGAACGCGTCGCGTCGCGTCGCGTCCGTGTCGCAGCGCGGCGCAGCTCCGATATAATCCAAACAAACATATTGTTTTGTCTGTGCCACGGTCTGGCCTGCATATATCCCTCCCCTCCACACCTTCTACCCCTCCCTCGCCCAACCACCACACACAACTGCAGCAGTCACCCCTGGCTCACTCTCTGTCTGTCTGTCTGCGTGTGTCGATTGTTGGCCGCCGCCGTTGACGGCGCTCTTGGCTGCAACAAAGCAGCGTCTGAAGTGCAGCAGCCGCAGCCGAAGCAGCAGCCGGAGCAGCAGCAGCAGGGCAAAAACTGGAAACCAGCAGTAAGAGGTGCGGGGTACGGGGCAGGGGGAGAGGAAGAAGGGCTAAACGAGCGCAGCATGCATTTTTGCCTGTATGCAATCGCTTGGGCTTGGCATTTATTTTGTTCTTAATACCCTGTAAAGATTGAGTGCGACTAAAAGAGGGTCCCATGAAGTTGCAGTCTCTCTATATACACAAAGGAACCTTTCCTGATAGATGAGGAACGCACAGCCCAAGCCCCACACAGAACTACGCAAGTAAAAATTTTTACTAAAGCTTTTATTTGGGTCGTTTTGGGCAATTTGACCTCCAAGCGGAGGTCAAAGTTTGTATAAAAGAAACAACAACAACAAAGCGAGAAGTCGCTGGCTCAAATTTAGCAGCTACTTTAAAAGCTGTCGCATTTTTTGACCCCAGCGACGGATAATTCCTTCTAGTAAAGTAGAAAGTTATTCCCTACCAGCATCAACAGCCGAGTCGAAAGGTGGACCTATATTTCGGGTGAGACAAAAGGCCTATAATTGGCAATAAGACTCTCATATAGCATAGTAGATCTAGTTTATTTCATATTATCGACAAACTATACAAAGTTAGCCAAAACATGTTATCGCAGCACATATTGATGATCAGAAGAAGAATATTACACATACGCAGATCTAGGTTTATCTATAGTTATATCTATATACATATATCTATATATCTATATATTATCGATAAACCATACCATGTTGTCGAAACACCTATCGATATACAGAAGCAGAGTATTTCACATAAAAGATCTAGTTTATATCATATTATCGATAAACCATGCGACATTATCGACACATATATCGATATTCAGAAGCAGAATATTTCAGAGAAGAGAAATATTTCCTTATAAGTCAAAATGCCTCACTTCTCTCCAAGTTTTGATACAATTGTGGGCTCAAGAAGAAGCACAACCGCTGCCTAAACTGCTCTGAGGTGGGCGTGGACTGTGGCAGCTGTTTGGAGGGTATCTCTTAGTCGTGCAGCCTCGCTCGCCGCTGCAGTCGCTTGAGCTTGCGCATACATTTTGTTGTTTTTCTTTCTTGTCTCCTTTTATTTATTTTTTTTTGGTTTTTTGTTGTTTTTTTGGGCTACAGACTTTGACATGCTCTGCCAGGGGCCGAGCTTATGGGACATCGGGCTGTGCCTACGATTCGGGTGTCGCAGCATTTAGCTTTGTGTCACGAGCGTCTGGGCCCGAGTCTGTGTCCTGCCCTGAAGTGCATTTCACAGGACATTGAATGGATGGATAATTCGATGAGTTGCGTCCACACACACAGCTGCTCCCCTTGTGCGCTCTTTCGCTCACAAATCTCCCCCTCTCTCTCTCGCTCTCTTTTGCTCTTGCTAGCCGCTTCTGTGTGCTCTCTCCTCTGGCTTCTTCATTAAACCTTGCAACAAAAGCACTTTTGTGTCAGTCAGCAATTCGTCTACGTCTGGGTTTCCTCCGCCCCGCTCCGCTCCGTGCTCTCCTGCAGTCTACAACCTACTTACTCCCCAGCACAAAACAGTTTCCAGCTCCATTTTGAAGTTGTCTGCGTCTCAGACACCGGCGACAACAAGCAACAACAACGACAACAAGCAACAACAACGACAACAACTTTACCCAGGCGGCCTTTTAGTTTAAGTTATAGTCAACGTCTGGTCGGGTCGGGTCTGGGTCTGAGTCTGGGTCTGGTCTGTGCCGGGTCTGGTCTGTGCCTGGTCTTGGCTTAAGTAGGTTGGCTGCCTGACTGCCTAGTCTGAGCACTGAGCACCCTTTGCCCTCCCCCCAATCCACCCCCTAACCTTTCCAGCGACCGCCCTGTTCTATGCCTGCTTTGTTATTCATATTATCCGGCAAATATTTGTCGTTGTCATACGAAAAATGTCTACTGCAACAAAAGGGTTGATACGTCACAGTTCCCTCTCTGTAAACCCCCTTGCCCCTGCTCACAGCACGCCTCTGCACTAATGGCCGCAATTGTGGCTCTGCAGTCTCTCCTCTCTCTCTCTTTCTCTTTCTCTCTTCTACCCCTCTCTGTCTGCTGCCCCGACCCAAATTGACGTCTGCAACAATTGCACGGCTTTTCGTCGCACTGATTACACTTCTTGCCCCAACCCTAAACCCCTTTCCCCCCTCCCAACTTGCCACCGCATGCAGTTTCATTCCTTAGCCCTCGGTCTCCGACTGATAATATCTTAATAGATTCTTTTTAGCTTTCAGCTTCATTTGAATTTGAATTCAGGTTGTTTTGTCCGTTTGTGTCCGTTGTCCAATTGTGTCGAGTGTTTTCTCTTAAGAATTCTGTCATTCCGTCAACGCTTCATTCACCGAGTCAACATCATCCCGACCAGACCAGACCAGACGAGACCGAGACCAGACTGAGACCAGTCCAGACCAGACCGAGACCTTCTTTAGCTAAGGGTTTCAGGCCCTACAGTTGCTTCATCTTGGGTTGGTGCAATTTGTATAATGAGCACGTTGTCTATTATGGTTAGCACAAGTCTTTGACTTTCAGCACCTTATTTGTGCGCCCCTCCCAGTTTTTCGATTTGTCTGACTCGTCCTGGGTATCCTTTACCTTGTTGGCTTCCTGCCTTTGCCTGGCTGATGTCTTTGCCTGGCTGCTGCCGTTGTCCTTTCCCTCCTTATTCATTTGTCATCATATTAAATGTAATCAGCTTTATATTGCTTGCTCTTCGACTAGTTATGCTACAATGACATTTGCTTTAAATGAATCAAGCTTTTTGTTAATCACGAAATATCAGAAAATGTCATTGTTAGCGTGTGTTCTCTGTAAGAAGTCAATTTCATTGATTAAGCAAAAGCTTTCAAAAGCACATTAAAGTTTTATTGACATTTCGTTTAAATCAAGCAAGCAATTGATCACGGAATGTCATTGTTACTTGAACTTCCCGGAAAGAACTCTGGAAAACAAGATAGAAAAGCTTTCAAAAGCTCACGAAAGCTTTACTGACTTAAAATAATGTTGCTTAAATATAAAAGGAAATCTTTAAGATTCGAAATCTTTTAAGCTTTGCAGGCCAAAGCTTGCTTAAGTGGCAAATAGCTTTCAGAGATGATAAAGACATTAGACATTTAAATATCACTTTATGTTTTGATTAATCACAGACATAAAATTTACTGTGCGGGTCAGTCTTAAACAAAAACGTAGAAGAACCTAATTTCATTAGAAAAGAAGACAAACAATTTAAAGAATGCTTTCAAAAGCTCACGACACTTGATATTAGGTAATCAGAGAAATAAAATCATCTTATACGATAAATCTTAATATATTAATTCTACATTTACTTTGATAACAACACCTTAATCCATGAAAGGAGCTTTTTAAGCACATGGAAGCCTTTTTGCATTGTTAGTTCTTAAAGCTGACTCACTTTGTTAGTTATCCAACACTGACCAAATGAACGAAACAACAAACTGTAAAGTGCAGGCAAGCATTTGAGCGTTTCATATTTTCCCATTTACGAGCTAGCTACAGCAGATGCCCCGCGTCTGGACCACACAGATGGACATAGACATAAACGAGACAAAAGCCATTGGCGTTGGGTGTCTAATATTCCCGGCATATACGATGAGCAGCACTTGGTAATAGACCTGTCCTGTGCTGTGCTGTGCTGTACTGTGCTGTGCTGGACAAAGGAGGAGCAACGTCTAAACATATGTTTCGACATTTATGTCTTGCCTTTCGACACCCACCAATATGGGCCCCACGGCGACGACTATTATTACCACATTTACGACTCTGCCGGCTGCTGACAGCACTTGGCGTCGCTTCTAATGTGCTTAAGGCGTCATCACGCTCGGAGCATGACGACTATAGAGGGACTGGGATCGGGTTGGAATCAGTTAGCTGGCGCTGATTGACATTTTTTATGTTGTGGCTGACGGTGGCCGTTGCCCGCTGCCCGTTGCAATTGTCGGCTGCCGGCAAAAGTTCAATGAGTTATGACTCAGAGCTGCAGCCGGGTTGCCGTTTGGCTGGGCTGGCCATTGTTGGCTTTCATCGGGCCTTTAATGAGCTCCATTGAGCTTCGCATTGAAAATTCATTAGCAGCCGCTGCCCATTGTGCCCATTGTACAATGGATAAATGGCATAATTAAATGCTTCCTTTAACGAAATTTTGCATCGAAAGATCAAAGTAAATCGATTTAACCAAGGCATGAGTAAGAAAATGTGTCCAAGAGAAAGTAATTAATGACGTACAAGCTTAAAGGTTACAGTTGAAGGCGACATTGCCTCGGTTTGAGTGTTGGTAAATTAACGTACACTTTGTTAAGGTGTTGGTAAATTAACTACAGGTGCTCAGCGTATAAGCTGGGATAGTAAATGTGCATGAGCGAGCAATTAATATAAATACAAATAAGTTTAATATAATTTATTGCTCAGGTGACAACACTAGAAGCGCGTACGAGTGTTGGTAAATAAATTAAGAATCGCTTGTTTTTTGGGTCGGTGTTGTTAAATTAAAAATAAAGGTGTTTATATGTATATGTGACTCCAAATAGAAATAGAAAATAATTGAAATATTGTCAATACAACAACTCTGACAGCGAATGCAAGTGTTAGTTAACGAACTTAGTATATTGTTGGTGTTGGCAACTAAAATTTAAAGGTCACACAAATGAACCAGTAATTACAATAGAAATATAAGACGCACAGGATATTGCACAAATTACAAAGCTGTCAATTTACCATATGTAAGTGTTGGTAAATGCCCGAAGAATACTTTTGGTGTTATTAAATGAGCTATGCAGAAAATATAAATCTTGTAGGATATTGCATAAATTACAACGTAAGCAACAGCTGTAAGTGTTGATGAATTAATTAAGAATAATTTTGGTGTTGGAAAATGAAGAAATGAGTGAAGATTTATAAATGGATAAGATAAGATACACTATAAATATTTTTAACGTCTGACTTACCCCACAATATTATAAATTATTTCGACGAAATCCATCACAAGTGCTGAAAAATGAAAATAAATTACTATATTATTTATTTTAATTATTCTCCAAACAGTTAGCTATAGAAAAACGGTACATTTTGTGTTGTAAGATTCTTAAATTTCAGCTAAAATTACATTATATATTCCATAGTATCTAAAGGGGAAAACCTGTTGCAGTTGCTATCAGCCAGACAATGGCTGTCTTAACGCTTATGATTGATGGCTAAAGTCATGCGCTCTCTTTTTACTGACCATACCCGTCTCGCTCTGTCTCTCTCTCTTGCATTCTATTGTTTGTTCATTTAGAGTGATTTTTTTTTTTGGCTGCTCAGCATTACAAATGGAGCCCTAATCAATGCATTCAGCGATTGCTCAATGCAACAGCAAAAGTCATTCATCATGTGATTCATGTGAGCGCGTTAGACAGAGAGAGTGAGAGAGAGAGGGAGAGAGACAGCTGCCTTATCGAGTGCATCAACTGATTGACTGACTGACTGAATGACTAGACGCATTGTCTGGGCCGTTGCCGACAAAATGCAATTGCGATTGCGATTGCGAATGCAATTGTGGCATTTGGCTACTCTTTCCTTTTTTTTGCAGGCAGTTGCAGCTGCCTCAAGTAGCTGACGGTAGGCTAAAAATATCAGAGCAACAACAATGGGGCACATGCAAATCAGTCTGTGTGTGTGTGTGTGTTTGGGTGTGTTTCGTTGTGTGTGTGTGTGTGTGTGTGCGTGTGTGGGGACATACTTTGTATATTTGTGCGCAAGTGGCAATCGTCTGCGTCTTTTGTTGTCTCGACACAGTCTGCTTATCAACAACAACAAAAACGACAACAACAACAACAACAACAAATAATGACTAACAGCAAAAGTGTCAACAACAACGTTGACTGCGGTTGAATTTCTTTTTTATTTCATTTCATTTCTTTTTTTTTTTTTTTGTAGGAGCTTTGGCCCGAGGATCGTTGCCGTGGGTCTGCGCTGTTGTTGGGGTTCATTTTCGGCGGGGAAGGGGGGACTGAAATTACGTATACGACATGCGCGAATTTAATTACAACGATCGCCCGACAATGTATGCATATCTATTTAATTATTTATTTTCCACACAGCGAATTTATTTATAAATGCAGACAACGACAGCAACAAACGCGACCTTGGCATGCCGCGCAAGTGCTCACAAATTAACGTGCAGCAGCAACCACAGCTCGCAATCGCTCATTGGCAAAAGTTGCAGGCGGCGGGCATTGCGCATACGTCACGTGTGACGCCCGCAACAACAACTGGCTCATCTGTGGCTCTGTGCCCCCCGTTGCCCCTTTCACGTGCTCCCCTTGCCACACATTTGCCTCCAGCGGTGCTCTTATTAAATTATCAACATAAACAAATGTCTCGCCGTTTGTGGCCGCGTTTCAAAATGTATATATTTGAGTACACTGGCAGAAAAATTGGGTGCCAAAAAAGAACACTTATTGGAGAGAGTGAATGTGCGCTTTAAGTTGGACTTGCAAGCTTTTTTTATACCTAATATTTACCTGAGGGGCATTTATATTAATCTAAGCTTAAACTTTGATTTAAAAAGATCCTAAAGCTATATTGAATATTGAAACCTCTATGCTTTTCAAAGCTTCTAGCTGAGCTTTAAGATTATTGCAAGATGCTCAAAGTTGAGCTTTAAGCAACAACTCGTCGCAGACTTTAAAGCTAAGGTTCAGATGAAAAGCTCCATAAAATCCTAAATATTAAATGTGACTTTAAAGCGCTTTTAGGGAACCTGAAGGCCCTTTAAACCCAATAAGCCGAAAATTAACTTGAAGCTTTAAAATCGAATGCGATATAAAAGCTATTAAAGGGAACTTAAAGGTCCATGAAAGCTTATTAAGTCGAAAAGTAACTTAAAGCTCTCTTATAAAATGCAATTTAGAAGCTCTTGAAGGGAACTTTAAAGCATATGAAAGCCTAATAAGTAGAAAAGTAACTTTATTACTGTGCTAAGCTTGCGTTGACTGATTTTTACAAGATTGATTTGAAGATTAATCCTAATTTTTTTTACTTTAATAAAACAAGGATAAAGTGACCTTTTTTTAATTTAATTGTTATAAATATATGAAACTTTAGTGATATTTTTACCTTGAGTCTTGAGGAGGTATAAACTCCCAGTTTAAAGTAAGACTTCAAGAAATGTACCCTTCAGTAGGATTAATCCAAAGATCTTTTTAATCTTTATAGTCAAATTAACAAATATATTCCTGACACCATAGTTATATCAGCCAAAAGATTTTTATATCTCCGCCAATTGCGCAGAATTGATCCCAAATTTTCACCATTTAGCTCAATCTTATTACAATTTTAAAAACATTTGCGCCTGCGTCTAGTATTTTGCTCAGTGTCTGTACTTGTCGTGTATTTTTATTTTTTTTGGCATGTACATTTTTTGTTGTATTTTGTATTTTTTTTTTTTTTGGCTCGTTCGCATTGTGCGCCAAAGCAAACACAGACGTCGTCGCTACCAAGTGCCAGTTTTGGGTGAGTTGCGGTTGTTTTTTTTTTTTTGGTATTTCGACTGTCGACTGACGGCAGCGTTTCGCCTGTGTGCCAGTGGGTGGGGGGATGGATGGGGGTGGGGGGATGGATGGGGGTGGGGGGGTGGATGGGGCCAGCAGGTTGAGCTTAGTAACCGCAGGTAGGTCGCCAGACAGGTACTGCATATGGCGAGACCAGACCAGACCAGACAATGTTAATTAGCACTTCATGATAAGTTGTCTCAATTGTTGTTGTCGTCGTCACGGAGCAACAGTAAGCAGAAAAAATAAATAAAATAAAATAAAATAATACAAAACAAGCCGAAACTGTGACAATTTCGAGGTTTAGGGGCTGGGCCAGCCAGGCGAGGGGCGTTTTTTGAAGAACAGTTCTCAGAAATCGGCAAAGTGAGACAACTTACTATGAAACCGCAAATAAAGGGATATATATAAAGGTGTAAAACAACGAAAAGAAGAGATTAGGCTGAAAGACTTAAGATGACAACACTTGACTTAAGTAAGCCCTATGTTAAGCACTTCAAAAGCATTAAGTTTCGGGTTCTAGTTCATCTTAAAAACTGAAGGTGTGTGTCTAAAGAGTAGATTATCATTGAAACTATTATAACCAATCTTCAAATAGACCTTCATCTAACTCAAAAATTTTCATAATTTTGCTATTTTTTTTGAGTGTTTAAATAATTAATATATATATTAATATATATAAGTATTATATACATTTATATGTAAATTATTTATACTTAAAAGAAGAGCTTCAAAAATCCTAAATAACTGTGTTATTCTGCAACTGTAACCTTAGGTGTCCGCTCAAGAGAGCTTTCACTGTGCTACATAGAAGTCGCCCATTTCACTGTTGACTATTCAGCTATTTTCTAGCTAAATGTGACTATTTTCACAGACCGTCAGCCGAAAACAGTTGAACTTTAAAGGAAATCAAGGTACTATAAAAAACTATAAGCACTCTCTAAAGTCAATTTGTGTTAAAAAAGAAGATGCTAATATAGCCGCATAGAAAGCGGATCAGTTTCAGTGTTGTCAGCTATTCAGTTATTTTCTAGCTATATGTGACTCTTTTCAGAGAACGTCAGACAGAAAGAGCAGTACTAGGAACCATATAAATACTGGGAAAACCAATTTATAGCTATTATTGTTTATAAAGCTAGTTAAGCTGCTTTCAACACTACATTCGACCACTTTCTTTCGACAGTTAACAACACTGTTCAGTTTTAACAGCGGGATTTGGTTTCCAGCGTGCGAATTCACTTGAGCTACATAGATAGTATCTATGAGATACTTTTCAAAGCTATCAGACACACCTCTTGCCCCGCTAGACTACCCTTTTTGGACACTCAAAGGTAGCTGGGTATAAAAACCAAAACGTTAAAAACAATTTATAGACGCGCTAATATATTTTAGTAGCTGCCTGAGGCTATTTTTAAACCAAAACAACAACAACAACAACAAAGCGCAGACAGAGAAAACAAAAGGCCGCCAAGAAAAAAAAATACAAAAAAAAAAACTTGGGGAGCGACCGGACCTGGTACCGATCGGCAGACACTTCGACCCACTGTCATCTGGCGGTGGGGCGGGTTTTTTTTTTCCTACTTTTTTGCATTGGGACAATAATCAAATGAGAATGTCACATGTGATTCATATCATTAAAAATATAAATAAAGCAAAAACAAAAAAAAAGGCAGCGGCAACAACAAAAAAGTTGCTGCATAAATAAACTTAATTAACGTGCGGTTTGCCCAGCCCGCCCCCGCACAGCCGCACAGCCCTTCGCCCGTCTACAGCTGGCTGCGGCTGTCTGACACTTTAATTTCTCGGACTTTGCACGGCGGCTCAAGACAGCAGCAGCAGCGGCGGCGGCGGCGGCGGCAGAGGCAGCGGCGGCGATGGCAACAGCAACGGCAGCGCGACTGACAGTGAAACTCATTTTGCTAGAAGCAGCGGCAACAAAAACAATAACAACAACAGCGACAACAACAACAGTGACACCTGCATGCATTAATTGTATTTAGACAAGCGTCTGGGCGAAACAAATAATCATGCACACACACACACACACACACACACAGGCACATACAAGCTGAACTGCATATATAGACAACAGTTAGGAGATGAATTAAGTAAATACATATGTTTGTTTGTTTGTCCGCTTTAGAATAATGTCACAGCAGACGCAATTGGAATGGAACGGCAACAACTGTTAAAGCCCATAGCCACTTGCTGCTGTTAAACAGCAGCAGCTGCAGCGCTGTTAATGTAAGCTCCGCTGTTAATTGTGAAACGGCGCGAGAGAGAGAGACTGGACTCGGTAAAGCGCGAGAGCGCCCGCGTTTCGTCCGTTCACTATGTTTCGTTTTTAACAGAAGAGTAGTTTTGTCTCATTTTCAGGCGAAAAGAGAGATCGCAAGAGGAAAAAAAAAACAACACAGAGCCAAACGCAAGCAGATTTAGTTAATGCTTAAACCTAGTCGTGAGCGTGTTTGACCAGCGCTCGGAAACAATGGGATAAAGAATTAAACTAACAGCGCTCACATAATAGTAGGGCATGTAACCCACCCCCTTCCACTTCTATTTTAACATAATGTTTATATTTTAAGTGTAAGTTTAGGCATATTTCCTCACCAAACCACTGCATTTGCCTTTTTATTGAAACTACAAGCAAAAACCGGCTGCACGTTGTTGTTGTTATTGCAGATGCTGTTGTTGTTGTTGTTGCTTTTGGCTGTCGCATGCTTGAGCGTTAATGGTGTGCGTGCTTATGTGTGAGAGAGCGTGAGAGAGAGTGAGAGAGCGCGCGCGCGCATTGAAACGCTTTGGCAATGGAACGGCTAAATGTGAAGCTTTCGGTTAGCGACGGCGGCTGCGCTGTTGTTTTGTCTGTCGCTCGTCTGCGTTTTATTTTAATAATTATTGTGTTTGCTGTTGTTGTTGTTGTTCTTGCTGCTGTCGCCATCGCAGTTGTTGTTGTGGCGAAAAGCGCAAAACAATTGTTGTCTGATTTACAGCGCGCGCACACAGACAGCGAGTGAGACAGCGCGCGAGCGAGCGAGCTAGCGAGAGAGAGAGAGGGAGAGAGAGAGAGAGAGAGAGCGCGCGAACGACACACAGATACAACACACACACACACGCACGCAAGCAACCACAGCGTCGTCGAATGTTCAAGCATTGCCATACCTTTCATATGGAACATTCAAGTCGGCCGCAGTGTAACTTTGCGTGCGTCTCAGTTCGTTTCGTTGTCGCCGTTGTCCGCGCGCAAAATCGTCGCATTACAAAATACAACAACAAAACGCAAAAATCTACTACAAATCTATCTAACACATATGTAGAACGAAATGCATATGTATATATATTTTTAAATTCAAATCCGACCAAGTTAACTATTGTAAGCAAAAAGCAGACGCCGCAAGCAACAATAGAAACAACAAACAAGCCAACAAAAATAAAGAAGAAAAAACAGCCTAAGCAAATAAATAACTTAACACAACATATAAACAGTTATACACATGCATACACACAAGCGTATGTAGCTAGCGTTCCTGTACTCAAATCATTCCTACAATGTAAAAACAAAATATTTTCAATAACAACAACAGCAGCAGCAGCAACATTGCAAATTACAAGCAAAACCTCAACCACAACGTCAGCAGCAGCAGAAGCAGCAGGCAAAGCAGCAGCAACAACAGCAACAATAACAGCCCTGTTAATGTACATACATCACATACACATACATAACATAGCATGTAAAGTGTGTGGTTAGATAAATTCGCATAATATCAAAAGAAATCAAATAAATGTGTGTGCGTGTGTGTGTTTAAATGTGTCAAATGTAGCAAAAAGTCAATAAATCAATAATTAAAATACGTAATTAATAAATAACTAACGCAATTCCTAAACAAATTCTAACTACAAAATCTATGTATATAAACATAAATTAGACAAATCAAAAAGAAAACAAAAGCAAATTCGAGCAGCAGCAGCAACAATTAACTAAAAAGGTGAGCACATCGATTGTTTATTTGTTGTTTGTTATTTGTTTTTTTTTTTTTTTTTGGTTTTTGTTCCTTGCTCTGCAGACTGTGACGCATTTAAGGCCATGTGCATTATATTTGCCGGCAGTGTAGCGAGCAACAAAAAATAAATAAAACAAAAATTGGCATTTAATGGGCAAAAAATAGAAGGCAACTACCTAATTATACTTATGATATGAGTCGACTATTCGCATTCGCATTCGCATTCGCATTCTCTTGAACGAAACGCATTCCGGCGACTTCCTGTCAACACAAACACACACACACACCCAACACACACACACACACACAAACGTCGACGACAGCAGCAACAAATTAAAAAAGATCCAGTCAAAATATAAAAAATTATAGAAAATGTCCACTGGTCACATAAATGCAATAAATTTTGAAATCAACGCCGCATTTTCGACAAACCCCCAATAGATAAATACAAATACTTAAATACAGTAGTCACTCGCTAAGTGCAACTCTCCTTCTCTCTATTAAATACCCTGCAATCCATCTAACAGCAGTTGTATTTGTTTGCCACACAAATTGTGCTCTTTGAAAAATGCGTCGCACATTTGCCAGTGATCACTGTACAACATATTTTGCACACACACACGTATATTTTAGATAGATTTCATATGTGGCAAGCAATTTTTGAATGCTCTTTAAAACCCTTCAGTTATTTTTGTGGCTGTCATAAAAAATGTAGCAATAAATAACGAAAACAAAAAATATTTGGAATCTGACTTGAGGTTAGTTTTTATCTTTCCTTTTTTTGTTTTTTTGCTTGTTTGGCTAATTTGGGCTTGCGGGGGCGTTGTGTTCGAAAAATATGACAACAATGAAATATAGAGCATAAATATATATAGACTATACGAATCTATCTATATGGTTGGAATATGGGGCTATATTTGCCGTGGATGGGCGACAGCCACTTGTTGTTGTTGTCTCAGGTTTGCGTGCACTGGGAGAAATGGGAAATCATAATTGAAGTAGTCACAAGTTGGGCAAGACTTTCAGAATGTTTATCTAGTTGTAGTTCTCTTTAACTAGTTCCCGTTCTTGTTATCTAATTCTTGCTCTTTTTGCCTGATAGAAGCAGTTTTTGTTGCTAGTTCTTTTGAGCTTTCCAGATTTAGTCCATTTCACCCATATCCCAGTTCTTGGCAATTGCTAGTTTTTTTTAGTTATCTTGAGCTAGTTCCCTTTTCCCAGTTCATAGCTCTTTTTCTATTGCCAGTTCTTTCCAGTCTTCTAGTTCTAGTTCTCTTTAACCAGCTCCCGTTCTCCTTAGTTATCTAGTTCTAGTTTTTTTTTTTGCTATTTTCTAATGCTAGTTCTTTTGAATCAAATATTTCTATTTCTTTTTAACCAGTTCCCTTTCTTTTCAGTTATCCAGTTGTAGTCCTTTTTGCCTATTACCTAGCTCTTTCCTCTTGATAGTGCTTTTGAGGCTTCTAGTTCTAATTCTTTTTAACCAGCTCCCCTTCTTTTTACCTAGTTGTAACTCTTTTGAGTTTTCTAGGCTTGGTTCTATTTAACCAGCTGCCCGTTTTCCGCCATAGCTAGTTCTTTTTAGTTATCTAGTTTTAGTTCTCTTTACCCATTACCTAGCTCTTTTCTATTGCTAGTTCTTTTGAGTCTTCTAGTCCTAGTTCTTTTCACCCAGTTCCCAGTTCTTTGGCATTGCTAGTTCTTTTGAGCGGACACAAAAACAATGCCACATTTTAAATTTCCGCACATAAATCAAAGAACAGCAACTAGTTAGAGTGAAAGAGAACGAGCTAGAGCAAAACCCCAAGTCGCAGCTCACACACTCTTTCTCTCTCTCACAGTGCTTCTCACACACCTCATCGCGCTCCCTCTCTCCCTCGCTCTTTCTCTAGGCAAATCACTTCCGTGCAATGAACCCATGCGTAAGCCAGAGCTGAGGAAGTGGCTCTGCTTCTGCCTCTGCCTCTGCCTCGGCTTCTGTCTCTGGCCTGCCAGAGCTTTGCCTATGGGCTATGAGCATATTATATGCTTCTACGTCTTGACTGTCGCTCATATACATGTATGTATATACTCTCGCACGGCACACACGTGCACACACAGATAGACAGAGGGGACCCTCAACTAGCTGGAGGTGTCGTCAGCCTTGTGCGTAGGGTGTCGCAAGACCAGGCCAGACACAGCTGGCTCTCAGCTCTAGCCTATGCTTTTTAGCTCAGCCAAAGCCGAGCAACTAGTTCACAGAAAATGTTCTCAGTTAGGTTAACAAATCAAAATTAATAGAAATATAATTATTTTTCATTTTTAAAAGAAAGATACTTTTTAATGCTGCTGCTTTATCGAGCTATCGTTACAACTTATTAATTATAACTGAACTTTGGCCTGAGATTCGAACCCGGATTCTTCATTAATTAAATTGTCTGACTCAGACGACTTAGATTTAGCAGCTGATATTCTGATTCTAGCTTGATAATGATTCTATAAATGACTTAGAGAGTCTCTATTACTAATCGTTATATTAATTTTAGCGAGAGAAGCCTCACTAATTAGATTATAAAGACTTTGATAGGTAGTTAACTTCAATAGATACTAAACTTCGTAGGGAAAAAAAATAAATACATCATTTGAAAGGAATTGATTTGCTTCGGTTCCTAACAAGTTTCTAGTATTCTGAAAGTCCTATTTTTAATTTAATTATATCTTCAGTAAAATTGTATATCGTTGAAAACTGTATCAAAAGTTTTTCTACAAATAAATAAATAATAGTCGTAGTCGTATCCATGCCAAAAACTGCAAACTTGGCTGTGCTGCTTCTTTGCTTTCTCAAATAACTTCGGTGTTTATAGTCCGATCATTATGAATTTTTCAGAGCTTAAATATGACATGCCTACACCAAAACGTATACCAAAGCGCAAGGAGAGAACCTTAAGATTTTATAGATTTTTTATAAAGCGAAATATTTATAATTTATATATATTATACGAAAACCTTAGTAACAAGTTTGATATATCTAACTCCCATAATTTTCATCCATTCTGAATACATTTTATGAAAAAGCTAAAAAGTTAATGAAAAAGAATTTCAAAATTGAAATTTAAGATTCCAGCTGGAGCATAGTAAATGCCGATTCTTTTTTATGGATAGCCCATTTTGGAACGTCCACGCCATGGAAATATATGAGAGCATGTTTTGGTATTTGGTCTAAGAATTACGGAAATAGTTTTGCTTGAGTGCCTGCTTTGGCTTTTTAATACTCTGTTTAATTTGGTGTGAAATATAAAGTTTTGATGCTGTGGAATTTGTGGCATGCAAAGGATAAACAAGCACTGAAACATAGGAAAAGGGCAAAGAAAATGTTTTTGCACAGCAAACGAAAAAAGGGCAAAGAAAAGGGACAAAAAATAAATTTCAAATCAAAAGCAAATTAAGTAAAACAACAGGCAGCAACAGGCCTGAGGCAATAAGTTAAATTAACAGCAATTGCAACAATAAATTAATCGAAAGCTAATTAAACAGCTGACGCGACGAAGTTGAAGCAGGCGACAACAACAACAACAACAAATAGCCAAGGTCTTATTGTTGTTGTTGTTGTTGCTGTTGTTGTTGTTGTTGCTGTTGCTGTCATGGTGCGTTCTCTTTAATTTTGTTGCGCTTATCAAGCGTCTGGCCGCTGCCGCTGGCTGCTTCTGACCGGGCTTATCAATGGGTGCGGAATGGAATTGAGTTCAAACTGAGGCATACACACACGCGCGCACACACACACAGCCATACACACAGCCACACACATGCGCATTTATATATATATGTATATATGTATATAGATACTTGTAGAGCAGATATCACGAGCAGCACCTGAATCAGACGCCCACATGACTAGCCGCCAAGTCAGATAAGCAGCAGCAGCAGCAGATGCGCGATTAGAGAGAGCCTTGAAATTGTTTCGGATCTGTCAGCTTTATATGGCATATCTTCGTCTAGGATTGTCGCAGATAATCGTTGCTAACCCAACTAACTTCAAGAATAAAAAGCCATTCAGTGTGGTCGAGGAGTGCTCGACCAGGAGATACCCAGCAAAATTTCCTTCTATACAGGTGCACGCCGCTTGCAGCGCAGTTTATGCAGCGACTGTGCTTCTTCTTACCTCTATCCTACTATATTCATGAGAAATGCAGTCTTAAGTAACTTCAATATTTACAGCGCGATCTTAATGAATTTTTCAGGGATTGATTATGGCAATCAAATAGGCGTGCATACCAAGGCGCAAAGCTCTAGCTTTTAAAATGAGATCTCTTTCAATTTTTTACGGAAAAGAGGCAGGTATCCAAAAAGTGATATATTAAGTGTGTACTCAAGAAGCATCTGCCAAATTTGGTGTCTCTAACTTTTATAATTCTCGAGCTATGCCTTAATAACCATGTCTAGAAAACGACTTTTACCAATATTATTCAAGGGCAGGAGATATTGACAAAGAGAATTTTAAACTCACTCCGCATACGATAATAGGAGAGTATATATTTCGTAGATATTTATAATCAATATCAAAATCCGTTAGCTAATGCTGATCAAGCATATATATACTTGACGGGATCGAAGTTTGCTATTAGACAAAATCTTTAACCATTTTCGTTAAACATTTCAATAAAACAAAACAAATCAAAACGCAATAGAAACCCGAACACCAAGACAGCCACAATGAATATCACACTAATACACACACACACACACACACGAACAAACACACACACACACCCACTCGCTCGCTGGCACGATAATCTCGGCCTCATGTCTGGGTCAAAGTCTAAAATTGGTTTGATTCCGTTTCGTTTTGTTGCGGTTTTTGTTATTTCTTTTGAGCTCTCAGCCAATTTCCAATTCCCAATTCCCGATTGCCAATTGCCAATTGCCACTGGCATTGGCCATTGTTTGCAGACGTCGATAATGCCGTTTGTGGCAGCAGCTGTTGCCAATATTGCGTATACGCACTACCAAAAGAAACAAACACACACACACACACACAAACAGACGCTAATTTGTCGAATGCCAAAGTTTTGAAATTGTAATTTGTGCAAGCTCATTTCGGAAAAAGACGCGAAAGAATGCGTGCAGAACAGGTTCCTTTGGCAAGACATGCACTTAAAATTGCTTATTTGAAGGCAAAACACTGTGAAATGATTTGTTTAAGCTAAAACCTAACAAAAAGCATGAATTAATGCATGCTGAACAGGTTCTAAAAGCATGTAAATACTTTTTAAAAGAGCAGAAATAATTTGTGATTTATTTGTGAGCACAACATGAAATAATGCATGAATAATACGTTACTTTAGCATGCCCTTCAGTCTTAAATTTGTTTTGTGCCAGCGAATTTCTAGAAAGGCATGCTGAAATGCATGCAAAATCAGTGTTTTTAGCATGCCATGCACTAAAAAGAATCCTTTTCTAATAAAGCACATA
The DNA here is from genome assembly GCF_035044405.1 of Drosophila montana. Lineage (NCBI taxonomy): Eukaryota > Metazoa > Arthropoda > Insecta > Diptera > Drosophilidae > Drosophila > Drosophila montana. The sequence continues at coordinate 962,037 of NW_026996406.1, forward strand.
TAATTTGTGATATAATAAACAGAATTTGTAAGAGCAACATGAAATAATGCGTGAATAATACGTTACTTTAGCATGCCCTGCAGTCTTCAGTTTGTTTTGTGCCCGTCAATTTCTAGAAAGGCATTACAAAATGCATGCAAAATCAGTGCCTTTAGCATGCCATGCAGCTAAAAATGCCAAAATTCTCAATACGTCTAAGAAAAAGCCTTTAAAGCAAGCAACTTTTTGCTATAAATGCAGCTTGAACTTATGTTAAACCTGGTTCCGACTGGGATTTCCAGCTTTGTTTTTAATAATGCCGTCTGTCTGACATGCGGCCTTTGTGTGATTCGCAGTGTGTCGTGTGACGTCCTCAGAGCTCAGAGCAGATACAAGCACAAAAAATATGCTGCGAGAGAGATCAGACGAGGCATTAGTCAGCCGCCCGCTGACCTAAGACCGTATTTTATAATGCAAAAGTAAAATGTGATGTAGCCAAAAAATCAAAAAAAAAACACCAGCACACATCAAAGCCAGACGAAAATGTGTACAGCTGTCCGAGAGGGGGTGGAGAGGGGGGGGGGGCGGCGTATGTGAATGTTCATTGATAAAATTATAGAAAACTGAATGCTAGACGCCAATAAAAATAACAACAACATAAAGTCTGCTGTTGATTATGTAATAAAAAGTAAGGCCGCGCGCTCGTCGCCAGCGCATGTAAATCAAAATCGCATGAGAATATATACTATATGTGCGTATATATGTATGCGTGTGCCAGACAAGCTGTGCGTGTGTGTGTGCGAGTGTGTGTGTGTGTGTGGGCGTCACAATGATTAGCAAATCATCCAGCGCGCGAAAGAGGACGGACATGGGTTTTTTTTTTGTTTTTTTTTTCTTTTTGGTCATGCTTTTTGACTTGCCCCCGCGGCGGAGACACACAAGTTGATAAAGACTGTACTTACGACTAAGTATATTATGTATTTAGCTAGCTCTCTCGGTCTCTTGCCTCTCTCTCTCTCTCTCTCTCTGTCTCTTATGTATCTCTAAGCTCTCCGGTCCGAGCGCTCAGCTGTGCTCAGCCCTGCTGAGCTGCAGCTTTGGCAATTAATGACCAAAGCCCAAAGTCGTCACCGGAGGCAAAGACAAATGTCGACGTCACTCAACCGCGTCTCGTCTGCCGCTGGCAACGTGTGTGGGCCGCGCGGTTCGCGCCGTGCAGTGCTCACTGTGCTCGAGAGTGCAGTCTGTGCACTGTGTGATAAGGCAGCACACAGCGCTGGGCGCTGGCAAACGGAAACGAGTTATCGCTTGATAATGGTCCAGGGACCGGGGACCAGAGACCAGAGACTAAAGCGGCGCATAAATCACACAGCAAACAGCAAAGACAGACAGACAGCTACACTCAGCGAAATTGTGTGTCTAACGCAAATTGTGTGCTTTAAGGCAAGAAGAAAGGCGTGAAAGAATGCGTGCAGAATACGTGCCTTTAGCATGACATGCACTTGAAATTGTTTGAAATGGAAATATTGTGAAATTATTTGTTTTAACCAAATCCTAACAAAAAGCATTGAAATAATGCATGCCGAACAGGTTCTAAAAGCATGCCATGCACTTCAGGATGTGTTTTCTTGAGAACAATTCAAATAATTAGATATTGAAAAATTCTTCTATAAGTGCAATAAGTCGATACTTCAAACAAAGAAGAATATTTTACAAATATATAATATATTATATACATACAAATATAAATAAAAATAATAGATTTTAGATATAAAAATATAAATATATATAATATATTTTAGATATATACTATAAACTATATATTTTTATATTATATATTTAAATAACATTATATTATAAATGAATTTCTGATATGCCACAGATATAATACAGTAAAAGCTTCTCTAAACGTACACTCGCCTTCGTTTGTGTTAGCTGTCCGCGTATGGCAGCGTTCACTGTATTTACATCGTCTAGAACTGAGAAAAACTCTTCGGTGTAGCTGCACGAAGAATGTTTCGTTTTTTTTTTATATATTCTGTTTTTTTTTTTTTTGCATATTCCTTGCTCTTGCTATTGCACAATGCTTCTGCTCGGTCTTCTCGGAAATTTGTCTCGACTGTCAGCAGACTTTGGCCGATTGGCAACAAGCTAAGCTGCCAACTGGGAGACGCGCCTGTGGCCTACATTTGCCAGGCGCACACACACGCACACACCAAGGCACACACACACACACACACATAGTCGCAGCGGCTCGTTTATTATGGATATGCCTTCGTATCGCTCTTGGCTCAGGCGTCGGGACTGCCTCATCAATGATTTATTCGCGTTTCGCGTGTTCCGCACACATAAGCATGTGCACATGTGTGTGTGTGTGTGTCTGTGTGTGTGCCTGTGCGCTTGTGTGTGCGTCCTTTTGCCGCTTGGGCTTCGGCTTGGCACACAAAATGCGCAACTTCCTGCTTTAATGGCTTTGCCAGCTTTGCCTTCTGGCTTTTGCCTGTGCTTCCTTCTTGCCTGTCTGCCAAATATACATATATTTATATATACGTATGTGTGTGTGTGAGTGTGTGTGTGTATGTGTGCAGACATCCTTGATTGCCAAAAACGAAATGTAGGTCAATAGAATTGCCTGATTGCGTAACTTTTTTTGCTCGTATATTTTTCTTCAGGCAATATTCGGACTTGTAATAAAAATGGCTGCCGCAGCGCGTGGCTAATGCGATTGATTGATCAGCTTTTGGAGAGGGTTGCAGCTAAAGGTTAAAAGGGGGGGGGGGGGTGGAAGGGGGACGCCAGACAGTGCCAGACAGTTTCGATTACATCAGGAAAAAAACATCGACCAACTAGCTGGGTGACTGGCTAATGACATGAGATATCATTAAGTCAGCCAGACTGGAAATCCCAGCGAATCGTCGTGCTGCGCCCCGCAAGACAGACAAGGCCAAGAGTCATATCGTAACGGTTCGTGCGGCACCTTTCAGCGATATCTATAAAATCGAAATAATCACTCGATGTCGAATACGATGTCGATGTCGTCTGCAACTATATAGTATACGCGTGTCTGGAACACTGCGTCTCGGCGTTTTTGCTGATTAAAAGTCGTCGAAGCGGCTTCTTGACAACAGCACGGGGAAAAAAATGAAATAATTTCGGCATGTGCCGGGCTAGGGGTAATGGCAAGGGTAAAGGGGGGCATTGAATGGAGAGGTTTTTTTTTTTGTTGCGTTTGCTGAAAATGAGCTCGCATTAATTTTGTTGACGGTCATTGGCCAAACCTACCAAATACAAAAAAAGAGGAAGAAAACAAGATAGAAATTTAAAATTCAAATTGTCTACGACTGAAACTAATAAAACAGAACACGCACACACACACACACACACACACACACACACAAACACACATGCATGTATGTAAATATCAAAATAAAATTCCTGAACACTGAATGTCTGCCAAGCGTGCGAGCGAGAGAGCGCGAGCGAGAGAGAGAGGAAGGGAGAGCAGAAACAGGCAGAGATAGTCGCTGGGTAGGCGGGTTGGGGATCACGCATAGGCCTCGAAAAACAAAACGAAAGACGAAAAAAAAAAAAAAAGAAACACACATTTTTATGCTGTATGACGGGACGGTATGGCATGGCATGGGACGAAACGGAACGAGTAAATTTTAATGGCCAAAGTGATGGGGGGGAGGGGGTGGGCATGAGCGGGCTGGCAATAGTTAAAAATAGATAGACAAATTGTCGCGTCATGCAAAAAGCGGCGAGAAACAAGTGGAAAAAAAAACGAGCGAAACGAACTAAAACTAAAACAAAAACAACAATTGTTGTGATTTGGTGCAGTGCACAATGCAAAGGAAAAGGGAGAGAAAGAGGGAGAGGGAGAGAGAGAGAGAGAGCGAGAGAGGAAGCATAACAAAAATGGTAAAAACTGCAAAGTCGGCGTCTGGCTAAAAGTTTTTTTTTTTTTTTGGCTTTTTGTCTTGCGTTTACTTAGTCTGCGCTTTAATCGGCATTTATTTTAACGCCAGTCACTGCAGAGAGAGAGAGAGAGAGAGGGAGAGGAAGGGCGAGAGAGAGAGAGAGAGCGGGAGAGCGACAGTGTTGCAAATTGCAATCAAAATTTATTGTCTTCCCCCGATAAATGTCTGGCAAATCAAATGAAACTGTCTAAACTGTCTGCCATGTGCCTTGCGACATATACACAAGCTCGGTATTTATATGGCACGGCCGTGCACCCTGACGCTCGGACACATCAATTTTAGTCGAGTGCCGACGATCCCCAGCACTACACTACAAACTCAATACAGTGAAGAACAGAGCTATCAATAGGTGCAAAAAAAGTGTAAGCAGTGTTGGTAAAATGTTAAACTGAAAACAAGTTGTTGACTTCCAGTGTGCACAAGCTGTAAAATTGTTTTTGATAAGAATCGCATCAACAAACACTTTATTCTAGTGTTGTACAGTGATTTAGAAGTTATATTATTTCTATACAAAAAATTTAGAAATAAAAAGATCTAAAAATCTCTTTTAAGTAATTGTATCTTATAAAATCTAAATAATTCTAATATGGGGGCCGTATAGGGGCATAAACAAACACTATATTCTAGTGTTGTACAGTGATTTATAAGTTTTATTCTTTCTCTACAAAAGATGTTGAAAATAAGTAAAGTAAAGCAGAAAATCTCTTAAAAATAACTCTAGCTTATGATATCTTAGCAATTCTAACATGGGGTCCGTTCTTTCTTTCGAGTGTTCACTGTAGCTAAGTGTGAATCTCACCGCGTGCAGTGCTATCTCTTTGCCCTTTATCGATTGATCGATTGGTATTCCCGACTGCCCTCTGACTAGGTCAGAGCGTAATTTAGTTGAGATTTTCAATTGAGGCATTTATTTGCCCGTTTGTCTCGAGTGAACTTATTTTTAGACCCTGTGAATATATCGAATGTACATATTCGTAACTGCAATAGCCGCAGCCAACGTCTGAAGTCGAACATAATCAATTAATATATATTAATTAAGCCATTAATAGCTTTTCACTAATCATTTTGTTTGGCCACAAAAAAATGCCAACGGGCAGAACCGAAACTAAACTTGGACCCGGCTCTTGATGCCACGACAACAAATTAGCTACACGCGCTGCCACCTCCACCGCAACCCCCTCAACCCCCTAGCCATGCTCTCTCTCTCTCGCTCTTGAAGAGACAGATAGCTAGACAGACAGCTGAAATGCGCTTGGGTGCAAAGAAAGTGCGAATTGCGAAATTCGAAATATGATTTTTTAAGCACTACATGAAAATACAAATAGATAAATATATATTCATATATGGGTTTTTGCCGCTCTAGGCTTGCCATAAATTCAGCTCAGCTGGCGCTTATCATTTTAGTTATTTATTTATTATTATTTTGGAGGCCTCGACGATACGGAAAGAGGCAACAGAATTCATTGATAACTGAAGGCGGCCCCGTTGAAAGTGCAATCCGAATAGAAGTGGAAATTAAAACGCAATTTCGCATTGTTGTCTGCGTATGAGTAATATATTACGTATACGCAGCGCAATTCCAGCAGAAACGAACACGACGGACGACGCTGGCCGTCAGCCGTTGAGCACGGGCCAAGCCAAAAGCTGAGCACGCGCTAAAAGCGGGCCAACAAAAAACAACTAAAACAATTTCGAGACATGGTTGACATGGTTTTTTTTTTTTAGCCAGACGCCATTTCCTATGCTAAGGATATGCAGGCAGTCGCAGGCATTGTTGCGCCGCGCTCTATTAAACTAGTTTACCCCGCGCTGACCCACATATGAGGGAAGGCTGCCACGCCAAGCATAGATGCGGGCGCCTGGCAGGGACGGAGGGGACAACAACGAGGTCAATGAGTCATTGGCCGTTGCAGCTTACAAAACGTAGCCCCAACCACAGCTAACAGACCCTTCGCGACATCCATAGATACACACGAAAAAAAAAAAAAAACGAAAAGGAAAACAACACTCTACAATGGCAAATAGCCGAGGCAATTTTTCGTAATATTTCGAAGCCTCTGTCAATATTTGCATGCAGCTACGTTGAGGCAAGCTCCAAGCAAACAAAACAGCAAAATCAACCCCCAACCGTCGCCAGCTGCTTGGCTAAAAGTCGGGGCCAGTCGGGCCACGGCAAGTCCAAGAGTAAAACAGAAGCGCCAAACAAACAACGAGCGCAAAATCAACAAAGTATGACACAATGTTGCATTGCTCGGAGCGGGAGAGGGGGGGAGGGGGGTCTGTTAGCATAGAACGAGGGGAGGGGGGTGGCGAGACTCTGGCAAATGCCAATGCGAGAATACGAATGCGAATGCGGATGCGAAAGCTTTGCCATAGAGCCGCAACTTAACGTTGATGGGTTTCCATCATCATCATCATCATCGTCGTCATCGCCGTCATCAACATCCCCGACATTTGCCGGCTGGGTTGGGTTTGGGTTTGGACTGCAGCAAATTCGTGTCTAGACTTGCAGACCCTGTGAACTTAATTATGACAACAAAAACGAGCGCAGTTGTAACTGTGTGTGTCTTTCTCTATAAAAATTGTGTAACAAAAAAATGCAAAGAAAAGGCGGAAAAAACACGACTGTCTATGCATTATGCAGAAGGTAATATACCCTAGCAAATGCTACATATATATTTGCCACTTATATAATAATCGAACTTATTTGTGCTATATGATATAGAGATTATCTTGGCAGCTTTTTGACATAGTGGTCCGATTCAAGATTATGTAATGCCTGCAATGGAAATTCAGTTTATATTCCCTCGATGATCACGACTATATGTGCATATATTTCATGAGCTTAGAGCTATCTGCGTCAAGGCGTAACACATTTCCTTCGAAAAATGATTATGTGCCAGAAAAGCGTGTACATGTCGTATACGCAATGTCACCAGCCAGTTTATGCGCCGCATTGCGCATACGCCGCGTGCGCGCAAAGTTTTCCACAACATTTTGCATTAATCAATTCATTCGCCTCGGCGTGCTCGATGACGTTGCAGGCGATTATAAAAATACAAAAATCGCAACACTGCCTTTTTTTTAATATAGTTTTTTCTTCATTTTTGTTTCGTGTTTTTATATTTTTTTGTTGCGTTCGTGCTCGTTTGAATGCACATGCACTCGCTAAAGGTCAAATGGCAGGCAAAAAAAAATTTAAAAAAACGAGCTCATCATAGCAGACACGCTGCCTGAGACTGAGACTGGGCGAGGTCTGCCTCTGGCTCTGCCTCTAAATATGCCTCCATACATTCCTCCTTCACTCGCTCTCTCTCTCTCTCACTCTTGCTCTGTCCCTCTCTATCTATCTGTGCCGTTGTCGCCCGTCTGTGGTTTGACTTCGCTTTGCTTTGCTTGATTTTACTTGGTTTTTTTTTCATACGCCTTTTACATTTATGCCCCATTCATTTGCATGTTTGCCAGCAAACGCTTTGCTCTGTCTGCGGCTCGACCTGCGTCTGCGATTGCATCTAAAGGGTTGGCTCTCGTGTGTCTCCCTCTCTACATGTAAATAAATACATACATCTTCTCTCTTCCTCTCTCTCTGCCAGTCCTGGGCGGAAACGGAAGCGGCGTCAGCAGCGAGACAACTTTGACGCTTGCATTTCTTTTTATTCTGTTTTTCTTTGAACGTCTGTTGATATTGAAAATTTTCTTGTTTTTAATGTTGAATTTGGCAAATTTGTGTGTTTGCCAAATGCGAGACCCCGAACCAAAAGCACACATCGTATGCCCAGCAATTAGGGCAAAATATAATCCAAGACGATTTAAAGCAAATGCTAGGTGATATCTCAGCTGTTAGTAAGGCGAAATGGCATGCCCTGAAAAGTTTGCTTCTATTTTCACGCATTTTTCATAGATTTAACAGCTTTAAGTTCCATTATATCACGTCTTGTAATGTTCAATACGTTTTAAAAGCTCGAAGTTCGTGTGATGCGTGAATTATCAGCAGTTGGTATGTTGAAAGAGCATGCCATGATGAGTCTCCTTCTGTTTTCAGGCCTTTGCAGGCAAAGGCAAATTTTGCAAATTTTAAAGCTCTCATTTTTCTTTCCTGTGCGTTTTTCTATTCATTTCAGTCAAAAGTTTAACTGGGTGGCACAATTGCAATCGCTTTCCGCCCGTTTATGGCAAATTGAAGATCTATGCGAATATTTGCGCTGTTTATTCACATTTTATATAGACATTTGAACGATTCTGCATCGCCGTCTGCTGTCTGGCACTCGACTGACGTCAGTAGCTGAAATTTTTTTCTCAGCATTTCAGTATTTATTTTTGCTGAATGTTTATCAGACGCCCGACGTCCGATGAAAATGTGCATAGATACGAGTATGAGTACGAGTACGTGACGCGATACAGCTGCTCGGCCTTAGACAAGCGGCCCTCTCGCCTCACCCCCCCCCCCCCCCCCTCTTTTGTTCAGCCCTGATTTGTAGCTACAATTTAATTGGCAGTGGTTACGAGTGGTTACAAAGTATTCGAACGCAAATTGCATCACATTTAGCTAGTCGAATGAATACATCAAATCAACTCATAACAGAATGAAAAAAAAAAATTGTGTCTCACTACAAAACGGTGCGCAAAATTCCTTCAAGTTCAATGTCATCTAACGAGCTATATATGCTTATGCATATATGTATATATATTTGTATTATCATACTTAAACGGCGATTTGAGTTGAGTTGATTTGAGTTCAGTTTAGTTCCAGGCGCGACATTTGCCTCATTCAGCGACACACAAGGTTAGACCTTGACATCAATTAAGGTGTCAATGCTCCAGCTGACCAAATATCATACAATATCATCGTCATATCGGCCAGGGTTGTGGGGGGGGTGGGGGGTGGTGGAGGTGCCGGAGCGGTTTGTGTACAACAAATGCACTTGACTGTCATTAGCGCTGCCATCATAATCATTAAATTAATAACTTGAAGAATTCACCGAGCTCAAAAGATACAGTATCTGGCAGATACGTACATGCATAGTAGAAGATAATAGCCCGGCGTCGCTCGGGTGAAATATATGCTGTTGAAAATGTCAATGGTTACAATTTTCTGCTGGATTTGAGCCGGCGACTTTCCGCTTCTCAGTCCGACCTCTCAGACACCTGCGACGCAGGCTTATGGGGTCACATTGTCAAATTTCACTTCTTAAATTTGTGTTACTGTTTTTCGTACAAATTTTCCATTTTCCGCCACGTAGAAATGTTTCAGGCCGTAGTTAAAGCCTCACATCAGTATATTTCGTACAAACTCTTTTATATATCGCATATAGTATATATGGTATATTAGATAAACCCAACTCGGGGGCAGCTCCTTTCACTTAATCAATTGGATTGTCAGCCTCCAAATTGCCCGATTATCATTTGCACAGTCCAGTCATTGTGTGTGCGCAGTTCAAGGAACCGGCCAAGTCAAGTTTTTGGATATTTCCATGTCTCGTATACCCACCCCACTGCACCTGCCCATGGCCCCTGGCTGGAGAGGGAGATTGCGTTTTGTGCATTGGCGTTGCAAACAAGTTTACGCGCTGCCCACTGTGAGCACCGGGTGTGCCTGCCCACTCGGAGATCAGCGCGTCAACTAAAAATAGCCATAAAATCCATTTAAGTCGCGGCCAACCGAAGGCAGACCACAAGCTGATTGCCTGCTAAGTCCGTTGAGAGGAGGGGTGGAGGGGGTTGTCTCTAAGAACCAAACAGCTGTCCACATATTGAACAAATATTAATTCTAAGACTCGTAATGACATTAGCTTAATATGTCACTTTAATTTATTGCGTGTTAAAAGCTTAAACGAGCTACATCGAATTCTTTGAAAGAAATTATTCTCGACTAAGAACTTGATTTGAATTCGTTGTTGATACTTTAAAATCTCCGTTTAAGCACACATCCATTTGTTTTATAACTTACAGAACACTAGATAATTGTTATTTTCCCTTACACAACACTATTTCCAATTGTCTATCAGTTTACGCTATACAACACGTGTGTGTGTGTGTTATGCTTTTGAAGCACTTTTAAAAAAGGAGTTGCCTTTCTTTTAGGTTTTTTCAGTATTGCGATTATTTTTTTTATAATGTTTAGGTGTATACTCGAATTTTATATCATACAATACTATTTTTACTAGTTTCTTAACACTGGAAAACATAAATATGCTTCAATAGCTCTTGAGTCCGTAACCAAAAAACTGCTTTTGGTTTTTATCAACACTTTATTTCTCATTTCTACTATTATGTTCCCTTTAAACACCTTGCATTTGTTGCTTTAATTCTTCATAACTCTATTTTCACTTGTTTTGCAACACTACCAGCCTTCAAATTCAATCAAACAATTGCAATTGGGTTAACTAATCGGGTTACACCTTAGAATGCGTCAGCTGCACTTTGCCCGGCGCAAATGAGTTGCTCAAAGCATGTGACCCGCCTGAGTAAGGCACATTAATGTGCACGTGTTTGTTTTATTTTTTTTAGTTTTTTTTCTTTTAGATATGACTGTGGCGCAGACGCGCTCAATCAGTCACCTGCGATAAAAATTACAGCAACAATGCGTCGTGCAATTAAAAAAAAATAAAACGTAAAGTATAAAATGGAAAAGAAAAAAAAACTACGTTGAGCCGGTTGAGTCACCTGTCGGCTGTCGGCAGCGAAGTCAGTGGAGACGCTGGCAGCGACAGCGGCTGGGAATGCGCAAAAGTCTAAAGTGCCACTTGTTGTTGTTGTAGTGTTGTAAAGTTGAAGCCAGACAGCATAAACACACACGCGCACGCACACCAGCTCACTTTTTCACACACACACACACACACACACACATTGTTGACATAGTCGTTGTACATTTTAATTTTAGTTGATTAACTTTTTTTTGCATTTTAATCATTTTTGTTGTTTTTATATTTTTGCAATTTTTGTCTGACGTTTTGGTATTTGATATAATCGCAAACATTGCGCTGTTTTCTTTTTTCAATGACTTGCTTAGCCATTGATCAAAAGCTCACCTGACCGATCCCAGACAGGCAAAACCCCCTCATAGCCCCCCCCCCCCCCTAAATCATATTACTTTTAGCCAGACATTGTCTGCGTCATGCGAGCCATTTTCTCATCTGTTTGTTTGTTTGGCCTCGGTCTGCTGTCGGTTTTTATTGTAACTGTAGATCAAACAGCCGCGCGACAGACCTTACACAAATATTTACAATGCCTGGTATGCTGACCGAGCAAAATTGCGTGCAAAGGCGGCAGAAAATATATGAGGAAATGGCTCAAAGCTTTCAGCTTGACGCTAGATTAATTGATGGAAATTTATATAATTCAAATGTATATAAACTAGTATTTTTAATTACCAAATTGTATTATTTAAATACCAAAAGTAACCTTAAATACTAAGTAACAACATTTTTGACCTATGCTAATACTGTCAGCTGTGAACACAATTTTTAGCTAAATAAGCTCCTATTAGTGTGTTCTAAATACTGTAGGACCCAACCAGGCTTGGTGTTTAAAAAATACTAAAAGACACAATATGTTTTTATATATACCTCTTCTTACCAATTCTGGCAATTGTTATAAGAACATGTGGTGAAAAGTCTTCAATTTATATATATAAAACATTAAATTTCACTATAAAAGCGCATTTCTCTTTTTCAGTGTGACCATCGTATTGCATTTAAAATACTAGAATTTACCTCAGACACCGCATACTTTGTTTATATTTTTTTAAAATATGGTGTGTTGCGCAAGCGAACGCACATAGAACATGCCTATAGATATGGGTTCTACTACCGGGTCTCACTTTCTGTCTGCACAAACATACATACATATGTATGTGTATGGCCAGCATAAGTATAACATGTCTGACTGTTGGGCTGGTTAGTTGGTTCGACGGTTTGTTTATCGGTCTCTGTCCGTCCGCCCACACACACACACACATACAAACACACACACCCACACCCACACACAGGCACACACACAAACACACATCCAACATGAATATCTACGAATGCCAGACGCTTGCGCATGTGTGCTTCATATCGCTTAAGTCGTCTGCTATCTAGTCTAGACGCATACGCACTTATGTACATAATTACCCATACATATGTACATATATATGTGTATACATATGTATGTGTGTGTGTATGTATGTTTGTACTCTATATCTAGACATTTATGTCTGTATTTTTAGCTGATACAATGGAAAGCATTGCGTTTGCTATTGTTGCTCTTTCATTGTTTCATTTAGTGCCGCATCAGTATTTGGCGAGTATTTTTGCAGTATTTTTAGCATTTATTTATAATTTTCAAAACATTTCGTAACGGTCTGTTTGTTTATATTCTGCATGAGTGTCGATGTGTGTGTGTGGGCGTATCTGCCTAGTTTTTAGCTTAGAAATTCAAAATTTGCTGTGACTTATGACTCTTTGTGGTGAGAATGCACCTGAACTAAAGTGGAGTCAAAATTTTGGGCGTATACACACAATTAAATACTATCTGAACCGCCTGAGCAAAGACAGAGTCTAGTGCATGGCTTGGATGTGTAAACGTCGAACTGGCAAGCAGGTGGTCGCCGGCTCAAACTCAACAATAATTTTCAAGTTTGTTATAAATGAATGGTACTTTACAATAATTATCAAGTTATTGTGAGTGCATGGCTTAGATGTGAAAACGTCGAACTGGCAAGCAGGTAGTCGCCGGTTCAAACCCCGCAATCATTTTCACTTTTCTTATGAATTATTGGTATTTTAGAATAATTATAAAGTCACTGTTACAATTATGAAGTTATTGGCCTAGATCTGAAAGTCGAACTGGCAAGCAGGTGGCAAGCCAGTTCAAACCCGACAATTATTTTCAATTTTTTAATGCCCAAATGGTAGTTTAGAATAATTATGCCTTTGATTTGCTTATTTTAAAAACTACAATGCTGTCCAAGGTAGTTTGAAGGGTTCGAACTCCCAAAAGAAAGAATAACTAATAAAGAAATACATGTTTTTTGATATTATTTCATAATACTTACCACTTTTGTTGCTTTTATTTAATTTCAGGCAACGTTCTGTTGATCGCCATTGGTGTAGCCGTGTGTTTAGTGTGTGGCAGCGTGCTGGTCACTGTGATTACACTGCGACGCAGCAGCAGCTCCACGGCAGCGGCGTCAGCAGCGGCAACAACAACGCACCGTATACGGCACAAACAACGCGCGTCGCAGCGACGGCGCAGCAACAGCAACAGCAGCAGCAGCAACAACGGCGGCTGTGGTCGTAATATTGGGCATAAAAGTGCGACGGGCAACGAGACTGCCTTTGCTCTGGCCCTTCCACTGACGCAGACAGCAGCAGCAGCAGCAGCAGCACAAGCGAATTCAGCGGCAGCAGCAACAACAACACCAGCACCAACAGCAGCAGAAGCAGCAGCGCCAGCAGCAGCAACAACAACAACAGCAACACTTTTGTCAACCGAGCCGGAACATTCTGTACCCGTAAGTAGAGTACCAAAATGTGGGTGGCATATTCCAATCAAAAGCGAAAAGAAGAGCGAGAGGGAGAGCGAGTGGGGAGTGGCATGCAACACGCAAGAGGCAAAAGACAAAACGAAGAAGAAGCCGCCGACGACACGTGTCAAAAGTTTTGCTCGCTTTCGCTTTGCGCCGTTCTTCCTTCTGCATTTTGCCTTTTGCACAAAAAGTAAAAGAAAACTGCGAAAACCCGCAGCACAGACAGACGACTATTCATAGTAGCCGCTGGTTGGGCGTCTTGGGGTGGCAAAGTCCTTGAAGCAACAGCTCCGAGTCGTGCGTCGTGCGACGTGCGACGTGCCTCGTCCGTCGGGCTTATATAACAACTGTAGGAAATTTGGTTTGCCTGCTGCTGCTATTGGCTTTTGCCTTTTGCGTTCTTCACGTTGCTTTTTATATCCTATACCCATCAGAAATGTATAGTGAGGGGTATAACAGTTGTGCAATCGAAATGTGCCTTTCTATGAGGCATAAAAACTCTCTGGTTTCGTGAAGTAAGGCATATGGAAATAAAATTGAAAAATATTTGTCTGATTTATCTAACCGTCGGAAGGAATATATCTTCTCTTCCATTTATGCTGACTCTCTCTCATAACCTGCTATCAGGCTTTTTCTCTCCTTCTTACTCTCTCTCTTTCTCCTTTTTACTCAATCCCTATCGACCTCTTTTCATTCTCTAACGAAGAACCTCTCTCTTTCTCCTTTGCCTCAATCCTTCGCACTCTCTTTCTCCCACTCCCCCAAATATTGGCTTTCTCTGCGATTTTCATAAATGGAAGCTAAGCTCAAAGTTTAAAGTTCGCGTGTGCGTGTATATTTCGATATGCGTCTAAGAAACTCAATACAGGGTATCAGAGTATCTTCTACTCTGTCCTAGAGCACTTTCGTACTTGTTATCCATGTTATGCAATGTCGAGACAACATGGAACGTGCCCGTGTCTGGCCCATTATTGTGCAAAGTATTTGCCGGATGCATGGCACATCTGGAGGGAAGACTTCTTCATTTTTGCCTATATTATTGCCTTCAATTTGTTTGATCATTGGCCAAATTCGTTTCGCCATTTGCGTTATGTCTTTATTATGATGAAAGTAAATTGAATTTATTTGAAAATATCTATATTTTAAATTGAATACGAAAGCCTGACAACTGCACCTACTTTAAGCTTGGCCAAGTTGAATGCCAGCCAGCTTCGACTTTAAGACTTTACATATGGTTAAACCTTGCCAACAGTCGCCCCCACATCTTGGGCTACATCATTACCGCAAAGACCAAAGCAATGCCGCCGGCCAAGCCACCAAGCAGCGGTAATACAATTAAACAGAAGTTGCAATGGGCTGCAATCGACTGCGTGATACCCTGTGTGAAGTGTAAAACAGTGAAGACCAGTGATTCTTCAACTGTGAATCCCAAAACAGTGACAACTACATTAGCTGTAACTGTAAACTGTGATTCTAATGATTCTTAAACTGTGACTCCCAAAACAGTGACACCTTCAAATGTGTGGATGGGAGTTCATATTGTGGAGTAAATGACTCTCAAACTGTAACTCTTAGACAGTGGCAATATGTCTAAAACTGTAATTCTAGATTCTTAAACTGTGACTCCAAAAACAGTGACAATTATATAAGTTGTAACCGTAATCTTTGATTCTACCTGATTTATAAATTGTGACTCCTAAAACAGTGACAGCTGCAAGTGTGTGGCAGGGTCTTCTTAATGTACCCTTAATATACCCTTCTCTTCACATTTACAACACAGTAGAAACAAAGAACGAAGATGGCGAAGAGTTTTGACAAATTGTTGCTCGCTGCGTTGACAACTCGAAACATGCTTCATTATTTATTACAAGCCCACATACATATTGCATGTGTGTGTGTGTGTGTGTGAATTCGCATTGTCGTTGACAAACAGCATGGGAAAGCATACACATACACACACACACGTGCATATGCCCTATTGTGAATTTGCTTTGTTTTAGCAGCGCCTTCATCACAATTTCTGCCTATCTTCTAAGCATCAGCAGACGTACACATACTCACACACTACTGACACTCACACGCACACACACATGTGCATGCGTGACTTGGCATTTAGAACAGAGACGAAGACGAAAGCGTTGCGTGGGCGTCGTAACTGGCGCTGCCGGCGCAGCCAACGCAATAAGAAACACAATTGCCGCTAATAACCCAAGGCGGCGTTTGTTGCTGCCGTTGCTGTTGCCGTCGACGTCGACGCGTAACTCGCATTTTAATCGAATTTTATTTGCCGCCGTTAGCCAATGAATAATTCAATTTGGTTATTAAATATGTGCGTTTCGACAGACGACGCGGCGCAGATTTCATTATTACCGTTATATGTTGCACGCATACACACGCACACTTTCACACGCGGCGACGAATAGAATAATTAGATTTTAAAACACACGCGCACAAAATTACATTTTTTCTTTAATTTTTTCGTATATCACTTTTTGCAGCCATTCGTAAGATTTACCGTTTGATCGTTTGCCTAAAGAACGAATACAAGTAGTTCGCAGCGAATGTTTATTGCCATTCACACACAATTTAGATCAAGACAATGTAACACCAATTACCTACACACATACATAAATACATATGTATGAATGTTCATTCATGGCTGTGCATTTATAACAATTCGCAAATTTGCCAGCATATTTTGTTTAATTTAAATGGGAGGGTTGGAAAGCAACAACGTCTGGCGGCCAAAAACACAAAAAAAAATTATTTGCTAGATTTGTCATTTGTCACGCTCACTTGAACACATCAATCGCCAGGTGCACACGGGGGCGGGGCAGCAGCCCCACAAAATAATGTGGGACACACGGAATTATGTCAGCGGCAACGACACGTTCAATATGCAATCTTCATAAATTTACATACATACACACGCGTTTATGGATGTATGTATGCTTGTATATATTGGATGCTTGATCAGTACCGTTACTCGGCCAAATTTCATTCTTTTTGCACAAAACTCACAAAGGCGCAAGCTACTGGTTTGATTTTGCGAACTATGTGCGTAGGGCACGTGCCACACATAGATATAAACACACAAAACGTTAGATACACAAAATAAACCGCCTTATATTTAATTAACAAACTTTGTTAATTTTGTAACAAGCACGCACAACTCCGATACTTCTTAAGCTGGTTCGATTAATTTGTCTAGCCAATAAGAGCGATGGCGTTGCCACCACGTTTTTTACGTGTGTACCAAAATGGTACAAGGTTGCTACGAAATTGGTACAATTTGTACCCCTATGTGTTGTGTGCCTTTAAAGACGTTCCCTTTGGGATATATGGTACTGTTCTTAAGGTACTTAATATCTGTTGCAAAATAGTGGCAACCTTGCTTATATCGATTATATTGAAGACCATTCACATTCTTGGCGCCAAGAGAGCAGCTCTGAGCTCGCGATCTGCCGTCTCTCACTGTTGCGCGTCTCTAATAAGTAATTGTTGGGTCTGTTTAAACTTAAAAGTATTATACGCATGCATAAAAACAATGTCCCATCATGTAAAAAATAGCCCAGCACGTGCCAGCAACGATGACAGCCGTCGCAAAAAGCAGAAAACATTTACCCTAAGCGACTTTCACACTTTTCTCGAGCGAGAGCAGGCCAAAGTGCGTGAGAGCAAGGCCAAAGCGCCAACGCCAGCTCCAGCTCCAGCTCCAGCTCCTATTCCAGTTGCAGCGCCAGCTATAGTTAATGCCTCGAACAAAGGCAGCGACGGTGCGCCAGAGAAAATTCCTGGTTTGGTCAATGGCTCAGCCAAATCGCCTGCGGAACGCGTCGTCACATTTGCTGCCACGCCCCAAATACAAATTTTGAGCCGCCCAACAACGCCGACAGCTGACACCAACTTCGACAGTCGGCGCGGACGTGGCCGTGGTTCCGGTCGCGTCCGTTCCTGTCCGCGCATACCGACGCCTCCGCGCTGTGTGCCGCATGAGCTGGAAACGGTGGACCGCATGACATCCGCCGATTTTCGACACGATTTTGCCGCGCATCTGGAGAATATGCGCAGCCGGCAGAAGGAGCAACAGCACATGCATTTCTTTCAATTGGCCATCGAGGAGAATCGCCATCTGTTCGAAGGACGCACAATACTGGTCCTGAGCTGCGGCACGGGCACGCTGGCGCTGATGGCAGCTCGGGCGGGCGCCGCACGTGTTTACGCGCTGGATCACTCCCAGGTGACGGACTATGCGCGGCTGGTGGTGCGTGCCAATAAGTGGGAGCACATTATAACCGTGCTGCACGGACGCGTGGCCAATGTGGAGCTGCCGCAGCGCGTCGATGGCATCATGTGCAACTGGATGGGCCAGTGCCTGCTCTACGAATCGGAGCTGTTGGAGCTGCTCGAGGCGCGCGATCGCTGGCTCAAGCCGAACGGCTTCATCCTGCCCGATCTGGCGGCCCTTTATCTGCTGGGCGGTGCGGAGCAGCGGCTCAAGAACGAGCGCTGCAATTGGTGGCTCGACGTTTATGGCTTCAATATGAATGCGATGCGACGTTATGCGCTGGCCGAGCCGCGCTTTGTCCGGACCAAAGGCGAACGGCTGCTGACGCTGGCGCATCAGGTGCTCAGCTTGGATTTGCGCACAGCCCGTGTAGAGGATTTGCGCATAGATCGGGACATACAATTGCGGGTGCAGCAGGAAGGGTATTTCGAGTGCTTTGTGCTCTACTTTGATGTGGCCTTCAGTCGCGCCCATCAGCCCCACAAGCTGAGCTGCAATCCTTGCCTCAACTCGCCCCTCAAATCCTTGTGGCATCAAACCCTGCTCTTTGTGGAGCAGCCCTTTATCATGCGCCAGAAATTCAATTATACGGGTCACCTAGTTTTCAAGCCCAAGCCAAACTTTCATCAAATGCGCATCGATATTGAGTTCTTTAAGAGCACACCGGATGGCGTACAGAGCAATCCTCTGGTGCTCAAGAGCTGGCTGCTAACGCCGCGCTTTCAAACCGTCGACGAGGTGGCGCAGTGCCAGGACAGGCAGTACTACTAGATCCCCCGACAGAAGCCTCAATTAAAGTTAGAATACTATAAAACACATTGTAAATATGGAGAAAGCCTTGTGCTAATGTCAATTTCTATATTCTTTGCTTGCAGATGCTATCGGTACAGACGGCCGGCTGCGCGGGAATGGAGCGGCTTGGCGTTCCGACCCGCACATCATTGAGCACACCACCCGATGACAGGTAAGCAGCTAACCAAGACCTGTCCTAAATATGTAAAAGAATGTATAGAGGACAGTCGCCGGCTCAAAGCCAGCAGCAATTGCATTTATAGTTCTTTTATGTATGCAGAAAACGAATATGTGCCGGGCAATGCCTGGTAATACTTAATAGTAGTCTAATAAAGTTGTCTATTCTTTTAAACAGGGATCAATTTAGATGTAGAATGCGCGTTGATGCGCTCCAAGCACGTGAGCTGCTGGCCGTGCATGGCGAAACTGTGATTCGTAACAACAGCAGCAACAATCAGCAGCAGCAGCAGCAGCAGCAACAACATCACAACAATAAGCAACAACATTCCCACCATCAACTACAACAACAACAACAGCAACAACATTATCTGTACCAACAGCAGCAGCAACAACAACGCATGACAACTCCGCCCAGCGGCAGCGGCAACAATAATAACAACAACAACAACACGCATAGTATTAACAATTTTGTGGCACGCGGTGGCATTGAGGCAACCACGTTGAAGTACGGCAACACGGGCAGCGGGAGCTTTAAGAGCGATCTGAGCAGCACATCGTGCACATCGACATCCTCGTGCAGCTCGCTGAACAGCCACAGTGCCGATCATCATCAACATTACCAATATCAGCTGCAGCAGCAGAGGACGCCGCGCTGCCCACATCATGTACCACTGCCGGACAGCGAGTACGGACAGGATCGTCATCTGCAAATACGCAGCAGCTACCAGGTGAGATCTCTACTCTCCCTCCCACCCAGACACGCTCAATATCTTATGCCAATCTCTCTCTCTCTCTCTTCATACAGCAATCGGAAATCACACGCTCCTATACAAAGCCGCCGCCCAACAAAACCGTACGCGATGTGCCCGAACAGATATGCGCCGCCAACGCCAGTTATCGCCTGGCAGCAGCTAATAGCTGCGCTGCTGCCGCCGCCGCCGCTGCTGCTGCTGCCTCCAATTCAGCCACCTCACCTGCCGCTTATGCGCTGGCAGCAGCTGCCGCAACAAAATCAAAACCGAATGCCATCACAAAGTTCTTCTCACGCATCAGTTCGCCCAAGTCGCCCACGTCGCTGGCGACGGGCTCGGGTGCAGCAGCAGCAGCAGCATCAGGGGCTGGGGCAACGGCAGTTATTGTTGCCACGCCCACAACAATGGGCAGCTCATCGTTAGCGTCATCAGCGTCCATGTCATCGTCGGCCTCATCGCTGGCCTCGTCCGCGGGCATGCCCGCCTGTGTCTCACCATCCTCATCGGCCTCATCGCTGGCAGCGGCACCGTTGACCGCCCTGCCCATTGCCAATGCGGCGACACTTAAGAGCACCGCCTGCAGCTTTGGCAGCACAGCGGCGGCGGCGCCGGCGACGGCGACGGGGAGCCTTGCCGAGCAGGAGCAGCAGGATGAGACGACGCAATAATTCCATGTTGGAGCCGTAACAGATTCGTACACGATCTGTCCAAGAACTTCGCGCTGGCACGAAAAGACTGTTTATTAGTCAGAATTTAATTTGTAAACGATGAGAGGAGACACACACACTACACACACACACACACACCCCACACACACCCCACACACACACACACACACACGCAGAGACACAGACACAATTTAGTTTTGTACTAAGGACTCGGTTGGAGAGATCATTTCCATTGTCGCATGCTAAAATATTTATACATAAAAAAAAGAAAGAAAAACAAAAAATTGAGACAGATAATACACATATATAGAGAACATAACGGTACATATTGTATTTTGTTTTAGTTTGAATATATAACTATATAGTTTTTAACACACACACAGAGAAAGAAAGCAAACAAATTCTATCTATACTCTATCTACCCACCACCAAATCAATCAGCCAACCTATGATTATATAAACACACTTCTATATAGACATATATATATAGTTATATATTGTATTTGTATGATGGCCCCAATGTGCTGGAACACACGCAACTTTTTTTTAGTTCAATTCAAATTGATATATATCTATTAAAATATATATATATATATATGCATATATATCTAATATTTGTATTAACCAGTTAAATTTGTATATAGTTAAAAGCGAGGTGTATGGAAAAATGGAAAATTGAACGAAATGGAAAATCTTAGCGAAATTTGAATTATTGTTTGAAAATTGAATTAAATTGAATTCCCCTTGCCGTATTATGTGTTCAAGCACCGTAAGCCCTTCGATTTTTTTGTAGAGAAGCACAGTTCCCCCTCCCCCCGTATATAGAATGCATGTTAGAGGGGGGGGGGGGGGCGTGGCAGTGGAAAGTTGGGGATTCTTTTTGGGGTTAGGTCGTCAGCAAGTGCAGGTGTATATTTTTTATTTAGTTTAGCCAAATAGCGCAAATAAATCGATAATAAAATTAACGCTATAAGTTAAAATGTAATAATAATAATAATTATGAGATATATATATATAACTGATATATATATATATATAATATATATGTATGTACATAATACGTTTGTACACAGCAATGTAAATTCTAAGCACAAATCTCAAAATTGCAAACAATTGCAGAAATATAAAAGACCGTTTGAAAAGCAAAAAAAAAAAAAAAACTATAAAAAACTTAAATTTTTTATTATTATTAGAATATTATATAGAGTTTTCTAGCATGCATATTTTCGGCGTCGTTACTTCATATATTCGGGAAAAAATATGATATTCCAAAATAAATAAATAACGTACTGAGCAAAGAGCTGGGAGCTCAAGGAAACTGACAGAAAAAAACAAAAAAAAAGATGTAACCACACATTGTATATATAAGTATATATATATATATATATATGTATATGTATATTTTTTTGCCTTTGGTCCTAGACGAACAATATGTGGGTATGTATAGGGAGAGAGAGAAAGAGAGAGGGAGAGGGAGAGAGAGCGAAAGCTGTATGTAAGTACGTATGTATGAGCAAACGGGCCTGTTCTCGATAACGATCAATTATTCGATATACATTTCGATAGCGATCAAATTTTAAAGTGTTCGAAAGTGTTGAAGCTGACAATTGGTATTGAGTAGCAATAAAAACACTTCGAATTCGATTCGATACCGAACACGCCTCGAAATGTACTCGAAATTGAGTTTTCAAATGGAATCGATATCTAGAACAGGCCCGAGAACATAATTAATCAATCTAGATGCAGTACCAGCAATTCCAATCAAAGCACTCAAACTAGCGGCATTATCTATATAAAAAAAAAAAAAAAAACAAAAATAATTATAGTATATACATAAGTAAAGTATATATTATATATACAAAATGCAATATACACATAACATAGTTTTGATGTCAACTTCCAAATGATAAGCAAATGTGCGAAATGATACGAATAGAGCCCGAATTACTCGTTACTCGTATAAACATTGAATGGTTTCAATACTTACGATCCATTAAAGCATAGCACATAATAGCGGCATAATTAACTAGATAATTATGTTTATATAAATGATACTAACTAAGCAGTTAGGCAAGTCCTACGAGCCATTTAAGTAGCACTCGATGCCATTGACTGATATTTCTATAATGTAAATAAATAACATTTAGCTGGGTTTGGGAATGGGCGCAAAATTTAAATTTAATTTAACTTAAGCAAATCAAAACTCTTTAAAACAAAAAAAAAAAACAAACAACAATAAGAACGGGCCCCAAAATCACAGTTGAAATTTGATTTCAGTTCAAATTTATTTCTTTCATCTTTTTCATGTGATGAAACCCGAAAAATATTTAAAGAAAACAAAAACAGGAGCCGAAAAAAAAAAAGAAATACTCGTAACATTGCAAAGCGAAAGAGTTCAACTAAATACTAGCGAAATTTTTAAAAAACAAACGGGCATTAAAATAAAAGCAAAAGCAAGCAGAAAAATGCATACATAGCATATAAAAAGCGAAATACATAATACTATATTAAAATTATTACTCATTATTGTTGTTGTCTCATGAATATATATAACATTGAAATCTAACAAAAGAACAAATCCACGAGTCGTATCTAAACTTTCGTTTTCAAGCGCAGCGGGCGGCACAGTGCTGGGCACTTGACTAGCGACACTTGAGAAGTTTTGAGTTTTATAGCACTTCAAGCAGTTTAACATAATAGCGAGCAGTTAAGGCTGAGAAGAATTCCGTGAGAAGCAGTTCAAGCTGTCGGCAATTACTATAAAATCGATGTAAGCAGTTCGAACAGCTTATGCAGCTTTGTCTGGAAAGAACTGCATGATAAGCAGTTTAAGCCACCCAACAATTAGCTATAAAATCGAAGTAAGCAGTTCATGCAGCTTACAATAACAAGCAGTATGGCTATAACGAAGCAGTTCAATAAATCAAAAATTTGCTATAAAATCAGGTAAGCGGTCCTAGCATCTTACCATAATAACAAGCAGTGGTCGGTGGAAAAAGCTGCATGAGAAGCAGTTCCAGAAATTTGAACAAAATCAAAGCAAGCAGTACCAGAATCTTACCGTAATAAGCAGCTACGGCTTGAAAGAGCCGTATAAAAATTAGCCGCCATAAAAACGATTTTCAATATTATATATAATTGGATTATTTTATAGCAACTGCCAATCACTCATATAATGAAAGTAAGATTGTAATGCAGTGTTAATAGCAAAAGCAAGAGCAGCTAAGTAGATAACGTAGATAAAGTAGTGGTAACCGCTATAAGAACGATCTTAAGATTTAGATGCCAAATTGATCTAGAGGCCAATCCAAAATCGGATGATTTTTCACCGAGTTATGCGAATGGGAAATTTTGACCCATGTCTAAACACGAATCTTAAAGGTAAGATTATGACATGAATTTCGACTCAAAAAAATGTAACAAGATTTAAATGCCAGATTATTTAATAGGGAAAACTATAAAGAAAAAGCCCAGAGTCAAGAAAATCGGTTGAGTTTTGATCGAGTTATGTGAATGGGAAATTTTGACTCATGTCTATATACGAATCTCAAGGGTCAGATTATGACATGAATTTCGACTAAAAAATATGAAGTCAGATTTAAATGCCAGATTATTTTAGAGGGAAAATCATGAAGAAAAAGCCCAGCCTCATAAAAATCGGTTGAGTTTTGACCGAGTTATGGGGTTGGGAAATTTTGAACCCATGTCTATATACGAATCTTAAGAGTAAGATTTTATCATGAATTTCGACTAAAAAATATGTAACCAAATTTAAATGCCAGATTATTTTAGAGGGAAAACTATGGAGAAAAAGCTCAGCCTCATGAAAATCGGTTGAGTTTTGACCGAGTTGGGGTTTTGACCCATGTCTATATACGAATCTTAAGAGTAAGATTTTGACATGAATTTCGACTAAAAAATATGTAACCAAATTTAAATGCCAGATTATTTTAGAGGGAAAACCATTGAGAAAAAGCCCAGGCTCATGAAAATTGGTTGAGTTTTGACCGAGTTATGGGGTTGGGAAATTGTGACCAATGTCTAAACCCGAATCTTCAGGGTAAGATTTTGACATGAATTTCGACTAAAAAATATGAAGTCAGATTTAAATGCCAGATTATTTAAGAGGGAAAATCATGAAGAAAAAGCCCAGCCTCATAAAAATCGGTTGAGTTTTGACCGAGTTATGGGGTTGGGAAATTGTGACCAATGTCTAAACCCGAATCTTCAGGGTAAGATTTTGACATGAATTTCGACTAAAAAATATGAAGTCAGATTTAAATGCTAGATTATTTTAGAGGGAAAATCATGAAGAAAAAGCCCAGCCTCATGAAAATCGGTTGAGTTTTGACCGAGTTATGGGGTTGGGAAATTTTGAACCCATGTCTATATACGAATCTTAAGAGTAAGATTTTGACATGAATTTCGACTAAAAAATATGTAACCAAATTTAAATGCCAGATTATTTTAGAGGGAAAACCATGGAGAAAAAGCCCAGCCTCATGAAAATCGGTTGAGTTTTGACCGAGTTATGGGGTTGGGAAATTTTGATCCATGTCTAAACCCGAATCTTCAGGGTAAGATTTTGACATGAATTTCGACTAAAAAATATGAAGTCAGATTTAAATGTCAGATTATTTTAGAGGGAAAACCATGGAGAAAAATCCCAGCCTCATGAAAATCGGTTGGCAGTGCAGACAGCGATGATCGTAAGAATAAGCAGTGCACGCAGTAGTATAGCCATAAAAACAAGAGTCCACAGTTCAAAATTTGATTTTGTTAATAAATAAATATTATTTTGTTTTATAAGTATTATAGACAATCAGCTATAAAGACTACATTTAGACTATGACAGCTACTCAAGCAGTTAACAACGTTTTTACGATCTCCAAAATTTCTTGATATGCGAACTTTGTTTCTTCGGTCGTTGAGCTATAAAACGTTTTCTAATTCTGTAACTACTTACAAAAATCTCGAAAAACTGCAGAATAAGCAAGCAGTTAACTTAATCTTCAGAACAAGCCGTAAGCAGCGCACATTGTGAGCACAAGCAGTTGCAGATGATAAACCATTTAAGATGTCTGTGATTGAATATTTAAAACCTATTGACAAGAAACTTGTTAACAAATCAATATGATATTGTATACAGCTTGTTAATATTAATAAATAATATCAATAAACCACAAGAACAATAACTTATAATCCGCAGACAATTGCTTTTGTTATGCTTGTAATTCTCAAGCAGTTTAAGCAACGATTGCTTTATAGATCTCTCAGTTTAAGCTATATTTGCTGAGCAAATGCAACATTGTAAGACATTTTCTTAAATTAAACAAAGCGCCAAGCAGTAACCTGATTTGTTTGTAATTCTCAAGCACTTTAAGCAAAAGATAAGATAGACAAACATACAAAAATGATCGAAAATTTGGCATTAATCTATTTTGTTTAAATCTTATCAAATGCGTACAAAATTTAACCAGTCATCATCGTCATCTAATCTGCTCAGCATTTGCCAAGCAGTGAAAGCATATATACCATATATATATATAGATAGATATGAGCGATCGCTGGGATCTAAGACTGTTAAACATGCTCGCTTTATACTATTTCCGTTTGCTTAGAATCGTATTAATGAATTGTGGCAACTCATAAAGCACTCGATATTGCTCAAGTTGTGACACGCAAAATTGGTATTAGGTCTGGCCGACATGAAATACTCACGTATTTCTTATCGTTTCGCACGGGGCTACTCCCGCCATAAACGTTTGCCCCTTCGGGCTCATAAATACATTCATAAATATAATAAATACACTAAGCGATACTCATTTGTCTGAGCGAAGTACATGGAGTAACACATCGAGGACTAGTTCACCCCCGGCTTTTTCGGCAGTTTGTCATCATCGAACATAAATAACCCATTTGGCAATTAAAAACAGACAAACGCTTATCGCAACACAAAAAAATATAGATAGTACTCCAGTCGTACGAAGCATCCATAAATCGAAGCGAACATGTCACAGATCTATCAGAAATCGGAGGTTGCGGAACGCAATGGCAAAAACGGCCAGCCCGTTTGGATGATCTACAAAGGCAACGTGTACGATGTGACCAAATTTACTAAGGATCATCCCGGCGGCCCGGAGCTCATACTGGAGGTGGCCGGCAAGGATGCGACCAAGGCGTTCAACAATGCCGGACACTCGCCGGACGCGGTCCAGCAGCTGAAACAGTACAAAATCGGCGAAGTTGCCATCGATGCACAGCCAAAGCCGCAGACGGCCAACAAATCCGCAGAGCTGGGACAGACAAAGCAGCCGCAGCAGGCGGAGAAATCGAGCGGTTTCCTGTGCTGCTGCTGAGCGCAGTTTCCAAGGGCATCCGTTTTCCTTCCTATTGTGTTAATTTGTTGTTGTTTTCGTTTTGTTTATTAACATAGCTCAGGTCGTTTAGTGTATAATTATTGTAGTTGTCTAGAACTGAAGCAAAGGCGCAGCCACTTTTCGCGGCGCCCATATAGTCATTAACTAATATCGTCTAGAATAAGAAGAAGATCAACGTTTTGTTGCGTAACGCAATGTGAATAAATTTTCCATTTTGCCACTTTTTGCTGTGGGGGGCGGGCGCAGGGGCGTGTCACCGAATGAACTCCAATTCTCGCCTCCCATTATAGAATTTGCACTATTATTCGACTACATCTTGGGGCGGCTGCTCCTCCTCCTGCAGCACCTGGCAGGCGGCCTCATATAGATCCGTCGAAAAGCTGGTCACACCGTTCACCGCATGATTCCGCAAATAGTGATAGAAACGACTCGATCGACGCTCCAATCCGGCGCGCTGCTTCTCGCTGCGACAAATCGCCCGCATGGCCGGCTCATAGTCCAGGGCGCGGGCACAGCTGCTCCGACAACTGCTCCCCAATTGATCCACCAGATTAAGACTGAAAAGGCATGAGAATTTATTTAAATAAAATGATCGAAATGCGTTCAGACTGCAACCTTACTTTGTTTTGGGTAGATTTTGGGGCCTCCAAAAGTAGAAAATAATATAAAAAAAAAAATATGTCACATACACTTTTCACTTTTGAATTGTGGTTGAAGAGGGGCATGGGAAATTTTTTTAGTAACAAAAATGTTAACTTTTTAGCAAATTAATAAAAAAAAAAGATTAGCTGCCTCTTCCTTATTCCAACACTCGCGCGTTGTAAATTCGGCGTTTACAGTCCGATCTTTATCAGATCTTCAGGGCTTTTATAAGGCATATAAAAGTTTTTATATACCAAAGCCCAAGGTTCTAGCTTTAAAAATGTTTTGTTAAAACAATTATGAGTGGAACGGGCGAGGTATCCAAGAAGTGAATTATTTTTAATTGATATATACTTTGCGAGCAGCTAAAAACCAAGCTTGGTAGGTCTTGGACTCATAAAGTTTTGATTAAGGCATAAAAAAGTTTATTATCTATATTCTCTCTAGCTCTTGTAGATCGACGCATTTAAGCAGACGGACATGATTAGATCGAGCATGCTCAAGAATATATATGTACTATATGGGTTCGGCGAAGGTATAAGAGAGTATATATATAATTATATACTTTAAATCAAGATCAGGTCGGAGCTGCCTCCTTCAGCCTGCTTACATACATTCGCAGCAAGCAATTTTATCCCAGCTGTGTAGCATAGTGTAATTAGGGATTTGCTCGGTACTCACCGCTGCTTCGGCTTGTCAAACAGATTGTAGGCATAGTTTTTGGATGCCAGACACGTGCTGACCGCACACTCGACCAACGTGTGCGCCAGCTGCTCCGCCACGTGTGGCTGCAGTCGATCATTGGCCTGCTCCAGGCCCGCGGCATCGAGCAGAGAGGCCGTCGACAGATGCTCATAGAAGGTGGCCAGCGTTTGCAGCGGTTCGCTCTTTGTGTGCGTGGCTGTGCTGAGCCACGCCTTCTTTGGTGAACACGACTTGCGTTTCGCGCTGCGCCTGGACACGGACGCACCCGGCGACTGCGACTGCAGCAGCGTCGAATGGCGCAGCAGCTCGTTCAGATTGAGGCGCAGCAGGCGAAAATCAACGGGAAACGGCACAAAATGACGCACATTCTGTGCCGTTGTATAGAACTCGAAGAGCTGCTGATGTATGTGGACGCCAGCCAGCGTGGACAGGCGCGGCGACCTGCTGGGCGAGGTGGTGCTTGCAGCTGGGGGCTGGGAGCTGCTGCTGCGGCTACGCTGTCCATCGCCGCCGCTCTGTATGAAGAACTGCAGCTCCATGAGGGTCTTGCGCAGATTCTGATGATTGTACAGATAGAGGGATATCAGTTCGTCCAGCTCAATGGGACAGTTCTCCATGAGCGACAGCACGGCCAGAAAACGTGAGATATTCAGTGCATTCGGCGCCTGAAATTTAATCGTATTCTGTTGCATTAAACGCTGCAAATGCGCGCAGTTGGGATCGGTGGCGACAATGATGACGGGTCGCTTGGAGCTGGCGGCAAGCGTGTAGATGGCGTCCGTGAAGCCAGCATCGATATTATCGAAAACAATGTCCGCATCCTCGATCAATATGAGAGATTTGCGCACATCGTCGTCGCCCTGGCTGCGCTTCGCTTTCAGGCCGTTCATTTGCAGCTTTTGGAGCAGCTGTCCGCCCGCCTTGGCCTCCTTGCGTATCTGATGCGACTGCGTGGCCTCCTGCAGCTCCTGTATCAACTTTTTGCCCGTCCGTCGCATGCCCGCATTTATCTCCAGCACATTGAAGTTCATGTCGTTGGCCAACGCGAAGACGGCATTCGTTTTGCCGCTGGAACAGGGACCCAGGAGCACCATCGTATTGCAGCTGGCGCCCATTGAGCTGGAATCGTTGCCAAAGTCCATGGAGGAGCTGTCGTCGAGCGTTTGCGAGTTGCGCTGGCCAGCGCCTGCACCATGCCAATTGGCCAGAAAGTCGCGCAGCTCTTGCACGGGCGTCAGATTGACCAGCACCTGCTCGAACAGCAGCGGCTTGTACTTCTCCGTGAAGAGCAGCTCGCCATTCGGCGCCAATGCCGGTGGCCGGAAGTGCTCCTCGGCCTGCTCACGCTGCTGCTCCTGCTGCTGTTCGAGCGAGCGTCGTGTGCGCCGTGTCATCACAAAAGATTCACCCATGGGCTGTGTGTCCTGCGCCGCGTCTATGGCGCTGAAATGTCTGTACTTTTCCCGCATTTGATTGTAGCACTTGAAGGTGGGAAACCGTTCGAAGGTGCTCTTCCAGTTCTTGACCAGCGTGCGCTTATTGTCCAGCTGCGGCAGCGGCGTCCAACTAGACACGCTCTTCTTCGTCTTGTTCGGCACAAAATCCGCTGCAGTGCAGCTGGTTATGCTGCCCGTGCTGGTTTTACGTACTATTGCCGCTTGCCGCTGCTGCTGCTTCTCCTCCCGCAGCTGCAGAGGCGCGCTGAGGCTCGCCTCCAGACGCGTGCCGCCCACGTGTGCTATGCGCGGAAACAGCTCGTAGCTCTCCTCATAGTATTGCTCATAGCAACGCTGGCGCTGCTGCTCCTGCTTGAGCTTCTCTGGTACGCCGGAGTGCAGGAATTCCTGGCGTGCACGCAACACTGTCGGATCTGGACTGGGCTTGGGCAGTTGCCGCACGAACAGAGGCGCCAGCTTCTTGGGCGTTGCCGCCGGATTGCTCGTGTCCAAATCAATTATCTCTATGGATTCATCAGCTGCAGCCGTCGCTTGCTTCGCCTTGGTGGGACTCGGCTCCAGGTCATAGTCGTAGCGCGCTTTTGTCGCACACGAGCGTCGCGGTCGACCCGAAGGAGTTGTTGACATCGTTTCTGCTACGTTTGCTGGCGTATTGGACATGGATTTCTTGGCACGCGGCCGCCGCTTGGGCGTCTCCAGCGTTTCCACTTCCTGCTTTGCGGCTTCGGCTGCATTTTGTGGCGACTCCAGCTTGGCAAAATAGCCCAGCAGACTGTCGCGCTTCTTGGTGGGCGAGCAGAGCTTGGCCAGCAGCTGCACAGTCTCCGTATCGACGCTGGGAGGACTAACCGGCAGCTGCGCAACCA
This sequence comes from Drosophila montana, assembly GCF_035044405.1. NCBI lineage: Eukaryota > Metazoa > Arthropoda > Insecta > Diptera > Drosophilidae > Drosophila > Drosophila montana. Next base: position 992,237 of record NW_026996406.1, read on the forward strand.
CATCCGCACTGGGTCGCCGCGTGCGTGGACGTCCACGCAACCGTTTGACAGGCTGCGCTTCCTGGCCATTCGACTCCTTCGGCTCAGTCGGTGCCGCCGGCTGCGTCAGCATTTTCTTTAAGCTGTAATTGAGACAAGGGCTAAACGATGGATTCAAGCTAAAGACCTAAGGATAGCTTACCGCTTGGCGCGCTGCTCCATTTGATGCTCAATGTACTCTTCACGTGCCTCCTCGGCCAGGCGACGCTTGGCGCCGCCCTTGCGTTCATTCCACTCCTGCAGCAGCTGCTTGCGTTTGCTCTGAGGCGGCGTGGTTGTGTCCTCCGCTTCGGTAGGCTCCCCTGCTGCCTGGCCATTGGCATTGGTGCCCATGGAACGATTGCGCGCATTCATCATTAGCTCGAACACATTGGTGGCTGATTTTGCTGGCGCTGCAGCCTTGGCAAAGTGCTTCATAATGGATGACTGCTGCTCTGTGGCGTGGGGAGTGCTGCTCTTTAGGGGACTTGCATGGGATTTGCGCTTGGTGTGGCCAATGCCATTCTCCCGCGACGTTTTCTCGCGCAGCACGTGGCGGCCGTTGGTTGTTGTTGTTGTTTGTTCCGTATCCGCTTCCGCCAGCATTGCAGCGCGTCGTTTCTCCTCGCGCTTTCGCTTGTGCTTCTCGCGATGCTTTTGCTTTACCGTATTTAGCACTTCCTCCATGTTCTGTAAAATTAATTTGGATTTGGCGCTGGGCGGTGCTCTTAGTATAAACGGCGATGTGGGCGATTGGTCCAGCACATTTTTTGTGGGCGTGGTTAAAGTTGCTATTGCTGTTGTTGTTGTTGTATGCTCACTTGTAAAACAATTTACATCAGTCATTTTTGTGGCGCTTCTCTTTTTTTACATTCGTACATAGTTTAAGGTCTGTATGTGTGTCAGTGTGGTGTGTGTATGTGTGTGTAGATGGTACTCTGTGTGTGTTCGTGTACAATTAGCAAGCAATTCAAATACAAAGCCAAACTTATAAAATTGCAACAAACTGGGCGAAGCAAGCTACATACATAAATAAACAATAAATTGTGTACCTTGGTTGGACTTTTCTTATACTTGCACACGCACACACATACATATGCAGCACACACACAAAACAAGAGCACGCGCTCACGCAAGCATTCTGCCACGCTTTACCACTGTTTGTTTATTTCTCCGTTCGTTAAAGATTAAAAAACCATTTCGAAAACAAAGAAATTAACAAATTTCTACGGAAAACGCAAGAGGTGAAAGATACGAGAAAAATGGCGCGAAGGTTTTACAACACTACTGACACATGATTGCCTTGCGATGACGCATATCGATAAGTCCAGCGCATGTGCTTAGTTATTCGATAAGCATCGCAATATTTAGTGCGATTGTCTGTTTTCGCACACTTAACGCCCGATCTGAGAGTTAACTCGTGACGTCATAAATGCAATAAAATATTTTGTACTTATTGTCAATGTTAAACAATAATAAAGAATATAACATGTTGCATCATATTTTGTCCGAAATTTTCATTACTTGTTCCAAACCATGCTAAACCTCAATTAACACTCATTTGGAATTTACTGTCAGTTATTGTTTGCTTAGAAGCTTATTTCCATATACAGTTGTAGATTTGTGACGTTTTGTGCAAAGTGAGCAAAGCACGTGCGCCACCCTATGCGGTGGGCGGGCCACTTTACTCAATCGAATGTGTTTGTTGTCATAGCATATGAAATACGCTGCAAGATAAACAAAAACAAGTATTTTTTAACAAAACCGTTTTGGTGCAGCAACAATAACTGTTTTAAACATGTCAAAAACGTCGAGCGTAGGGAGCTTAGAAAGTGCTGTAACGGGTCCACCGCTGCAACCATCGATACGCAAAATGCCACATGATACTGAAACGGATTATCCCAATGCCATTGAGCTATTGCGCCAACGTTCGCAGCGTCTGGCGACGCGCCTGCAGCAAACGCAAAAGGAGATGTCGGGCAAATTGCCGTCAACCACGGACTATCCCATCATCGAGCAGAAGGCCAATCAATTTATGCGCAACTATGTCTCGCAGTCGCAGTTGCAGTTGCAGTCGCTGCCGCAGCAGCGTTCAATGCCAGTGCTAAATGCTGCTGCCACAGCATCTGCCACCGCCACTGCCACGGTCAGCGCCACTGTCCAACATCGTCAGCAGCAACATCAGCAGCAGCAGCAGCACCATTTGCCTGCCGCCGCTTTATCCATGCCGATGCCCATGGCATCATATCCATACCCCATGCAATCTTTTATGCCGGTTCACATGCAGCTGCAGTTTGCCGCCCAGCTGAATGCAACAACAGCTGCCGCGGCGCCGCCTCAACAGCAGCAGCCGCATCTGCAGCAGCAGCAGCATCTGCAGCAACAGCAGCATATGCAACAACAGCAGCTGCAACAGCAGCAGCATCTGCAGCAACAGCAGCTGCAACAACAACAGCAGCAGCAGCAACAGCAGCAGCCGCCGCAGCAGGAGCTGAAGAAGAAACGGAAGTCACGGCAAACCCTTAACGGCGAGGTGGATGCCCTCAAGGATCTGGTCTATAAGCTGATAACTGTCAACCCGGATGTGCGAGCCTATGCCCAGCAGCTCATCAAGCAGAGCGAGGTGCTTGGCCAGTTGGAGTGGCTGAATCTGGCCAATGTCTGCAGGCCGCCAAGACCTTATGTAAATCCTGCACTGCGAGCGCTTACCACCGCGTCCGGCATGCCGCCGGTGCCGCAGCACGGCCGCATTGATGGCGGCATGGATCCGTCGGGTCACCCGCAGCAGCAGCAGCAGCTGCCGCCTACACTCTCCGGCATAATGCGCGCTCCCAGACAGGCCCAGCCACAACAGCCGCCGGCTCAGGGCCAGCCCATGACGCAAAAGCGTGTCGGCGAGATTCTGCGCACACGCCGCGACTCCGATCTGTCCAGCACCAGCACCAGCAGCAGCAGTGCAGCCACAGCAACCACACTGCAGCAGCAGCAGCAGGAGAGCTCTGGCGGGCAATCGCCGCGCAGGCGTAATCGCAACCGCAAGAAGCGCAACGACAAGAACACGCCCCGTTCCCTGAAGACCGAGCTGGAGGCAATGCGTCAATATATCAACAAGATTGTCCAGCAGCATGTAGGCGCCGAGCAACTGGTGCCAGCGGATCTGAACTTCAAGGGCGATTTTGGGGACTTGGAGTCGCACGCCAGGCGCCTGGTACAGGCTGGTTACGGACGCATTGTCGAGGAGGAGATACGCGTGAATCGCAAGAACAATCGCCAGGCCTTTATCACCATGTCCGCGGATCGCGAGGCACTGGAGCGAGATGGCATCGTTCTGTTGCCAGTGGCACGACGTTACGCTTTCGAGGGCGACACCGTGCGCGCCTTTGTCTTGAATGTGGGCGCCGTCGTTACCAAGGCAATGGATTCCGCAGCCGGCGGCATTATTGGCGGCAAGGCCTCACTCTCTCTGGGTAAGTCAAGGGATCTGGCACGTTTTAACCGTCTTTGCCCGGCCAATGTGTTTCTCAATCAATCTTACAATTAGATTTCATCCCACTTTTTGAACTTGGGTTAAAATACTACAATTCGAGAGCGTAGTGAAGTGTCTCAAGTGAATTTTTAGAAAGGTCGTTTTCGAAAAATATGCATTAATCAGTCAGTCAATCAGATCTTGGCTCGTATATTTCATTCCTAACAGCAGTCAGTCAATCACCAAGCCATCCAGTCATTCAATCAATCAGTCAGTCAGTCAATAAGCCATCCAGTCATTCAATCAGTCGAGCAGTAAGCCAATCAGTCAATCAATTTATCAATCAGTCGGGAGTCAGTCACTCACTCAATCAATAAGCCATCCAGGCAGCTGTCAGTCAGTCAATCAATAAACCATCCAGGCAGTCAATCACGTCATTTAATCAGTTAACCAATCAATCAGTCAGTCAGTAACCATTCACTTTCAGTCAGACAATCAGTCTTTCAATCATATATTTCATTCCAATCATCAGTTAGCTATGAGTCAGTAAATTAATATGCCATCTAGTGATTCAATCAGTCATCAGTCAGTCAAACCGTCAGTCAATCAGTAAGTCTATCCCTCAATCATCCCTTATCAATCAGTCAATCAGATAACCAATCAATCAGATAACCAATCAGTCAACCATCAGCTAGGAAAAAACATCTCATCTTAGATAGCTGCTAATACTATTCCCGTTACAGGTGAGGATGAGGAGCTCTCGGAGGAGACAGAATCGCAGGACTCGGATGATGACAATGTGGCCGTGATAGCCTCGGACAACTGCCCCAAAGCGTTTGTCATTGCCATTGTGAAGCAAACGGAACTGCGACAAATTGTGGGCAACATATCATTTACGAATCCCACCAAGCTCTGCGACGAGGAGCTCTTTTACAAATTTCGACCATTCGATTTACGCATGCCCATGGTGTACATACCGCAGTCCAGCTGCGCGGTACACATCGGCAACAAGCAGCCGGACGAGGTGTGCGGTCTGCTCTATCTGGCGCACATACTCGAAACGGATTGCAATGGCCATTGCATTGCGGAGCTGGTGCAGCCCGTTGGCCGTGTGGGCAATCTGGATGATGAACTGAAGGCCATACTCTTCCATAACAGTCTGCGGGATGTGGTGCCCTTCGAGGAGCGCTTCAACGAGATGTACGCACAATCAGCGCCGCCTGTAACTGCCAAGGATCTGGTGAATCGTCGGGATATGCGCAAGAGCTGTATCTTCACGATTGATCCCCTGACGGCGCGCGATCTGGACGATGCGCTCTCCATTGAGCAGCTGGGCGAGAATGTGTTCGAGGTCGGTGTGCACATCTCGGATGTGTCGCACTATTTGCTGGAGAACAGCGAGCTGGACAACATTGTTAAGGAGCGCTCGACATCAATTTATTTGGCCAACGAAGTGATTCACATGCTGCCGCAGACGCTCTGCTTCCGGTGCTCACTGCTGCCGGGAGAGGATAAGTTTTCGTTCTCCGTTTTCTGGCGTATGGACGGCGATGGCAATCAGCTGGACAAGCCCCAATTTACGCGCTCCATCATGAATTCGTGCACACAGTTTGCCTACGAGCATGCCCAGAAGATAATTGACAATCCGCGCGAGCGTTTTACCGACGTCGACTTTCCCAACATCCTGAACGGATTCACGGTCAACGATATCACGAAGCGTGTCAACTGGCTGCATGGCATTGCGTGCAACATGCGCGGCAAACGTTTCGACAATGGCGCCCTGACCATTAACAATGCCAAGGTGCGCTTCAGCCTCGATCCGCTGACCGGCGAGCCAATGGGCTTTGAGGTGGAGAAGCAACGCGAGGCGAATCACATGATTGAGGAGTTCATGCTGCTGGCCAATCAAGCGGTGGCAAAGTTCATACACGATGCCTTTCCCAAAATTGCTGTGCTGCGCAATCATCCGCCGCCGCTGACCAAATCCCTGAAATCGTTGCGTGAGAAGCTGCTCTCCCAGGGCTTCGACCTGGACTATAGCTCCTCGAAGGCCCTGCAGGCCAGCATGCAGCGGTTGTGCAGCGAGGCCGCCGATCCCATTGCCATGTCCGCCTGCCTGAGTCAGCTGCTGATGAAGCCCATGGCGCGCGCCACGTATGTTGTTGAATACCTAAATTTGTTATACCCTGTACTCTCTGAAAATTGGTCACAAGAAGGGGTTGTATGGTTATATGGGGACAGTAGGAGACTTATCCGAATCCATACTTTATATATTTTTTTTCTGAGTTTGAAACGTAGTTAATCCCATTGCACCAAGTTTAGTTTACTTTAAATGATCGATAAACCATGTTATTTCGAAATCGATAAATATAGATTTTCGGTTTTTGAGAGCATCTCCCATGTGGTAAATTATAACCTTAGCTTAAGGCATATACATACACTTCGGGCATCCATATCCATTATATTATAAGACAAATCTTGACAGTTGGGAGATGAGTACAGGGTATCTGTTGGTCGTGCTCTCTGACTTGTTAATTATATTTATCCTACTCTCTCTTTGCTTACAGTTACTTCTGCAGCGATGGCAAGACGGAACCGTCGGATCTCTGGCATTACGCCCTATCCATACCCATCTATACGCACTTCACCAGTCCCATTCGACGTTATCCGGATGTTATGGTGCATCGGTATGAATTACTCCAATATATACATACATATCTATTCCAACTCACACTTGCTGCCTTTCCTTTTGCAGTCTGCTCGCCGCCGGCTTGAACTACTGCGCCGCACCGGAGCGCAGTCCGGATGAACTGCATCATCTGACCAAAGTGGCCAACGAGCGTAAATATAATGCCAAACAGGCGGGCGATGATTCCAGCAATTTGTTCTTCAAGCGATATGTGAGCAATCGGCAGGTGATTTACATGCGAGCCGTTGTCATGGAGATCTTCCAGCACATGATGAATGTGGTTACCCTGGAGTCGGGTCATGTCATTGCCATTAACTATAAGATGCAACGTGTCCTCATCGATACGCACAATGCACCCAATTTTATACTGGTCGCCGAGCGCAACATGAAGCAGACGCCATATAAGCTGCAGTTGCTGTCCGTGGTGCCCATACGGCTGATTATATGGGATGGCAAGTTAACGGGATTTTTGCTGACTGCGGATCAGCGCCAGAAGGGGCCCAGCATGGAGCATCCGGGCGTAGTGGTGCGAAAGGACAACAAAAAACAGCAGCAGCAACAACAACAGCAGCAGCTGCAGCAGACGACAGCAAAAACTAAATCGCCCAAAAATGTACACTTAAAAAATGCTCAACAACAGCAGCAGCCACTGGATCAACAGCAGCGCCTGCGTCGACAGCAGCAGCATCAGCTACAACAACAGCAACAACAACAGCAGCAGCAGCGTATGTTTGCCTTGCGCAAGAGCAGTTCGTAAGCTCAATGAGAACAAAACAAAAAATCAAAAATATAAAACAGCAACTACACCCGATTATGAACAGCAGGCGGGCAGGAGCCCACAAAAGACCGCATTTACACGTGCAGGCATTTTCTATTTTCTTTTTTTTACGTTGCTGCGCGTTTTCAGCTCAATTTCAAACACAACGAATCGAGTATAAATTGCCCGCAACTTGTGCACTAAATGAATTATCGATAATTGACCAAGTTGCAACTTTGATGTCGATTTGATATCGAAAAAAAAAAAAAGCGAAAAATCGAAAAAAAAAAAAAAAAAATTAGCAACTTCTTTGGTCCATATATTTAAATTTTGAAAATATATTTATATTTGAGTCTAAATTTACAGTTGACAAAAACAAACTACCAACAAAGCACAAAAAATCCGACCTTGCATTTTAAGAAAGCAAAAAGAAACGCCATTTAATATACCCCATCTTGAACCGGACCGGGCTGTTAATGGAGTATGTTAACTAACACTTTTTGTTGCACTTTTAACGAAAAGTTACTTGTTGTTGTTATTCGTTGCACAGTGTTGCATGTTATTTGCAGCACAACAGCTAGATGATATTATGAATATTGTGGCGACACCTTGCGAAAATTGAAAGAACTTAGTGATGCTCGCAAATAAAAGGAATTCAAATTTATTTAACAGCAAATTCCTTCAGCTAACAGTGAATGCAGGCCGTTTGCGTATAATAGTAGACTTGATTGAATACGAATTAATTATGCAAGCCAAAGAAAACTCGTTCAAAATTACCACTGTAAGAAAGTTTTTCATTAAATTTTTATATTATAAAAATTAAAATAAAATATCACGCTCGAAACGATAAGTCGATGCGAAATCACATCACTAATATCGATACCATGTAACAGCCCTATGGAGAGCATAACAGTGCCACAGTTTGGGGAATATTGGCTCTTCTATTGTAACATTGTTCACAGTTTGAGCCGCATTGCTTAAATTCTGTCGTTCGGTAAGGTTGATTCCTCCATTAATTATATTTATATGTGGAAAAGAAGGCAAATTAAGTAAAAACCGAAACGTTAGCGCACACTAGTTAAGCCCCTTAAGTGTATGCAACTGCTGAAAAATGTAACTCAATATTAATTTCAAAGCAGTTGTCATCAACCAATTGCGTGCTTCACTGTTACGGCAAAAGGAAAGCGCAAATGAAAAAATATATACACACAGCCAGAGGCAGCAACGGAGCATCGCAACAAGACACTGTCGCAGGCGGCGCATGCTCGAAGGGCGCTGCTGTGGCATCAGATACACCAAAATCGCGCCTAATTTGTTGAAACATTTATCAAATGTGCTGCCTGTGTGTGCGTGTGTGTTCGTAGAAATGGCATATTAATTATAAAAAGAAAAAAAGTGCAGACATCAGGCCAAATAACGGCGCAGCGGTGGCGGGGGTACGAAATCATCGACCAGCCAAGAAATCAACAGTGCTGTGGAAAAAAGTGAATAGCACAACTAGCGCTACGCAACACTGGCTGCATATAGCCGTCCCACTCCCGCCCATGCGGGAGGCAACGCGTTTGTTTGTGGGCTAGTTTATTGGCCATCTGTTTTGATTTTCTCTTCTTAAAATTAAGCGCGCGAAAGGGGTGCGCGTGTACTTTCTTACTCTCGCCAAAGGCAACAGTGTGGGTGTGCTCTGTAAATGTATGTGTGCGTGCGTGTATTGCAATTTACTTCGCGCGCGCTTTTGATAATTGATAAGCTCGTGTTTGTTTGTGTATCTCAAACAATTCGACAATAACAACACACTCGGAAACACTCACACACACATATGTTGCACACACGTTTACATTTTTGCCGCCATTGAGATAGCGTACATGAGTTTTGTTGTTCTTATACCCCTGCAGAGGGTTTGGATGACCGAACGCATAAAGTACATATATATTTGACATCTCAGAATCAATAGTGTCTTATTGCTGCCGGTCACAGATTGTGCTCTCCTGTTAACTATTTTAGACTAATTTTTGTCTTTTACATCTTGTTGCACAGAGTTTGTCAAGCGAATGTATACAAGCAACAACTGGGAACGACCAGAAAGCAACAAGCAACACGCCCAGGAATTGTTTTAATTTATTCTTGCAGAGAGCCAAGTTTCTAATACACAAAGCATACATAAATGGTTTCTACTTTCATTGGCCTATTGGGTAAGCAGTTGTCCAAAATATATATCGAATTTATTAATAAATCAGATTTTCTTCTTCAGACATACAATCATGGTGGGAGATACCGTGTATTTCGCATTTCTGTTCATTGTTTAGTTCCGCCTTCGATTTGCCCGACATTGATATAGAGGTCTGTTCTTTATAATCACGTTCCATTGATTTGTATTATATGCAGTCTGTGTTTTTGCAGGATCTCGAATCGGCGCTGCTCTCCGATGGTACCAGCGATGAGGATCAAGTTGCCTTAGTGCCCGAATTAATTGTACGCCTGCTGACCGGCTGCGATGCGCTACAGTCGGTAGCCAATGAGATAACACACAGCAATTATCAGATGTTTTTGCGCCGTTTCCTGCGCCAACAGTGTCGCCTGCATCAGACAGAGAATCACTTTGATACGGACATTGACTTTCAATCGCTGCCGGTGCGCAAGCGTCTACAAATTCTGCACGATCTGTGCCATTTTCGCCTGGACTCTGTCGATGTGCAGGTCATACTAAGCAACTTAGAGGCGGACAGTTTACGCGTTGAGCCGCTCGGCTACGACGCCAAAAATTCAGGATATTGGTATTTCTACGGTACGCGACTCTATCGCGAGGATAAGGCGACAACAACGGCCACTGCTTCCGGTTCGGGCAAGTCAGCTGCTGCTGCTGCGGCGCTCTCCAGTAGCGGCGCCGGCTCTGGTGGCAACACGATCCTAGGCGGCAACAGCACCGTCTGGCAGGTCATTTGCTTCACCGAGGAGGATTGGCAGAATTTGGCAGCCAAATTCAAGACCTCAACGAATGGTAAAGAGCGTGAACTCTTCCAAATACTGGATGAGAACTTTCTGCCCAAGCTGCCGCAGCTGTTTCGCGAGCGTGAACGTCTGAGACGCAGAAAGTAAGTGATTATAGCTGCAACTAACAGTTGTCCATGTAGATCTTGACTTTATTTTTAAGCTTGTGCCTTAAGATAAAGTTCTTTATGTAAGGAAACTAAATGGCTTTGCTGTATTCAGTTAGCTGCCCAATATCCAATTGGGATATCGAAGAAAATTCGAATACTTCTACTAAACCTTTAAGCAGTAGGTTAAAATTTTGTTGCGCATCATGTAACACATTTTTGAAGACTTCTCCAACATCATAGAGTATAAAGATGCTTGTGTAATATCAATAGTCGAGTCGGTTTAGTTATGTCCGCCTTTTTGTCTATTTCTTTTTAATGAATCCCTTTGCTTCATGCTTATCATGTACAGCAATTATATACCCCATCTAATGATTCCATTTTTGTATTTATTACACAGATTGCTGCAAGTGCGCAACTCCAGTCGCATACGTAATCTCGCCGAGCTCAAGGCGCGCCAGGAGGAGGAGCGCGTGAAGCGCGAACGTGAACGTGAACGCGAACGCGAACGGGAACGCGAACGTGAACGTCGTGAGCGTCAATTTTCAGCTCATTTGGCGCCGCCGGCGGTACAGCAGCGCTCACGCAGACGGTTAGCACGTCCAGTATTATAAACAGAGAGCCAGAGAGAGAGCGGACAGCATTTCACAATCATTTATCACACATTGAGAACGACAACAACAACAACAACACACAGACAACAACATCAACAACAGAAACAAGAACAACAAACAGAACAATTCAAGCACACGCACATCTATCTAAAGCATATTTTGTTTAAAAAAAAAAAGTCGCTGTTTAATTTGATTTACAAATTGATTTGTTTTTCTACTCTTTTAATTTTCAATTGTTTTCACTTAAACGAAATTTGCTTGCAATTTGTGTTTGAAGAATTGTTATTAAAACAGAAAGAAAAGAAATACAAAGAAAAAAAAAATATCACATTCTCATCGACGCTTAACACAGGCTGCCAGCGAGAGACTGAAAGAGAAACTGGACCAAATATTGAAGGAGACGAAACAGCACTTAATTTGAGTTTTGCCCATAATTTAATTTTGTGTGCGACAAACAATTGGTTGGATTTCGTTTTCAAAAAATAAAAAAAATATAACACACAATATGAACAATTATGTAAGCATGCTTTTTAAATACTCCTATATTTGATATATTGCCAATTTATTATATTTTTTGTTTTTGGTGTATTATTATTGTAATTTAACATTTGTTGTGGCACCTCATTCATTCAGTTTTCATCAAACAGTAAGCTAGATATCATATACGAAAACAATTTAACGCAGACTTTCAATATAATAACGCAGTAAAAATCGTTTAGCAATCATATAAAATACAGTGATCGCTCGAAGACTAGAACTTCATTACTTGAATCTAACATTTTTATTTGATATCTTTATTAGTTACTGTTCCCTAACCAAAACAGATAATGTTTTTTTTTTTATTATTTTAACTGATAATTAAAAGAAACCCATGAAATTCGTCTAAAAAAAATTAATTTGAAATAATATACAACATTATTTTCTTGAGACTTCACATTCCATATAAACATTTCATTTGCGCGTTAGTCTTAAGCGATTTCTACTGTACGTGTGACATTAATTAAGCTTGTCGTAACATTTCCTGTGTTTTGTCAGCAATACTTAACTATTTTCTGCTTTTGCTCTTTTCTCTCTCTCCCTCTCTTTTACTACCTCTCTCTGCAGTTCTCAATCGACTTCAACGGCTAGCGGTATTTCAACTTACGCAAGCTCCCTCAGACGTACAACAACAACTAATTCGAGCGAATTTCTGTGCCACAGGGAAACCTTTTGTCTTTCGCCAGAAGACGATGACCAAAACGACGACGAGGAGCCGAACCAAGAGCAACAGCAACAGCAACAACAGCAGCAGCAACAATTAGCACAGCAACAAGAACAAGAGCAACAACAACAAAAGCAACAAGAAGAAGAGGAACACGAGCAGCAACAGCAGCATTTAAACGCTGTCACAGCAGCTGGCGATAAATTCCGTTCACCGCCGCCGCCGCCCAGAGAAAAATCACAAACGCCAGCGAAATTCAAGAGCAAGAGCCACCATCATCATCATCATCATCATCATCACCACAAGAAGAAAAAGTCTGGCAAGAAGCAAAAGAAACGCTCACGCGAGCGTCGCGATCGAGATAGAGATCGGGAACGGGAACGGGATCGAGATCAACATCATTATCATCACCATCGGCGGCGTCATAAGCATGCGTCTGAGACAGACGAGCACTGCGAGGACACCAACAACAATAACAACAACAACAACAACGAGCAAAGCAACAACAGCAGCAGCAGCACAACAGGCGCTCGCAGCCACAAGCGACGCCACAGTCGCCAGCAGCAGCAGCAGCCGCAGCAGCAGCAACAGCTGCCGCCGAGCCCAGAGACGTCCGAGCCGCAGCTGCTGCACGCCGCGTCGCTGAGTCCCGAGGATAAGGAGAACTTTTGCCGACAGCTGCAATTGCTGGATTCGAATTCGGCGGCCATTGCGGTCGCCACAAGCATTGCGAACCTGAGCCTGCCCTCGCCTGTGGCGCATGACAGCGAGGAGCAACTGCAGCCAGCAGCAGAGCCAACCACAGCACAGCCAGTGGCTGCCAAGCGCGAGGAGCAGATGGCGCCAGCGGCCAATGTGAAGCTGCCCGGCCGGCAAACCAACAATTCACTCAGCTCCCTAACGGGCAACATTTTCATACCAACGGGCGGCAACGCAGCCGCCAACCAGCAACAGCAGCAGCAACAACAACATAGCAACAGCAACACCAACTCCGCAGCCGAGACGACGGCACGGTCCAAGAAACAAAAGGCCAGTGTGAGCACCAGCTCCGGCAGCAAAGCGGAACGCAGTGCCAGCAAATCGGAGGCACAGGCGAAAAGCAAAAAATCATTGGCGGCTGCAGCAGCTCCCTCCTCGGCCGCCTCCAGTGCCTCCTCGTCCAGCAAGGCGGAACGCTACAGCAGCGCCTACTCCGACAAAAGCGCCGATGAGTAAGTCCCACTAACTAACTAACTAACCGATTAGACAAAACATAGCACAGCACACACTCTTTATATTAAATACTAACGCAAGTATCTCCAGATCTCCTGAAACTCTTTTCATATTCGTAAACACGCTGTAGAAACTGTCTTTAACCCGACATATCATACATTATGTATAGTCAAGTAAATATATGTGGCAAGTAGTGCAGTGGAAACAAATTCGAACTTTTTAGAGCTCTTGGCTATTCGTATAACCTGTCTGTTCTATAAGAATTCGACTCTCTGTAAAACATAGACTAGGAAAATTTGGTACAGGCATTACTTAAGTATAATCCGATTACCAAGTTCTATAGTTGACATAGGAAAGTTTGTTCGAAAACTTAAATTGGATAAATTGGATTAAATAAAAAGTGCACTTCACGGTTCGAACCAATGCCTCGGTTCGATTCGTAAACCCTGCCACATATGTTAACCCAAATTTTGCTTCAAATCTTTACTCTCACATTTTATACAATTTTCCATAGAACAATCGAATATTTTATAAATTTAATTTTATATTTTAAAATTTTTCTTATCGAAATTCCTCCTTTTTTTTTCATTTTCAAAATACTGAAAAAATGTTTAGAAATGTCATAAACTAACGAATATTGGACTAATTTATTCTAAAATATTAATATAAAAAAAATGGTTTTTGAGCTAAGCCCAATTAAGTTCGACAGATTTAAGTTCGACTGCATTTCAGTCCAGAAACCTGGTTTAATATTCGGTTCAAGCAGGGTTCAAAATTGTTCATTCCAGCATTAATTTTGTATAAACAATTTGTAAAATATATTAACCAAACTTACCAGTCATATAATCGATCCACATCAAAATAATATATTATATATTGCATACATTTTCCAAAGAAACCAAAAGCTAAAAGGAATAAAAAAGAACCAGAACTTTATTGAATGGAAAATTGTAGAACTATATCGAAAAATATGCAAGGGTACTTAAGCTTCGGTAAACCGAAGTTAACTGTTTTATATTGTGTTGTAATATCTTTTAGAGTTTATCAAAGTACTCTTCATTTAACTCGTAGTTGTAGTTTCTTTTGTGTTTCGTTATTGTCGGCATGTCTATAGAACCTAATCCTTCTACCTTTGCACTCTTCTTGACTAACCGACACATCATATTTCATCAAATTGTATATAATATATCAATTGATTAACATTTTATTACCCATTGTTATTGTAAACTTTTGTACCTACCAAACGAACAACCAACCAACCAAACAACCAACCAACAACATATTGACTGTTCATCATAACCGTAAAAAAAAAAACACCATACCAACAAAATGTAGCCATGTAAATAGTAACAACCGTAGCAACAGCAGCTTTAACAACAACAACAACCACCACCACCACCATAAGCACGCGTCGCACCACAATCACAACAACAACAACAACAACAATAATCACAACCACTCAACGCCGGAAGCAACAACAACCGCAACAACAACGCCGCACGGAGCCCACACACCTTCATCACACTCACACTCACACACACACAACACATATCACACGCACAACAACAACACCCACCTTCATAGTCATATTAACAGTAATAAACATAAATCTCACTCCTCGACAACAACAACAACAACAACAACAAACCTAACCAGACCCATAACACAAAACCCAACAACAATCACAACAACAACAACAACAACAACAGCGAAAGCAAACAACAATTCAACGTTCAACTCCTCAAATCATGCGAATATTCTTAGCTTTACCGAAACGGAGGAGGTACTACAAATCGGAATGCACAAGGTGCTCGTCTATGTCAAAAATCATCGGGATGCATGGCCCTTCATGGATCCCGTTGAGGAGGATATTGCGCCGCGCTATTACTCAATCATTAGAAGGTAAACTATATATATAAACTAATGTGTCCTAATAAACATGCGGCAAAAAAAAATAGAGCTACGAAGTGGATCATTTATTTAGTAGGGCAAAATGTTGATCAAAGTCTTTTGTGACAACATGAAGCCGCTTGGCTGGCTGTCTGATTGTTAGACTAGCAAACGAGAGGTCGCCGGTTCAAATTTAAATTGTTAGTTGTTTAGAATTGATACTAATAGCATTTTCAACATTATTCATTTAATCGGGACATTTTCAAGAATAATATATGACTCCGAAATAGTAAATAATCTTTTTGTTGGATTCTTAAACCCAGTCATGAACTAAGGTTTTCTTTGGAACCTTGGTTCTTCACATCTTTTCTAATTTTTGGCACATTAAAAATTATACAAAAATCTTTACTCACATCCAAATAGGAAGCACTTTTTTTTAGCTCTAATGCATTTCTTGCAAATATTGTTTCATTCACATTCAACTGAATTCAATTGATGGCCAAACCATTTTATCCATATAGCTCGAACCGAAGGCTAGTTGGGTTCAGGGTTTAGTTCATTATAAAAAATATTCAAACCTGCTCGGTTCAAACCCTGCTTTGAACCGTGATATACAAGTTTATACACAACTCAAT
Source organism: Drosophila montana (assembly GCF_035044405.1). Taxonomy (NCBI): domain Eukaryota; kingdom Metazoa; phylum Arthropoda; class Insecta; order Diptera; family Drosophilidae; genus Drosophila; species Drosophila montana. Next base: position 1,007,811 of record NW_026996406.1, read on the forward strand.
TACATATCAAATATTTCTCTCCTTATCTAGGCCCATGGACCTGCTCAAGATGGAGGACAAACTGGACAGTGGAGAGTATCACAAGTTCAGCGAATTTCGCAATGATTTTCGCCTGATTGTCAACAATTGCAGACTGTACAATGGCCACAACAACGGTATTGATTATCTCGTAACATAATATCTATATAAATATTTGTCATTGACATTATTCTCAACCCACCAACAGAGTACACGGAAATGGTCAACAATCTGCAGGAAGCCTTCGATAAGGCAACTAAAAAATATTTCGATAACCTCTCCGAGGACGACGATGATGATCCGAATTTAAGTTATCCCGCCGCTGATTCCAAGATGAATGTATTTCGCGAGAAGTACTTTAGCAAGAAGGCAAAAGGTGAGGAGGAGAAGGAATCCTCGGCGAACTCTGCGTCCAGCAAGCGTCTGCAGGACAGCAGCGTCGAGGAGGGGCACCAAAGCGACACAGAGGAGCCCGCGGAGGCGACAGCAACACACGCGCAGAAGCGCAAGCGCAAGGAGAAGGATAAACGGCGTAAAAAGAAAACCAAAAACAAAGCGGAAAGAAGCAGTCACAACGATGACATGGACACGGATGAGGAGGAGTTGGAGCCAGAGCCACCGCCACCACCGCCGCCGCCGCCGCAAGCAATGAAAAAGAGCAAAAGCAACAAAGTACTTAAGGAAAAAGACAAGGACAGGGACAAGGACAAAGAGCTAGCTGGTGGATCCTCAGGCAAACGTGGACGCAAGGCCAAAGGCAGCAAGTCCTCTCAGGGCCAGGCAAGCAGTTCCTCAAAGCCCAGCACCAAAACACAAAAGACCAAAAAAGCGGGCAAAAAGTCAACGCCCGAAACGGAGCCCGAGTCGGAGCTAAGCGAGCCGCCGCCAAGTGAGCCCGAGTCCAGCGACGATGAGGAACTGGCTTTGGCCAAAGTCAAGTCCCTGGTGAAGCCGACGGCGCGCACAATCGCGGCGCAGAAGAAGAAAATGGTGCCCGCCGAGTCCAAGGTGAAGACCCCAACGCCCGTCAAGCGTCAGCCAAAGAGCAAGAGAGTTGGACGCGGTCGCGCCAAAGCCGATCGGGAGCTGGCCGACCTGGACGATGACGATGATAGTCTATTGTACGACATCAATGCAAAGAAACAGCTGCCGCCAACAGCTGCTGCGGCGCTGGCTGAATCCGCGGCAGAGCTGGAGGAAGATGACGAGGATAATGACGATGCGGATGACGATGATGATGCGTCCAGATCGCGCAGCATGTCACCCTTCAAGGTGGATCTGCACAAGAAATACTCAAAGAGCGCACTCAACGATGATCTCTCCGAGCTGCTGACAACCGTCAAGAAGGTGACCAGCGCCGAGACCTCCAAGCTGAGCGCACGCCACGAGGGCGACAAGTCCGACCAGGACTCGGAGTCCGACTTTATGCTGCTGGGCGCGAGCTGCCACGGCAGCTCCGATGAGCGGCGACGTCGTCCCCCCTCGCCGGTGGCCGTCAAGCGAGGCAAGAAAATCGAGGCGCCGCCAGTGAAAAAGGAAAAGGAGCGCGAAAAGAAAAGCCGACAAGACAAAGATAAAGACAAAGAAAAGGAGAAGGAGAAGGACAAAGATAGGGATAGGGACAAAGATAAGGAAAAGGATAAGGAAAAATCGCGCAGTACCAAGCACAAGAAGAGCTCAGCGGAATCGGCGGCTGCTGCAGCCGCTGCCGCCGAGCAAGCGGAACTGGAGATGCTGCTGCCATTTATGGACAAATACGACGTTATCAAATATCGACGCAGTCGCGCCGCACAAAGCGGCTCCACCAGTGCAACCACTTCGCTGGCACCCTCCGAGGACTCGAAATCGACGAGTGTCAAGAGCGTGTCCGCAACCAAAAAGAAGCGTGAAAATACCACAGAGCCAGCTGCGGAACACAAACGTGGACGTAAAAGCAAAGAGCAGAAGCATCCAAAGGAATCTAATCCAAGCGACAAATCGTCTGCCAAGCAGGAGAAGAGCGAGAAGGCGGAGGAGAAACCTGTGGAGAAGCCCAAAAAAGCAGAGACGCCAAAAAACGCTGAGAAGCCGCCGCGGGAATTGACGCCACCGCCGCCGCCAAAGTCCTCAACAATGCCGCCAGAGCCAGTTGCTCGGGCAGAGCTGGCCAGCAGCAAGGATGCGGCCAAGTGCAGCGGAAGCGCCGGCAGCCACAGCGCCAGCAACAATGCCAAGCCGAAGGAGACCAGCGTCAAGGCGAGCAGCAAGAAGCAGCGAGCCGATAAGCAAATGCCGCCGCCGCCTAAGCCCGCCGAGAAGTCAACGGCGGAGAAGGGCGCCGGTCACAAGAAGCTGACCGGCAAAAAGGCGGCGGCGGCGGCAGCGGCAGCGGCAGCTGCACAGAAAGCGGCGCCCAGCAGCAATACGAATCTGGAAGCGCTGGATGTGGAAACGGAGCAAACGCTGAAGGATATCAATCGCTGGCTGGAGCATACGCCGCGCTTCTCCGAGTTCAGCTCCGCCAGCAATTCGCCCTCGCGCTACAATCTGCTGGATGACTTTGACTCGACCATTGGCAGCAAACTGGACGCGGCCGACTTTAGGCGACCCGTCGCACTGGCTGCGCCCAAGGCGGAGCTGGTGCCCACCAAGCTCGCGGAGGCGCTCAACGAGCTGGTCAGCGAAACGGCCACGCCCAAGCCCGGCGGCAGCAGCAAACTAGACTCGGAAACTTTGCCCACGGCGAGCAGCGTGAGCAGCAGCTGCGGCACGCCGCCGCATTCGATGCACTCGGGCAACTCAATAGGCAGCACCTCGGCCACGGCGGCCAGCTCGAGCTCTGCCTGCTCCAACAACTCCACGTTATCCGCGCAGCAGCCAGCAGCAGCGCCGCCCGTCGCCGCAGCTCTGCCCACAGCAGCAGCAGCAGCAGCAACAGTTGCGACGGTAACAACGCCGCCCGTCAAGCACAAGGAGCCGGGCAGCACACAGCTGTTGCTGAATCCGCCGCCGCCGCCGCACATCAAGCAGCAGATGGTCAAGGAGGCGAAGCGCAAGTCGCTCAAGGAGAAGCTGGCGGCCAATGCACAGGCACAGCAGGCCAAGGCCAAGGCGAACGTGATGCGCACCATCGAGCGACTGCAGCCGGGCAAGACCAAGGGCAATCTGATACAGAATGTGGTGGCCAAGACGGACGAGCTCGAAACGTTGCTCTGTCCGGTGGTCAGCAAGTCCAAGTCGGATACCAAAAATGCGCTCATCACGGAGTGCAGCGACACGGCACCAAAGCTCAGCCTCGGCACGGTCATCAAAACGCAGGACTTTGCGCTGGGCAAGACGCTCGAGGAGCTGGCAAACAAGCAGCAGGATCACGATCAGGAGTCGAAAGAGCACAGCAGCGCGGAGGAGTCAGCAACGGCCACAACGCCCACCAAGGAGTCAATGCCGAAGCCATTCGAGGCGCTGCTCGAGCTGAGCAAAGCCAGCGAAATGGCTGCAAAGGCAGCCGAGGCCGCCAAGGATAAGGATAAGGAGAAGCCGAATCTGAGTGCCTGGCTGAAGGCATTCGGCGGCCCAAAGGTCAACAACAAGAAATCCACCAGCGAGGAGGAGAAACAGCCAACAACGACACAGTCCCAGCTGCTGGCACAGGATGACGCCCGGGTGGCGCCACCCGCCCATTCGCCCGCTGCCGGCGATACGAACTTTTCGCTGCCGGTGGTCATGCGCCAGCGCAAGCCGAGCACGGGCAGTACGAACTCGGAGCGCAGCTCATTCAGTCAGGATCCGGACTCGCCGCGCATAGCCATCGATGAGCGTTACGGTTCCTATGCGGCTGGCTCGTATACATCGCCCATCTGCGCCTCGCCCATCGGCGCCTCGCCCATTATGGTGTCGCCCAAGCCGAACGATGACATGGGCAAGCCGGCGTCGCCGTATACCCTGAATGGCGCCATCAAGGTGGGCTTCTATCAGGACACCACGACCAAGAGCAGCCCGGACAAGAGCTGCAGTCCGCGCGAAATGAACTCACCGTATCCGCAATATTCTCAGCACATTTACTCGTCGGCATCATCGCCAAATGTGTCCACGCCCGAGCTGAGTGGCACATCGCCTTATGGTGGCGGCAATAGCTATAATCCGTCTGGTTCGGAGGCGTCCAAGACGCCAGCCTATTCCTCCACCTCGCCACTGCCCATCTACGATCAGTACAAACAGCCGCGCTCACAGGAATCCGATTACAACTCTTCGATGAGTCCCAGCACGCCCAATCCGCATTCACCCTATCAACAGCCGCAGAGTTCGCCCTACACCACGCCCCACTCTACGCAGCCTTCGCCCTATCACGCCCAGTCGCCCTACCATCAGACAGCGCAGTCGCAGCCGCAGTCTCAACAACAGCAGCAGCAGCAGCCCTCGCACAGCCCCAATGCTCAACAACAGCAGCAGCAACAGGCGCTCAGCCCGATGCCCAGCAGCGTCGATTCGCCTGCCTCCTCGGCGGCCACACAGCCGCCCACCCCGCTGGCACAGTCGCCGGCCGAGCAGCAACATTCGCCGTACCAGCAGCCTGTGCTGTCGCCATATCAGCAGCAAGTCGTGGTGGTGCCACCGCCTGTGGTGCCTGCCCCTGTGGCAACGAGCCAACCAGCCGCAGCACCTCTGGTGCCTTTAACAGGTGAGTTTCCGCTTAGCAAATTGTCGCTGGTTCGATTTACAGTCTGAAGCAAAGGCTCTGCCAATATGCAATACATTTTTAAAAGTTCCACGCATTTTCCGCACATGATTGTGAATTGTCTTAGAACTTTTTTAATTGAAACCCGATTTCGTATTGATAGAAACATGTCTAATCCATGTCTCCTTGCAGCAACAATGGGCAATAATGGCTATGCGCCAACGCATGACAGCTACCAACAACAGGTCACAGCGCAGCAACAGCAGCAGCAGCAACACTCTTTGTATAATCCGGCAACGCTGATCAATCCGCTGCCACCTGCTGCTCCCGTCGCGGTGTCCACAGCGACGCCTGTGGCCAAGCCGAATAACAATGATTGGAGTCTGGGACACAGCCTGCTGCCGCCTAACCTAGCCACAAATCAGGTCACACAACAGCAGCAACATCAGAATCAACAGCAGCAACAGCAACAACAGCAGCAGCAACAGCAGCAGCAACAGCAGCAGCAGCAGCAACAGCATCAGGCGCTCGCTCATCAGCAGCAGCTGCATGGCATGAAGCCCAAGTATCCAACCTATGCGCAATATCAGTCCACAAATGCGGCGGCCAATGCAGCAGCAGCCGCAGATGCTGTGGACAGTCAACAGCAACAGCAGCAGCAACAACAGCAGCAGAAAATTGTGCCGCCCAGCTATGGCAGCGATATGGCAACTTTTATGCAGCATCAAATGCAGCAGCCCGCCAAAACGGATACGCTAATTAATCCGCTGAAACGCGCCAACGAGGATTACAGCGATGTTGCCGCCAGCAAGCTGACCAAGCTGGATGAGAATCATGTGCAGCAGCAGCAGCAATTGCACACAGCAACACAGCAGCAGCAACAACAACAACAACAACAGCAGCAGCAGCAGCAGCAACAACAACAACAACAACAGCAGCAGCAGCAGCAACAACCGCAAACGCTGCTCAATAAGCAACAACAAATGTTCAATAGCTTTCTGGGCTCGATGGCCTTTAACAAGCAGCTGGGCACCATAGCGCCAGATAAGGCATTCGAAATGTATAATCGTGCGGCGGCCATGGGTTTTCCCAAGGACTTTGCCAAGGACAACAGTGCCTGCAACATGCAGCAGCAGCAGCAACAGGCGGCGGTCAACAAGCAGCAGAGCAGTCAGCAGCAACAGCAACAGCCGCAAACGCAGCCGCATTTGACACAGCTGCAGCCGCCGCATAATTTGAACTATCAGCAACAGCAGCAGCAGCAAAAGTTGCCGCTGCAACAACAGCAGCAGCAGCAACAGGCGCCGCACAAGCCGCTCAACTATGGCAACAGCAGCAACAACCTGCAGCAGCAGTCACAGCCCGCACAGCAGCAACAACAACAACAGGAGATACAGCAACAACAGCAACAGCAGCAGCAGCAGCAACATGCACAACAGCAACAGCCACACAATGCCTACCAGCAACAGGCGCAGCTGAATCACAACTATCCACCAGCAGCAGCTGCTGTTGCTGCCGTGCAACAGGCGACATCTGGCAAGCCGGCAGCAACACAGGCCGCTGTGGCGTCCAACAGCGACAACGGCAACATGTTGCACTTGCCGGCGCATCAGCATCATCTCAGCCAGACTCATCATCTGGCTGCCTACAACAAGCCGACGCCGCCACCGCCGCAAACCTACAACAATCCGTTGATGCACACTTTGACCGAGTCCATGTTGGCCTATCCGGTCAACTACTTTGACAAGAATATGCCGCCCGCGGCTCATATGTACAGTGCGTCCAGTGCGGCCACAGCGTACGGTAATCCCGCCCAGCAGCTGCCCGGCAACTATGTGCCCGGCAGCAACAATGGCGCGCAGCCCTCACCACAGCAACAACAACAACAGCAACAACAGCAGCAGCAGCAGCAACAACAACAACAGCAACAACAGCAACAACAACTTCAACAGGCTGCAGTGAGCGCAGCGCCAGCTGTTGAGGTCAAGGCGCCTGCCAAGCGTGGACGCAAGAAGAAGGCAAGCACAGTTGCAGCCGAGGCAAATGTTAAGCAGCAGCAACAGCAGCAACAACAACAACAACAAGTCACAGCACAACAGCAGCAGCAGCAACAACAACAGCAACAACAGCAGCAGCAACATAGCCAGCAGCAGGCCATGCCGCAGTACAACATGCCACAGATGCCCACAGCTGCTGCGGCGGCCAACTCGGCCGCACATCAGCTGCAGGCACACGCACAGGTGCTGCATCAAGGCTTTCAGCTGTATGCGGGTCTCAAGTCCGGCGGCGTGGCATCGCCAGCCACGGGGACAGCAGCAGCAGCAGCCGCCGCTGCGGCAGCAGCAGCCGCTTCGGCTGGCAGCGCGCCGAGCAATCAAACGGCAGCGGATGCGGCTGCCATCTCGCTGAAGACGTCCGCTGGCGGCATGGTGCCGGGCAGCGCCTTCAACTTCGCGCCCACGCCCAGTGCGCTCGGCTTGTATGGCGATCAGACGGCGGCTGCGGCGGCCAGCAGCTACTTGGATCAGTTCCGTGATGCGCCCAATCCCTACTATATGCCACCGGCGCCGGCGCACAGTGGAGCCGCCGGGGCAAATGCGGCTGGCAATGCGTCGGACAAGACACAGAATCCATTGAATACGGCCGCCGGCTCCTATCCGTTTTTGGCTGCAGCGCATCCATCGACACGGGCGGCTGCTGCTGCGGCGGCATATCCCTTTGCTGCCACCCAACTGGACCCCAATTCGCAGCTGTACCAGCAATATCTGCGCCGCGATGACTTCCATGCGCGCATGATCTTCAACCAGAGCCTGTTGGGCGGCCCAGCTGCTGCTGCCGCCGCGGCGGGCTATGGCCAGCCGCCGCCGCCGCCTGCCGCCTATCGACCCTCGGCTCTGGGCATGACCAAGCCGTATGATATTAATAGGCAATCATGGTTTTAGCAGTACGCCAGTGCCGCCAATGTGGACCTGCAGGGCGACGACCTGAATGCGTCGTCTACGGCGACAGCAACGGCGGCGGCAGCGGCAGCGGGGGCGGCGACGGCAGTAACAGCTGGGGGCGTGGCTGCAACAGCAGCAGCAGCTGCTGCAGCAGCGACAGCGCCTGCAACTGTTGCAAATACACAGCATTAAGTGCGATTGGTTTCAACAAGAGTTTTCAACGTGTGCTAAAACCGAACTGGGAGCGTTTTATAATTTGTCCTGATATTAGCTATACATACATTATATATATATATATATGTATATCTGTGGCTATATATGCTGACTCGAATTCTAGTCGAATAGAATCGCGATGACTGTTTCGATTGTGTGTGTATGTGCGTGTGCCTCAGCGTGTGTGTGTGTATGTGTCTGCTTGTGGATTTCCCCCTAACTCTCCCTACTTTCTCTCACTTCACTTCGTTTTTCCTGCCTTTTTCACCATTTTGTGCAATGTTCTAAACTTTCGGACAGCGCCCAGGTTTAGCACAACGTTCGCAACTAAAGTTATAGATGCATAGTTTTTTTGGATAATCTTAGGTTCAAGTTTTCTGTTAATGACAAATCTATATATATGTAATTGTTTATATAAAGTTAATGGTAGTTAAAAGAATATCTAAGCGGAAACAAAATGTGGAAATCGATGAACACGAATAATTCTAAGAATTGTTTCAATTGCTTCCGAATATTGTAAGCCTTTAGTTTGCAGAATTTAACTAAGCGTATAAATTGTAAATTAGCTATTATTATTATTATACTATATTATATTATATTATTACTATATAACGACTATTTACTATATTATTAGTTTTTATATGAACGTGCAGCGGGTAATTTGTTGATATATTTATTAATATAATCCAAGAAAAGCGAAAAGCGGCAAACATTTTCTTTAGTTTATAATAAGCCAAGCGCGAGTTGTATAAACTTTTTGTTAAATATGCTAAGTAAACAGTACGGTCTAAACTTAAATCCAAAAATAAATATATACAACACACACACACCCATACACATACACATTATATATATATTTATATATATATATATATATCAGTATATATATATATATATAAAGCATACTCATTGCATGTGCAACATTCCGCCATGATTCAAAGTCCCTTTCCGTTTCCCTCAACCCATTTTCGCTGTACATACACAAAAAAAACAAAACCAACTAAGAAAAGTTAAAACTGTTACGTTTTTCACATAAACATCTCAAATTGTAGCTTTAAATGCTGTAAAAACAAAAAACAAAAAACAAAAAAAAAAACAAAAACTAAATTCTATGTAATTTCAATGCAAATGCAAATGCAAATTTATGAAAGGTAAATGAAAAAAGTGTCTTAGTCGCTATTAAAATAAAACGAAACAAAAACAAAAACAAGCAGAAACGCATCAAAAGGAGTAAAAACAAAAAAGAATATGTAAAATACAATTTAAAGAGAAGAGCCCTTCAAAAAAAAAACACAAATACAATAAATCTAATTAATTAATTAAGTTGTTAACGCTTATGTTTTGCAAAGGTAAATTTTTAAATTTTACAAACATAATGATAAAAATAGTTGATAAACATTAAAAAGAGAAAGAGAAAACAAAATGGGTACCTAGAGCATAAAGAGCAGCAACAAATAACATATTTAAAAACAAAAACAAGCTAAATATAATTATATTAATAACAATTATATATATATATATATATATATATGTGTGTATGTACAGTAGACATACACGCTAACAGACATACATATATTAGAAGCTACAGCGTGCCGCATGCACAGTAAATACATAATTATATATACAAATATATATATGTATATATATATATATATATATATATAGTATATATGCATACATATGTAGCTATATGAAAACAAATTAAATAACAATAAAGAATTATATTGCATATTGTACAAAATAGTTTCTGTTCATTTACGAGCACAATCCCGAGCCTCACACAACTGAGCCTCTCCAATTATTATACAATTTTCAGCGCACGCGTTCATTTGCATACAATTGCAGCGCATGTTTCCACCTTGATCGGATTGCTTACACTACCTTTGCACCCTACACCCCTGCGACCCCTCACCACCTCCCCTCCGCCACTCTCGACCATCTCTTACAATAACAGCTGCCAGATGTATCTTGTGGTCTCTACACGCCTTACAGCATGGCCATTTGCCATTTGGTTGTGAGGTTTTAAACAGTTTTAATTATCATTGCAGATACACGTACTAACTATATACATATATAGTATGCATACTAATCAAGTGAGAATAGTCGCTGCTGATGCTCGATACGAAAGACTTTGGCAACGAACTTGCTTGAGTCGATTAACTCTTTAAGTATGCGGAGTGGAATCTATGGAAAGTGTTTTAGCATTCCACACTGAAAATTATAGAAAAGGGGGTTACGAGAGTTTAAGTCCATTAAATGTAAAATGTTAGATTAATTAAAACTGAAAATTACTTGGAAAATTAATGGATGATACGGAATGCTAAGCTTAGAAATGTGCATTTATGGGGTATATGCCAGTCAATTTCCGACTACTAAAACTAAGAAAATACTATAGATCATTCTCTAAACTAAAGGGTAAAGGGTATTCAAATATTGTCGAGAAATGTGTAAGGCGACTTGATCATCCATCCAAATGTCCGTCTTTCTTTCTTTTTCTATGCGAACTAGTCCTTACATAGGTCCGTCTTTCTGTTGCAGCTAGAACATATATCTGTACCGGCCGTATCGGGCCAATATATCATATAGCTAACATGGGAACCATCAGTCGATAAGTAGTTTCTTGTATGGCAAAATATTTTATTTTCCAGGACATTTTCTTTCCACATAACTGTAAAACCGTAGGGCAAATGTCAACAAGGGTATTAAATCTTTAGCGTGACGCAGATCTCGTTACTTTCTCGTTTATTTATTAAGTAGGCACAGCCCGAAAGCTTCACAGTTTTTCAGTAAGCATTTACTTTGAGACTTGTATCAGTTTTATCATAACACTACTTGACTACAAACATTACGAACTCAAAGATAAGGCCTGGCAAAGTAGTCATAGCATATCATGGGAAGCTAAAGTATCATGAAGCGGGTTTCAATAAAAGGTAGGTAATTGAATAAGCGCAACGCCAGCTGAAAGGAGAAATCAATCGGATTTCCCTTATTATTTTCCAAGCATTGTGCTTTGTGTTTTTTGCTTCCTTCAAATACATTTTTAAATAAGGAGTTTATTTCTTGATCACAGATGTGAGCTATCCGCAAAATGATAGTCCATCAGATGAGGAACTAGAGTGGTATATTGCATACTTAATTATTTTGATATTGACGTGCTTACAAATTGTAGGCGCTATATTTCATACAATCGGGTTTCGCTGTGTAAGTTTGTGGCAAGCTTTCACTCGTATACCCTAGATCAAACCCTACAGACTTTCTCACAAATATGTCAAATTTGTACATATTTTAGAATTCGAATCATTCGAGTTGTTTTCTGATTTTCGCATAAATTGTAGTACAATTTGTCAAATTTTGCCATATTTGAGAATTACCAGTGAAATTTCCAATGAAAACATTTCGCATAGAAAAGCCTGTTCTTGGAAAGGATATGGCACATTGGATCCGGGGAAACTATGAAAAGCCTTAGCGAATTTGTCTCTAATTGGGTTTCCGTCAATATTATAATCCTACAAGAGATGAAGAATATTTTGTAAAGTAGGCGAAGGTTTTAGACTTCACCATTTTTCAATAGGCACGCAAATGCTTAGCATTTGGGCATTGTAGGAAAAATAGCCGACCCCAAACTCAGCAATACCCCGGATTCAAGCATAGAGATCAAAATTTTTGCGTTTAAAATGTGCCAATGCAAAGCGTGTGAATATTTGGATACGTGCTGTTGTTCGACATTGAAATCAAAACAAATTATTTTTATCATCTGGACATTTGCACATTCCCTATTCTCATTCTTCCTAGCACATTTGATAGCCTGTGGTAAGATATTTGATTGAAGAGCGCAACGATTTGTAAAATTGCCGGCTAAATAATCGCACTTTCCGCAGGGTTCCTTAAAGAGACGCGTATGGTAATCTGCGCATATTTTGTAGTATCCAGCGTACATTTACTAGGCGGAGTCCTGCTTGCAATAGGCTATCATTTTGTAGGTGCTTCTACTTCTAGTACTTACAAGATATTATGTTTAATTTAATTTCCTTCCGTTTATCTAGAAGTTAGCCCACACGTATCTAGCTGGCATAGTTATAAGTTCGATAGGACCCTTCAGTCTACTGGGTTATTTATCAGGTTGGTAAGAATTCAAGAAAACAACAACAACAAACATTTTTGTGTTCACTTTGTTTTTACAGTTAGCCAAGTTTTTTTTATTATTATCGCCTGTCGATATCATACCTTAGAGCTACAAAAATAGGATTCGCAACCATTAAATTCCATAATGAACCCGCTTAAAGCAAATGGAGCACTTATTCATTATTCGAAGTTGCCTGTGTGATCTCTAGACATCATTTACAATCTGTTATCAAATTATCGGTCAAAAAAAAATAAAATCAAATCAAATCAAAATACATTTCCAATCGTCGATAATATTCCCCTATTCCTCGAATAGGAATCAGATTCTGATTAGAGCTTTTTTTTGCATATTTCTAGGAGCTCGTCAGAGCTAGAGACGATATGGATGAGGATATTAATAATAATAAAAATGCTAAGCCTTGCACTTTGTTTTTTGCACATTTTGTTGCCATATTTAAGCCCCATAATTTGTACAAAGACCGGAGAATTAATTTCGAAGTTATTAGGGAATGCATTTCCCCTTAGTATACTACCTCTAGACCGATATGCCACATCTGTGATCAAGAAATAAACTCCTTATTTAAAAATGTATTTGAAGGAAGCAAAAAACACAAAGCACAATGCTTGGAAAATAAAAAGGGAAATCCGATTGATTTCTCCTTTCAGCTGGCGTTGCGCTTATTCAATTACCTACCTTTTATTGTAACCCCTGCTTAAATGAGACTAAAGATAGCAAGTACCCAGGACATGACGATGACAACAATTTGTCCAAAAGGCACAATTTTCTTTTAGTTTTTAATGTTTGTAGTCAAGTAGTGTTATAATAAAACTGATTCAAATCTCAAACAAAGTAAATGCTTACTGAAAAACTGTGAAGCTTACGAGCTGGGCCTACTTAATAAATAAACGAGAAAGTAACGAGATCTGCGTCACGCTAAAGATTTAATACCCTTGTCGACATTTGCCCTACGGTTTTACAGTTATGTGGAAATAATCTAGCTTGTAAATGCTGAGTTTTAATTATTTATTTTATATATTTTTCCATACTACTTATTGACCGATCGTTCATATGGTAGCTATGTGATAAAGCGGTCCGACGTTGATAAGATTTGAATATATACGAAGAGCGTAGTCAAAAAAATCCCTTGAATATATAATTTTGTTTCAACAAGAATTGGCCAACAATTTTGCGTATGCAATGGCAGCCTATGCTTCGTTAAAGGAAATTACCCGTCGTCGCCGGGCTCAAATGAGTAATGCTGAGAATGCAAAACTTTTCCATGCTTACCCCGTTGCGGTTTGGAAACTTTATTAATTATTATATTACTGCCTTCGTTTCGCATATTCGATTCATTTAACAAAAAAATAAAACTAAACTTTTCCGTTTGAGTTAATTTGTATCAGGATGAAATATTCAGTTCTTCGTCAACCTTGTGCTCAGCCATCGAGTGTACTCAATCGAAAAATTTAATTGACATCAAAATCAAAACAAACTCAATTTTTATTTACATATTTTTTAAAATGTTAATTTGACGATATTTTCTGCGTAAATTATTACAAATTTAAAAAAAATATGCATAAAAAATGAATTTGCTGCTGCATTCGAACCAGCGACTGCTCGCTAATTAGTTCGATGCGCAGACATTTAGGTCAGGCTCATGACGCAACGTTTGACACAAACTTTGACACCATTAAAGGGTCGAATTTTTGCAAGAAGCCGCCTTGGTGGTCTTTTATAAACCAAAAGGAAGCTCAGGTCAAAATTTTTTAGCGGTTTTGGCCTTTGGTCAACGTTCACTCGGTCAACCAGGACAAACTCTTTAATAACTCTCTCTCTCTCACTCTCTCACTCTCTCACTCTCTCTCTCTCTCTCTCACTCTCTCTCTCTCTCTCTCTCTCTTTCTCTCTTTCTCTCTTTCTCTCTTTCTCTCTTTCTCTCTTTCTCTCTTTCTCTCTTTCTCTCTTTCTCTCTTTCTCTCTTTCTCTCACTCTCACACTCTCACACTCTCACCTCTACTCTCTTACTCTCTTACTCTCTTACTCTCTTACTCTCTTACTCTCTTACTCTCTTACTCTCTTACTCTCTTACTCTCTTACTCTCTTACTCTCTTACTCTCTTACTCTCTTACTCTCTTACTCTCTTACTCTCTTACTCTCTTACTCTCTTACTCTCTTACTCTCTTACTCTTTTACTCTCTTACTCTCTTACTCTCTTACTCTCTTACTCTCACACTCTCACACTCTCACACTCTCTTACTCTCTTACTCTCTTACTCTCACACTCTCTTACTCTCACACTATCTTTCTCTCACACTCTCTTTCTCTAACAGCCTCTTCTCTACAAATATGTAGATTTAATAAATCCAATTACTTTCTAGAGTGCACACAAATGTCCCTTACCTTAAAACTAGTGTCCGTAAAACTTTGTTCCTTTACGGGCTAAGGTAAAAGCAGTTAAACGATGCTAATTGCATGTGATTTTAATTAAAAATATAATTAAAATATGGAATACACGCATTTGCTATGCTTTTCAAGCGAAATTCATCAAGAAATTGGCTATGCTTCGCATAGTTGGCGATTATTTGTAATCCACTTATATCTTAATTCTCCAGATACGTAGATTGACGCATTGCACTGAGAGTACCATTGATTAATGATCTAGTTGGGCAGTCAAGCTGCGAGCGGAGCTGTTAAATATAATTGTTTGCGAATCGATTTTCATCCGGTTAAAAGGTTGCACGGGCACGCATTAATAAAAAAAAAAAAAAACAATATCAATTATTGTGCATGTTAATTAGTTTATTCACCGCCAATTTGTTGGCATCAAATCATGAATACGAAAATATACACAACAAAAAGGCCGTTTTGCACAAAAATCTGTCAACAAAAATGCAGCCAAACGAGCTGCAAAATCAAATTTATAAATGAAAACCAAAAAACGAAAAACACAACAAAACAAATGTAAATAAAACATTTTGCATATATTTTTGAACTTAAATGCCGGCAATTACGTAACACGAACAATTCGCTTGATCAGAGAATTTCAAAAATGCTAATTGACGCTAACAAACATGGTTTAGGTTAAGATATATTTTACCCTGAAGCTGGGTGGCATTGTAGGGGGAGGGGTGTGTGTGGAGGGAGGGGGGGGGGGGGGGGGCATGGAGTGGACGCACGACAGTCACGCAGCAAATTTTCACGTGCAGCGTGATGAAAAAAAAGACCTGTGGCAGCATTCTAAAATAGCCTTCCGCCTCGTTGCAAATATCGCACAATTATAAAAGCTCAATTATACAATTGTTTATAAATATATCCACATATACATACATATATGTGTGTATGTGTATGTATGCATAAGTATGTGCAATGCTGATAGAATTATTGTGCGTGACCAAAAAGGTCAGACAATTTATATAAATATAGTTACACATATCTATATCTATATCTATATCTATATCTATATCTATATCTATATCTATATCTATATCTATATCTATATCTATATCTATATCTATATCTATATCTATATCTATATCTATATCTATATCTATATCTATATCTATATCTATATCTATATCTATATCTATATCTATATCTATATCTATATCTATATCTATATCTATATCTATATCTATATCTATATCTATATCTATATCTATATCTATATCTATATCTATATCTATATCTATATCTATATCTATATCTATATCTATATCTATATCTATATCTATATCTATATCTATATCTATATCTATATCTATATCTATATCTATATCTATATCTATATCTATATCTATATCTATATCTATATCTATATCTATATCTATATCTATATCTATATCTATATCTATATCTATATCTATATCTATATCTATATCTATATCTATATCTATATCTATATCTATATCTATATCTATATCTATATCTATATCTATATCTATATCTATATCTATATCTATATCTATATCTATATCTATATCTATATCTATATCTATATCTATATCTATATCTATATCTATATCTATATCTATATCTATATCTATATCTATATCTATATCTATATCTATATCTATATCTATATCTATATCTATATCTATATCTATATCTATATCTATATCTATATCTATATCTATATCTATATCTATATCTATATCTATATCTATATCTATATCTATATCTATATCTATATCTATATCTATATCTATATCTATATCTATATCTATATCTATATCTATATCTATATCTATATCTTTATCTTTATCTTTATCTATATCTATATCTATATCTATATCTATATCTATATCTATATCTATATCTATATCTATATCTATATCTATATCTATATCTATATCTATATCTATATCTATATCTATATCTATATCTATATCTATATCTATATCTATATCTATATCTATATCCATTTCTCTATATATCTATATATATGTTAGTACTAAGTTTGTTGAGTTCAAGAGACTTGTATTTGAAATATATTTATGGCATTGGTGCTGCTTAAGAGTTCAGTATGGTTTTTTTAAGCCAGGTTGCAAGACTGGCTTTGCACCGAACAGGTTCGACCCAAGAAATTTATTCTGTTTTGAACAATAAACCAAATCTTGAACGAACACACAAGATCAAAAAACCATATCAATTTTTTCAAACGAAAGTGTTTTATTGAAAAGGTTAATTCCAATGTTTGACCCCAAAGGCAAAGTTTATGAGAATTTGCTAGACGATATCTTATTATATGATATCCTGTAGAAGATATTGTAATTTTGTAGAGAAATAACGCATAGACGGAAAGGTCTGCGACCCTATAAAGTATATATATTCTAGATCAGCATAAACAGCAGAATTGATATAGCCATATATAAAATGCTGTTATTTAATGTTATGCTAAAAGCTATCGATGCTCGTTTTAAAATTGATGTGAAACTTTTAGAACCCAATGGGAAGCTAATGGAATGAAATGCTATAAGTCAATTGCTAAATGCAATAATCCTCTATATGGCTACATATCTTGTTATATGATCACCTTTTCAGCTTGTGTATTATATAGTCAGATACCTGTCTGAATAGTTTCTCATATTTGCAAAGCATGTTTCTCGACATTAGAGCATCATCCCGCATTAAGCTTCATTCTAATGATGACTTAATTAATGTATTAGATTTGTGTAATGGGCACATTAGGTTTGACTTTTATAAATTCGTGTGCAGTTAGTTACGGCATAAGTCGTGAGAATTATGGCGCATGATATGGCGAGATTTTTTTTCCATTTTTTATACCCATTAAAAGTGGGTAAAAGGGGTATTATGTATTTGTGCAAATGTATGTAACAGGCAGAAGGAAGCATCTCCGACCCCATAAAGTATATACACATATATTCTTGATCAGCATCAACAGCCGAGTCGATCTAGCCATGTCCGTCTGCTTGTCTGTCTGTCTGCCCGTCTGTCCGTCTGTCCGTCTGTCTGTCTGCCCGTCTGCCCGTCTGTCAGTCTGTCCGTCCGTCCGTCCGTCTGTCCGTATGTATGAACGCAAAGATCTCAGAACCTATGAGAGCTAGAGACTTGAAATATTAGCTGTAGGTCCTCCTAGTGCCCGCGCAGTTCGAGTTTCTTTCCGACATTCGATAACTTGCCCCGTTTCCAAGTAATCGATTAAAATCGATATCGAAATCCTGTTTTTTTTTAGCAATTTCGGCAAATAATATGAGCTAGAGTCACCAAACTTGACATGCAGCTTCTAGAATAGTATACATATATCAAGTATCATTTTATTCATTTTATACCTATCGCCTGTTCGAGGAAGATGGTTCAGGGTATCCCCTAGTCGGGAGCTCCCGACTAGAACCTCTTACTTGTTTTTTTTTTTCAGTTTGTTTGTATTTGTTGGGTGGCATTATTGCAGTTGTTGTTGTTGTTGTTGTTGCTGCTGTTGTTGTTATGGCACAGCACCTGATCGAGAACGAACTGGCATGCTTTTACTTTCTAAATTTGTATTACCCGTTTTACATACAGATTATGTATGTGGCGAGGCTGAGACTTACAGAAGAATTGGTTTAGTCACAACGCATGAATGTTTATTGTGACTTCCGTTTGTGATTCAGATATCGGGGAGTTATGTATATCAACCAATTAATGCATATAAATTAAATTAAAACGCGCTTAAAAATAGCTGGCGTTCTCTCTCTTTTTTTGATTTTTGTTGCAGCTGTTTCGTCGCCCTTAGGCCCCGGCCCAGGGCTTTGAACTCTGTGCGAAACACCTTTTTTTTTTGTTGCTGCTGTCTGAACACGCGGCCTTAGCGGTTGCGAATTGCGGTTTGTGCGGGTGTGGTTGAACTTGGCTTGTATCGATTGATTGAGCATTAGATTATTTCATCTATTGTTTGCCCAGTTGGTGCCGTAACATTAAATGCTGCCAGCGTCGCTGACATCTGCCAGCTTATAAATTATAATCGAAAACATCTAAAAAATGTCTATAGAAATCTTTAAAGTAGTTTCATGCGCTAACATCTTTAGCGCACATGATTAATGTAATGCCAGCTGCTAGAAAGCCACGTGTCACTTAGCCCAGTCAACAAATCCGTTTACACGGATAATACGAAACAACAGGTGGGAGTACTTTTAACGGAAGTGCCCGACCAGAAGATACCCTGAACCTAGCGTCAATCTCTGTTCCTAAATATATACATAATTGAAATCTATACATATGTATGATGTATAAAAAATGCATGCTTCATAAGGTTCCGTGTTTATGTTTCGATCATTATGAAATTTCGATTTCAGGGCTAAGACATGGCAAACAAAAGTGTATGTCTATATCGAATTGTATAGGAGAATATAGAAAAGATAGATATAAAGATAGATATATAGATATATGGGTATGTGTATATAAGGATATATAGATATATAGATGTATTGATATATAGACATATAGATATATAGATATATTTATATATAGATACATAGATATAGATATATAGATATATGGATATATAGATATATTGATGTATAGATATATAGATATATAGATATATGGATATATAGATATATTGATGTATAGATATATAGATATATTGATATATAGATACATAGATATAGATATATAGATATATAGATATATGGATATATAGATATATAGATATATAGATATATAGATATATAGATATATGGATATATAGATATATAGATATATGGATATATAGATATATAGATATATAGATATATGGATATATAGATATATGGATATATAGATATATAGATATAAGGATATAAGGATATATGGATATATAGATATATAGATATATAGATATATAGATATATAGATATATAGATAAATAGATATATAGATATATAGATATATAGATATATAGATATATATGGATATATATATAGATATATAGATATATGGATATATAGATATATAGATATATAGATATATGGATATATAGATATATAGATATATAGATATATAGATATATAGATATATAGATATATGGATATATAGATATATAGATATATAGATATATAGATATATAGATATATAGATAAATAGATATATAGATATATAGATATATAGATATATAGATATATATGGATATATAGATATATAGATATATGGATATATAGATATATAGATATATAGATATATGGATATATAGATATATAGATATATGGATATATAGATATATAGATATATAGATATATGGATATATAGATATATGGATATATAGATATATAGATATAAGGATATAAGGATATATGGATATATAGATATATGGATATATAGATATATAGATATAAGGATATAAGGATATATGGATATATAGATATATAGATATATAGATATATAGATATATAGATAAATAGATATATAGATATATAGATATATAGATATATAGATATATATGGATATATAGATATATAGATATATGGATATATAGATATATAGATATATAGATATATGGATATATAGATATATAGATATATAGATATATAGATATATAGATATATAGATAAATAGATATATGGATATATAGATATACAGATATATAGATATATAGATACATAGATATAGATATATAGACACAGATATATAGATATATATATGTATGTATTGATATATAGATATATGGATATAGAGATATATAGATATATGGATAAATAGATATATAGATGTATAGATATAGACACATAGATTTATAGATATATATACATATAGCAAAAGATAAAGAAATAGATACAGATACAGATATAGGTACAGATATAAGTATACATAATGATATAGATATAGACACAAAAACATTACACTCGTTTATACCCTACAAATTTTCAACGCGTTTCGCGCATAAAAAGAAAGACTTAGGCGACAAACTTGATGTTGTGTTAAAGGCAATAAACGCAGTTGATGTTAATTTGATGTTTATGTGTTTATGGAATGCACTAAATAACATTTAAATACATAACAACAATAACAACAAAAACAAAAACAACAACAAAGATAAGATCAATAATAAACAACAAAAAACGACACACGTCGTCTAATTAGCTACAATATTTCAGCCTAGTTAGTATGTTGGCAGCTGTTGGCACTATCTAATGAAATTGTTAGTTCACTTTATGAGCCAGCTGTGCCATAAAATTGTAATTTATTTTAATTTGCACAGTAGCAACTGCCTATATATATATATATATATAATATACTAATATACTAAGTATGTACTAAGCATATTTAACTGTTTAGCCGTCCGGCTCTTAGAAAGTGCAAATGCTTTTGACCTTCGCTCGCATTCACCGCACTTGCCGCACCGTAATTGGAGGAGGTCTTGTAACTAAGGCTTTTCGGTCACGCAATATTAAATTATTCTCGATATATATACATATATATACATATATACGATATATTACAGAATCTATCGATTCTCACACGTTCGATTGGTTTTTCGGGTTTGGATTTTCGATTTGGGTTTTTTTTTTTTAAAGTCAATGCGCAAGTCGCCATTGGCGATCGCCTTGACAGCGGCTAAGACAACAAGAAGTTGACAGTTGAACAATTTACATAATATTATTTACCCGAGGCTTATCAAACAAATCACACACACAAAAACTAGGCGTTAAGTGGAGTGTGCTAAATACGCTAGAACTAGATAAACTATGCAAAATCGGTTTTGGAATCTGTGAAAACCTGTTTGGCTGCTACAAAAAGAAAACGAAAAAATACAACAAAAAAAAAAGAACAGCATAAAAGAACAAACTCAAGCCCCAATAAAGATATATATATATTAAGTTAATATACGGCGACTGTACATAAATGTATCTCTTCCATTGGGGTTTAAGCGCATTGTACTGTACGTTTCCTAGGAAATATTTGGCACAGGCTTATGCAAATCTGAATGAAAATACCCATAAAGCAGCAGCTGACATCCAATCACAAATGGAACGCTGCTCTTTAATGCTCTGCTGGAGGGTATTACAGCTTTATCATGCAGTGTGTAACGCGTAGAAAGAGTTCTTTCTGAGCCCATATGGCTTATATATACTCTTTAATCAGTATTAAGAGACGAGTCGTTGTAGCCATGCTCATCTGTCTGTTTCTAATTAAATCGGATCGGATCACTATAACATGTAGCTGGAGGAAGGGAAGAATTGGTCGGAAAATGAATTGTTGTAAGCTTTTCTGTTTTTATACCCTTTGTTTAACGCATGGAAGGAACCGCATATAATATTGAATATACATACTCGTTAATTAGTGTAAACAGATTAAAATCGAGCGGATCGGTTCGCTATAACATGTAGCTGGAGGGAGGAAAGAGGGGTATCCTGGCTCATAATTAATATATTCTCTTTAATAAGTATTAACTGACAAGCTGGTATTCGTCATGATTCATTGCTTATTCCTTCTCTCATTAGCGTAGAAAAAGACATCTGTGACCACATAAAGTATATATATTCTAGATCAGCATCAGCAGCCGAGTTGATATAGCCATGTCCGTCTGTCCATCTGTCCGTCTGTCTGTTTCTATGCAAACTAGTCTCTCAGTTTTAAAGCTATCGTCTTGAAACTTTGTATAGTTCCGTCTTTCTGCTCCGGGCAGTACTTATTTCGGAACCTGATCGGAAAACTACATCGTATAGCTGCCATAGGATTGAACGCTCGACAATTAAGTTCTTGTATAAAAACCCTTTTTGTTTCACAAGTTATCTTAACCAAGCTTGGCATTTACTTTCCGCTTAAACATGACTAAACTAGGTATAAATAGGTATCTGACTTTTATAATCTTTATCTATCTATGGAATGAACCGGTTAAATATCTGTGTCTGTTAAACTTTGCTCTTTCTTACACTATTTTGACCAAGCTCTGCAATTACAAGCTTTACCCTTTTCCCTCACATATCTTCCTACCCATCGCCCATATCTGCAAGTGTATTTAATGTTCGTTGTGCCGCAAATAGACGTTCTTATTTTATCTCAGCTCATTCAACCGCAGCATTTCCGATTCAGCAGCAAAAAATTAACACTCAGAATTAAGAGGCGATCAACATTTAGAACGTTCAACACAAAAATCCCCATGTAAGTGGGAAAAATGTATTTCGAAAGTAACTCAACAACTGGCCATGACTCAGTTGGCTGCAACCTGACGCTGCCGCTGCCGCAGCTGCCGCTGCTGCTGCTGCTGCTGCTGCTGCTGCTTCTGCTGCTGCTGCTCTTGCTGCTGACGTCTACGCGTCTTGGGGAAGACCAGAGACCAGTCCACGCACTTGTGGCAGCAACAAATGAATAGAGTTCGCGGCAAGCAACGTCAGCCAATTGCGGGGATTTTGGCCTAAAGACAGGAATTTGGATTTCTGTTTAATTTGTCGATTGCCATTAAAGCGTAACTCTGACTCAAAACGTGTCGTTCGCAGTTGACCACACTTGAAAAATCCAGTGCACAGTGGTTGCTTTTTGGGCTGCCGACAAAGTGGTTGTTGTCGTGTTGTTGTTGTTGTTGTTGTTGTTGTTGTTGTGGGGCTCGGTTGTCGAAAGGGCAGCTGTCAGCTGCAGCAACGCATCGATTTGTCGCCACAAGGACAAATGCCACCTGTTTGATGGCTAATCGGGTCAGGTGGGAAAAACGTTTTTCAAGAGTGCCACCTCATGGGCATGTCAAAAGCAAAAACAATTTGATGCCTGCTCCCACTTAATAGCGCTCATAAATGCCGCAAATTGTGCACATGACATTAAAGTTTATAGCAAGTACATTTAAAAGAAATTCAAAAACAAAACAACAGAAAAATATAAACATTTAACAGACTTTAATTTTAACTTTCTTTGTGTAGTTGGTCAGCCAGAAACGGGTTTGGTCTTATTTGTGTGTGTGTGTTTGTTTAATCAAAGTTCGCATTTTAACGATTAAATAATATTCATAAAATTATTGGTGCACATGTTTTTTTGGGGGCTCGTTCATTCGAACTTGGCGTCTCTGATTAAGCCAACTTTAATATATTCAACGCGCTGCCGGCCACACCCTGCAAATGTCGGCTGCACTTAAGTAAGGCAAAGCCATTAACAAAAAAACCAGAGTTTTAATTTAAGACAGCCCCTGGTTATCAGCCGGTTCGTTGACAGACCAATAACGCCACTGCACAGAAAAGTCCCATATCTAATTATGGAATATATTCATCCTTTGTCGGAAAGGCATGCGTATGACTTTTATATATGCAGAAAAGCACACGAAATGCGCTTTTCATAAGCAGACTATTTTTTAGAATAAATTATCTCTTTTTAAATTGGGTAAACAAGGGACTTGTGCAAATGTATGTAACAGAAAGAAGGCAGCCTTTCCGATCCCATTAATTATAAATATTCTTTGTCAGCAGATAGAAGGTTTAGGGTATCCTCTAGCCGAGCACTGCCGACTTGAGAACTCTTGCTTTTATTTGTTTCTTCGAGTTTTAGCTATATTTGCTGTGAGTCTTGAGAAAGGCAAATCCATATGAGCTTGGCTTTGGCAATATATATATAATATATAATATCATTTGGACTCTGTTGCCAAATATCAAGCGAAGTTTTTAAAAAATCAGACTTTTTACTTGTCGAAGCTATATTCAGGCTGAATATAGATTTTTAAGAGATTTTGTATAAGTTTTTAGTTTCTTCGTTTACTTATTGGCGAAGTTTGTTGTGGGAAAGAAACTTTTATAAAATGGAAAGTAAATAGAATTTAAAAATTGAAAAAGTTTATAAATAAATAATAAATTTTTAAAATTGAATATATCTGTAAAGGAATGAAAAATCAATGTGATTTGTAAATTAAATAAATATATAAGTAAACAATATGATTTATAAATTGAAAATATGTACAAATAAATGAAAATTCAATTTGATATATAAATTGAATAAATTTGTTTACAGCTTACCCTTTTACATATTCCATGCTGGAGAGATTTGTATTTTTTTTGTGGTTCCTCAATGAAAAATTGGTCGAATTTATTCCAAATCACAATTGTTCAATTATGTTAGCTTGAATATATATATATATTTTGTATTTAATGCTGGTTTTGGCGACCTTTCCATTTTTAAATATTCAATTACGGACCTCGAGCCAGCTAATTAAATATTTATATTTTATATTATTATATACATATAAATATATGCATTATATGTTTATAATGCCAATGAAGGTTGAACGGAGAGGTCGCGCCTTTTATGGTTTGGCAACAACGCACGATAAGGAAGATGTTTTTTAGCCTTTTTGGTTATCCTTTCCAATTGCATTTAAATGAGTTATTTTAATAACAGGAGCGATGTACTGAGTCCCCTTAATGAAAAGGTTTCGAACTGTCGTAAGGTTCCCTACGAGAATTCTCATGTGTTATTCAAGTTTTTGTGCAATCTTTTTAAATGCCTTTGAGCTATGACGTCTCAAATAGTAGACATCAAAAATGGCCCAGTCATGCTCATAGGAGTATTTTTGTAAACTGAACACGATTTCGATGAATGGCGAAATAGGCAGAATAACATTTTTCTTATTGCGCCCCGTCAAGGGAGAACAATCTATAGATGGATCTTAAGCAAGAGCATCGCGTCCAGATTTAGCTCCAAATATTTGTGTCCACAAAGTACACAGGGACTTACTTCTCTACTCTTTGGGACAGTTTTTTCGATTGGTTTTCTGGCGAATAATTCTGTAGTTATTATTTGGAACACATCCTTGTGAAACCTCCAGCCTAGCTGCATGTGCTGAAGTCATATTCGGCCTGAAAATATATATATAAAAAAATAAATAAGTAAAAAATATATAATAAATATATTTAAGAGCTATTTTATTAAAAGTTGTCATTTAGAAATGTTGTTGAATATAAAAACAATATATATTTGTTATATATTAATTAAAATATTTTATATTTGCAGCCTAACTTATTGATTTCATCACATGGAGGCAGCTTCTATTCATTCGAAAATATATAAAAATCAAAAGTATTTATAAATCTAGTAATAGATGCTACGTAAGACGAACAATAATAAGTACTAATATGATACGAATTAACTGTTTATTTATAATAGGTTTATTTGTTGATATTTTCACGACACGTACAAATTATATTAAATATACTTGGTCTGTTTTCCCGCCACTTGGGGTGAGATCATCTTTCGATTCGAGTGGAAAATATATTGTAATAAATAATATGCAATCTATTTAAACAGTCATACATATTCCAATTTCTAGGGTTTGTACATTTCTATGGCTTGCGATTAATTTAACTATTCGCATTTGACTTTAGCCAAGTTTAGTTTTTTGCACAAAGAAGAAAGCAAATTTTTGCAATTTGCAGTTAGCTCACACGGCACAGCAGCTAATTTATGTTAATGCCAACCATTTGGAAACCCCTTTTTCGAAAACAAAATGCACAAGATCCACAAGTGGACGCATCATTGATGGGATCTACGAGTCAGTAATTCCCCTGCAAGTGGGCCGAAAAGTGTTTACCTTCTTTTTTATTGTTTGTTACTCTTTTTCGCAGTCGGCTGCGATGACTGTTTGCTGGGCGTGTGTGTTTTGGATCTCGTGATTGGCGCACGTGACGTAAAACCAAAACAAAAATCACAAAGCCCAAAAGACAAATCAGAAATAAAATAAGAAAAAATGAAAACAAAGGTGAGCGCGTTCGCGCGGGGCTATTTTGCATATTCAAATGAAATCAATTGACGGCTAAATGCGAGACAAAACAAAGCTAAACGGCGTCATCTTTGGGCCAGTGAATCAGCAGAAGCAAATCCAGTTCGATATGCTCTAATTGGTTTCGGAGAGCGGAGCATGGGATTGATATATCAAATTCCCCCCATTCTTATTGACGGAC
Organism: Drosophila montana; assembly: GCF_035044405.1. NCBI lineage: Eukaryota > Metazoa > Arthropoda > Insecta > Diptera > Drosophilidae > Drosophila > Drosophila montana. The sequence continues at coordinate 1,034,102 of NW_026996406.1, forward strand.
TCTGACAGCGCACAGCTGAAACTGGCGGCGATTTGGGAAAGCAAAACTTCGATATTATACAATAATTAGCAACAAAAATGATTGCCATTTGTAATTAATGCACATAATTGTGAGCCAGATCGATTAGAAATAGTATTCGTAGCAGTAGTAGTAGTAGCAGCAGCTGTAATGGGAAAAAATTTTATAAAAAATGTTTTTCAAATGGATTTTTAATTGTATTATTAATTGCACCTTATTCAATTATGAATAATATTTGATTCATACAAAAGCATTGCCACGGCCCTTGCAGCTCAGCATATTAAAGACTACGCGCAAAAAAAAAACCGAATGGAACAGATTATTCTAGGAAGTTGCCAGAACAAGGGCAAAACTATGATGTACTTGAGCGACCAGAGCGAGAGACAGAGAGAGAGAGATAGAGAGGCAGCCATCAGCTGACAGATTTGCGCTAGGAAATCCTTGAATAGTATTCTTAGTATTCATTAGCTATACAATATCTCTCAAGATCTAAAGCTCCATAGCCTAGATATAGGAACATTTTATGATAATCTGTGGTAAATATAAAAGAAGGGCAACATTATGAACTTGAGAAACCAGAGAGAGAGAGAGAGAGAGAGAGAGAGAGAGAGAGAGAGAGACAGAGAGAGAGAGAGAGGCAGCCATAAGCTGACAGATTTGCGTTCAAAGGAAATCCCTGAATAGTATACATTAGCTATACAATATCTCTCAAGATCTAAAGCTCTATAGCCTAGAGATAGGAAAATTTTATGATAATCTATACCAAATATAGAACAAGGACATCATTGTACTTGAGAAACCCGAGAAAAAGAGAGAGAGAGAGAGAGAGAGCCAGCCATAAAGCTGACAGATTAACGTTCAATCCCTGAATAGTCTACATAAGCTGTATATTCCATATATCTCAGGAACTAAAGCTCAATAGACTATAGGAACATTTATTCGACATCTATAAACAAATAAAGTCCTGGCCAATGGCTTAGGCTAATCTTAACTCAAAGGAAACTGTTTGAAAATAATGCCATGTTAATCGGTTACGAAGCACCCAAGTTGCCTAAGACTCTCAACAAGAACAAGCCAACATAATTGGCTTAAAAGATTTGTACAGATCGACCTTTTCTTCACATGCATATAGAATCCATAGCCTGCACCTTTCTAGGGCGGCCATATCGCTTGGGTTAAAAGATTGATACAGATCGTTTTTTTTTTAAATTCGCAAATTTCTAAGTCGAAGTCTTTTTAAGTTAACATCGCTTTCTCAATGCCAATATTTGGCCAAACGGAACTACTTTCATTATAAGACCTGGCAACCATGATTGATGGTCTTGTATACTACATTTATATTTATTTTATTTTGAAAAAAACCGTAACTTTTTGTTAACATGTCAAACAGAAAAGAGCAAAAAAAAAAAAAATGTGGACTACGTGACTTAAACATTTGTGTATATTTTATTGTGCCTTTTGATTAGAACAAAAACAAAAAATAGCGAGTGAAAAAAAACCCACAGACAAATTTAAATATGTAGTTTTCAACTTTTGCCGCCTGACCGAAAATTGTTAATTATAGAACCTAAATTGCTTGAAAACTTTTTTTTATCTTGATGATTGATCATTAACAAATAAAAACCCGAAAGAGCCAAAAAAAAATCTGTCTTATGTAACAAACGAAAAAAATTGCAAAGCCGAGCTGCGGCATCAACCTTCAATTCTCAAAGGAGCAATTTCAATGTTTCAATTTATTTGTAGAAAACAATTAAACAAAAAAAAATAAATACTAATAAGAGCTGGAGAGTTAGAGAGCGGGCGTGAGGGGGCGTGAGGGGGGGGGGGAGGGCTGTGCGTAGTTGTACTTCAGTTGTTTGGGTTTTGATCATGAAACTTCAATAAAACAAACAAACAAACTGGTTGATCTGCTTGCAAGGCGGGGCAACCGGGGCGGGAAGGGGGCTGAACCCGGCTCGGTCCGTGCCGTGTCGTGCCGGACTGGGGCGTGTTAGAAGCTGCGGCCAGGCCAGTCAGCCGTTAAAGGGTCATGGCCAAGGACAAGGAAATCCCAGTGAATGGCTCTGCCTACGGGCCGTGAGTCACAATCGACGACTCCGTCTCCGGCTCCGGCTCCGTTTCTAGCTCCGCCTTCGGTCGCCAAAGCCAGTTGTTGTTCTTGTTGTTGTTGTTGTTATTGTTGTTGTGCGCTCAACAGTTTTGTTACTTTTAAAACCTTGAGCAATTGTTTGTTATTGTTGTTATTGCTGTTCTCTTCTACCATATATTTAATAACTTTAGAATGAGCTTAACAAATGCCGTGCACAATTATAAATTTAAATATTAAATAAAAGTCAAATTAAACAGCGAACTTTTAAATGTTGTGCCTTAATTATGCAGTCGCACACAATAAACAAAGCACCATATAAAAAGTCGGAAGAAAAGTTTGCCAAAAAGCCGAGAACTAGACCCCGAACTGCCTAGAGTATGATGAATGTGCAAATGTTAAATATGTACAAATGTTTATTGCAATTAATTGCACATAAATTGCAAAATATTTCGAATATTCCTAATATCTTGCGAATTATAGAATGCAATTTTTCGTATGCCCTAACCGAGGGTTGTTTACTTTTCTGACACACTATAAATTGGTTAAAAAGGGTTTTGTTCAAATGTGTGTAACAGGCAGAAGGAAGGTCGGAGATGACCTAAAAAAGTATATATATTCCTGATTAGCATCACAAGCCGAATCGATCTAGCCATGTCTGTCTGTCCATCCGTCCGTCTGGCCGTCTTTATGAACGCAAGGATCTCAAGGTCTATTAGAGCTAGAGCCTGAAATTTTGATAGTAGATCGTCTTAGTGCCCGCGCAGCAAGAGTTTATTTCCGATAATCGATAACTTGCCCACGCAATCGATATAAATCGCTATCGATCTACTGTTTTTGAGCAAACCTCTTAAGCTTTAAAAGCTAGAGTCAACAAGTTTGACATCTAGCTTCAAGAATAGTATATAGTATGATACACGGAATAGTATAGTATACGGCAGAGGGAACTTAATTTTTGATTTAATTAAGTTTTATTGATGTATTTATTGTTGGTAGAATAAGGTTCAGGGTATGCCCTAGTCGTGCACTCCCGAGTAGAGCACTCTTACTTTATTTGTACACAATCTATATAAAAAGTGTTCAACACATAAAGCTATAGCAAAAAACCCATGTTAGCCTATCCATCTCATGGAATGATCTATGTGAACTCGGCTCTCCTTAAAGCTATGCTGCTGAAATTTGAAGCATATGCTTCTTCTTGCTTCAGAAGGTATATATACCAGATCTGACTAGATCGGTGCACTTTATTATGTAGCTGTCATAGAAATGAATGATAAGTAATAAAGATGTCATATGAAAAACAGAATTGAATAAATATAATTTTCTAAAAGCGCATTTAAACTTCGACTGTCGTCTTTTCTATATATTTTTTCAGAAGCTTGCTTTTGGCTATATAATTCTTGGCAATTTATTAATTAGTATTTCAATTGAATAACGTGTTGATTATCTCATTGCTAGTTAGCTATAATCATTGTTAATTAGCTTATGCAACTTGAATTCGAAATTGTTGTCAGTGTATTTTTTGTTAAAATATTTAACGAGTGCACCCTTTTGATAAATTTTTTCTATGTATGCCAGTTAGTCAGCCCATCATTAAGAGAAAAAAAAAAATTGGTATGCAATTAGCTCTTCCAATTCGCAGCTCAATTTGTCTGTCTGGATTTTAATAACTTCATATGAAGCCCTGTTTTTTATTTTTGTCGTGAGTAAGCGGCAGCTCATTAGCTCATATTTATCGGTAGGTTAAATGTAATCTATAGCTTCGATCGGCACGCTGCAAGGATGACGGCATTTGCCGCTGCAACAACAACAACAACGACAACAACAACAACAACAGAGGCAACAACAAGTGCAACAATTCGCTCGACACCGAATGTAGATCAATGGCAAAGCGAGCGGCTAACTCTGAATTTGGTTAAATGCGAGTCTCAAACTTCAACTAAATGTCATTCAAATGATCTAAGACCAGCATCCAATTAGGCGCCAGCCTCGGCTACAACTACATCAACACTTCACCTCTGTATATATACACACATCAATCTATCTATTTATGTATATTTGTGTGTGTGTGTGTGTGTGTTATCAGCTTACAGGAATTAGCTAGTTAGTCGCGAATTGTCAGCTGCATGTGCAAATGCAAATGCCTAAACAATTTGCCAGATGTTTTGACGCCATTTGTTTATGCCCAGTTAAGATTAGTTTAATGTGTTACATTTACGCATGCAAATTAGCCTTAATGCGCTTTCATAATTATTATACGCTATTCGAATAGTTGCTTGACTAGCTTACGGATCGAACTCCCAAGGGAAAAAAAGATCTATGAAGAGTCGCTAGGATAGAATTTATTTTGGGTTTGTTCAAAAGCATGTCTGTTGAATGCATATTCCTCTAGAAGCTGACGATGTTTTGAGTAGTTAACATTTTTGTTGCCACGCCTCTTTTTAAATGAGAATATGTAATATACCTCGATTAAACTAATGTACGTTAATTAAAAGATGACAAGAGATTGGCGAACTTGAATATTTAAAGTAAATATAGAGTATCTTGGTTCGAGCATCTAGAGTAGATTATAGAAGATTATCTACAGTAAATAACGTAAGCTAAAGAATAAAGAGTTGATTATCTATAGAAAATTATTTAAGCTAGATTATATGAAATTAAGTATCTAAAGTTTAAAGTTAAGTATCTAACGTAGTTTGGGCTATCCATAACAGAGTATCTATATATATATGCATTATCTATATTGTTATCTAGCTTAGGATAAAGTAAGGTATCTTACGTAGAGTATCTATATATCTGAATATATTTTCTATATTATTATCTAAACTACATTATGTAAAGGTAATTATCTAAAGAAGCATAAACAGCATAGGGTATCTAGCATGGAGTATCTATGTGTCATACTTTAAATTCAAATTTCAACATTCCCCGCTTAAATATAAGAAAAAATCACCTTAAAACATAATGCAAATAAAAAATGTTTACATTTATTACTGCCATCAAGTCTAAAATAGAGATATTTTTCGGCTAAAAGTTAAATTTCTTTAGAGCAAAACTTCCTGCTGAGGCTAAAAAATGTCCAGCTCGGACTTAAACAAGGTTTACAAAATGCCAGCTAATTTCGCTCAGTAAACATTAGAGTATCTCATGCAGGGTATCTATAAGTCAATCGACAGCACTTGCATATACTTAAAATGTAGGCTGACCACCTTCTAATGGCACGGCGAGTTCCTGCTCTGCTTTCCAATTAGTTCTTGTGCATATTGAAAATAATATCCGCCTGTAAACATATCTATTACAAATAACATATTTATGTGTGCCTGCGTGTGCATATACTATATGTGTATATAGATTGGGGGTTGTCACACGCGGCGTATGCGCAATGTTGATTATGCTAGCTGCTGCGGCTGCTGGGATTTTGTTGTGTATAATTTTTATGACTTGTTTAGGCTTTTTTAATGACGCGCTGAGACCGCGACAATTCCAAATATTTTATTATAGTTTTTTCGTTCGCAGTCGCCGCGCACGCGCTTGTGTCTAAACCCAAGCAACAACAGCAGCAACAACAACAGCAGCAGCAGCAGCAGCAATGCCAAGCGCCGTTCTAGCTGCCGCACTTGAACTTGGTCGAGTCAGCCCGCCGTCGACCCACTGCCAAGTTGTGCTTTGGTGAGAGGAAACCCCACGGCAGCAGCAACAACAGCAGCAACAACAAGAGCAGCAGCTGTGCTCAGCCCCGCCGACTACGTCACAGCCGCGTCATGCGAAAACCTGTCGCTGTCGTCGTCGTCGTCGTCGTCGTCGTTGTCGTTTGGGTCTCGGTCTCGGTCGTCGCCGGCGTCGCAGCTGGCGTCGCGAGCGCTTCGGCTTTGTGAGCTGTGGGGTATTTAAGCGCTGGCAACTGAACCTGGGGCATGCATTGATTCGCTAACATTCGCTCTAAAGACTTGCCAGCCCTCTGTGTGGTCAAGTAGTTTGCTGCTCTGTTTGTTGTAATAAAATCTTAGCTAAACAGTAAATCCAATCACAAAAAAGGATTTCAATTCCCGCAACTCGAAAAGTTTCCACAAAGTTTCGAGTTGAACGCGTTGAACAAAAAAAACCAAAAAAATCCAAACGTGCTGTGTGAATTGAAGAAGTTCTTCGGTTTAGCTAAATTCTAGACGCAAACAGTTTCAGTTCCAGGAGCGTTTCGCCAGGCAATTAAGCAGTGAAAGTGTCCAAAATTTCGAGTGCTTATTGCAACATATATAAAAAAAAAAAACATAACTATCAACTAGTATCCAAAGTGCAATACTTTGTATAAATTTTTGAAAGAAATTTTCTAATTGAAAACAAACAAAACACAAAACACATAAGCAAAATGATGGCCGTTGCAGCAGCTCAAAAGAATCGCGAAATGTTCGCCATTAAGAAATCCTACAGTATTGAGGTAAGTGTCAATGATCATATGCATTAAGAGCTACGCCAGAGACAGGTGGGGAGAGGGGAGAGGGGGTTGTTTGGTCTACGTGACTGCCCAAAGGTTTTCAATTTGTCATATTTCAACTCGATTAACTCGTAAGAGCCGAGTCTTTGTATTCAATTCGACTGCGATTGACCTACTGCTATCCTGTTGTTGGTTATAAGTTTTTATTTTTCTCAAAAAGAACAACAACAACAACAACAACAAACATAGTTCGGACAGTTGACAAAGTTATTATTTAACAAATTTAAACAGTCTTGTCTGTGTGTGAAGAGGGACAGTGAAAGTGGCTGCCCGCCACACATTTGCCCTGCACTTACACACAGTCGCGTCTCATTGTTGATCTCCAGACGCTGTTTATGTTGCCTGTTGTTGTTGCCTGTTGTTGTTGCTGTTGTTGTTTATGTTGATGCTGTTGTGCCGTCGCCAAGGTATACAAAAAACAAAATATGAAATCAATAAAGATGATTCAATGGCTCGCATCTCTTTCATCAGCAAGAGAAACTGTGAAAACCCAAAATAAAAACAAAAACCCAAAAAAAAAAAACTGCAACTGCTTGAGGCCCCACATATCATATCATAATTTGTATTGTACGTGGAGCGCTGTTGCAGCTCGGATAGAATGGCCGCCATTCATAAGCCTGTCAAACTCTAAATGTGCCGATCCGCAGCTTTGTCTGTCACTTTCACACACACACGCACACGCACATTTTATAAGCTCGCCAGAGTTTTCTTATATAAGCGCCTCTTGCGCAATCCCTACGCCCATCAAATTCATGGGCATGGCTGAGTGCTTTTGCTTTTCGCACAGAAAATAGCTAATTTCCGGCGCATATCCTGCGGTAGAGAGTTGTCATCAAACACGCCTCACAACTTTCCTTTTTGCATTCGCAGAATGGGTATCCATCCCGTCGCCGCAGTCTCGTGGATGATGCACGCTTCGAGACCCTGGTGGTCAAGCAGAACAAACAAACCGTGCTCGAGGAGGCGCGCAGCAAGGCAAATGGTGAGTACCAAAACAAATATATATAAAACTATTTAAGCTAGAACTAGTTGAAGTTAGAAAAAGTTCGAAAAACTTCTTCAAATTTACAAATTATTCCTTTTTTTTATAAATTTCTTAAAATTATCTATATTACTTTCAAAACTAATTGAAGTTAGAAAATGTTCTTTAATTAAATTGACATTAGAAAAAGTTGTTCAATTCTTGAAATGATTTTTCTTATAATTTTTTAAAAATCTTGTTAAAAAAGCTCTTCAAATTTCAAAAATATATTTCTCAGTTTTTAATATTTTTTAATGATTTTTCTTGCTCAAACAGAGTCAGATAAACTTTAATTTAAAGTGTTTGCCAATTTTCAATATATTCATATTTAAATATTTAGTCAAATTCTGTTTTATTTCGTTTCCCATTTCCATAAAGTTTCCTTTGCACTATCAGACTTAGTTTGCTTTTGAGCTCCACTTGTTTTAAGTTTATTTCTCCCATTTTAATTTATTTTTGTTATATTTTCTTTTATGTTTTAAAGACGCCTCGCTTGAGGAGTGCATTCAGCAGGCAAAGGGCGAGCATGTGCCCGCCGAGCAAAATGTCGAGCTGCAGGACGCGCAGCCCAGCTTGGAGCTGCCCGCGGAAGATGAATATGTTTCAGGTGCTTATCCAACCCATATGATGATTTTATTATTATTATTATTATTATTATTGCACGCAATTTTTATTTATTTTTTTTTATTATTATTTCCTTTTGTTGCGTTGTAGTTGAGAGTTTTGAAACTGAGGCAACAATTGAAAGCCGCGCTGAGCAGCCGCCAGCCGATGATGAAGTGCCCACAAAGAACGGTAAGTGGGCGTGGCACACATCTATATATGTATATATAAGTACAGTAAAAGCTGGTTGACATGAACTTAAGTGCTTAATATGATAAAGTGCCAGCACTCAGCGAATATGGGTGAGAACTGGATGCTGATTGTAAATGTGTCTATGTGTGGGTGTGTGTGTGTGTGTGGTGTGTGGGTGTTGCCTTTTAGGCGCACACACACACACACACGGACACTCTCACATAGAGCTGCCGGATTCAACAGGGTAAATGGCGCATTTCCCTTTTTCATTTTTTACGCTCGACTTAAGCGCCATGGCAACCAGCGCCAGAGCCAGAGCCAGGACCAGAGGGGGGAGTAGTTGAGTGGGGTGGTGCGACACGTAGCTCGGTTATTCGCTTACGTGACTGCAAAGCCGCTTGCCTTTGCTGATTGCCATTTTCCTTGCAATTGCAGATTATGGCCTCACCGAGGACGAGATTGTCCTGGCTAATGCCGCATCGGAGTCAACCGAGGCCGTCCAGGGTGCCGCATTGGTGGTGCGCCTCAAGGAGGGCATCTCCTCGCTGGGCCGCATACTCAAGGCCATCGAGACGTTCCACGGCACCGTCCAGCATGTGGAGTCGCGCCAATCGCGCGTCGAGGGCGTCGATCATGATGTCCTCATCAAGCTGGAGATGACGCGCGGCAATCTGCTGCAGCTGATCCGTTCGCTGCGCCAATCGGGCTCGTTTAGCAGCATGAATCTGCTGGCCGAGAACAATATTAGCGTTAAGGCGCCCTGGTTCCCCAAGCACGCCTCCGAGCTGGACAATTGCAATCATCTGATGACCAAATACGAGCCCGATCTGGACATGAATCATCCCGGTTTCGCCGACAAGGTTTACCGCCAGCGCCGCAAGGAAATTGCCGAAATTGCGTTCGCCTTCAAATATGGCGATCCAATTCCCCACATCAACTACACCGAGGTGGAGGTGAAGACCTGGCGTTCGGTGTTCCGCACCGTACAGGATCTGGCACCGAAACACGCTTGCGCCGAATATCGTGCCGCCTTCCAGATGCTGCAGGATGAGCAAATCTTTGTCGAGCATCGCCTGCCCCAGCTGCAGGAGATGTCCGATTTTCTGCGCAAAAACACGGGCTTCTCGCTGCGCCCAGCCGCCGGCCTGTTGACCGCACGCGACTTCCTCGCCTCGCTGGCCTTCCGCATCTTCCAGAGCACACAGTATGTGCGTCACGTCAACTCGCCGTACCACACGCCCGAGCCGTAAGTATATACCATATATACTATATATATCTGTGTGGAGCACATTTAAACTTCAAACGCAAAGCTTTTTGTGCGCCCTCTAATTGCATTTGCCTGCCATTTTGGTGCGGCTCCAACAGTTTCCGCTTCCGTTCTCTCTCTCTTTGTGCTTCCGCCTGCCAGTGGCAACTTTTATTGTGCGCCAAATTAGTTTAACAAAGCAGCAGCACTTTTACCACCCAGCTATTATTTAACGCCTAATTGTTTTCCCTCTCTCTCTCTCTTGCTCTCCTTGCAGCGATACCATCCACGAGCTGTTGGGTCATATGCCTTTGTTGGCCGATCCAAGCTTTGCCCAGTTCTCCCAGGAGATTGGACTGGCCTCGCTGGGCGCCTCCGATGAAGAAATCGAAAAGCTCTCCACGGTAAGCAATCCAACCCCCGATTCGCCCCCCGTCCGTGCCACAACTTAACTCAATTGCTATACTCATTTGGCTGGCACTTAATGGCTTCCGTTGACCTCCACGTGCAGCCAAGTGCAGCATGAGTTTGCCATTTTCTGTGCCGGGCCCAGACAGGTGTCTACGAGCTGCATTCGCTAATCACGAAATATTTTTGTTTGGGTTTCTTTGGCGCGCAGGTCTACTGGTTCACTGTTGAGTTCGGTCTCTGCAAGGAACACGGTCAGGTCAAGGCCTACGGAGCTGGTCTGTTGAGCGCCTATGGCGAGCTGTTGCATGCGATTAGCGACAAGTGCGAACATCGCGCCTTTGAGCCGGCCGCCACCGCGGTGCAGCCGTATCAGGATCAGGAATATCAGCCCATCTACTATGTGGCCGAGAGCTTTGAGGATGCCAAGGACAAGTTCCGCCGCTGGGTGAGCACCATGTCGCGTCCGTTCGAGGTGCGCTTCAATCCCCATACCGAGCGTGTCGAGATCTTGGATTCGGTCGACAAGCTGGACACATTGGTGCATCAAATGAACACGGAGATTCTGCATTTGACCAATGCCATTCAAAAGCTGCGGCGTCCATTCTAGAGTAAACGCTAAGTAAATACTCTGCCCATTAAACACCACCACCTACCCCAACCCCAACCCCTCCACAAACCCTAAGCATACAGGTGCAACGGTCTCATTTTATACAAATTAATTTTAAATTGACATACCACACACACACATACCCTGGAATTTAATTGAAGCACCGCAATTTTGAAACTATTTTTAGACAAATTTTTTCTTTTCGTTTCACTTTGGCTACATTTACCAACCCTCTTTTTTTGTTTTTGTTTTATCATCACGCCCCGCCCCCCCCGACTTTCACTTTGTGCATGGCATATTTATTAACCCCAACTAAATATTATTGGACCAAAAAATCGTTAGACTTGTAAGTGATTGTGAGAAACCAAGAAACCATTCCACACACAGTTTAGTAGAAAGAGCACAATACAACCGCTGCTATACTCAGCGCACATATTTTTTTTTTTGTATTATTTTGTTCGTATAATTATTTACTTGAAAAAAATGCAAATATGTGAACGCGTTTAAATATATATCCATATCCGGTAGCTAAAAACAGTTGGCCCCCTCCCCCCCCCCCCCCCCTCTCTCTCTCTCTCACTATATAAATATACACAATATATATCCTGTATTTGTATTCTTGTAGAGCGTTTTCTTGGCAATATCAATAGCAAAACGAAAAAAAAAAGCAAAGAAAAAAATTCCAAAAAAAGAAAAGAAAGTACTAGACGAAATGTTAGATGAGGAAATATATAGCTGAAGATTTTTCTTACATTGTACAATAACTGGAAACGACAATATTACAATTGTGTACTATTATTATTATCTATTATTATTATTTGTATGACTATTATGTATTGTATTGTAGGTATGTAGAGTTTATTATTTTACTTATCCATAAGTTTTGTGTATTAATAAAGTTTAAACATATAATTGAAAAATAATTTCAACTGTTTTTTGTTTCTTATTATTATTATTATTATTATTATTATTTCAAGCTTTCTTTTTTCAGCTTTCAATCTAAAGTCTGAATCTGATTAGGGAACATTTGTGAGATGATATCATTATTATTTTGGAATTTGAAGAGATTGCGATTAACGTGAACGATTTAGGGAAAAAAAAAATGAATTTACGAATTTCAATAAATATATAAAAAAAATATATTAAAAATTACAAAAAAAAGTTTAAGCTTGTTGCGACTTTAAATAATAATTGTTAAAGCAACACAAGGCAGCAATAAATATGCAAATAATTAATATCAAAAGCAACAATAATTGTTACTGTCGTTGCGAAATATATTTATGCTTCTAACTGAACTAGAATTTTGGGAACAAATAATTCAATACGCATCTTATTCAATATATATTATACAATTACCAGAGCATCAATTTAATAGCTTATTCTTGTTGCATTCTATTGACAAATATTGAGAACAAGTGTTAACGTTCAATTACGTATCAATGTTGAATTTAAATATTATAGCCAAGATATCTATATTTAAAATTGGCAGTTACTAAGTATAAAAGAATATTAAAATATCTATATATATATATATAAATATACGTATATTCAGAGGCAGCGGGTTGGTCCCCATGCTTGTCTAGCAGGCTGCAAATATAATTATATTCAGATAAATTAAATAACCAAAGAAAGTTATATTAATACATATTTACATTACTATTTATCCATATACTACATATATATTATACAAGCAAAATATGCTATAATAAAGCTGACTTTATTCGCAAGCTTAAAAAAAACGGAGTACTTAAAATTAAATTAATTTTTTTTTTATTTTTTAATGGAAGTAGCTGTGGAATTATATTCATACTTGTAGATACGATCTACATTGATTTTAGAAGGATATACGATTCTTTCCTTAGAATATATACAAGATATCTATATTATTAATCCAAGTATATAGTCTTATATTCGCATAGAAGTTAGAAGAAGAACAAGAGAAGATATCTATATCATAGATCTATGTATATAGTCTCAGATTCTCATATATAAGTTAGAGGAAGAACAAGAGAGTTTAAGCAACGAGAATCCGGATTCGGATTCGGATCCGGGTTCAAGTCTCAAGCTCTCGTATATAGAATGTAGTGCGGTCTTATTTGAAGGCCTTAGTGGACCAGGGCTATTAAAAAGTTAGTCTGATAGTTTATAACTATACTTAACTAATATGCAGCGCACAAAAGTTAGAGAATCTTTAAAAGTGTCTCAAGAAATAAATCACATTCTATTTAAAAGTATTTTTTTTTTGCTCTTTATCAATAGGCAATCATAAAGATATATTGTTGAACTTCTTTGAAAATGCCAGCTGATTGTTAACATGACCTACCTCAGCGTGTGTCACAGATTTATCGCATTGGCAATTACAACAGAAACTCAAGCGTTATGATAATTGACTGAGTTGAATAGAAATTGAATGTGTTAATTGCTGGCAGCGGCAGTAGAAGCCGATCGGATGTGGGCGATAAAGCCAATAAAACCGGGTCCGGGTATTACTATAGAAACGTGCCAGCTGCCGTTCTAATACTTAAAATAGAATCCAGCATAAAAGCGAGCAATACAAAAGCACAACTTTGAGAGCTGAGGGAGACGCAAAAGATACCCTGGCATTAAGATTTTAACGGGAATTGAAAGAAGGGAATGATGTAACCCAAGAAAAGAGGGTCGCCTTCTGCTAACTGCTTCAAAAGACAGGCTCAACCTTGTCTTAAACCTTTTCTTTAACTTTAACCCAAGGTTACAGGGTATATTAATATTTTATAATATTTTATATACAATTGTTATTCTTATTAAAAAGCTCAGCTGAAATTTAAATTAAATTAAATTCGCTAAGTCTTAAATTCATATATATTTTTTTTTATACTTTCCCAAGATTTGATTTTAAATTTATATATAAATTCTTAAGGCTACAGGGTATACAGATATACTAGTAAATTCTGAGAGTTTAGTTTTTAAAATATTTTTTTAAGTATTTCCAAGATTTGATTTCAAGTTAAATTAGCTTTCAGGGTTACGGGATATATATATAATTTAATAAAAATTGTTATTCTTTTTAATATTTTATGTATAAATTAACTAAATTCTGGAGTTTGATGTTTAATAATATTTGATAAATATTTTAAAATATTTCTTTAACATCCTCAAGATTTGATTTTAATTTTAAATAAATTCTCAAGGTTACAGGGTGTACAAGGCATAAGTATTTGGTGGCCCGCCCAATTATATATATACATATACTAGTAAATTCTGAGAGTTTAGTTCTAAAATAAATGATAAAATTTTTTATAATATAATATAAGTATTCCCAAGATTTGATTTCAAGTTAAATAAGCTTTCAGGGTTACGGGATATATATATAATTTAATAAAAATTGTTATTCTTTTTAATATTTTATGTATAAATTAACTAAATTCTGGAGATTGATGTTTTATAATATTTAATAAATATTTTAAAATATTTCTTTAATATCCTCAAGATTTTATTTTAATTTTAAATAAATTCTCAAGGTTACAGGGTGTACAAGGCATAAGTATTTGGTGGCCCGCCCAATTATTGTCAGACTCCATTTTGATCTACAGGGTATACAGTTATTTCATTACAATTAATGAAATTATATATTTTAAAATAAAAAAAGATTTAATATTAATTTAAACGAGTTCTCAAGGTAACAGGGTATATGAAAAATGAAATCAATTTTGTAAAAATTCTCAAGATTTAATTTTGATAAATATAACAATGTTGTCGAATTGCAGACGTGGGAATTATGACTGAAACGACAAGTAATAAGCTCTTAAAGCGTGCATTTAGTAGCCAATTTTAATTACGGGCTTTTATTTCTATTTTAAAAAAAAAAAAAAAACCTACAGCTAAGGTTAGACATTTATCGGGCATTTAATGTTGAGCTCAGTTGAAGTTCTATTTGCATTTGATGGTTATAAAAGGTATATATAGTATATAGATATATGAATTGAGGTGGAAAATGGCATACGTGCCGATGGTCAGTTGCGTTTTTTTAGAACTTGGCTCTTTGGTCAAAGTCAGTGAATATTTGGGTTAGGGCTGCAGGAAACTCTCTGGGACAGCGCAGTTTGTTGAACCGCTGCGCGAATTGCCTATGCGTAATTGCCGGAAGTCGAATGCACTTTGCAATTAAAAAGCACACACACACACACACACACACACACAGAGACAGACACGAATTTGTATTAATTGTTTAACTTAAACTTCAACTTAACACACAGAGAGCTGTAAAAGACGTTGGAACACGTTCCGTTTGGCCGTGCAAATCCATTTCGAATTTTAAATTCAAATTTCAATTTTCAAATTTGGCTAATTAAAGGCGCATAAACTGCCAAGGTTGGGCCGAGCCGGGCCCGACTTGGACGCACGGCTTTGACAGTAGCCAGCAACAGAATTAACTAGAACATTTTGTTTGGCATTTTGGTATTTGGCTAATTGAATATCAAAGTCAATGACTTACACATTGCGCTTAGCCAATTCGCTTGGCATTGTGGCCGCCATTTCGGGCCAATTATTCGCGAGGTTTTTCGGTTTTTCGGTTTTTTTTTTTTCTCTCTTAAGTTATTTAATCTTGGACTTGTCTTGAACTTTTCAAAAATATACTTACTGCTAGCTGTTAAATATATATGTATATACCATATTTATATATATTTGTATATATATGAATCGGGGCGTTGCGGCCAAACCGTTAGGCAGCCATTTGTAGACTGCGCAGCCGCCATCGCCGTCGCCGTTGCGTCGCCTACGAGGCGCACCTGTTGCAAATTCTAATTTAAATGATCAGCAAATATAATTGCCAATTGGCTTCTGAGTCTAATTAGAACACAAACTGGTTACACTGGGCCGGGTCTGTGTTGGGGTTTCACTGTGTGGAGGCTGGACAGCTTGCCATATATCAATTTAAATGCTTGACCACCAAAATGTTACGGGGAATCATCAAAAGAATTAACGGCTGCCTTTCTAAGGTTTCAAGATTAAGTACTCTATAAAATTTGAATACCCTAGATTACCTGTCATAGGTAAAACGATTGAGAGAATGCGCTGAGCGTGTCAAGATAAGGCATAAGTCATAAGGCAGGGGTATATTCATTTCGATGAGAGAGCATGATATGCCAGTTAAGCTTTCCAGTTGGCATTATCGATACTTACTAAAATATTATCGAAAGTACTCATAAGACAAAGAAGAGGGTATATTCGTTTCGATAGACCGCATGATATGCCCGTTAAAGCTCCCATCTCTGCAGGCTCATCTCTACAGTTGACATTATCGATATTTATTAAATCATCGATATTACTCATAAGACAATGGAAAGGGTATATTCGTTTCGATAGAGAGCATGCCAGTTAAGCTTCCCATCTCTACAGACAAAGAAGTGGGTATATTCTGGCATGATATGCCAGTAAAGCTTCTCAGTTGGCATTATCGATACTGAAATGTTATCGAAAGTACTCATAAGACATAGAAGAGGGCATGATAGAGAGCATGCCAGCTAAGCTTCCCATCTCTACAGGCTCATCTCTACAGTTTCCATTATCGATACTTATTAAAATGTTATCGATAGTACTCATAAGACAAATAAGAGGTTATATTCGTTTCGATAGGGAGCATGCCAGCTAAGCTTCCCATCTCTACAGTCTCATCTCTACAGAAAAATAAGAGGTTTTCTCGTTTCGGTAGAGAGCATGATATGCCAGTTAAGCTTTCCAGTTGCCATTATCGATTCCTACTGAAATGTTATGGATAGCGCACATAAGACAAAGAAGAGGGTATATTCATTTCGATAGACCGCATGATATGCTCGTTAAAGCTCCCATCTCTGCAGGCTCATCTCTACAGTTGGCACTATCGATACTTATTAAATCATCGATATTACTCATAAGACAAAGGAAAGGCTATATTCGCTTCGAAAAAGAACATTCAGAACGTAGATAAACAATAAGATAGGGTTTCGTGCTGGAAAATGTGTAGGAAAAAATTCAAAAGTTCATCTGATTGATACCTCAAACTTATCTTCAAAGATAAGTGCAAAGATTCGCGCCTTTCGGAAAATTCACCTATTCCTTGAGCGAAAAACAGGTGCTAAGTTTGTGCAGGCAAAAGTTCTATTAACGTTCAATTCGGGCTTCTCAAAGCTACACAGAACAATTTTCGCTCAAAGCAGATTAAGTTTTCTTTTTCATGATTAATTTGCAGCACTTTGGCCAGGGTATCTTTGCGTTGAGTGTGCCCAACTGCAATGCCTTGGCATGTCTTGAATTATTGCTGATTTTAGTTTCTTTGAGATAGTGCAGCATTTAAGTAAAAACTAAGCCTTCATAGTTAGCTCCTCCAGCTGACCTTCAGGCGCTTTCGAGGTACGGCTTGCATGCAAAGTGAGTTTCCAGAACATTATTATGCCGATTGGTCCATAATTAAAAGTTATTACAGCACACCGATTGGCCATACAATCGGCCAGTTAATTGCATAAAAAGCAATGAGAGCCAGGTGCTCTCGGGCCGGCTAATCAGTTCAACAGCTTGAACCATAAGCGACACCTGGCCCAGACTCTGACTTGGACTTAGATAGAAGGGCTGCTGTTGGCTGTTGGCTGTTGGCATAACCTGGGCCGAGCTGAGCAGCACAACGACCACTTTCAATCATAAATTAACATTAGAATTTTAAATGTGCGACTAATTAAAAAAAATAGTTGGGCGAAAAAAAACCTGTGAGATTTCATGCCCCAAGCTGTTGCCGCTGCACTCGCTCGAACAATTACAAGAAAATTGTGGATTTAATTTCCATTTGATAGTCGGTTGCCAAGTGCTATTCAATTCAACCCGCCCCGCCCCGCCCCACCCCGCCCGGCTGGCCAGCGCCCACAGTCCAGGCCAACCAACAGGTGGCCCACAAAGTCTGCCAGGCGCAGCTGGCCAACGGGTCGTATGAGCATTGCGATATGGGCCCCAGAGCGGAGCTGTGGGTGGGCCGGGTTTACTCATGATTGAATTTGCAGCTCTTTAGCGCGCTTTCATTGTCTATTTTAAGCAAAGTCAATATTTTGGTTTTAGTTAAGCAAATAAGACAATTGGATACAATCACAGCCAAAGTCTGGAGGAAGAGCTGATGAAATGTCCACACAATAATTGAGAGCTGCGAGCTGAGAGCTGAACTGTTCCGGATGTTGTCAGAAAGTTGAAGTTAAGTATATAGAACGGCAAGTCGACAGTTTTTTTTTAAGTAGATTTACGGACTTACACGCTTCAATGGGGCTGTTGACTTTGGTTAATTAAAAGTCGAGCGCACGTGTGCAAATGTCTCGCTAAAGGGGCCACATCACAGTCCAGAGGTTGTCAAAGGTCGCGTCATTACAAATCAATCTTATAATTTAGCTTATTTATTAATATCATCTAAGATAATTGACAATGTAGTATAGAAGTCAATTTTGGTCAATCTATTATACACCTAACCTAGACTGAGAGAGCCAAACAGCTGTAACCCAGACTGACTAAACTATAAACAAATATATATTAAATTAAACTGAGATTTAAATTGTACTTAACAGCCAACCAGTCACAATATTACAGAACCCCTTTTGGCCATAACGACACGACGCCCCTGCTCATACTTTTCCCTCATGTGCAAAAAAGTGTTGCATACTTTGAGGTTGTGTATAAATAATATATATTAAAGGGGAAAATATAAATAGAGATAGGGCATATATTGTCGGTCTTGTGTTTAAGTATTTCAAGTTTTATAAAATTCAAAGTGCCAAAGAAATGTAAATTGCATTTTGTGACTCACTGTGTTTAGCTCGTCGATTCCATCTATGTTTCCATCCATTTACTCCATTCCATCTATTGTTCACGGTTGGAAGCAACAAGAGGAAAAAGCTTTCGAAAGCTCGAGCATAAGCTGCTTGCTATGAAACGAAGTGAGCGCAAAAATTTTTAGCATAGGCCTGTAATTAGAATAAAAGAATAAGAGTACTACAAATTAGTTAACTTATTCGCAGAATACTTTAAAGGCATACAATTGTTCTATTCTTTTAACTATGCTAACTATATACTGCTTATAGCTAGGAACTTGATAAGCATTTTAAACAAAAAGCTTCTAAAAGCCCAACAAAAGCTGCTTGTTATAAAATATAGAACAAATTTAAACAGTGACCGTTAAAAGTATGCAGCTAAAGTAACATTATTCACTCGAGCTTTATTTTGAATCATAAATTAAAAAAGTTTTGTTGATGTTCCAAGTCATTTTGGTTGAGATTAAAGTTTAGGGTTCGAGCACCCGAGAGGACAAAATATTCTTCTTTTATTTCTGAGTAAATTCAAATTTCGTATACCCTCTTAAAAAAGTAATACAATTTGGACATGAAATATGTACTATATTCAGGAAATCTTGGCCAAAATCAGCAAATACTATTTCCCTCGCACATAGGCAAGCTATTAGACCACATATCTACAAGGGTATTCCAACTTCGGCGTGCCATAGAATATCGAAATTTTCTATATAAATAAATTACCCATTTAAACAAACACATTCAGGCTGTAAATGAAAGAAACAAACATATTTAACTTTTAATAAAAATGAGTATATTTTATTTAAACAAATGTTGATATCAGTCTTTTGGCAAATTGCTATCGCTCTTTCCTCTGCTGTAGGGTCGGGTGCCGCCGAGCATGCGCTCCAGTAGGCTCTGCTTGGACTTGCGCTTGCAGGCGAGCACCTCCTTGCAGAGGTCATTGAATACCTCGGCGACCTGGTCGACATGATCCGCGGCGGAGACCTCACTGAATTTGCACTCAAAGTCTTTGGCCAGTATTTCGCCCTCGTCGCGGCTAACCTGTCGCAGATGCACCATGTCCACCTTGTTGGCGCACAGCTGAACGGGCGTATCCGATTGCAGATCGGATTTGGCACGGCGTATATAGTTGAAACTCTTGCGATCGGTTATGGAATAGACGAGCAGCAGGCCATCGGCCCACTGTATCAGCTCGGCAGCATTGGGATATTCATCTTCGGCCTGGTTTGTTTATAGATTGAGTTTTTTTTTGTTTGCATTTTTTTTGTGTTTGGTGTTTGGGGTAAATAAGTGTTATCCGTATAGCTACCTTGGGACATGTGTCGAGTATTTCGAAGAGCACCGGCTCGCCATCCACCATGGACTCGTGCTTGTAGCGATTCTCAGTCTGATGATCGTATTCGCCTATATAACGCTTTGTTAGGAAACGCACAATTAAGGCTGCAATTAAATTAAATAACAGAATTTAATTTGGGGCCGGCTATCACAGCGATCAGGTGTAAACCGAGGCAACGCCCCTGGAAAACAAACCCCTGCAAAAAAATACTACTGGGTCAGCACTTAAGCGAGCGTGAACGGGGAAAACTCATACGACAGTTGAAAATTCAAATGTGGCCAGGGAAAAGCCGCCTCGGGGCAGGTGGCCAAAGGAAAACTATGTATGTATGTGTAAGCCTTGAGGGGTTAATAAACCCAACTAACAACAACAGCAGCACATTTGAGCCTTAGCGTGTTGCGTGTTGCAAGCAAACAAAACAACGCGAGGGGGTGGAGAGGGGGGGGGGCTAGCTGAAAGGGTGTGTATTTGTCTCAGCCTGAGCCTCTGGTCATTTGCAATGCAAGTGCTTTGAACTCTGACCAAGTCTCGCAGGCGCTGCTTGCCAAAAGGATATCAAATATATATGTATATGTGCACAGGTACTGCCGGCTTAGTTTGTCTTGGCACGTCAAAAACCTCTGTCCCTCCCCAGGCCCGCCCACTGACCGCCTTTAATGACATTTTCATCATTCATTTTCATAGCAGCCGCACATTTGGCTGGCATTTTAATTTATGCTTTTCTGCAAACGTTTTGTTTCGGTTTTTATTTATTTTTTATATGTGTTTTTACGAGGTCAACGTTTAAATTTTTGTTTAAATTACGACAAAGACTGGCCACACTGTCGCTCATCTGGCCGCTGGGCATTAATCGGATCGGATCGGATCGGATCGGACCATGTCCACGGCCCCTCGCCGGGTGGGCGTCGCTTTAATTGCCAACCACACACACACACACACACACACACGCGCGCGCACACACGCATACCCCTGGCGCTTTAGTGCATTAAATATTTGTGCTATATCTGCGGTTGAATGATATACCCATATATATATATACATATATATATTCAAATATATATAGCTACAAACAGCATATATCATAGATACGATCATGTCTGCTTAAAACGTTTGCTGGCGCCTAAAAAAATTCCATATACTAAGTACTTGTTGCCATTTCTCTTATTTTTCCACAAACTCATATGCAAAACAATTTTTTTCCAAGTAAAAGTAAATAATTAAGCTTACAGTGGGCGAGGTTGTAAAATAATATATATATAACTGAGTTTATGTATTTTAGATAGCATTGCTCTTGATATTCGCTAGATTAGATTGACACAAAAAAAAAAAATTGCACATTAAGGCTGGTATGCAGCACACATTTGAGAGCTGGCAAAACAGCTCAAGAAATTTATTGACTTATCTCAATTATTTTAATTATTTGTGTTGGTTTTTAAATAGTTCCCTAGCATGCACGTTATAACTGAATAAATAGCTTAATTATGAACCGAAATATCATTCAACATCTTTAAATTTATTTTATTGTCATTTTTAAACAATGCTTTTAAAGGCTAGTATGCAGCAAAGATTTATATGCCAACCAAGGAATAACAGATAAAATATACCTATAAGTCGTATGATCGTATAACAGATTTCAAAAAAACAAACTATTTTAACTTAATATTCCAATTTGTTTAAAATTACCTTTTTTTTTCTTGAAGAAATCTTGTAATATTGGCACTATGTGTGCAAAAGGGATCTCCGACCCTATAAAGTAATATACTTTATATATACTATTTACTATACTACATACTATACTATATACTATACTATATACTATACTATAAAATATACTATATACTATACTATATACTATACTATAAAATATACTATATACTATACTATATACTATACTATATACTATACTATATACTATACTATATACTATACTATATACTATACTATATACTATACTATATACTATACTATATACTATACTATATACTATACTATATACTATACTATATACTATACTATATACTATACTATATACTATACTATATACTATACTATATACTATACTATATACTATACTATATACTATACTATATACTATACTATATACTATACTATATACTATACTTTATACTATACTATATACTATACTATACTAATATATACTCCTGATTAGTTTACTAGCCAAGTTGTATAACTATCTGTTTCTATCTAAACTAGTCTTACTTTATGAAACATGGCATTAGTGCTTCATTGTATGGTATACAGTAGATATAAATTGGCCAGATCGGCCGACTATATCATAAAGTTGCTTTAGGAACGATTGATCTAAAATTTAGTTCTAGTATGAAATACTATTTGTTTATCTAGATATATTGAGACTCACGAGTCTCAGTACGCTCCACATCACATATAATATGAAGAATTAGCCGAAAATTGAGTTTCTTTATGGAAAAGGGTTTTCTTTTTGAAGATAACCTGCAAAACTTTAGAAGAGTATTTAATATTCAGCTTATTCTTGTTATCTTCTTATTATTTTCCTTCCTAAAATTTATCTAGCTTGCATGTTATGTCGGACAAATCTAGCTTAGATCGGACTTAGATGAATATTCGTGAAATGCAGGTTCTGCGAGAGCGATTTGAACTTTCCATTTCGAACTCTTTGGCTAGTTCGTCTGTATTTTGGTCTGCCTAGAATTCCCCGATACGTATAAAAGGCGACAATTTACGGGTGCAGCTGTCAGTGCGTATCAATGCCAGACGTCAAGTGTTTTGCGCCAAATGAATATTTATTAGTCGAGCATATATTCTAGTCATATTTCTTCGGTCTAAACACGGATCGGCTTATGCTTTCGGGCCATAAAGTAGCTGGGTGTTACCTGAAGTTGACAGATGCCGCGCCATGCGGAAGCCTACAAACTGTTACAAATTCAAAGTTAACGGGGGCGAGGGTCGTTGTACGTGAGATGACAGAGGCTGACAGAGAACATCAATTTGCAGTTAAGTCGCAATGCAAGCTAGCGCCTATGATCCCACCCAAAGTGTGTGCATGTGTGTGCATGTGTGTGTGTGCCTGTGTGTGTGACACAGTGACCGTCATAAATTGTTGGCTGCGGGGTGCACGCGTGTCAAATCGAACGGTGAAAACGATTACAGGAAAATGCGAGCTACTCAAAGGCACAGATGCAGATGCAGATACAGATACAGCAACAACAACAGATACAGATACAGTTGCAGATACAGATATGTAAGTATATATATTTAGCGGCATGCTCAGAGATACATGCGTGTGCGTGTGTGTGTGTGTGTATGCTGCCACTTTATAAACAAAACAAACAACGGATCTAAATATATACGAACTCGGCGATTGCTCAACTAATTTGCTGTTGCTCGCAGTTCCCTCTAAGACTTTTTTTCTGTTATTATTATTTGTTTTTTTTTTGTCTGGAGAAAACTCTGTCTTACCGCTCTTTCCAACACTGGGCGCGCCAATAACTGCGATTTTCAACTCTGTCAGCGTTGACTTTTTACGCCGTATGCCGCGCGTCGTCATCTCGCAATATGAAAATAGCCCAGTTTACCGTATTCGCTGGGAATATATATAACGGGAATCTGTCTATATACTTTTGGGCGAATGTAGCCTATATATCCGTTTGGCGTTCTTGTCTGTTTCACGTTGAAATTGTGAGCATCAAAACAAAAATGAAAACGCTTCAAAATCGCCTAAAATTACAGCTACAAAAGTCTAGAGTTTCCCTAGCCAGAAAATATTTGATTGATTTTTAATTAGATAGTGTTTTTTTTTTGCTTATATCTTTTATATATTATGTTTTGTTTTTTTTTGAGTATTTTGAATATATGAAATGCACGTTGCACCGTTCCGTGTGTTTATATACAAAAGAAAATTCCTTGATTTATTTATTTATTCAGTTTGGCAATCCGTAATTTTCAGCTGATCTGCTGAAAGTGTCTTTTGGTTTTTCTTTTTCTTTTGCTTTTGCTTTTCCGTTTTTGTTGTTTTTTTTTTTGTTTTGTGGCCTTAAACCGCCCGCAAAGTCATGCGATTTGTACGACTAACGAATTTGTACTAAAATCCAATCTGTGCTACGCCGGAACCGAACAGAACGGATTCCCCCGAACAGATCGGAACAGATCGCTCCCAGAGCGCTTTTCGCGAACGAGCGTCGCGAGCGTTGCGCCCATCCAAAAATAGCTGGCAAATAGAGAAAGCTTCGACATGGCGCACAGCAGGCCGATCAGTGTCCAAAAATCGACCAGATGCCCCAGCAAAGGGTTAAAGTTTGCTCAAAGGCCGCCCCTTCAATCCCGCTGATTGATCAATCTGATGGGCGGCTGCCCATTAGATCAGAGAAGTTGGCTCATTTCGAGATCATCTAAGTACGAGCGGGAGGGAGAGCGGATGTTCTGATTGTGGCTGGGGGCCAGTAAAAGTCATCCTAAATTGAATTTAATTTGTGCATTTCCATCTGGCAAAGCAGCTGTTAGCTGGTCGCAACTGTTTCTGGCCAAAGAAATCAAACAGCCAGACCTTGAAATAGTCTTTTTAAGATAGAGCACAACTATTCTTCAGATAGAATTTTTTCTAGACAGGCTGTTTCTTAATATACTTAGTTCAACTTGCATTTTTACTGTTTAACATAACTTTCTTATAACTTAGTCGGTTATACTATGTCTATATAAGATATTTGAGGATGCCATTTTCACATGAATTTCGACCAAAATTAATGTTGCCAGATTTAGATGCCAAATTCATCGAGAGGCCAAACCATGAAGAAAAAACTAAACCTCGTGAAAATCTGATGAGATTTGACCAAGTTATGAGGGTGGAAAATTTCGGTCTATGTCTATATAGGATATTTGAGGATGCCATTTTCACATGAATTTCGACCAAAATGTATGTTGCCAGATTTAGATGCCAAATTCATGTAGAGGCCAAACCATGAAGAAAATACTAAACCTCGTGAAAATCTGATGAGATTTGACCAAGTTATGAGGGTGGGAAATTTCGACCTGTGTCTATATAGGATATTTGAGTATGCCATTTTCACATGAATTTCGACCAAAATTTATGTTGCCAGATTTAGATGCCAAATTGATCTAGGGGCCAAACCATGAAGAAAAAACTAAACCTCGTGAAAATCTGATGAGATTTGACCAAGTTATGAGGGTGGGAAATTTCGACCTGTGTCTATATAGGATATTTGAGTATGCCATTTTCACATGAATTTCGACCAAAATTTATGTTGCCAGATTTAGATGCCAAATTGATCTAGGGGCCAAACCATGAAGAAAAAATTAAACCTCGCGAAAATCTGATGAGATTTGACCAAGTTATGAGGGTGGGAAATTTCGACCTGTGTCTATATAGGATATTTGAGTATGCCATTTTCACATGAATTTCGACCAAAATTTATGTTGCCAGATTTAGATGCCAAATTCAGCTAGAGGCCAAACCATGAAAAAAAAACTAAACCTCGTGAAAATCTGATGAGATTTGACCAAGTTATGAGGGTGGGAAATTTCGACCTGTGTCTATATAGGATATTTGAGGATGCCATTTTCACATGAATTTCGACCAAAATTTATGTTGCCAGATTTAGATGCCAAATTCATCTAGAGGCCAAACTATGAAGAGAAAACTAAACCTCGTGAAAATCTGATGAGATTTGACCAAGTTATGAGGGTGGGAAATTTCGACCTATGTCTATATAGGATATTTGAGTGTTCCATTTTCACATGAATTTCGACCAAAATTTATGTTGCCATATTTGGATGCCAAATTCATCTAGAGGCCAAAACATGAGGAAAAAACTAAACCTCGTGAAAATCTGATGTGATTTGACCAAGTTATGAGGGTGGGAAATTTCGACCTATGTCTATATAGGATATTTGAGGATGCCATTTTCACATGAATTTCGACCAAAATTTATGTTGCCAGATTTAGATGCCAAATTCATCTAGAGGCCAAAACATGAAGAAAAAACTAAACCTCGTGAAAATCTGATGAGATTTGACCAAGTTATGAGGGTGGGAAATTTCGACCTATGTCTATATAGGATATTTGAGGATGCCATTTTCACATGAATTTCGACCAAAATTTATGTTGCCAGATTTAGATGCCAAATTCATCTAGAGGCCAAAACATGAAGAAAAAACTAAACCTCGTGAAAATCTGATGAGATTTGACCAAGTTATGAGGGTGGGAAATTTCGACCTGTGTCTATATAGGATATTTGAGGATGCCATTTTCACATGAATTTCGACCAAAATTTATGTTGCCAGATTTAGATGCCAAATTCATCTAGAGGCCAAAACATGAAGAAAAAACTAAACCTCGTGAAAATCTGATGAGATTTGGCCAAGTTATGAGGGTGGGAAATTTCGACCTGTGTCTATATAGGATATTTGAGTATGCCATTTTCACATGAATTTCGACCAAAATTTATGTTGCCAGATTTAGATGCCAAATTCAGCTAGAGGCCAAACCATGAAAAAAAAACTACACCTCGTGAAAATCTGATGAGATTTGACCAAGTTATGAGGGTGGGAAATTTCGACCTATGTCTATATAGGATATTTGAGCATGCCATTTTCACATGAATTTCGACCAAAATTGATGTTGCCAGATTTAGATGCCAAATTCATCTAGAGGCCAAACCATGAAGAAAAAATTAAACCTCGTTAAAATCTGATGAGATTTGACCAAGTTATGAGGGTGGGAAATTTCGACCTATGTCTACATAGGATATTCGAGGATGCCCTTTTCACATGAAATTAGACCAAAATTATTGTTGCCAGATTCTATTATGAAAGAATACCCTAAAATAAATATTTTTAGAAAACTTTATGCAAAATTTAAAAAATTTAAATTAAAGGGGATTATTCTTAAATTAAGGAAAAGATATTAAGTTTTCCACATAACAACTTAATAATAAGACCAACCTATTTATAAAGCTGACGATTAATATGGCCTCAAATAATGTCAATAGCTTACGTATATTTAAATATTCTGAACATTTATCAAAATTATTCGAAAACTGTTTGCTCGAAAATCAAATTGGGGTTCAGTTCAAGCGCAAATAGACATTCCCGCCCCTAAATAAATAAACAACGCTTATTGCGAAGCATTTTAAATGTCTTTTAGTTACGTATTCTACTTAATTAGGGAAATGGCGTTTCGGTCCTATCAATCATACTCTATGTACTCAGTGTACACATGTGTATAAAAGCACCCTCGCAGTGCGTACACGTGAATTCCTGTTCACACACATATATATATATATATGTATTTATATGGCAGACGCGCGGCTTTGCGCGGGGTGTGTCTGACTGCTAAGGGTTGCAAATACTAGACAGTCAAATGGTCAACACATTTCGCTTGCCGGAAAATCTTTGCACTTGCTCTGCAGACCCGGACAGCTGAAATTATAAGTGCCCAATGCTATCTCTGGGCACAGCTGTGACAGGAACTGCCTTGTGCCGGGTTCGTGGCATACGTAACTTATTGAATTTCCTTTTAAAGAGATTTTTAAACGCAACCGGCGGATATTAGTAATATGACAATTTCCCTTTTCAATTGTGAGCAATTAAGCATAATAAATTTCCCTATTAGATTAACAATCCGAGGAAATATAGCCAGGTTAAGGCGTCTAATTATCTGCCTGCTCCATGTGAACTCGACTGTCTTAGAGCTCAGGTTCAGCAAATTTGTATACTCTAGGCAAAACATATGTCAAAATTGGCTTTATTGTACCCATATGGTATAGGGCTGCCGTAGGAACTATAAGCTTAAAGTTTAATTTTCGCAGGACAACTTCTCTATTTTTCGTGATATATTTACCAAACTCATGAAATAAGAGCTTAATTGTGCTCCCAACATAAAAGCAAATTCTTTCTAATATAGGACTATATTTTAAAAATTTGTTTCTTATAAGAAATACTTTGTTTTTCTTAAAATCTCAACAAAATTCAACTGCTATATACTATGCTCCTTATATAACTTCACTATGGGCCTGATATCTAATTTTTTGGTCAAAACTCTGCCGCTATATTTAACTATATACGGAACTTTAGCCAGTATAATATAATACAATAATATAAGTCATAATGTTGCAATATAAGCTAAAGATAGCAATATTAGACATTTCGACTATCCGCCTGTTTGCAAGGGTATGTCAACTTCGGCCTACCGAAGATCTCTTAAGATCAGCTTATAAAACAATAATACAATTTAAAATTACGCGCTGCGCAGCTTTCAACAGCCCAAGAGCGTGCTATGCTCTCCTAGTTCTTATACTGCTCTCAACACCGCCGCAAAGTCGGCTACACATTTACAGTTAGCTGTTTTTTCGCTTGCTCTCTTTTTCGTTCTCTCTTATACTTACGCTTATACTTAATACATTGGCGCCCAACCGCATGAGCACAGTAGACCAAAACAGCTGGACGTGCCGCTGCTTGTTCTTGTAGTTGTTGTGGTGATTGCGCCTGTTGTTGTTGTTCTTTAGTTGTTGTTGCTGTGGTTGTTGTTGTTGTTGTTGTTGCTGCTGCTGTGGTTGTGGTGGTGCCAGTGACAATCGCTTGCTTCTGCTTGGCTGCCCGCGCGCTTCGTTTAGTTTTCACTCGAACGGCGAAGCGTTGGGAACGCGCACGCGGAACGCGAACGAAAAAAAAAATTTAGCGAGCATTGGCCACGACGAGGCAGAGTTTTGGCTTCAGCTGCCGCCAAAAACAAAAACACAACCGTAAAATGTACACATAAAAACACAAAAAAAAAACAAAAAAAAAAAATACCCAAAATATATATATATATATAAAATAACCGTTTTTTTGAAAACGCCGCGCGACGCAAGCTTTGCGATGTTTGTTGTTGCTGCTTCGGTTTTTTATAGTTTTGTGATTTCTGTTTTGCCCATTGTTTTGTTTTTGGTTTTTTCGAAATTTATTTTTGTAGTTTTAACGTATATCAATATACAGTGCGGTGTTTTTTGGCTTTGATAGCCGCCATTGTTGTTGTTGTTTTTATAGTTTCACTTCGTCTTCTGCTTCGTGTTGAATTCAAATATTTCAGCTAAAAAAATAAAAATAAAATAAATTAATTTTGAAACAATTTTGAACACGCATTTCTTGCGACATTTGTGCGGATACTGAAACAGTTTTGAAAACTTGTGCGTGCTTTTTTCGCAGTTTGTGCTCTTAAATCAATATCAAATTAAAGAAAAATTGGCTTGTATAAATAGAAATTATAAATAAAATCCATTTTGCAATTTCAATTCAAAGTTTTAATTAGCATATAAATGTTGAAAGTAAACAATTTGACGCTGAATATAATGTGAAGAATTTCTCAAATTGCCGGAAACAATAGAATTTAATTTGAAACGGATATTTGAAAGTTTGATATATATACAAAACGAAATTTTGGAAATATTTTCAGTTCGTGTTTTGAAGATTTTGTAAATTTATTTAAAACGTGTATTAGTTGAGAATGCTGTGCTAGTTGATACCCTGTAATTGATAAATAACTTTTAATTGGGCTTTACTCTATTTTTGAGCCCAATATTGTCGATCTGGCTTGGGTTACGGGCTATAATATCGACAACTCTCTTAAAGCTTGATCTGTTTATGGTATAAGAGAGAGAGAGAGGGAGTGCTCTTGTTCTTATAGTCTATGAGATCACACACCTGGTTCACACCTTTCTGTTTGACTTGAGCGCAGACTAGACTCGAAATAAAGCTCATATATAGATTTTATGATCTTGGACCAGACCACACGGCTGCCTACCTAATCACCAAGCGTGGCCTCTCCCAAAGTCTATTCAAACATATATTGTATCAAAAAATACGCACATTGAGTCACAATCAGAAACCCACTCAAAAATTGTGATGTCATATTCATTTCGAATGTTATTAAAAGCGAAAACTGAAGCTAAAAAGGCACAAGACGGAAAAAAACTCCATACCTAACCCAAACCCGTTTCTGCGGAGGACACGCACACGGCAAGGCACAGGAGCGAGGAGAGTGGGGAGCGGGGAGTGGGGAGTGGGGAGCGGGGAGCGGGGACGGGGGGAGTTCCTATTCGGCTCCATTCGCATGTTGCATTCGCTTCAAGGATATTCAATACAGTCGCCGAGTAAAACCAAATAGTAGAACAAAGCAAAAACTGGCATGTGAAAGACATGGAAATGAAGTCATCAGCTCAATTGAGAGCAACAAACAAAACAAGTCTGAATGTGAGAGTTGAGCAGGCGCGACTACGAGATGCCCTGTAAAGTATATTCAAACTGATTACCTACCTGTGCTCAGACGTGCATATATAAAGGGTTTTTCTGGAAGAAGTTCTATGTCTTTTAGGGGATTACTATACAACTTTCTAAATAATTTTAATTTAGACTTTAAACTTTCGTTCAATCTGAAAGGAATATTGTAAAAATTTTGTAAGGATTTCATAGCTAATAAACCCTTAAGATAAAGCTAAGCTGCCTGTTGCATTCGCCAATTGATCTAAAGTTTTAGATAGATAGTTATTATAGCACCTTGTTTATGTTGAAGATCATAGAAAAAGATATTGCATAGCATATGTATTCTTTGACATACATTTTCTGCACATTATGCTACCCTTTTAACCTCTACTCCCAGCTGCAGGGCATAAAAATCAATGAAAACTATGCATAAACCTATATATACTTCTAGTAAAGTGTTTTTTTTTACAACTCTCCCGGTTTTACGCAATGAAAAGTGCAATTTGTGTGGCGACTGCCTGGCGCCAGAGCCATGGGAAAATTACAAAGTGCACCCTTGCATCCCTACACCCTTCACCCTACACCCTACAATCTACACCCTTCACCCTACAACCGGCAATTGGTAGCACCTCCCTTCCCCCCGCTGTTCACCACAAGCGCACTTTGTCGCTCTTTTTAACATTTTCCACACCATTTGCCCGAGTAATTAAATTAGCCAAGCGCGCCAAAAACGAAACTCAATTGACGCAAGGATAACGCAAGGGTAGAGGGAGGCAGGGGGTAGCTGTAGGGGGTTGTGGGAGTTGGGTAACCTTGGTAACTAATTGCAGAACATTAAACGTGACAGGCACCGGGGCAAACGTCCAGGACAGCGTTACGCAATCCTGCCAAGGACAGCACCAATTCTACTCAAATAATACCGTGTATATATTGTGTACTCGATTTTGGCATGAGGGTGAAAATAGGGTATATTAAAGTTCACCCAAAAACTAAGATTTGATTGCCACTAAAGGATTAAAGTCAATATACTGAGCAGTTTTGCAATCTGTTCTCCACGAAATTTATATGTAAAACCAGTTTTTAGATTTGGCTACAGGGTATTTATATTAGTCGAGCACCTTTAAGTGCAGCATTTATATATGGTTATGTATTTATGTCAATCGAATTTTTAGCCTTGGCTACAGGGTATATACTAGTCAAGCAGCCTCAAGCCTCATCTACCTATTATATATGAAAGTTATATATTTGTAAGCTATTGTTGGTCTTGGCTACAGGGTATATGTTAGTCGAGCAGCATTTTTATATGGTTATCATTGAATTTTATTATATCTATCTATTCTATAGGAAATTTTTATTTTTAACTTGGCTACAGGGTATATACTAGTTGAGCAGCCTCCAGAACAGCATTATTCTTTGGTCTTTATAGAATTTTTACAACCTTTATCTGTTCTAAACGAACTATATATTTTAAACAAATCTTTAGTTAAGGCTACAGGGTATAAGCTAGTCGAGCAGCCGCAAGTACAGTATTTTTATTCGATTTTTATATCACTTTTATTTTGCGCCGATGACGTCGATGTTGTCATCGCACCAGAAAATAATCATTGCTCTACTATAACCTTGCCACATGATGCTCTCTCTGACATAGTTTCTGGCTGAGGCGAACCTGTGAATGCGCCTTAATACAAAATGCAAAATGGGTTTGTGGGTCTTACGAGTCAAACTTTAATGAAAGTGGGACAAGACATTGAAGGGGGTTGTTTCAGGAGAGTTGCCTATATAAAAGGGCTTCTCTCCTGCTTGTTAACTTTTCAACTTATCACAATAGATATTCGGATAAGATCTTAAATATCTCTCTCTGTCTCTATCTTTGCCTCACCATATTTATTTGTGATTTATATCGTTTAGATGACAGATAACTCAGGATCCTTTTGTGTTAGCTATACAAATATTTTATAAGCCCCTGCCCATGGCTAATTCTCTTTTCACAAAGGTGGCAACAATCAAGCAACCCTTTACTTGTCCCACTGCTGCGCTCACCGAACCCCAAAGAGAAAGCCGGCATTAAAATACTTATACACAAGGCGTGCCATTAATAAATAGCAACCAAAATCTACGCAGCACACGGCAAACAATAAAATGCGACACGAATTATTTGCTGGGCGCAGAACAGAATGGAATAGAAACCACCCCGTGGACGAAAAACGAGTGTGTCGAAAAACCACCCTTAGGCGCAAGACAATCAAAGAACCACCCTCAAGATCGCAGCATGAAATACCTTTAAGACATTAGAAAAAACTTATGTATAAGTATTATGTGTTATTGCTTGAACTGAAACGCAAGCTTGAACTTGAATTGGCAGCGACTCCATAAAGCTGAACAGAAACCAGACAAACAACTTTGCGAAGCTCGAACCGGCAACAGACGACAGACATTCTAACAATGGACGGGCTCCGCCAAGCGGAGTCAGACACAAAATGAAATGAACAAAATAAATAAAAAAAAAAATAAGTAAAATAAGATAATAATGAAATTTAAATCACAAAAAGACGCAACGAAACGCGAAGCGTCGGAGTGTATCCGTCGCATATGACATCATATATTCGCGTCTCATTAATGAACTAATCCGCGGAGCGAACTCTTTCCATTTTTTTTTTGGCCAACATTAGTTCAGTCCAATTATGTCAGCTGTATACACAATATATATACAAATATATATACTTTCTGATCTTGCTTCAGATTTACTTATAATTGGAACAGAGTCTCGGACATTATCATTTTATAAGCACATCTGTTGGCACTTTCGGTAAATGTGCTGCAC
The DNA here is from genome assembly GCF_035044405.1 of Drosophila montana. NCBI lineage: Eukaryota > Metazoa > Arthropoda > Insecta > Diptera > Drosophilidae > Drosophila > Drosophila montana. The sequence goes on from NW_026996406.1 coordinate 1,066,982, forward strand.
ATGTTAATATGCTCATGGATTTATGTGAGCTTCCAAATATTCTATATGAGCGAAAAACATATTTAAAGAGGGCAATCGAATAAGTCTTAAGCAAATATGTTTGTCTGTATATTTGTGTACATGTCTGTAAAGCCAGCCACGTTTCTTTTCGCTTTTGGAGCTCATACATATCTTGAGCTCTGAATCTTCGTTGAAAGATTATGGCATAATAAAATTTACCAAGCTTTTGATTTTTATGCGAAGCAAGAAAGAAAACGAAGAAGATATACGGCTTTGCAGATTTGTGAGGAGAATACAGAAGCTCGTAATAGTTGACTTTGGTCAAGATGTTTCGAAAAACAGAAAAGTTTCACAAACAAAAACTACTTTTCGACCGTTTCTTCTCATAGAGCTAATTGGTATAGTTGTCCGATGTGGATACAATTTTGTTCAAATATAAGTAACATGTGGGAGCTGGTAAATGTAGAGTTTGATTCAGATATCTTGAAAAACAAAAAAGATTTCCATACACGAACTCCTTTTTGAACTATTTTCTTCGCAGAGCTATGTGGTATGGTAGTTCTATATATATAAATTTTATTTATATAGTTTAAGGAACATGTAAGACATTGTAAGTGCCAAATTTGGTTGAAATATCTTCAACAATGAAAGAACTTAATAACATATCATGATAACTATAAGATATAGTGATCCGATCCTATCGATTCTGACATATGTACGTCCTGCCTGCAACAGAAAGACGAACCTACGTAAAGTTTAACGAGGATAGATTTTAAACTGAGAAAACAGACAGATGATGACATATGATCTATTTTAAACTGCACTGGAATCGATTAGAACCTGCTTATCTCCACACAGAGTATTTGCAATAGTGGGATATTTTCAATAAAGGGGAAAGGGGTCATAATACTTAAATGTTTTGCCTCACAGGTAGCTCGCAGGGCTGTAACCTTTAGAAATATGATCTCAAATATGATCTCTAAGGCTTGGCATAGTCTCCGTTAATATGATTTTGTTGTCAAGTCCTCTTGCGCTAACACTTAAAAGAGAAAGCTCCCGAAGGTGTTAATATTATGATGATGATCATTTTTTTCATTCTTTCTTCATCACAAATTAAAAAGAGTTTATGAGATATGAGAGAAATGAGCATATTTGTTTTTTTAAAACAAAAGAAGTTTCAGATTTAAAGATGATTGTTCAATTTCAAGAGATTTTCTAAGTTTTCGAGTAAACAATTTCTGCACAGTGTATAAAAAATGGTATTTGTTCACTTTTCCTAACTTAACCTTTATATATTGCCCAAACATTCCACATGAATATCGCTTAACACAATATTTTTCCAAAATATCAGCTAATCACACACACAAGCATCTGCTTGGTAACCATATTACTTCATATTTCTTGATCTATCTATAGATAGCATATATATCTGTATTTACATACATAAATTAAGAAAAATCTTGTAATATATATAATTTTTGCATGTGTGTCATGCAGCCTCATGCTAAAGAATTCGATGACTCAGAGATGCTGTCACAGCTGAAAACAGCAAAAAGAAAAAGAAAAAATAAGCAAAGCTAAAAACAATCTGTAAGTATCTTACAGATACAGCTAGGGGAAAAATCTGACTGTCTCCTCGCGGAGCACTTTTTGGCGGGCCTCAAACTAGGGCAAACTTTTGCCTATTCTGTTTTGATTCTTTCTGTGCCTTTGACAATCCTCAAGTATCAAATTGTCAGCTCTGGCAGTTAAATTGCTGACGGATTCAATGTCAGGCCATGTCCGAAAGTCCATAGTCAATGTGCCAGACAAGTCAGCAGCGCAGCATCTGCAATTGAAGTCTTTAAGTCTGTGAGGAGCTGCCAACTCTGGTGAATTATTGAGAACGAGGCAATGGTTGGGCTCGAGTTGCAGTCGAGACGATTTCCTGTTTATTGGCTTTGAGTGACAGTCAACGTCAAAGCTAAGTTGTAGCTACAAATGTATCTTTGTATCTTTTTTTGTTTTTTCTGCAGCTCATGCTCAGATATTCTTGCTTGAAGATTGGCGCTCTTTCGAGGCCGGTTATGCGAATTGCATTTGTCTGCGGGTTGTTGTTGCTGTTGTTGCTGTTGTTGCTGTTGCATTGGCAATCAAGTTTTTAGGCACTGCGTGACTTGCCTGAAAGACAAGCAACTTCGACGTTGACTTTGGCTCTTGGCTCTTGGTCGTGGCCCAAGTCTTGACTTTGATTTCTAATTGTGTCTGTGTGTGGGTTCACTTAATAAGGCATCGATTGCCCATTTATTTATTTAGTTTTTTTTCGGCAATAGGCCAATTAACGAAATGTGCCTAATTACTGCGCAATTGAACAATAACAATCCAATTAACCAAGTTGCAAAATAATCGCCTACGTATTTGGAGTTTCGCTCGATAGAAAGCTGCATTTGGCCGCTGCACTTTCGACACGTTCCAATTGCACATTCCAAATGTGCGTCGAATAGAGCGAGGTTATATGCAAATATCACATTTATTTATGTGTGCATGCCTTTGAGTGCTTTCGAGTCAATACGCCGCAGTGATATCATAACTGTGAGCTCATAGCAGGTGTTACTTAGTATATAGACACACGCACACTCACACACACACACACACTATATAGTCCCTATTTACAGTTTCATTGAAAAGCTCAAACGCCATTGCTCAGTTTTGCATATCTAGTAAGAGTAAGTAAGAGGTATCTAGTCGGGAGTGCCTGACTAGGAGATTACTATGAACCTTCTTCTACTGATAACAAATGGAGCTCGTCCTAGAGGGGGAGGGAGGAGGGGGGGCGGGGCGCTAGCTATAAAATGAAAGATATTTGATCTGTGTAGACTATTCTACAATCTACTTGTCAAATTTGAAAGCTCTAGCTCTTAAATCCTAAGAGATTTGCTTAAAAAACAGGAATTCGATATCGATTTTTATCGATTGCTTGGAAACGGGAAAAGTTATCGGTTATAGGAATCAAATTCTTACAACACGGGCACTAGGAGGACCTACGTTCCATTTCATGTCTCTAGCTGTTGCAGGTTCTGATACGCGTTCATACATACGGACAGACGGACATGACTAGATCGACTCAGTTATTGATGCTGGCCAAGAATATATATACTTTATGGGCTCGGAGAAGCTTTCTTCTGCCTGTTACATATATTTGCACAAATATATTATACCCCTTCTTACACATGTTCAATGGGTTCAGGGCATTATAAAGCCTTAAATTAATTTTAATGAATAAAGCAATAAATTCGGCACTAAATGCTGAGTTCTTAATTGCCAAATATCTAAAAATAAAATAATATCTTCATTTCTATACGTTGTGTGTTCAGAAGTGTGATCATTAGAAGAAAATTAAGTGCCTGGCTGGTTTGAGCAAGAGTTTTACCATTTTTTCTATTACTAATTAGCCAATAAAAAATGACTAAAGCGCGTACCATATATATAATAATAGGTTTATCTGTCTGTCTCTCTATGGAAACGAATCGTTCTCGGAAATGATCTATAAAAGACATTTAAACATTTATAATTTAAAACTTTTTTCAAAAAGGAAGTAATGCTTTTTCTACGATAACTCGTCTCATTTGAAAACTTTTAAAAGAAAAGGTTTCTTCAAATATTGTATCCAACTGGGAAAGTAAATTCTCGTTTAATATATACAGATTAAGTAGATCATTGAGCTTTGCTATACAAACCATATTTGAGCCCTAAAAAATTGTATAAGGATCGAACATTAAACAGAGAAGTTAAACAGGACTGCATTTCTTCAAATGGGGGCTAAGAGCAGAAGGCCAAGCATAAGAACTGTAAAGTCTATAAAAAACAAATTATCCGAGTAAATAGTTTATGCTGTATACAAAATATTTACATAAATGTTTTGTTTGTATAATTTATGTTTTTGGTAAATATAATGTGGAATTATGTCCATGGCTTAACAGTATCAAAAATATATGCACTTTTGAAACTTTAGACAAAGTTTGTGCAACACACTTATTCAGTGCCAAAATCTAAACAAATTATAGAGTCTAGATCACGCTGTTTTTGTCTCTTTTTTTTTGTAAATATAGATCCTACCCCCGCCCGACCGAAAAAAGATTGCGTCAAAAAAGCGGCGACGCGCGTCGGAGACAGTCGAAAAGCGAATGATGTCATCGACACATTGGTCCACATACGAATGTGGCTCAGTGTGGCTGTGCGTCGTCTGTGGGGTCATGCCATCAGCAAATTGAGGTTGAAATAAATTTCGGACAGTTTAATGGCGCTGGCGTTGCCCAGTGCCTAATGTAAATTATAAATAAAAGAATTTGTTGCAATCGCTTTTAACTGTTGTGTGTGTGTGCCGTGTGTGTGTGCCGTGTGTGTGTGTGTGTGTGAGTGTGCCTTTCATCTTTAGCCGAGCGCTGACCGTGCGAGCGGTTTTCTCCTGAAAGAATTGTAAACAAAGTGCAACAAGTGGCATGCTGGCACGCCCCCCTCCCTGCACCTACCTATACTTATACATTCATATATATCTGCATATATATAAATACTTGCTAATTGAATTTGTTTGTTTATTGATTTAACCACATTTTTGTTTATTTTTTGTAGGCCAAACTAAAAGTTTTGTTTATATATAAAAGAAAAGCTATTATCTATTTCCAACTGAGACAATTTTTTATATTATTTATTTATTTACTTAATTTTAAAGTAAATTCCCACATTTTGTAGAAAGAAAAGAGTCTTGCAATAAAAAAAAAAGCTATTTTCTATTTCCGATTGAGACCATTATTTATATTATTTATTTATTTATTATTTTTTTAAGTTTTCAATTTTCGACTGTGATCATTTTTATAATATTTATTTATTTTTTATTTTTATTAATTTATCATTTATTTACTTATTTTTAAAGTAAATTTTCACGTTGTTTGGCCTTTTAAAAGATTTGTAGAAAGAAAAGAATTTGGCCATAAAGAAAAGCAAGTTTCTATTTCCAAATGAGACAAATTTTTATATTAATTTTTCTATCCTTCTATTTTCGACTGTGACAATTTTTATATTATTTATTCATTTATTATTATTTATTTACCATTTACTTATTCATTTTTAAAGCTAATTTCCTACAAAAGATAGCTCGGCTTATTTTGTGCTGTAAAAATTTTGAGAAAGAATTTGGCTATCAGAAAATATTTGGAATATTTTTCAACCCGTTTAAGAGGCAACGCCCATAAAAAACTTTATCCACTTGCACTTGCCACTTGCGTTTTTGTGTGCTGTTTGACCCAATTTCTGGTCATTTCTACTAATTAATTAGCCGGCAACAAACACGAAACACAATCGCAACAACCCTCAACTATGCAGCGGCATATATGTATGTAGGTGATTCCGAGCTTGGGTGGAGGGGGTGGGGGAAATGCCTGGCCGGGATTGCGTGTGCCCTCCCAGGGGCGTGCTACACAATGAACATAATTCAGGCAAATGTTTTTATAGAGTGCATTTAAGCTAAAATGAAAACGAAATGTTACTAAATAGTTTTTAATTTGTGTGCGATGACCGTGTGTGTGTGTGTGTGTAGGGTGTGTGTACAGGTATGCATAGATAGTATATATAAGGCAGAGCCAAAGAAATCTAAAGGTTGTCAGCTTGTTTGAATATCAAGTGAGTAGCAAGTGAATAGCTAGTGAATCATAAATCCCACTCATAACTGATTTGCTTACAAATATCTTTATAGCGTAGGGCAAGTGTAACTAGCAGGGGCGATCCGACTATGCAATACCCTAAACGAAGTGCCCTGCTTTCTTCTATAAATACAACCAAAAAAACATTTATACATAAACAAAAGCTTTGTGCTGCTTCTTCCCTTTTCACCAGACTATCTATGGGAAATGCACTCTTGATTAACTAAGCTATTTATAGTTCAATCTTTATGAAATTTTCAGGGCTTAAATATGGCATAAAGAAGTTTGTGTATACCAAAGCCCAATGATATATCTTCAAATAAAATGTTCTTAATAATGTCTGTATACTAAAGCCCACTGATTATCCCTAGCATGAAATGTTCTTTTTAAGCTTTTGGAGGAAATGGAGTTATACAAATTTAGAAATATTTTTGATCTGTGTGCACTTTACGATTTCATACTTAACAAGTTTTGCGTATCTAGCTTACATCATTTTCAAATTATGCTTAAGAACCAAGTCTCAAAATTGATATTTGTCGATATCATGAATATAGGAGCAGTTATCGATATAAACAATCGGTCTGCATATGATATAGGAGAATACATATATTAAATATCAAGTCTCTAGCTTTCCAAGACCTATACATTTACATATAAGTCTAGGCAAACAGACAGACAAGGCTAGATCGACGTCCTGATCAAGAATAAAAACACTTTTTGGGGCCGAAGAGTTTTTCTCCTCCCAGTTACATACATTTGCACAAAAGCATGATACCCTTTATATCTACTCTTCTTTAGACCAGGGTATAAGTATTAGTTGATTTAGTACAAAACTCATTCATAAATATTAACGGCAATGGTCGTCTTTATTAACGGGGCGCTGCGGTAGGTTCCAGTTGGGCGACTCATTCATGAATGACACACAGTAGCGACACCTTTGCGGTATCGGGTCGTTTGATTTTGTGGGTCGCTGGTTCAATAAAAATATTTTCAATAAAATAATGCCATACTACGTGCTGAATGTGTAAACAAACCACAAAGCGTTCGATGCCTCCACTCAGACTCGCATTTGGGCGTACAATTGGATGAGGCGTGCCGAGGCAGTATAGTAAAAACAAAAGATATACTATGTACGAAAAGCATATAGTATCTTATGACACGTACATCAGAGGCGCAAACAGAAGCGAAGATGTATCGATATTGCGTAATTCCAAATTACATTTGGCATTAGCCAGCGGCTGTTCTATCTATCTATCTATTTATCTATTTATCTATTTGTTTGTTGTGTTTTGCCTTGGGGCGTGACGGCGCCCAATTTAAATGTCAAAGTTGCCGCCAAAATGTCAGACGGGGCCACGCTCCGAAACCAAAAACAACAAACAAATCCGAAACGGACAGTAAATCAAAGTACAAATCTACGCATTGAATTGTGTTGTGTTGTGTGCTCATCATGAAATTAACATTTTGTATAGTTTAGTTAACGCGAATTTGAAACAAGTACGCGATAGAAAACAATAGACGAGACTGTGCGCAGCTAGCGAATACCCTGTAGAGTCTTGTGCTATCGAATAGCCTTGGAGCCTTGCTCTGTTAGCTCTGTAAGATATTTGAGCTATTAAAGAAAAGCAATTAAAAAAATCTGTCTGCTTTCAAATAAACTTAATCCAAACTCAAAAAAGAACTCCCCAGAGATTTCTGAGCTCTGTTAGCTCTATAAGATATTTGGGATATAAAGAAAAGCAATTAAAAAAATCTGTTTGCGTTTAAATAAACTCCAAAATAAAAAAAAAAAAACTGCCCCTGAGATTTCTGGGATTGATTCGATGTGGTTCTTCGTAAAAACAGGAAATAGTTATCTAAGACCCAAAGGATTCCAAAAGTTCGCAAATTTGCCTAGTTTACTTTATACCCAGTAGATACCCATTTGCTGTTCATAGGGTATACCATTTAGTAAAGATACAAATGTAGCTTAAAGTTTGCGGTTCATCGACTATTGTTAGCATCTATTGTCGCACTTATGTGGGTTTAACTATAGTCAATTGAAGTATTTACTATAAGTTGGCTGGCATAATAGCAGAGATTTTCTATTACTATTGTTGAGTTGAGGCCACGCTCGCTTTTTGTATAAAAATTTGTAAGATAGGGGCGTTATTCAAATAGCACGAAAATAATCGAACGCTCACACAATTTGTTATGCTTATTAAAGCTGCGGCACAGTGTGACCAGATCATGGATTTGATTCATTCATAAATTTTGAAGTGAACGTCAGTTGCATTTGTTTTCGTTTTCGTTTTTTTTTTTTTATCATCCATTGATTTCCGTTGACACGTTACGCATAATTAAACGTCGGCTTGCCATGCAACACGCTGTCTGGGGGCAAGCCCCAAAATGCACAAAACACAAAAAAACAAAAAACAAATAAATAAAAAAGAAGCCAATTGACCCACATAGTGCACGACGTTGGCGCAGGCGACAGACAACAAGCAAAAGCAACAAAAAACATTGCAACTGCAATTACCGAGCTACCCACAGAGGTGTGAAAAGATGTTTGGCAACCAGCTGACGTCTCTCTGTCTCGCAAAAACTCGCAGCTTGCAAAAGAATCTGTTTGGACAGCAACTACTTATATAGGGAAACACAAACACAAGCTATAATAGGGAGACCAAAACAAATTGGGCTTTTGAACTTATCTCATAATTAAATTTCTACTTTTGGTTGGGCTTGCATAATTACAAGTACCAAGCTTTGTTTTTGTACCCTGAACACATTGACAATGGTTGGAAGGGGTATATTGGTTTTGTGGAAGTGTGTGTAACAGGCAGAAGAAGGCTTGTGACGCTCTTAAGTTGATATTCTTGGTCAGCATCAACAGCTGAGGCGATCTCGCAGACTTTAAGAGCTACAGACTTGAGATTTTGAACGTTTATCCGCCTAGTCGATTCCTCAAAATTGTTGTGAGGTCTAGTCTTGGGCTTTGGTATTTACACACATTAGTGTATCATATTTATCCACTGAAAATTTCATAAAGATCGCACAATAAATACCCGAGTTATTTAAGATAGCATTTCTTATGGAGATGATCCAAGGAAAGAAGCAGCAGAACTTACGTGCTTCTGACTGTGTGTTTGTGTGTGTACAGAAAGAAGCTAGAGTGTTTTAATGGCAGCTCGACTCTACGCTCAGGGTATCTCCTAGTCCGGCACTCCCAACTGGAGCCGACTTGATTTATATCTATTTTTTTTTCGAGTGGGCGCTCAGGGGCTCGGAGCTGGGCTCAGATTTGGCTGTGTGCGTGCATGTAATGCGTCATCATTATGTTGATTCAGTTTGTAGATTATTTCTATTTATTTTTTTTTTTTCATAAGCGCCAGTAACTTTTTAATAGCTGTTTGTGGCTTACCTCTGCCATTGTTTGTTTAGAAATAGTCAAACAAAAGCTAGACTCAGCTAGCGCAGACAAAAGATAACTACGCCTGCTTCTGTATACCTTGTTATACCTATCGGAAGTCAACTGCGAGCCAGGGATAAACGCCTAGTTAGATGTTTTGTTTTTGATATTTGATCTTCGGCATATGTTCATATTTGGGTGTCATCTTTATGCCCTACAAATTTCATAATGATCGGACTGTAAGCACCGAAGTTGTTGAAGAATGAGATTTTCATAGTTTCGGGAGGAGAGCAGAGGCTTCTTCCTCTTCGTCTTGACTGCAATCTTTTATTTTATATGTATTTATTTAAACTATAACATATGTACTTTAGATTAGTTCGTTGCGAGCTACAGGGTATTTCCTCGTCCAACCAGAACGCTCTATTCTTCTTGCTTGTAATAAATATTTTATTTATGGTGGTGGTCTCTCTGTTTACATCTTGTCCATATTGTACTTGATTAATCTATCCATTCTTCACACATTATTGATTAGCTCGCGTCAGGGCTTTACACTTAGAGTCCATAAATTTTACTTAGGTTAAACAGAACTTGAGATGCGGCCTTCGACTGTACTGTTGGCCTCCGTGGCTAAATTGTTTTGAAAGATCTCTTTTTAAAATTAACTTGGTGTAAAGTTTTTGTTTTTGAAATGTTACAGATGTTTCGCTCGCGCCCGCCCATCTGCCCAGCCCTCGTTATCGGCTGGCCTGGCACTGGGGGCGTCGTAATCCAAGCGCGTAGTCTTCCTCCCACTCCTCTTCACGCTGCCAGCTCTTTTGGGGCCGGTCTGCTCTGTGGTGATGTAATTACTGGCTGACAACTTTAACAACCGGTTTAAGCAATGTTCAACCGCCTGTTAAACACAATACATAAACGTTGTACTATTCGTAAGGCTACAAATCTTGTTTGTGTTCTGCGCATTTGCATGGACAACAGCTCGGAATGCGATTTTTCAATACCCTGTAACTTTTGTATTTAGTGTGAGATCATTATGACATATTCAATATATTTTTTTTACATGCCAAAAATCTTGTTCAACTTTTCATAATTTCAGAGTTAAGAAATGGGCAAAACATAAAGGAAAGGTGAAAGTAACAGACCGCCAAAACGTCCCATTTCTCTGTTTACAGGGTATTAAAATATGCCACAGCATGCAGTTAGTCGCACTTTCCATTTCCACTCAGTTATTTTATTGTCAAAGTATCACAAAGAATCAAGATCTTCACTTAAGAGCTTTGCAAATTGCAGTCGCATCAACGGCATTGCACTCGCTTTCAATGTGGGTGCAGTCCATCAACCTCATTTCATCCTCACATGAATTATGTGATTTCAAAAGCAATTTGATGGGTTTAACGTACTCTGCGGGATTACTTAGCAGCTGCATTAAGCGCACTCCCAACTCCCTGGTCGCAATTGCAGTTCCACGGGTTCGTTTTGTAGCTGATGCTTATCGCGGCGTCAACAACAACTATTTTACACTTTGCCAATGATTAATGCGATAACATTGACAATTACGTTGACAGTCAATTTAAATTTATGTCTAGGGCAGCAGCCATAGTAAATACATATTTTATTATAATTGCTGCTCATCGCTATGATACTCTTCTCGAGGGTATGACGCATGGCTCAAGTCTTTGAGCATGTGGTACTCTAAAAAATAAACTGTCTTTTCTTAACTGACTGAACCTAGGAAGTTGCTATCTTTAATTGCACTATAATTATCTTAATGCACGCTAGAACGCAATTTTTTACTATTTCACCCGCAACTGTGAAAAAATAGCGGAAAACGTTTGTATGAAACTTTATTCACAAACTATTCGAACGACAATAGGTTCATTATGAGAGCGCATTACAAAATTTCATTAGAGACTTGTTTCACACTTTTTGAAAACCCATTCCTTCTGGGTGAAAAATGGGGTTTGAATTTTCTTGGTGAGATAAGGTCGGAAAATGGGTGGAAAAGTCATGTCTACAATGAAAGACAGAAGACTTGGCTGGGGCTATGTTCTAATTTTACATTAAGCTCTGCTATACATACAACATGCACAGACATATTTGTTATATAACAAATATTTAGAAGGGTATTCAATTTTCCTAAAACTATATTTGCTATAGATCAATCTATCATATATCAAATATTAGTAAGGGTACTCAATCTTCTTTACGTTCTCTTTGCAATAGATAAATATATCATTAAACATTTACATACTAAGAAGGGTATTCAATCTTCTTAACTATCGACTTGACATAGATCTATAAATCATTTATATGTAGATCATATATTGGGAAGGGTATTCAATCGTCTTTGATTCGGTGAAAGCAATCGCTTTTGTAACATACAATTATGGTGATATTTTATTTCAGTTCAACGGTGCGAATGAATGTTGCGGCTGCTCTGGCCTATCGCCTATTGACACTTGTTTATTTTTGACACCCCGTTAGCATTGTTTATAGATATGTTTACATTGATACACACGCACTTACACATGTACAACATTGTTAAATGTTTCAATCGATGAGCACGCTTCGTATTTGTTTGCTATTTATGTGTGAATGCTGAGAACTAGAACAATTCTCAATTGATAGCGCTGATTAGCATTGAACTGTTATATTGCTGTGAATAGGGGTATTCCCCAATAACATATGAACTTTAATATCGGAATATATAAAGGAGTTTTGTCCTAATTGACAACGGGTGCTTTGCAAAATCTAGAGCCTGCGATCAACATTAAGATCTTGCATGTTTTCGGTGACTCAGCGTCGGACCAGCAAGATGGAGCTCGCCGGTTCAAATTCATTAGCAATTTTCAATTGATTTTGGGCTTTGATATTGATGATGATGATTTCCACTTATTTAAAATAGAAGAGTATTAAAAATACAATATCAATGCATATATATTGTGACGTTTTTTAAGCTAATAGCAGGGCATTTGTTAGTCGACTAGATGGGCTTGTCTACTTTTTATCTAGTTGCTGCGGTTGCATTTGGCATTATTGATAGATTGCTTAACCGCTAAACAAGGTGCTGCGCGGCAGCTGCCAGCTCAGACTGTTATTGTTGGAAACTTGTCGCATTAGGCCAGGTTTTCGGTTTTTTCTAAGTTTTGCAACACAGGAAACACAGGAAACAATTAGTGTTGGCTAGCAGCATTATTAATTTGATTTTTCTTATTTTGCAGACGCCAATAAAACGAAAGGAATAGACTTTAGTTAAACAATAGAACTGCCAAAATGGGCTTCAAAAGCGGTCAGAGTCCGCGCATCAACAAGACGTTGATAACCTTGAAGCTGGTGGTGTTCCTCATCATTAGCGGTAAGTCACGATTAAACTAAACTCAAGTGGGTTTCATTTAATGATGTTTCCCTTATTCCCTGCAGGTCTCACCGCGCTGCACATTTTGCATGCCATAGAGCCGCTGCTGTTGGGCCTCAACTTCTCGGAGTATCGCACAATTTCAATTGTTGCGCCATTTGTGTCCATATTGGGCCCTTTCGTGGCTGGCCCCTGGGCTGATCGTTTGGCTGCCAAAAATCCCAATGGATTTGGACGCACGCTGCGTAGGCTAACTGCCGTCTTCTTGCTGCTGGCAGCTTTGATCTACGCTTTTCTGTTTGCCGTACCGGAGGTGGCACGCGAGCCGGAACAAAAGCCGGATGTGAGCTTTGGCTGCGATGGAAATGGCGCGTTTATATTCCAGAAGCTATGCAGCAATGGCACCTGCCACAACTGGGAGCACAAGACGGGCAGCGTCAAGCTGACACACTGCACGTACAGCTGCCTGAATCCCAACTACCATGAGAACATGTATCAGTTCTGGCTGGGCGAAGTGCCCACCGCAGCGCCCTCCACCGAGCAGAGCTCGGAATTCGATTACGGCGAAGATCTAGAGAGTGCGACCACCGAAAAATACCGACCCAAGCGACAGTTGAATCTGGCTGACTTGCCCGCCGACAGCGCCGGCCTAGAGCTGATCAGCTCCGAGGTGGCGGGACGCGTCAAGCGTCAGGTGAAGTCTGGGCCAAAGAAGGTCTATGTGGAGCCGCCGCATCTGTGCATCACGGAGCGCAACGAGCAGGGCGAGAATATTGTGAAGAACTGCCATGTCTACACCCAGGACACGCCCAACATTGTGATGCACGCCGACATGGGTGCCGCACTGACGGGTCCAAAAACCAATGAGACTGAGGGCTGGTGTCAGTATCCGCTGGGTAAGTCGAGAAGGAAGTACTATGCGTATTTATCTGGGTACATCTTTTTCTATTCCCATATTTATTCCTTCTATACTTATGTTATTCTTTCTCTCAGTTATTCCTATTCCTCTTCCTATTTATACTCATTAGCCTCTCCTTTTGTGTTTCTTGTTATTCCCAGCTTCTTTTCGTATTCCTTATTCTATCCTTACAAGTATTCTAATTTATACTCCTCTTTCTGGATCTATTTTTATTAATTTTCCAATTCTTTTTTTCGAATAATAATACCTTTTAAATTTGTACTTCTCTTTTTCTATAAGACCTATTGCTCTTATTATCTTCCCTATCCTTTTCTCCCAATTGTTCTATTATAATTTTCCTATATCTATACCTATTCCTTTTTAAATTCTTCTTTCGCTTCATATCCTTCTTTGAGCCTTTCCTCAACCTTTCCCAATCCGAAGTTGTCTTTCATTTTATAGATTCCAAGTTAGTTGTAACTTATTTCATTGATCTTATTTTCTTGCAGAGGGCATTCAGTGCAACATACCCCCTCAGCAGGTGAAATATATGAAGGATCTGATGAATGGTTCCGAATGCAAGCCCGTTATCGAGTGCATGATTGTGAATGCGTACGATGGCAAGGATAGTGTGCTCGCTGACAGCGAATGTGTCACGGTGAGTGCTCTCTCAATGAATCAAAGTAGACCAATCCTAAGAGATCCCTTCTTCCATAGACGACTGGCAATGTGGAGGACACTCTGATTGGATATACGATCATTCGTCTGCTGGGCGACATATTTGCCATGGCCAGTCTGACGCTGCTCAACACGGCTATTGTGATTGCGGTGCGCGAGACCTCGGAGGGACGAGGCGAGGTGTGTCGGCAGTATGTGTGGGGCGCCATTGGCTATGTGATACTCTTCTCGCCCCTGGACCTGCTGCAACAGCCCAACCGCGATGTCGCTCTGGCTGCCCTGATTATATTTATCGTTTGCTTTGTCCTTGGCGCTGTGGTGTTGCTCCTCGCCTCGCAAATGCCGCTCAGTCCGCCCGAATGGTGGTGGCACACCAAAACGGGCATGCTGGTGGTGCCCATGTCGGCCATACGGCGTTATAGTCCAGAGATTGTGGTGCTCACATTGGTGGCCATTTTGTTTGGCACCTTCTGGAGCAGCATTCACAGTTTTCTGAATTGGACCTTCACAGATGTCAATGCCATTTGCTATTCGGGCATTGTTCTGATCCTGGTGCTGTTCTTCAATGTCGATAAATTTATCGAATACTGCGGACACTCGAACATATTCATTGCCGGCTTTGCCATCTTTGTTATTCGTTTCACGGCCCTCAGTGATGCGCAGACCAATTGGCTGACCATCGTCATGGAGACCGTTGAGCCGGCTGTCATTGGTTTGATCTGGATTACGATTATTCTCTATATGCGCCATGCTATGCCACGTAAACTGACTGCAACCGGACAGGCCATCGCCGTTTTGGCCTTCTTTGGCTTAGGTAGGTTTAAAAATATTCAATATTCACACTCGCAGAGTGTTACGAATATAAGTATGCATGAAAGTGAGATAAGTCTGAGTGGTATGAGTAGTATGCGTATGAAAAAATATGATTACTATAAGCATAGATCATTTCGAGAAGTATTGAGTATTGAGTACTATGAATATTATAAGTAGTATGAGCACTATGAGAATTGAGTTCTACAAGTACTGTGTGTATTCAGTACTTTAAGTAGTGAGTACTTTGAGTAGGAAGTACTTTGAGTAGTGATTACTTCGAGTATCGAATACTTTGAGTAGTGATTAGTTTAAGTAAAGCGTATTTTGAGTAGTGACTTACTCGAGTAATAAGTACTTCAAGTACTGAGTGTGAGTATGAGTATGGAAAGTCTGAGTTATTTGAATTTGATAAGTGTGCGTTTGATAAGTATAATAATCATTGAAAATAATTATTCTTATTTCTCTTTTAGGAAAGGGCTTTGGCGCCTTGATTGGCCTGGCTCGTGATGAGAAAAATCCGAAACTGGCGGACTGGTCATGCACCTTCCAATGGCTCGCCATAGTTGCCTGCATCATATCGCTTGTTTACTTTGTGATTTACAATCTGATTTTGGCACCACGTTGCACTGCCAAGCCGCAGCATGCGGAGGAGCTGATCTCGGGCTCAGCGTCGCAGAACTTTGGCACAAATGGAACGACCAATGGCAATGGGGCTGGCAATGGTGCTGGCAATGGTGCTGGCATTGGTCCTGGTGCTGGGGCCTCGCTGAATGGCAATGCCAATGGCAGCTACTCCCCGCTGCGGGTTTACCACAACGAGCGGGGGAAGAAGGGCCAGTTTAGATACTAAATAATTTACTAGCTACGCTCGATTCTCTTTGCCTTGCATGGAAAATACAAGTTTTTAGATTTTTTGATTGTGTATTTTGCGCACACATTTTACTCCACTTCATGGGGATATTTTTGCTAAGTGTATACACTGAGAACAACAAACAACAAAAAATGAGAATCTTTTAATATTTAGAACTTCTTTTATTTGTTATTTAATGCAAACTAAGCGTGTTCGTAATATTAATTTAATGTCTAAACAATTATTTAGAAGGGAAGCTGCCACTTCCCCTTACCCCGACCTACACGACGATCTATTTTTGATGAGGTTTCATATTGAAGGCAACACAATTAAATAAAACCTTTGCGTGATTTTACTAAGCATAATACGAATTGCATATACCACATACATCAATGTAAACAATAAAACAGATATGTAATTATACCAAAATAAAATTAATGATAATTTTATGTTTTGCAATTAAGTGAAATAATTAACGGAATTGCATTTTGATTGTGGCTTAAGTACGGTATCTTCCGCTGCTGAGAAATTATGGGGTCTTATTTGAGATGTCACGAAATTGAAAGAGAAAACAATATCACGGCACGAAAGTAATTTTCAGACAGATATTTTAGTATTTTGGTTAGCTATACTGTTTTTAGCTTTAGTTAGAATGGAATCTTTTAAAGTACTCAGAAAGTACTCTCTTTTTAAACCAAATGAATAGATATAATCATTTTTACGAAAAGCTTTTTAAAAGCACCAAAAAGCTCAGTCGAAATAGCTTTTCCGAGAGCTTTCACACTTTTTAGCCTTGACATCAACCAAGTATTTAAGTCAACTACCACCTTTTGTGCTTTCAATAATGTTTTCAGTAAGGAGTTTCTTATTCTTAGCAGCTCTTTGCAGGCTTAACAATTTATGAATGAGATTTACTGAGCACTTGCCATGTGCTCAGAAGCACAGACATGCGGCTGGACAGGCCAGGCGAGCAGTTGGCAAGGATTGCCACTTGACCCCATAATATTCGCTGGCTAATAGCTAAAAAGACAAGAGCAGCAACTCGATATTGTGCTATGGCCATAATGTGGTTCTAAAGGCTAACGTTAAATGATAGTAAATAAACGCTCACACACACACACACACACATTCATACACACACAGGCACACACTCATCTTCACACTTGGTTATTTACGTAAAAAGTGCGGATTTTATGTTGCATTCCCACACACAGCGAAGCGAAATTTGCTTTGGCTGGGATCCTTCAGTCTGTCTGCAAGTCTTTCGTCTGCGCGTTGACACTACACACACACACACACACAGTCATGCATATAAGTACACACTCTCTCTCTGTCTGTGTGTGTGTGTAGTGTGTGTAGTGTTTGTGTGTGTTGAAGTGACAGTAAGCCACTTAAGACAGCGCGCATTTTATTAGTTCCTTTATTGATATTTTCACAGCAACACAATTATGAGTGGCTGCATGTGTGTGTGTGTGTGTGTGGGTGTGAGTGAGTGTGTGTGTGTGTGTAAAGAAGGCTTAACTATAGGCTAGATATATATTTAACCCAGCTATGCATTTGCACTTGGCTTTAACTTTAAGCAACATTTTGCTGCATGGGAAAAACTTAATGAAAATATTTGTGAGCTTTGGAATTGAATTTCCACCAAATGTCAATCTAGAGAAGAAATCATGCCCTCAACCATAGAAATCCGTTGAACTATGTTATAGTTATGATAGTTAAAAGTCGAATCATTTTTCCAGCTCTGGTTTGTAAACTCTGTTTAGTAAAAAAGTTTGGCATGCATTTGAAGGAAAATAAATTCGAAAAAACTTTATTTGCCAATTTATCAAAGAAAGAGCAAAATGACATTTTCACAAAAATGAGTTTGGTTTCAACTAATGAAAGCTTGACATTAAGAACAAATGTTACTACATTTAAACAAATTTTTAAATAATAAAATGAAATATTAAAAAATTATTGCCATAATATGAAAAAGGTTGAGAGTTTTTAGATTTTTCTAAACATTTAGAATTTAAGGTAATTTTTATCTAAATACAGGAATATTTTTTTAAATAGCAATAGTGTTCTAATGTTAGGGACATTTTTTATTTTATGGCGATTCGTTCAAAGTTTGGAAACCATTTTATTGAGTGGATTTTGACAAGAGAATTAAAAATAATAATTAAGCGCAGAATTAACCAAGCATTAAATCATAATCAAAAAAGTCATTCCGCATGAAAATTTTGGGAGTTCAAATTCTAGAAGGAGTTTCGCCCATGTCTGTTGAATGCAGACAACAAAAATTGGAGAAATAATATTATTTTAAAATTTAGAAGAACATTTGAAGAGACAAAATGATATCTTTTCTGAAAATTGACTAAGTTTTCTTGTCTGAATTAAATAAGTAATTAATAATAAGTAAAATATTATGCAAAGTAAATCTGAAAAATGAAAAGAAATGTTTGGTTAGGGTGAAAAAAAAGGGCTGAAATGTAAGCCCTCAGTAAATAAATTAACCCAAGCATTTGAAAGCGTTAGTAAGGGCCCACATGTCGCATGCATAATAAACGGAAGCCGCAACATTTATATAGATTTTAGTCTGGATTTTGGGGCAAGGGTTTGTGGGCTGCCAGTCAAAGTCTTGGCAATTAGGCACGAGCTGCAAAAACAAAACTTCCGGCTGGGAAAAAGAGATATAAGAGGAATCAGGCGGAGAGAGCTGCCGCTGCGTTTTGCGTGCTGAGTAGACAGTGAAATTATTATCACTTGGCACCTACCAAAGACAACAGAGTGGAGCAGCGTAGAGGGGGGGGGGGGGAGGGTAGCGGGGTAGGGGAACTCAGACCAGACCAGAAACAGGAACAGGAACAGTCGAAGCGTTGCTGCATTTTGTGAGCGCTTTTGCCCCTATGAAAAATAGCTGTAATTTGCACAGCATAAAAATAGGAATATGCAGTACGTTGGTGGGGGGAGGGATGTTAGAGGGGGACGGGGAGGGTGTCGGCGGCGTTGGCGACACACATACATACAACTAACCATAAGTTAACTGAGATCCACACAACCACATGGCCGCATGGCTCCATATGCAGGCGACAGCAACTGGATAAGGGGCAGAGCTGCAGCTGGGTTTGATGGGTCTAGGGGGGGTGGTTGGGAGTGGGGGGGTTGGAGGTTGCGTCGGCTGCAAAGCACTTGTGAAAAATAACTTTGCACATCGTTGGATTTGGTGTGCAATTTTCTCGCTCTCTGCATCGTCGCCCCCATTCCACACACCCCCCTCTCCCTCTCCCATACCGAACGGCGTCTCGTTGCCCGCCGCCTCGTTTTGCCACAGCGCTTACTTTTAATTTTGTTTGTAAAGAAAACTCATTTTCATCATTTTGAAGTTGCGACTGCGCTTGTCTTTTGTAAGGCGCTGTTGCAAGAAAAACGAACAAGTGAAATACTGAAACTGCCGCTTCATGTAATTATTTTGATCATTTGCATGGCTGCCACAGACCCCGCAACATGCAACATGCAACATGCTAACGACTTTGTTCTGCCGCCCACTTAAAAAAAGAAAAAACCAACACTTGCCTTTAAAGCTGCTCCAAGCAACTCTCCTTTCGCTCACTTTAATATACTTTTATTGTCCGTAAATTGGCAAGTGTAAAAAGTTGTTCAACAAAATGTTTTCTTCGGCTGACACCTTAAGACGGCGTTTCGGGAAATTCAACCAAAAAAAGGGTTTGTATGAAACTTTGTTGTTTACCGTCCGATCGGTTTAAAGCTCTTTTCAAAGATCTTTGAGAGAATTTATTTTAAACGCTCCACGGGCAAGGCCGGTGTATACTCACTATATTACTATATAGACATGGGTCAAAATTTCCCACTCCCATAACTTGGTCAAAACTCAACCGATTTTCAAGAGGTTTAGTTTTTTCTACATGGTTTGGCCACTATATCAATTTGGCATTTAAATGTGGGAACACTTTTTTCGGTCCGAATTCATGTAAAATGTCACCCTCTGAAATTCTATATCCTAGCCTTGTCAAAATTTCCCACTTTCATATCTCGGTCAAAACTCAACCGATTTTTACGAGGTTTAGTTTTTTCTTCATGGTTTGGCCTCTAGAATAATTTGGCATTCAAATCTGGGAACATAAATTTTAGTCGAAATTCATGTGAAATGTTGCCCTCTGAAATCCTATATAGACATGAGTCAAAAGTTCCCACTTCCATAACTCGGTCAAAACTCAACCGATTTTTACAGGGCTTAGTTTTTTCTTCATGGTTTGGCCTCGAGATGAATTTGGCATCTGAATATGGCAACATTATTTTCGTTTTTAGGTTTTGTCCGATGCTTCAAACTTATATCTACATAAGCGCTTCATGAATACGTGCTTTAGCAATTTGACCAGTTTTGCCCGCAACAGTGGTAAATTGATTACAAACCCATTTTCAAAGATCTTTTAGAGCATTTATTAACTGATTAATATAGCGTTAAATTAAATTTTACTTCTATTTCTTGTCCCCTTCCCTTTTTCCACACATTTTAATTCTTTCTCTAATCTCATTAAAAATGTTGAATTTTTATCACAGAAACTTTTCCCATAGTATTTTATTTTAGTACCTTCGTCCTGCTTTTTCCCCCTGGCAATTCTCACTCATAACCGAAGGTCATATCAAAGCTATGCAAATTCCAAAGTAATAAACGCTCTATGATCTATTGTGGGCTTAGCTGTAGCTATGCCCCCCAGCAGCTGACCTAACCCGCACCCGCGCCCAGTTTCTTTTGTAACTAATTTGGGGTGTGTGCACAGCATTAGGGTCTCAGCTATCTGCTTTTCACTATGAGTGTGCTTGAATACCCTTGTTGAGGGTTTTATAATTTTGTCATGAAATGTGTAACGCAAAGCAGGAGACCTTTCCGAATCCATAAAGTATTTATATTCCTTATGTCTTTATTCTATATTCTATATGTCCTACAGTCTGTTTCTATGTGAGCTAGTCTTTCAGTTCTAAAGCTATCGTCAGATGGCAGACAGGCAGATGGAAGCATCTCCGACACTGTAAGGTATATATATCCAGTCTACCAAACCATGAAAGCTTAAGACATGGAATTTTACATATGCATACATACTTTCATACCATATTCTTCTATATGATAGATGCCGAGAATATGTTATTTAATAAGAGCTCGAAAAATGTGAGAGCTAGTTATACCAAAATCGGATTGTAGGTTCTAGTCTAGTATAAAATGAAAGTAAATATTTCACTCTTTGGATATTTCCCTATTTCCCCCACAATTGGAAAATAACTTAATTTTAAGGGCCTGTCGTGGCGCTTTTTTATATTGAAGCCCTCAAAATTGATTGAAGATCAGGCTAGAAACATCGAAGTTAATTAGGAAAGCATTTCTCGTAGCGTCGGGCTGAGGGAAGAATGAACAGGAGGGTTATGCAGGAATGTTTTGAATGGCAGCTTGAAACCTTTTCAGGGTATCTCCTAGTCTAAAGCACGCTTTTTAGTTTTTTAGCTATCATTTGCTGGGGCCGAGCGTTTTTCATTAAATTCAGCAGGCGGCAGGCACCTGTCGGCAGGCAGTCAGGTAGCAATCGTTGACAGCAGCCGCGCCCCTCGGAAGTCCTTTGTTTTTTAAGGCGTAAAACTTTGCTAATTACTGTGAAAATTTTCACAATGTTTCAAGTTGAACTTTTTTTTGTTGTACTTCTTTTTTTTTGTGTAGGCACTGTTTGTTTTAGTTGCCAATAGGCAACGTAGGGGCCAAATGTGAACAAGAGACGCCCCTATATAAGCAGAAAAAGTAGATATCTATTTGTGTATGTTGAAGATTGAAGCTCTGAGCGTGTGCACGAGTTCAATTAATGCCGTTGATTCATTAATTGCAAGCCGAAGCAGCAGCACAGATAAGCTGCTCGTAATTTGTGAAATTAATGAGAGGGAGACAGCGCGAGCGAAAGCCAGATTTCCTTTTGTTTCTGGCAATGGAAAATGCATGACGATTTTAATATATTCATAAATTATAAAAATGAATTCAGACAACGTATGGCTGCTGTCAATTAAACAGCTTGTCACTTAAATCAGGCTTTATTGATTGCAACAGAGAAATCTTGTGGATTTTCCAGATGTGCATACCGAATGAAATAAGCGGACGTTGCCGGATCAAAGGAATAATGTGGAATTTTATATTTAGTAAAAACGTAAATAAGAAAATACTTTTTATTCAGTCTCTAGACTTTATGATCAGAGTGTAGACCCATAGTTCTCGGGTTCTACCCATTGACTTATTTTATTATATTTTAATTGAAAGATTCTAATTATATCGACAAAAAACATTCGAGTAAAGTCTATCTACTTATTTTGAAATTATTATGATTACTGCTTTACTTTGTGAATTAAAGTAGACAAATAAAGTTGAAAATGTATTTGAACCGCCAACTTCTCGCTTGCTAGTTCGACGCTCAAACAACTTAGAAACACACGCTTATGATGTCTCGTTAGAAATATCCACTTTTAGGGCTATCTACAGCAACTGTCTGATAAATCAGGCACAAGTTCTCAACAGCCTTTGGCACTCCAAGGAATTACTTAAGCTGCGCTTTTTTCTTTGCGGAAATTGTTGCTCTGCGTTTAATATTTCATAAGGCAACTTCACTAAAATACATAATTCAATGCTATACATAATTGATTTCAAGTGCTTTAAACTTTAAAAGAAAGTTTTCGTTTACTGTAAGCGTTGCGCATACGCCGCGTTGTGCGCGGTCAGCAGACGCCGTCGACGTCGCCTCCTTATTAGCTGGTGCCCAGCCTCAAGTTTTTCGCTTGCCCGTGCAGTTTTCACATCGTCAAAGGATAAGCTATACATAGCCCAGGGGGAAAATGTGGTATGCGTGCGTGTGTGTGTGTGTGTGTGTGTGTGTGTGTGTGGGTGTGGGCGTGGCTGTACGTCGCTTGCATTCAAAAGCGCACAAATCGCATTTTCTTGAGAGAAAATGTTGCTTCATTTGTGCAGATCGTCGAATTGTGTAGAAAAATGTTTGAAAGGAATTTTTGTGTGTGTGTGTGTGTGCGTTGATAGCCGTGCAGCAGCAACAAATGCTAAAGGCTACCGAGGATGAGGCAGCAGCAGAAGCAGGAGCAGCAGCAGGAGCAGATTGGAAGGAGGTAAATTGCATGTGCAAAATTAAATAAAAGTGGAAAGCCATAAATGCAATTTGGCTGCAACTGCAGCTGGCTGAGACCTTTTGAGCATTGATAAAATCGACATCAATTGATTTCCGACATTGTTTAGATGTAGTCAGGGATAATGCATAATAAACTCTTTGGCTTCTATTCGAGCAGCTCTATACTTGAGACATAATAATAGTTTAAAGCACGCATCACGCTTGGGTTGGCAGACTTAAAATAATTTATTTTAAATTTATAATTAAATGTAATGTACATTGCTGTTGCAGGCTTCGTATGACTTATTTACACTCACGTGCTATCACAAATATTTGTTAATAATAATCGTTCGGCCACCAAGCATCCAAATGTACCTCCAATCATGCAAGCAGTCTACCTGAAACCACAACATCAACAACAATAACAACAGTTAAGCTGGTCAATAGCCAATTGCAAGAATCGAGCATTCGCCGCTGCTTTTAATACCCTGTAACTATGAAGAGCGTGGAAGAGGGCATTATAAGGTTGCATTTTGAGAAAAGTAAATCGAAAGTGAGACAAAATCGCGGAAAACGATTGAATGAAACTTTTTCACTGTCGATTTCACTTATCTTCGTGAAAACTGTGTGGATTCTGCGAAAATATCTTTCGCTGTTAGGGGAAATATGCAAGTCAAAGGTTGTATGGGAAACGTTACTGGTTCAAATTCATTTCCAAACACCTTCACGAAAATGTACTAAAGAAGTGTTTCAAACTTTTCGTAAAATCCACCCCTGCTTGGTGAAACTTCCAACTTTTCGTAATTAATACGATGAACTTTTAACGGACTTTCAAATTTATATAAACGTGATTTGAGTTGTGGAGTTATGGGTTGATTCCAAAGTCCCACAGGCGGAAAATGTGTTAAAAAGTTATATCTATAACTTGAATCAAGAAACTTGGGCCCCAGTAAGGCTACAGGGTAACTCGCTAGTGTAACCTTTATAAGAAAGCAGATGCTATTGAGGGCCATTACACCTGAAAGCAGGATATATGCTTTTCGAATACATTCGATATTCGTAACGTTTCCTTGTGCTCCGCTATGAATAGCATTCGTTTACATACCAAAATATTCGTATATGTGGCAAGTAGCGCTTATTTATAAATCATTTGATTGTCGGATTTTATTTGCAGTTGGACGAGCGTTGAGCGCTGGAGTTGCTATACCGATAAGCAGCTTACCGGAAGTTGTAATGCTGTAAATTTAGTTTTCCGGCCGCAAAACAGAACAAGAGCCAAAGCCAAAACGTATAGAACGTTAGAATGCGGGTGCAGCAGGTGAAGCGGGGCGAGGAGGGGTCTTTTGGCTGAGCAACATTTGTGGCACATAGAAACTTTTGCCACATTTCCAGTGAATGCAGCATGAAATGATGCAACTATTTGTTGTAAGGTAAGCAAAAAGTTTGTTTTGGGCCAACCGCAACTCAAGCGAAACCTGTGACCGATTTGCAAACGCGCCATAAAAATTGCATAATATTTTGCGAGCAAGCAGGCAAAAATAATTATCAACGAAATGCCGAAAACTGAATACCCTTGCAAGTTTACAGAAGGGGTGTGATATGTATTCATACTAAATTTTAATGTTTACCATAAGATCTGGATGATCTATTGAACAGTTGCGTCAAGATATTCTGAAATACCAAAGTTTTTCATAAAGGAACTTAGTTTTAAAACGATTGTACCTGTGGCAGGTAAAGCTATATGACATAGTAGTCCGATGCTAATAAGATTTTGCAAAAGATTTTGTAGCAAGCATAGCAAAACTTACAAATGCCGAGTTTGGTCAAGATATCTTGAAGAACAAAAATGTGTTTTATGTAAGAACTTAATTTTAGACCGACTTTTCTTATAACAGCTATATGATATAAGATTAAGTTATAAGAAAAACATAGTGAAAGTAATAAATGTCGAATAAAATCAATATTTATTGAAAGTAATAAATGTCGATTAAAATCAATATTTATAGAAAATCAAATTGATCAGATTGTTCCCATGACAGTTATCATATACCTATCCGACCGATTCGGAAATATAAACTGAATGCAACAGAATGACGGACCTTTGCACAGTTTCATGACGATATTTTTAAAATTGAAAGACAAATAGACGGACGTGTCTAGATCGACTCGATTGCTGAGTCTGAATATATAGGGTATTTATAGGGTATAGAATAAATATATCTATATATACCTTTATAAGGTCAGATGTGCCATACTTAATGCATCACACATTTCTCTGAAAAACCATAATACCCTTTGCACGGATTTTTTAATGTGAAAAGTCGTAGCAAAAGCTGGCCCCAGCTTTGCCGTATAATTGGCCTGATTGTCCAGTTGCAGCGATTTCTTTTCCTTTTTTTTTTCTGTCATTAATCTCATTCTAATGTCGCTGATATATAGATCTGGCGGACTGGTTGGCAGGCAGACTGCCAGAGACTGCCAGAGACTGCCAGACAGTGGCACACAAATCTGTCGTGCACACTAATGACTTGTGCTTTACACATGTAGCTCATGTCTCGGGCCTATCGTCATGGCCCATCTGCACCACCCACACATTGGTCAGAGTCCGTTACGTTTCTGTTTCTGCTTCAGTTGCTCCACTCTTTCTCTCTCTCCCTCTCTCTCTCTCACACACACGCTGGCACTTTTTTATCGACAGACTGCAATCAATTTTTACAAATGGGATTATTTTAAAGAACCTGCAGCCACTGGGAGGTACACAAAAAAAAACACACACACACACACACACACACACACACACACAACGAATTGTAATTTGTTTTCTCATGCATTTGTTATTGTTCTTGCAACGGCAGCCTTAGTGAAGTCACCGCATTATCTTATATCTACACACTTACAGGGCGAAAGAGACCGAAAGAGAGAGAGAGAGAGAGGGTTGGAGAGAGGGGGGGGGGATAGAGAGCTATATACACCCACATAGTGGCTGCTTGTGGAGTCCTTTCGAGTCCTTTACCTGGTTTGCAAAGCAGCTTTCGATAGAGATTTATGCTTGTTGGTAGTTTTGCTCATAAAAATGCATTTTTATTGCTTTGGCTGCGCTGCTTTTCGCTGCTCTTACCCCAATCTCTTGCCCAATCCCCCCCCCCCCCCCACTTGTTTCCTTTTCCCCGCTTTTCTCACCCCGTGCTGCAGCTTTGAATATTGAGTTAGATTTTCGGTTGCTGCAGCTATGCGACGGTATTTTCTCCTCCCCCCTTTTTTTTTTTGGGCACATTTTTCCTTTGTCGCCATCGCCTCGTAAAAACTGTAATCAGAACAAGTAACAATGCCCAGAGAGCATCTGATAAGCTAGCAAATACCCTAGAGTATGGGCTCGGGTGTCAGAGGTCTTGTATTTCTCAATTTTTTTGAAGTTTGGGACATAGTTCAATATTATCTTTAAATACGAAAGTGGAATGTTCTTCATAGAGATGGGAAAAATACTAAGAATCCATTTGGTATATCTGGAATTCTATGAGTAAACAATTATAAATACCTCTTAGATTAATCAAATGGTTTTTCTGCTTAATTTGATATACCTGTTCTCTTTTATAAGTAATAATCTTTAACTTTTATTTTTATTGCCTCTTTACTGCCTGTTAAATCATACTCAATATAATTATGTTGCCCTTTACAACCCACTCAATGGTTACAGGGTATTCGAATAAATACCGCCATAAAATAAGTTTCTATCTTTTATTGCCAGCCGCATAAAAATTAAGCATAAGAACGGAACAACAATTGCAAATAACTCTGTTAACTTTTACTTCAGACTCGCAACGGTGTCGCGTAATTTGCTTTAGCTGCACTTAAAGGCTTTTTAATACTCTTTCTTTTTTTTTGTTGGTCGTTGTCATTGAATGGAATTTAATTTAATTCTTTAGCTTGCAATGACAATAAATTCGCAGCGTTTAAAAAAAGAAACGTAAATCTCTTTGGGGCTGTAAACGAGTTAGCTGTAGCTGGCAATTAAGCCATAGATTATTATTATTATTATTGTTGAGCTGTTTAGCTATAAATGTTAAGGATTTGAAGGGCGGGAGAGGGGCAAGAAATCGTAATGAATTGTGAACAGTCTGCTGAGCTTTAAGCTTAAAGTGTGCTTTGCCTTGTATGACTATAGC
Organism: Drosophila montana; assembly: GCF_035044405.1. NCBI lineage: Eukaryota > Metazoa > Arthropoda > Insecta > Diptera > Drosophilidae > Drosophila > Drosophila montana. The sequence continues at coordinate 1,093,947 of NW_026996406.1, forward strand.
AATTATTCTAGCTAAAAGCACGCAAAGCTTTTGGCTAAAGATTAAGTGTAAAGACTTTCAAAGAGTGATTTTTTTCAATATTTTTTATAATTAATCTTGCTTTCATCGCGTAATGGCTTTTTGGAGAAAATCTAGCTTAGAGCTTGAAAAGCCTTTTGCTCAAAATTAATTGTGAAAAAACTGGGTCTACGTGAATTCGCAGATTTTAAAGTGCTTAATACAATGAATCTAGCTTAAAGCTCGCGTAGGCTATTGCTTAATATTTCGTATAACAAAGTTTTTATAGCTTTCGGATTGTAACAAGCTTTTAAAAAATGTAGGACTTCCGCAGTGCACTCTTTCATCTATGCTTATTTGTAATAAACTTACTTTTAGCGCGCAAACCTTTATATGAATTAATCTGGCTTAAAGCTCAAACAGCTTTTTGCTTAAGATTAAGTGAGAAAAAAGCTTTTTAAATCTTCTGGTTGGTTACTTGCTTTAATGCATTAGAGTGCTGCTCATAATCAATCTAATTTAAAGCACAAGCTGTTTGTGTAGGCCACAGTGAGAAAAAGCTTCTTATGGCTTTCGGCTTGGTGCTTTCTCAAAGAATTTCTGCAAGACTTTCCAAACAGACTTCAAACTTTTGTCCCAAAAATGTTTGTTTGTCTTTAACGAGTGGTAAACAACTTTAATTGATTAAAGCAATTGTAATTTACGCACATTAATAGCTTTTTAATACGTTTTAATTTATTTGCTGTTGTGGTTGTTGTTGTTGTTGTTTTTTTGTGGTCTGTCATTGAATATGATTTAATTAATGTTCTCGCTTAACACAATTCCATAATGAATTCCATTAAAGAATCGACGCATACCCTATAATTTATCATAAATATTTTGTAATTGATAATGCCAGCGTCTAGGTCTTTGCAGCCATGTTGATTAATTACCGCAATGACGACGCCCAACAACAACAACAACAACAACAACAACAACAACAACAACAACAACAACAACAATTAACAAAAAACAGTCGAAAGTTATGGCTGCAAAAATAACTTATTTTTCAAAATTTTAACGCGCCCGTCATGATTTATGTTTTCTCTTTTTTCAGCAATGAAAGAAAGAGAGAGGGAGAAAGAGAGAGAGAGAGGGAGCAAGTGCGTGTGAATGAAAGCAGCAGATAAATTAAAGGCTTTCGGCACAATTTGCTCTTTGATACCTTCTCAATTGTTTGTTTGTTTAATTAAAAATGGAAAACTTTTGCGGTTCGCAGCCAAATTAAATTATGTTCAATTTAATTTTATGTTCAAGGCACACTCAAGTTTTGCAAGTTTATTCAATGTTTGATGTTTTCAATAGTTGACCATAGTTGGCCGAGCTATTCGACTGCCGTTTGTCAAGGTTATCATAAATTAATTGTAAATTGTAATTTGTTCAATTAATAAACTCTTGTCTCGACTTGCTGTTTTAGGCGTTATCAAATCTCCAAGCTGAGAACCCAATAGGAAGACTTAGATAAGTCTAGGCTAATGTTGAAGGCTTTTATCTTATAAGCTTATGCCCTGCCGCCTTAGCTAATACTTAGCGAATTATGCTCAGCAAATGAGATTTAATTTAAAATGGGCAATTACTAATTCTAGGTTTGAGGATAGGCTAGTTTAAGCAGAAGGATTACAGGCTGCTGTTGACCTCATAGAGATCAACAGAGCCTTCGATAGATTATGCAATCTTTTCGAGTCAACTTAGTTGTTGCTGTCGTGGAATACTAAATAATTGGGTCTGCTTCTAATGAGTGAAACTAATGTGTTCTTTAACCTAGGTATCGTCGAGCTGTATTTCTTGGGAGTCCGTTTCTGGCAGTCCTTGAGAGAATGCCTGTGGAGATTCAGCTTGGACAATCCGAGTGCGCTGGCTCGCAGCACTCCATATTCCTTCAGTTTCACAATCATTTTTGTACATAATCTGATATATATTTATACACTCTGTTTACAAAGATTAAAAGAGTGTATGGGTTTTGTGCTATGTTTCTCTTGCTGTCCGTCTGTTTGTCCTTATAAACGCCTGCTCGAGTATATTCGCATCAGATAAGTGTTCAGATCTCAAGCCAAGAGTTGAGAATAGAGATGGGCGTGAGTCTCACACTTTCGAGGTCCATGCCAGCAGGAGTACAAAATATGCAATTGGATAAAGGCTAGCCCTTCACGAAGGATCTTTAAGTAAGCAAGACTCGGCATAAAACCCAATAAGAATAAAAGACTTTTTAAAATGCTTTTCTTTTAGACTTTTTCAACGAACAGAATCTCGATATTTTTGACGAGAAATTCTATTGAAAAACTGCCACATAGACCAATTATTTCGCTTTTCGACCTGTTTTCAGCTTAACTTAATTGGCAACAGAGTATGGCTCAGCCGATATTCTTGTTGTCTATGCTATGCACAGACCTAGACATATTTAATCTGCTGCCAACAATAAACCAGTCAGTCGCATTTGGTCGGATCAAATCTGCTTAACACACACACACACAAACACACACACTCTTACACGCACACAGCGAGTGATTCATTAAAATCCAAGCAACCATAATCTCGCCCATATGTCAACGCTCTTTAATCAGTTATTATTGCATATATATAGCAATTATTTGTTGTTGCTGTTGAACATTTATCAGAGCTGCTTCTATTGTTGTTGTCGTTGTTGTTGTTGTTGTTGCAGTCCTAGCTGTAATTGTGTAAAAATGTTTCGCATAAAAACAACAAGAACAAGAACAAGTTGAGTTGGCAGAATGTGAGAGCCAACTCGGCTGATATCAAACAACATGCCTTTTGTTTTGCACTTGAACTTAATTGCAGCTGAGCGGGTTGAAGAGTGGGGGGGGGGGGGGCTAGGGGCAGATCGGTGTAAGCTGTGCCAAGGTTCAGCTGGGTTTAAAGGGAAAGGGAGGGCGTGCTGGAACAGAAAATATAAATTGCATGTGAGCAGGGCAGCCATTACCTGATACACACACACACGCACGCACACACAAACATGCATACACAAAAGAAATAGGGGCCACACACACACATATACACAAAAGCAAGGCAGCTCGATACAAGTGTGTGTGTGTGTGTGTGTTGTCTCTTGTGTGTAATTAAACAGTGCTGTTGGCATAAAATAAAATATAAGCACAGTCGGCAACAACAACAAGAGCAACAACAACGAGCGCAGCAGCAAATGGGTGAAAGACAGCTTCGTTGGGTGGCGGGAGGCGCTGTCGGTTGGCAGGGGGGGGGTGGGGGGGCGTGGCAAAGGGGCAGTGGGCTGAGGGCAAGCGGAAACGTACAAAGCATAGCATGAAATTTTCTTGTCTTGGCATCCTGTCGCCGGATATGTTGCCTCAATATGGCCGCAGGATGAATGATGCACACACCAACACACACACACACACACAGAGACAAGACACAACTACATTTAGAGAGAGACAGAGAGGAAGACAGAGAGGGAGAGAGGGGGCGGGGGGGGGGGGGGGGCAGACAAGATACAAGAGCTACACAACAATTCACATGCACAGTCACACAGCTGAGCCGACATACAATGGATATTTTATTGTATTGAATTGCTTGGAGAATTCGATTTATATGGATTTTATATTGTTTAAAATTTTAGCTATAAAGTATTTCTTAGACCATTAGTTTGACACTTGAAAATTTAGTACGACGAGCACACAATTGCTTTTGATGCCCTGTAACTAGTGGAGGAGCATTGAAAAGGGGCGACTCGTAAGTGCAGAAGGAATGTAACACGGCAGGAGAAATTAACTATTAATATACTATATAAACGATATATATATATATATGCAATCTAAGCAGAATCTTAAACAATATTCCCAACTTAAGAAACCCCATAAAAGAGAACTCTAATCAAAAACGAACCTTGTAAAATTCTAGACAGAAACCCTTCTTAAATTACCAAAAATAAAATCGAAATAAAAGATTCAAGCATCTTACTTCATTTGCAACCTTCAATGAGCGCATTTTTCATATAAATTTCAAAGTAAAGCCCCTCAGTTACAGGGTATCCTCAGGTCAAGCACTCTCTTAAGCATCTATTCTACATTTTTGTGTACTGCTGCTGCTTATTGTATAGGCAACTATAAAATGCAATCTATGCACATGATTTTGCGTGACCCAGGGCCAATATATGGCCACAATGCCAACGATAAATATGTTGGTTTGTAAAGTCGGTCTTCAGCACTTTAAAAAGCGATTGCTTAGACAAATTCATTCTTAATAAAATTGTAATTATGCAACAGTAGAAAAACACAAAGGAGCAACTCACTGCGGCAACCAGAAGACAAGAAACTCCAGTAGACATAGGTATAAGAAATGCTTTCATAAAAAAGCTTTAGGAATTGTATTAATAGAAGTTATATAATAGTTATTCTATTTGATAAGATTTTGAGAGAAACACGAAAAAGTACGGCTATCTTCCGCACAGCAAAGATTTAATACCCTTGTCGACATTTGCCTTACAGCTTTTCACATATGCAAGAATAGTAAAGCCCAAAAAAACAAAAAAAAAACACATTTTCGGACTCTTCCAATAAAGCTTTAAGATATAGGAGTGCGATATTGATACAATTTGGCTTATATATAAAAAAACATAGTGAAACTAGTAAATTTCGGGTATGGTTAAAACTTCTTGGTACACAAGAAAGTTGTTCGTACGTCAGCTTTATGATACAGTTGTCCATTACGGCCGATTCCAATATATGAACTGGCTGCAATAGAAAGACGGAGCTATGCAAAGTTTAATGGAGCATTCAAAGGACAGATCAAGCGAGCCGACTCTTCTTGAGCCGGAAACCAAAAGTGACAAAAGGATTGCTAACTATCCCATTTGCCGACTGGCGAGCCTTTATAGGGTATCTATTCTCAAAACTCTGACAGCTTCTCTCATACACAGAGTCATTTAGCTATAGTCCAATTGATCAGTCGTAAATATTGCCTTGGCTTTAAGCAATAAATTTTCATATAGGGATATTTAATTTTTTTGCTTTTGGCATTTATTTGGTTTTCTATTTTTTTTCTGAAATATGTTTAGGTTTGAAAACAAAAGCAAATAAAACTGCTGACATACTTATTTAAATAAACTTTATTGGCGCACATAAAGGCATATGTGTGCATGTGTGTGTGTGTGTGTGTGTTTGTATGCATTGGCGAACGTAATAAAATGCAGTGCTGTAATATTTATGCGCCAACATCAATAACTTAGCCAAATACAATGTTGTTGTTGTAATTTTTGCAGTTATTGCCACCGGCGAACGACATTCGAATAAAACTATTTCTGTGGCCCCGAAAAATGTAGCACACTTTTTGGCGCTGATTGTTATGAATGTTTGTCGTTGTTGTTGTCGCTGCTATTTGGTTTTATTTGGCAATTAAAACCGATTTCCGAAAATCGCCTCAGGCCAACGCACCACACCCTTCCACCCCCACCCACCTCCAAACCCCAAAAAAACAGCTGTCGTAAAAGTCACGCACCATAAAACTGACAGCTGTTAAAATGTCGAGCGGTTGGGGGCGAAATATTGTGCTGGGCGTGGCACTGTCTGTTTTGTGCGAGAGTGTTGCTGCGGTGGTTGCTCTGCAGTTTGATGACTTAATGTGCCATTAAACCGCCAGGAAAACCACCAGGGAAACCGTCAGCCCAGCCAGCGCCTTTCGCATTAAGCTGCGCCAACTGCTCAATGGAAGACCTCTCAAAGTGCAGTTGTGAATCGCAGTTAGTAGCATAAACTTTATTGAACGACGAATCTATCAAATCTGACAACTTTCTACTCAATTTGAAGTATCTACTTGCAAATGTCAGTGAAATAGTTTCGTTATAGCAGGTGCTCCACAGACGCACAACGAGTGCTCAGGTAAAGGCAGCTGTGAAGGACTGTGAAAAGTAGCAGAAACACAACTCATCTCCTCAGTTTAAAAAAGGTAAAGGTAAACTAGAAAAACAAAAAGGCAAGTCCACTCACATGCAAATATTGAATCTATTTGGATATCGATACCTCGGGCGAGAATAAATCACTCTCGATAAATGTCTGTAACTCAATTATGAAGAAAGTTCGTATGTTTGTTAGGGCAAATACAGGGTAGCTCCTAGTCGCTTACTCAGAGCTAGCACACATTTACTTGCCTTTCCTTTCTAAACCCAATCCAATTTTTGGTTTTTGTCAATGTCCGTTCAGTACTATGTCTGTGAACTATCATTTCATCAGACTTTTATCAAATTACATTGATAAATATAAAAAATATAAAATAAAAATATAAATATTACAATTCAGCGACAACTCCCGCAATGTCTTTTAGTATTTGCCTTACAGCATTAACTCTTAATCTAAATTGTATTAAAATAGACTTTTATCAAAATATTTATCATAGCAAACATTTAATAGATTCCAATTGAAATCTCAATTAACCCCTAAATGACGCTCTGGATATATATAGATAGACTTTTCATCCGAGTTTCAACCAAATATTTTATCATTTATCTATCAAAAGCTGCCCATACTTTATTTCGGCATGGCTTTAATTTGGGCATTTAGATTAAATTTGCATTTGAAATGAGCAAAAAGCGCAATGGGCAGACGAACATTGCCGCACGTTGCATGTTGTGGATGTGGCAACATTTGATATGGCATCAAATTTGGCGGTGGCTCTTCTGTTTTAATGCCTCATTGCCGCATACGCAAAAGAGGAACGCAGCTGTCGTGCAACATGGAAAATTGTAATGCAAATAGTTGTCAAAAGTTGCGGTCATGCGCACTCGATAATTGTGAGGCGTAACAACAGTGCGTATGATTGATATGCACAGGACCACAAAGCAAAGCCATACACAAGCACATCCAACCAACCAACCCACCCGACACACACACGCACACACACGCACACACACACACACAGTTACATGTAGGAAAAGTAGCCGCTTTATAGCCAGAGCGCCGTTAAGTTGGCTGTTTATTTATTTTACACTTAAGCCAGAACTGCTAATTTATTGGGGCCACGTGTAATGCCGGCAATTATTGAAAGCGTGAGACAAATAAAAATATATGGCAATATCTATGCGATACTTTTACACTCGAAAAAAAGCAACACTGAGTGTAATGGGAATGCAATTTTTAATAGACGAAATGTTAGAAGCACTTTTACAGTGCCTAGAAATAAACAACTCCTCTTCCTTTATAGGATAAATCAGTTTACATATCTGGGTAAAATATTGATCCGTAAGCAAATGCTGTGCCTCGAACTAAAAACTTCCTCTTTCGTCCTTAGCTACTCTTGAGGTTTCTGTACCTTTTTCCTATAGGGTATATCGCTTTACATATCTCTATATCTCTATTAGAAATGTATTTAATGGCAAGTTCTGTACCTAGATCTGAAAAATTCCTCTAACATCCTTGGCTAGACTTGGCTATTCTATAACATTTTCCTGTGGTATACATCACTTTAAATATATCTATAAGAAATTAATTCCATTCCTAGATATAAGAAACTCCTCTTCCATCCTTTAGAACTCTGGGGGTTTCTATACTCTTTTCCTTTTAGGGAATATTACTTTACTCTCCATAAAAAATCGATTCTATAGCAAATGCTGTGCCCAGAAACAAGCAACTCCTCTTCCATCCCTCTAGGGTATACCACATTTCGTATCTCTACTCCACTTTACATATCTCTCTAAGAAATTGATCCATTAGCATTCTGATCAATGCTGTGCCTATAAAAACTTGCTCTTCCATCATTAGGTACTTTAGGGTTTTCGCAAATATTAAGTAATTTCAACGTGTTCCTTTCTTTGGAAAAGTTTCTGCTCGAGTTTTTCTCCGCGTGTATGTGTGTCAGTGTGTGTGTGTGTACAAGCTATATGGCCGCACAACAAATTGCAGTTGTCCGGCACGTTTTCGGCTAACAAATCACAAGCAATTATAGAAATTTAAGAAGACGTTGAAATCGCCCCGGCCAGCACGCTGGCTCGAACTACGGGGCAACAAAACAGCAGCTGATGTTGACACGAAACACGAACGATAAAAGAAGCAAAAGGAGATGGAGAGGAGAGAATACGAAGCTAAGCAGCTAAATGGAAAATGCTTAGAGACAAATGTTTAATAAAATGTGACAAGACGCACAAATTGTATTAGCTTGAACAACACTGGTTTTGTTAGTGTTATAAAGCGGAGTATTTGATGAGTATTGGATAATGCGTGTATATGCAGGGTGGGTAAGTGCTACATGGGCGATTATCACCGTGTTCTACATATTTGTGTTCATTATAAGAGATTAGCGAATGAAATCGTTTTGTAATCCGGCAATGTGACACACACATATATTAGTTAGTGTGGTGTATGGGTGTGTGTGTGTTTAGTGTGCTTCGCGCACTATAAACTACATTCATTTGCATAATTGCACTCAAGCGTGCTTAATTTGTATTTATTGCATTATTACGCATATCACCGCACACTAAATACAACAACAACAAACAACAACAGCCACAAAGTGCGGGAATCAGTCGTGAATTGTCATGCCTGATGAGAGCTCGCACACAGGATATATAATGCTGATGCTGTTGTTGTTGATGATGACGATGATGATGATGATTATAATGATGTAGTGTTAAATGCTAATACCCTTATTTAACTAGATGCATAGCCCTATCGACAGTTTACAGCCGCGTAATAGACAAAAGTCCAGCAGCTCTAGCCTCGACTGCCCACTTAGCTGGCTCTCTCTCTCTCTGTCTCTCTCTCTGTCTATCAACCTCTCTCTGTTATTTAAGACTAGGAATCAAAATTCTTTCTTCAAGTAGGTTACAAGTCTATGTTTGTTAGTATGGAGTAGAACTCAGGTCGGTCACGAAGAATAGCTGCGTCAAATATTGAGATATATCTAAATATCGAAGAAAATCTCATCTCTATCTTGCAAAGATGTACAAAAATTAAAGTATACATAACGTCCCACATTTACACAATTATAATACCCTCTACAAGGCTTCAAAAAGGAGTTGCATACTTTTTAAATTTATACCATTTTTCGAAACCCCTTGTCTCTATTTTAAGCCCGACATTCTCTACGCGAGGCAAGTGCCTGTAGAGTTCAGGAATTTATTTATTACCAACAGGTGTCTGGTTTTCTACGTTGACGCCAATCTAAATACAAATAAATTTCTTGTTAATTATTTAATTAAAAGTTATAACAAACGCCCCCCTTGCCGACCAAGCACACACATGCACACACACACCACACACACATGCACCCACACACACATCAAGCCCCGCCCCGTCGCCCATTTTACAGTCTGTTTCAAGTGCAAAGGCAACACACAAAGCAAAAAGTTTGCGCCTGTTTTTGGGATAGTTTTGTTCCTGTTTTTTTTTCGTATTTAGTATTTGAGTTACCAGGCAGAAACTTGGCTCGAAAGTTGTTGGGGATAAACTTGAAGTTTTTATTAAGTTGAAGCAACTGCAATTGCAATGTTGTTTTTTACTCGTATTTAGATTGCTTCAGCCCACATGAAACCCATTCAAATCAAATTACAACAAACTCCAGAAACAGACGCTCCCACACCCCTCCCCCTCCCACCCTCCACCACTTCCCGGACACAGCAGGATGCCCTTAACTGGCACCAACTTCTTGCGACCCGCACATAATTAACGCGCTGAGCGACGCTGTTGTCGAGGGTTAAGATTGATGTGTATGATTAATCTTTGCAGCACTTTAAAACACACTCAAGAGCTTCATTAATTCTTACCCCACGCACACACACACACACGCACACGCACGCACATGCGTGTGCAGCACACACCTACAAACATGAGTGCGCAATTAAAAGCTCATTAGCCCTGTGATAATTTTCATACAAAGACGGCACTGAAGGAATTTGCTGGGAATCTCTTAAGAATTTATTTTTATTGTTTATCAAAATCCCTTCGTTTTTTTTTATACTTTGTCGAAGATGCACTAGATATATAACTGAGGAAGATAGACAGATAGATATATATGTAACTAGGCACAGCTCTGTTAATATAAAATCATAACATATAACATAACATGACATTTCTGTTACATAACTCTGTTAAACTCTTCAAGGAAATTTGTATAGATTATACTAGAGCAGAAGTGATGGATCTTTTTGAAAAGAATTCACTAAATTCTCTCTACATTTTAGTCAGTTATGTAAAGGTAATGATATGATAAAACATTTTAATTAAACCTAGGTACAAATCTGTTAAAATATCTTTACATTTTTTCTGATAATGTGAAGAAAACAACCTAAGAAAAATCTTTACTATTTCTCGGTTAAAATTTAGAAACCAAATCTCTCTCTTTTCAATTTCTCTGTTAAAGTATAGAAACTTTTAGACTTAAACAATATAAGCATTAACAATGCCTTGAAATAAGATAAGATGCATTACGATGTAATTAGACATGACATGATTATCTTAAAAGAATCCCACATATACAAAGCTTTTATTACATAATTTCTGAAACTTACCCCTTTCTCAAACATTTTTAATATATACAACCAACAAGCAAAACACAATTTATGCGCAGATTTGATCAACTCAATTCCACTCACATTTACGCAAACAGAAACAGATTTGGCCCAGAAGGCAACTGTCAAGAACTGAATCTCAGTGTGAACTCTCTCAAGATTTAAGCATTGTTTAGTCAATTTCTCTAACATTTGAAGCCAGTTATGAGCGCTGGGGAAAAGTGCACATAAATATTTTTCGCACCGCGTGTAACTTTCTCAACTTTTTATTAAATTCCTTTTTTCTGGCCGCCTGTAACAATCAATTACGAGTCTGGCATTTTATGTGCTCCGACATTTATGGTTATTGTTTGGCAGCAAAAAAAAAAAAACGGAATAATACGAAGAAGCGTAAGAAAAAAAAGCAAAAATAAAGTTATTTTTATTATTATGTTTTCGCAAAGAGCGCGCATTGCGTGTTTTGTGGAGTATGACCGCAGCTCTTGCCGACAAGGTAGGCGCTGCCGGGCCGCCGAGTCAGGCCCAAAAAATGATTGCAAGAGTTAAAATTAAAAGCAAATGTAAAATCATATTTCTATGTGTAAACTTTCGCCCGAAGGCGCTCGATATCAACCGACGCCGCACCAGCGGCAAGTGAAACAAAAGTTTTTTAATAAAATGTTTGCGTTTCTCGGAGCAAAAGTTTGGCGCAGCACACAAAATAAAGAAAAAAAAAACAGAGTGGAAAAAAATCCGTATGCCCGCAGTAACAGAATCTGAATCGGAATCAAAAATGGAAACCAGAAGCAGCGGCAGCAGCGGCAGCTGAGCCCAGCAATAGGCCAGCAAAAGGTAATCGAGTATGAAAATTGAAATCGAAGTTCCACGCACACACACAGAAATACACACACACATACAGCAACAAACAACAAACGACTGTAATCGAAACCAAAGACAATTGCAGGCCTCGACAACACGGCGTATGCGTGTTGTGTTATTATTGCAGCCAACCCGCCCCCTCCACGACGTGTAAAGTAAACTAAACAACGCCCCTGGGCCAAAAAAAAAAAAACGGAAGTTTCATGCAATAATAGAAAGAGTTTTGGAAGCGGGGGATCAGCAGCCAGCTCGCAGGCGTCGGTGAATCAAGTAAAGTCCTGTGCCAAAGTCCATTCAATATTATCGACGATTTAGTAAATTTGATAAAACTTATCACTGGAGGCGTTTCCTAGCGCGGTGCTAAACTAAAAGGCGATGGCATTACGGACGCAGATTGAAAATTTATTACATTTTTATTGCCTTAATGGGGCGCGCGATAATCGAAAATTTATTTAAAAGTGCCAAGTTGTCAATGTTAAGAATGCGCCCCCGGGGCGACCTTGCGCTTGCTCTGTGTGTGTGTGTGTGCCCTGCCCTGCCCGCCATTTGATTTGTGGCAAAAACAAACTTGCAACGCTGCCACCCCAAATCGCCAGACAAAAAGTTCGAAAAACACACATAGATCTTTAATTTCGCACTTAAAGCGAGGCATTCAAATTTTTGGAAAACATCGAAAAGCGGCCTTACAATCCACACTAAAAGCTAGACATTGAAACGAAATAAAAAGGGGAAAGTAAGAATATAAGCGGCGAGCCGACAGTTTAATACCCTTGCAAGCATTAGCCCTACGGTTTTGCAGATATTCTATGACAGATATATGTGTGATATGGTGGTTCGATCTGGTCGGTTCCCACATATGCACTGCCTACAACAGAAAGACAAGCCTATGTTAAGTTTCAAGACAAAGGCTTTTAAACTGAGAGAATAGTTCGCATAGAAACAGACAGACGTGGCTATACGAGCTCAACTTTTGATGCCTATCTAGAATACATATATACTTTATGGTGTCGAAGATGTCGCCTTTTATGCGTTACACATTTCATGAAAAAATTATAATACCTTTCACAAGGGTATACAAAAAATATATAAAATAAATAAAAGGCAAAGCCCGCTAGGAACTGCAACAGTTTTGAAACATTTATACGATTTTGAAAGGACGTAGATTTTAACTGTGCACTTTACACAACAGCATGGAAAATTTGTTTCATATTTTCCGAGAAATAATCTATATACCTATAGAGATTTGTGCTGACTGACAGAGTATTGATCAATGCACAGCTGAAGCAGCAAGGTTTAAGCGTCAGCACACTGAGCAGGAAGCTAAGTAGGAAGCTTTTAAATGTAGTTTATTTAAAATGTGTTTTTCAATAAATTATAATAAAACCAAAGCAATTGTGACAAGGCAATATATGTGGGGGAAAATTAACGAGAGCACTAATGAGTTTCCTATAGACTTTCCACCTGCGTCACAGGGCGAATTTCCTGGTGGAAATTTGAGTGGGTCTAAAGATATTTGAATATCCAATATAAATAGAAAATAAATGCAGAATACAAAACTTGTCGATAAGTTTGTAGCTCATGTAGATCATTGCAGTTTTAACAAAGTTTTAGCAGTGTGAGCTCGAACTATAGATTTTGGATTGGATTTCGATTTAAGATATACAAAGTAAATGATGACAATCAAATTTTTTTCGAACTTATAGGCCACTATATAGCAGATATTATATAATAAAATATCGCATTAAAATAGGCAATGTTTAAAAAGAATTATGAGCTTCAAAATTTAGAAAGAGTTCGGAGTTTGATTTTGACATGGCTATAGTTGACATTTTGCAGCACGGATTTTTACAAAATTTCGAATCAAAAATCTAGCTTTTAAATGAAAATGAAACAATCCTTTCGGCTTTGGCCAAGCTATGACAGTTTGAAGACCAGAAGGAGCACTCGATAGATATGGCCAGCTTTACATATGAAAATCCAAAATGGTATCTACTACGGTTTTATATTTTTTGTATATATATATATTCATATAGACACAAGCATGTTTTCACCCCAATGCAAACATTTGTGTTAAACTGCAGGTAACCGACAAAAAATATAGCTGAAAATATTTTCAGAGAGTGTTTGAGTGCTAACTCCAGATGTTATGTGCTCCGTGTGTGTGTGTGTGTGCGTTTGTGTGTTTGTTAACATTGTAAGCCGCTTATGTTGAGCCAAAAATTTTGTTTGTATTTGAAGTTTTAAGCCACCAAATGGCACATGTGTGTAAGCATTATAAGCAGACTCCCCAAAGCGGCCAGCACAAAGCTATGCAATATAGCCAGAGTTACGTCCGGAGGTCTGCAGAGCCAGCTAAATGTGAATTTGCCCGGGTAAATGCAACGCCTGGCAAATGGTAATAATTATAGCAAAAACCAAAAAAAAAAAAAAAAGGTTGATAGCAGTCATTAAATAAATATTATAATTCCCGTACATTCACTAAGATTACAACGTAACACAAACTCTCTGGCTCGCACATTAAATATGCTGCGCAGCATTTTAAATTATTAATTCATATTTAAATAAAGCAGCACAAGTTAAATTAAGAGCATTTTCATTTAAATAAATATGCATAAATGTGCATTTTAATCAGCCAAACGATGGCACTTACTTTTGCTCATTTCTGTTTAAGTGCGCCGAACAATCCCGAAAACAATTTCGCCTACATTTCGCAGAAACTATTCAAATGATTGGCAGCACTTTTCAAATGGTTTGACATGAAGTTTAACACCGACTTGTAATATACTAATTGATTTAATGATTAAACTAAAACGCACTCTATTTTAACTTTTTAAAAATGGGAAAAGCAACTTTTAAAATTAGATAAAATAAATTGTATTCGATCTGTTAACTTCGTGCTCTGTAAGCCGAGCCTTAGCCCACTTTTTTGGATATCTACTACTATTTAACGAATACGTTTTCCAGAGCACGTCGATTAATTAAAATCGTTATGGGTCTGTAACTATGATTACACATTCATTATTTGTTTGGCCTTTTTTTTGTTGTTGTTGTGCACCGGACAACAGCTGGCGCTTTGCGCAAATAAATATAAATATATGTATTATATATTTAAATGCATGACATGACTCGAAATTGACACATTCAATTTGGCATCAGTTTAGTACTTAACGTTAGGTATCAGCTGCAACAAATTTCCAAGGGATTTACAAAGCGCCAGCTGCCAGCTGCCAATTGGACAACTGACAAAGGACGGCGGACAACTGTCAGCAGCCGGTCATCAGGCGATTCCTGTCGAGCTGCAGTGCGGAGCAATTTGCTGCAATTTAAGTTTGACTTAAGTTAAGTTCGCCTTGATTACATTTTAAAGTTGCCGGGCTTCAAACAAATGCAAAAACTTTCTTAATACAGCAGCTAAGTCCCTTCGGATAGCCAGCCAAGGCAGTCGGCCATTTCCATTTCTAATAACAAGTAAGAGGTTCTAGTCGGGAGCTCCCGACTAGGGGATACCCTGAACCCTCTTCTTACAACAGTCGATAGGTTTTAAATTAAAGATATTTGATATATATATACTATTCTAGAAGCTACATGTCAAGTTGGGTGACTCTATCTCATATTATTTGCCGAAATTGCCAAAAAAAACAGGATTTCGATATCGATTTTTATCGATTACTTAGAAACGGGGCAAGTTATCGAACATCGGAAACAAATTCGATTTGCGCGGGCACTAGGAGGATCCACAGCTAAAATTTCAAGTCTCTAGCTCTTATAGGTTCTGAGTTCCTTGCGTTCATACATACGGACAGACGGACGGACAGACGGACGGACAGACGGACGGACAGACGGACAGACAGACAGACGGACATGGCTGGGTCGACTCGGCTATTGATGCTGATCAAGAATCTATACACTTTATGTGGTCGGAGATGCTTCCTTCTGCCTGTTACATACATTTGCACAAATACTAAATACCCTTTTTACCCATTTTCAATGGGTATAAAAAGATTAGAACACACTCTCAAGACTGGCTACAGTTGTGCTCAAGCTCTTCATTTAGTTTGAAAATATATTAAAATAGTTTCTCATATTTACTCAAAAAAAAAAAAACCGCCCAGGCAGTCTTCAATTATGTCCAATTTATAGCGCTTTTGTAATTATGATTTTAATTACATTTTATAATTTTCCTGTTTAAAATAAAAATAAATTACACATTTAATTTAATGTGTTGAGCAACAATGCGCACATTTTTCGACCATAGCCAACACTTTTTAATATTTTATTTCTAGCTTGCAATTAAAATTCGCTTCTTTTTTTTTTTCTTCTCCAATTGCATAACTAATGATTTAATTTCTCTCCTCTCTCTCTCTCTGTTCCGCACCAGACCCGCCGCATTAGCAACATGAAACTGATTATTTGCATTGCAAATAGTTACCACAACGTAGAAAATCTGTAATGCAAGCTCTATTTACATGGAATATTCAGCAATTATATATACAATATAGACATCAGATTATGTTCTTGCTTAAAGCTTTAGACGTAATTGAAAATAAATAGAGAAAACCAGCCGGGAGAGTTGGCGTAAGCAAATCTCTGAAGGATTATGCAGTTGTGTGTTAAAATGATTGTTCAGGGTGCAGCTCTTCGAGAGGATAAGAATCTTGTATTGTTCATTATGCATTACATTAATCAATATTTACAATTTATTATAAGTGATATATGTATGTTATTAATGGTTTCTTTTTATTATAGATTTTTTATGACTGATATAAATTTTTTTTCTTAGCCCAAGTTTCATTTCATGGAGCACAATAACTAATAAATTAAGCACAAATTTAGATTGAGAATTGCTGCTGGGTTTGAACCAGCGACCTGTCGCTAGACTGACCGACGCGCAGACATTTAAGTCGCACAGCTTCGTATTCATATTTGCTCATATAATCAATAGCTAACTTTATATTTATTTTAAATTTGTTTAATAAATATTATGCCCAAGATTGAAGCATCCGTTTTATGGTTTGGACCTTGATAATTGAGAACACAAAGTAATCATGTAAACAACAGAAGAGTAAGGATATCTTCGGCACGTCGAAGATTCAATACCCTTATAAGCATTGGACTATTACAGATATGTGAGAATAGTGAAGCTTGTAAATGCTGCGCTTGATGAAAGTATCTTGAAAATCAGAATATGTTGCCATGGAAGCTATATTATATAGTTATTCAATGTTTATTAGATGTTGCATATATTGATATAGCTTAGTGAAACTAATTAACTGCAAGTTTGGCAAGATATCTTGATAAAGAAGATAGTTTTCCATACAAGAACCTAACATACTTTGCAACTGATCGTTTCTATGGCAGATATATGATATAGTTTTCCGATTCGGCCGATTCTAACATATGTACTGGCTTCAACAGAATAACGGACCTATGCAAAGTTTCAAGACAAAAGCTTTAAAACTGAGAGACTATTTCGATACCTGAAAGCGCCGGAGGGACAGACGGAGATATATCTAAATCGACTGGGCTGTTAAAGCTGATCTACAATATATATATACTTCGTCTCCTTCTATGCATTACACATTCCCCGACAAACCTATATTACCCCCAACAAGGGTATACAAATTGCTCAGTTAAACTGCTTCACATAGATCACACCCAAAATTGATGTGATATGAACTTTAGTGAACTCTCAACATGTTCGAGGTGCTAAGCCTAGACACGCAGTTTGACAATGTTTTGCCATAGAGAGTGCCAAAAAAAAAAAGCAAATAAACATAAACACGATGATGAGCGGAAGCCAGACGCCAAAAGAGCAATTGAAATACAGCTCCCTCGGAGTACATTTTAGACACTTTTTCTGGGCCAGGGCCGGGGCCGGGCCAAGTCCATGGGGTGCTGTATTGGGCCAAGTTTGTAGCCATTTTTGTAGCAGCCTCTACTCTTGACGGGCCGACGGGGCTCAAGGCTCTGGCACTTGGCGTTTGCGTTGGCGTTGGCCGACAGCGAAATGGCCATAATGTCATTTAATTAAACGCCTGAGAGCAGTTGTTAGTTGGCTTTCAGTTCGGGGAGCGCGCGCGCGTTTCTTAGTCGCCGTCGTGTTTTTTGGTGGTTAACGCTGGCTAAACGGTTAACCAAGGGGGGAGCGAAGGGTGGAGAGGGGGATGGGGGGCTGGGGACAAGCGTGAAGCAGTCCAGCAATTTACGTTCATTTGCATAGATATTAAAAATTGTTAGGAAGTCATTAGTAGGCATCAGTCAAATGACGCAACCTGCATATAAATGAGGCATAATTTTATTATATGCCCGGCCCGAAGAGCAAGACAACTAGGCACCAGGTCATTGGGCCGCCTGACAAATGTCCTTGCCCAACAGCTAACCGCCCCCGCTCCCCTCCCTTCTGACCTCTAGCCGTATTAATTATTAGTTTTAATTGCGTTTCGGTCTGTCCCAGGCCCAGTTTGGTTGCCAAACAGAAAAAGATCGTGCAGGGGGCGCGTTTCAAATCTTTGAATCTTACATTTTTCAGCAGCCACAAAGCACACGCAAACACACACACTCACACTCACACACACTCACTCACACACTCACTCACACACACACACACTCGCACACGCACAAGCCCAAAAAGTTGCATGCAATTAAATGCTTCGACCATAATGTATTTTTCACAAGTTGAGCAATGTTGACCATTCTGTGGGCTGTGTGGGGCTGCGGTGCGGCCACCACAGGGTGGCCGGCCCATCACTTCCGGTGCTGCCAGTGCTGCCCAATTCATTATAAATTACATGCAAAACAAAGCAAACTGATGCGTTTGCCGCACAAGAGTGTGCCCGAAATGGGCAACAAGAAACCACAAGTCAAAAGCTCAACCACAAGCAATTTTATTAAATTTGCCAACATTTTTCTTGTTATTTTTTTTTTTCTTCTGGATAACGAGCAACTATTTCTAATGCTCGGCTGTGCTTCTTCTTGCTGGGGCTTATCAAAATTTTCGTAATTAGATTTTCTCGGCAAGTTCGGAAATTTTAGCCGGTCGCGCCTCATCTATTTATATGTGTATTGCGGTATTTTCTCTTTTGGCCATTTTACCAAATTATTTTTCTCAGTTATTTGCTCACGTTCGCTTCGACTGTGCTGGCTGGCTTTCACTTGCCCCTCCCTCCGTCTCCCCCTTCCAATCTACTTCCGTTTCCGGCGCCAACGTTTCGATATTAAATGGTGCGCGTAATTAGATTTTAAATTTATTGCGCTGTGTGTTGGTGTGTATCATTCTGTTTTTCTCTGTTTGTTTATTTTATTTTTTTTGTATTTTTTTTCCCTATTTATTTTTGTCTGCTTTGGCGTGCATAACAATGCAAATGCAGCAATAAATAAATAAGCAAAGTGTGAATGCGAATTCAATGGCTGCGAGGGGCCCGCCCAGGGGGGATGCCAAAGACAAACAAAACACAGTTCGTGCATTTTTACAAACTCATTTTTTCGGCTTTGGCGCAAAAATTGCACAAAAAGCTCTGTAAACTGTTTTTAGTTTAACTCACAAAGTTGTGTATGGCCAGCGCGCGTCGAGGCTCAAGAAAATGTGGACAGCATTGAATATTTAAGGGAATTACATTTATTTTCAGATATAATAATATCGAAAGTATTCTTTAGTTAGCTACGAGATTAGATTATGGAAGCTTAAGCTGCTTTAAAAAACTTCAAGGTAAAAAAAATGATGTTAATATAGGTAAGTATATATCTTTAAATATATATTCTACTTTATGGGTTCGGAGATGTATCCTTCTATACACCTTACATAATAGCATCTATATGAGTTTAGTGCTGAGTTTGAACTGGCGATTACTCGCTTATTAGTTCAAGTTCATGTCGTCACGTTTGCAAAGCATACTTAGATATGACTTCGTTGTTGTTGGTGTTCTACATACAAACTTTGACCAAATTTGTTGCTCACTTGGAGCTCGAATTTATAGAACTTCCTGCCCACGCTTAAACCAAAAGGAAGCTTTTGCAAAAATGTCTGCTTGTTAGACCTTACTTATGCTCATCATGATTGGTCAGTCGTTTTTTTTCTGATTTTACACTGCACAAGTCACAATAAATAAAATTAAATAAAAAACTAGCTATAATACAGATGGAAAATATGGTTATTATAACAGAAAGAAACGAATTATAGGTGCATAAAAAAATGCAATAAGCCTTTTGGCACCGCTCACGTCGGGCATATTGGTTTTTTGCTTGAGTTGAAACTTTGAATTTAATCTCTCGTAAAGTCTAAGTTATCAACCCAATTAATCAGGAAGACTCTTTATAGTTGGTTTATATTGTGAACAGAGTATTGCGCAGTCAGCAACACCCGATTGCAATGTGCTGTATATTAGTTATCATCAATTGAATATAATTAATTACATTTAATTAACTTGCATTTTCTGAGCATGTCGAACAAAAAAAAAAAAAAGTGTGTAATAATCGCATTACCTCATCTATTACGGCCATCTTGCAGCTTTTGGCCACAATAATGCGGCCTTGTGATGCACCATTTTCATGCAGTGCCAGTCTCTGACCGCAGACAGCTGACAGCATTGCACCAATGTGGGATGTGGGCGTGGTTTTACACACACATACACACACACACACACACACACACACACACACACACACACCAGCTTACGAGCACTTAAATGACAATAAATATGTGCAGCATACATATGTGGGCACATTTGCTTTAAGCCGAGGCGGCATGAGTAATGAGCGCTTAATAAGGCTGCTTCCAGCGGCGTGGGCCGGAGTGTACTCAACACATATGTACATAAATATATAAATATATATATATATATACGTGCATGTTCATATTATAATTTACATATGTGAAAATATTTATGCACATTAAATATGCGCGAATGAGTGCAACAGTTTGGCAGCTCGGTGTATGTTGGTTGGTTTATTTTGAAAATTCACATAAATCACAGCACGGCACGGCACAGTGTTAAAAACGATGAGTCGTCGCCGCGTCCTGTCAGGATCCTGCCCGTGCAGCAGGCAGGAGTCTCTGTTCATATCCTGTCCACGATACGGAAAGCATGACGTGTGGTTTGAGTCGAACCGGGGGCGAGTGGCCTCGCGGTATGCGCATCTTAACTTATTTACACATGTTTAAAACGCAAATGAGCCGTAAAGCGCTGATAATGCAAAAAAAAAAAACTGACAATTGACGTTTTCAACTGCCAGACTGCGCAAAAAGTTACACAAAAAAACAAAACAGGCAAAGCAGAGCCTGGCTAGCTACAGACTGATACCCTGTAAACAGTTGAGAGCTGTTTGTCTTGTTGTCTTTTCGGTTTTCTAGCTAAATTCGGCTGTTTTCGGAGGTCAGACGGAAAGAGACTATAATGCTTAGTTTCCTCCTTCCTTACTTCCTCTGAATATGGTTTAAATTTTATATTTATAGGGCATATGAAATGCTGCAAATTTGGTGACTATATCACATACAATCTTGAAGATATGCTTAAAAATCTGTGCCTCGATATTTATCGATTTTATTTTTTGTGGAAATAGCAGGATTTAAGAAGAATTCGACACGAACTTGATCTGAGCTAATTATAGCAGAATTGTTATATCAAATTTCTAACTCTCTAATCTCTAACTCTCATAGTTCTCTATTTTAATACAGATGAACAGACAAATGAACATATATAGATCAACCCAGCTCTTGGTTCCATTCGGAGAGTCGTACTCCTGCCTATTACAAGCAACCAGCCCAACTGTAGTATGCCCTGTTTGCAGCATTTTATTGGTGTGCAAATAATTTATCCCCCGGCTGGCGTTTACAATTTTGTTTTTACATAAAAGTTTCGCTTTTGGTTTCACACATAGCGAGTATTTACTTTATTTGCTTAATGGCAACAGCTTACAGATTGCAGATTACTTTGTGCTCTCGGGCTTGCCCCGGCCAAAGAAACCGCGAAAGTATTTCATATCACGCGAGCTCTGCTCGCAGATGGAGTCATTTCTTTTTGGCCGGCTGTCCATTTGTCTGCCTGTCTGTCCGTCTGTCTGTCCGTCCGTTCCGACTCTCTGTCTTGTGCCTGCATGCTTGCAAACATAAGCAAGACAGAGACACAAGCGGCTGCGAGGCAAGTCAAATGATGCGTTCGCATCCCGCATCCTGTCGATGAGTGGCAGGAATCGTAAACCTTGTGTGCATTGTACATAACTCGTGCATATCGGCACGCTGAACCATGCCCAAAAACAATGGCGTAAAATGTGTTACGGAAACCACAGACGAGTGAACCACCAGAGAGACCAGAGTTTAAATCGTTGCCAATTCCAATTCCAATGGCCGGCAGGCTCAATAACGCAGGCAATAAAATTTTAACGTAAATGCTGCGTATTTTAAATGTGCGTGTGTGCAACGGCAAAAAACGAAATTGAGATCTGTTTTTTTTTTTTTTTTGGTTTTTTTTAAAAGTTAATCAACAATCATGCTCAATTTGATCGAACGACGAGTTACAGCATGTCCGCAGATTGGCTGGACTCTTCATTTCGTAACAAGGCAGAAGTTATTTCATAAGCGAATGGTCACCCTAGACGCGCAGTGCTGCCAATTTGTTGTAAACTTTTTAAGAGAACGAGTAGCGTATTGGTTAAAGAGGTAAAACGTGTAAGATTAAGTCAGAGACAGAGCAGTTTTAAGGGTTTGCCATACATTTGTAACTCTTTGAAACGCACGCTAACTCTTTCTTTGAAGAAATGGTCACCCTAGACATAGGTCATCCTGTATTAGGGCCATTGATTAACAGAAAGAAGACAGCAGACTAAGCTGCATGGAGAAATTGTCACCCTGTGTATATGCACATAAAAATCTTTACAATTTGTCGGGCAACTAATTCCATAAAGGAACAGAATTATCAATATGGTCAGCCTAGACATAATTCATCCTGTGTTGATTGTAAAACAACTATTCTATTGAAACAGTTTGAAGTAGTCATATTTTATACATAGAATTATAAGCAGGAAAAGTGGACTATATATATAGCAAAATATAAAATTTTCATAGTAGTTAAGTTAAATTTAGATAAACCTTAAAGAATTCTACGAAATAATTATTATTTTACTCTTACGTGAATGTTAAATTTTGATTATTATTAGAGTTTCATACGATATTTATAAAATCGATAGCTAAAATCGCTACATTGTGAGCTTTTCGATATTTATATCATGTCACATTGGCAACACTTTTACCTTGTAATTTTATGTTACCTATGCAGAATATTGCTTCATTTTATGGCAGGTAATATAACAAGGCATAAAAACTATTCGAGCTCAGAAATACCCTGTACAAGAATATAAGTCTATACAATATTCCATTAACATTAAGATAATGCATATTATAGTACAACAGATTTGGATATAGTCATAATAATACTAATACACACTCACATACACATTCACGCGCTGATCACAGAAACTATATTATTACCATTTGATTGTTATGAAAGGTATAAACATAAAGACAACATAAAGATAGGGGTAACTGAGATTACGGACTTCATATAGAGAATGGGGCGGGTATATTGACTCAGCTGCTGCGAATGGTCAACATTAATATGCCTACCGGGATTAAAGAGACATTTATCTGCCTGGCAAATTAGGTTCATGGTAAATTTACCATTAACATAACACAGACGGGCTGTACAGCTTGTTACGGGCCGTAACAGTACAGAGCATAAAAGCTGTTAAAAATTGAAAGATTATGAATACTTCGCAAGAATATACGGACTCTACCAAGACAGACGTCTACTTCCGTCTGTCAGCCACACATAACTAGAGGATATCTGCGCCCAGTGCAAAAGCAGGTCAATTGGTTGAAGTACATAAATTTGCTCGACTTGGGGGACTTGAACTTAGCAAAGTGTTTTGCCATTTTGTTGCGTCATAAAATTAACGCTTTATATGAAATGGAAGGCATGGAAGGCGACGCGATCTTATCGTCGTAGTACGAGGCACAGGAAACTGGCGACACAAGCGACAAAATTGGCACTCATAAGGGAATAAAATGTTTAGTGTTGAATTACAGAGATGAGTGCTTAAAGATGTTGAATGACTAGCTTATTATTTACGTGCTCATATATCGTCAATAAATATGTACACGCTGAGAAAATTGTTGCTAATCTAGGATATTCTTAAAGTAAGTATGAATAATTTTATTAATAAAAATATAAGGAAAGAAAACATTAACATTTAATGGGTTAAGGGTATATAAAAGTTAGAAAAGGGGTATCTTAAGAATGTGCATGCTTGAAATAAGCTTAAAACGTTCTCAAAGAAAGCGTCAATTTTCTTAAAGTAAGTTCTTTGTCTGACAGAGAAGTGCTTGAAAAGAACTTGTTAATGCTCAAGTTGTACAATTTCGATTTTTCTCCAGTTTGCACTTGATTTAAGTAGGATTATTTTTAGTTATTTTCTCCGTGTGAGCAGAAACTAGTCGAGTTTGAGTAACAGACAGAGCTGGGCGGCTGCTGTCAGTGTTTAGTAAAGTATTGTTTAGTTGTGTGTGCTGTAATCGCAGGCAGTTCTCATGTAGTGTGTGTCATAAAAGTAATTCGAAGCGAGCTGAAATTAAATAAACGTCCTGTGGTCGTCGGTTGAAACCATTTCGTAAAAAGCCCAAAGACGCGTTAAAAATTAATCATACGTATCAGATTATAGGTATATCTATATATATATATTTATATATAGACAGTATTAAGAAGAATTTGTTAAAATGCTGCTGGCCAAACAGAACAGTTTCAATATGCTGGACAGCGATACAGAGATGCAGGCGGACACGCTCTCCAGCTCTAGCCAGGAGCTCAAGTCCTACTCGGATGGCGAGATGAACAAGCCGAACAAACTGCAGCTGGGCCATTTGCCATTCAAGCATCCATTGGAGCATACCTGGACATTGTGGTATCTGGAGAATGATCGCAGCAAGAGCTGGGAGGATATGCAAAACGAAATAACTAGCTTCGATATGGTCGAGGATTTCTGGAGTCTATACAATCATATTAAGCCACCATCTGAGCTCAAGATTGGCAGCGATTATTCATTGTTCAAAAAGGGCATACAGTAAGGGTATTACCGTGGTCAACTGTAGCTTATTACACTTTGAATCCCTTGCAAATGTGTCCATTAAATATACAAATTCCTGATTTGAAGAGGTGAGTCGTCCGTCTGTGTAAGCGCACCCGGGAAATTTAAAAAGCTGGAGAGCAGAAATTCTATATATATCGATATATTCCCATATTCACATTTTCGATATATATCGATTGTAAGACATGTGGTTAAGAGCATTAGAGGTGAGTCGTCCGTCTTTGTTAGCGTTCGGGAAATTTTAAAAAACTGGAGACTAGAAATTTGAATTATATTCTTTTTATATATCGATAGCTCCTAGTCATTTACATAATATCGATATATATCGATTTTTAGACATAGTTTTTAGGGCATAATTCGAAAACGTATCTAGATACACTAATCTTGGCATGTAGGTTTTCGTATTGTGTGCATAGGTTTAAAATACTCCTCTTTTTGAATACTTTTCCCCAAAATTGGATACAACTTGACTTTCAAGCTAGAACCTTGGGATTTAGTATATACAAAAATAAATATACCATATTTAAGCATGCAAAACTGCATAAAGATCGGACTATAAGCGCCGAAAGAAAGGCTAAGAAAGAGAAAAAAGAGACGGAGCCTGTATGTATAGAAGGAAACCGGAATATTTGAAGCTGGGTTCAGAGTATCTGCTAGTCGGATGCGTCCGACTAGAGCGCACTTCGGCTTGTTTTAATTGTAAATATTTTGCAGGCCCATGTGGGAGGATGAAACCAACAATGATGGCGGCCGCTGGGTCATCAGCATCGGACGCTGCAGCAAACTGGAGCTGGACAAGCTCTGGCTGGACGTGGTAAGTTCCAATGCGCTGCCTGCCAGCCTGCTGGCGCTCATCTATGGACTTTGTGTGCCCGCAGCTGTTAATACTGATTGGTGAGGCTGTTCAGCATACCGAGGAAATCTGTGGCGCTGTCATCAACTTGCGCAGCAAGAGCAACAAAATTTGTAAGTAGAAAATACGTTGGCTCTGGGCGTGGTCCTGGTCATGGCCATTGCCATGGCCATGCCGATGTCATGTGCAGTCCTGTCATGTCATGTCATGTATCATAATGCTTGCAGCGATTTGGACCGCCAATGGGCACAATGAAGTGGCCGTCATGGAGATTGGTTACAAGCTGCGTAAGCTGCTCGGCCTGCCGCCCCACAATCTGCAGTACCAGATGCACAAGGATTCGATGAGCAAGCAAGGATCGCTGGTGAAAGCCGCTTACATACTGTAAGCTGCTCCTGTATGCTATTTAGTTTGGCTATATAGCAGCAGTTGTCCCTCCCCACTAGACCCCCAACTAACCGTCCCTCTATAAAGCAGTTGACTGCACGTGTATTCCAAAAATGTCAAAAAAAAAAAAACAAAAAACCAAAAAAAAGAATTATAGATTGTATATGTAAAAGGTTTAATTAATTGGAGCTTTTCTCAAATTTCCTGCAAAATAAAGCGTAAAAACTAAGCCCCAAATTTTCGAAAGTTACAATATACTGCGCGACTCAAGAAAAATACTGTTCACAGAACTAAATGCAGCTGGAAATGAAAAATGATTTAGCTTGGATTTATGATTTTAAGAATTATTGTTAAAAAAAATTCTCTTAAATCCAGAAATACAAAGAATAATGGCAACATATTCATTGAACATATTATAGTATTTTTGTACAATAAAAATACCATAAAAATACTGCATATTCTGCATATTCAACTAATGGAATTTATTTGATATATAAAATATATTTTTTTGTTTAATATGTACTTTCAGCCCTCACAATACAAGTTTCATTTAGTATATAAAATGTTCTGTGTACATATAGTATTTAAATATCGAAACATAATCAAAAATACTGCACAAATGACTCAAAGTGTATCCAGTTGATTATTTAGAACATTTTCTAGCACTTCAACTTCAACGTAAATTCGCTGACAGAATAATACTAAAAAATACTACACGATGCATGAAATGTAGAAAGAAAAAGAAATCACTGTTAAAATACTGCACTATTTTTCAGAGAAACGTAAAATGTTTAAATCGCGCATTTACCAATTATTTTTTAAAGTTTTCACATTTCAAGCGCTAACAGCGACGATCTACCATATACAATAAATATATTTTAAAAAAAATACTGTCAAAAATACTGCACGCTTGACGAAATTTTATGCAAACATATGCAGCACTAGAGCTGCAAATAAATGCGGCAAATAAATACGAAAAAAAAAAAATAGACTTATATAAAAATTGTTCGGCGCATAACTATTTGTTAGAAGTGGGCGCAAACAGTGCACATACAGTGACTGCAAAAGATATATGCCCACTTGGCGCTTGGCTGGCCGAGCGCAAAGCTCAAGACAAAAGGGTCAACAATGGAGCTGACGCAGTTGCTGCTGCTGCCTGCTGCCTGGCGCTGTTGCAAGTGGCATCGAGTGCTGCGACGTAAATGGAAACAATTGAATTTTGATGAAATATGCAGCGTGGCATGCGGCATTCAATTGCAATGTGCCCCATACGCCCCGTTGTCATATGACGAGTGGCAACAAACATTGCCAGGGCGGGCACGTGCAACGATGGCAACGACTTGAAGCAAGCTTCATTTTGAGGCAACTTAAGTTGACAAAACTGTCGCGAGCGTCGTCAAACTTGCACCTGTCCCGCTGCCTGTCGCCTTTTGATGGGCTTAGCTCTGGCGCCCGGTGGCAGTTACTACTGTACTGAATGTTGCCATCAAAACCGCACACGTGCCACATGTCATGCTGCCGGCAACTTTGACATATTGCCAGCTCACATACGCACACGCACAGTCGCAGCATTATCAGTTGCCCAAGTACAGGTAATCGTTGGCCCATGTTCCTTTACCCACCTGCCAAACCCCGCCCCACTCCTCTCCGCACTGCTGCAAAATTTACAAATTAGTTGCTTGAAACGTGACTTGAAAATTGTTGCAGTTAGTTTTTTGGCATTTGCAAATGCTGCTGCCCAACTTTTGCAGCATGCAACTTAATTACTAAATAAATAAATTATATTGCAATTAGTTAAGTTCTTTGTGCATGCATGCACACACAAACACACTCACACACACACACACACGTGTGTGTGTATAATAAATGTGCATTGTAATTTGAAGCTCTCTTCATATCGATTTAACTTTGCAGCGCAATCGATTCATTTTCCATGTTTGCTGTGGCTTAAATGCATGTTTCAGCACACAGGGTGACACGTGTTCTACAGAGTATTTCGGAGCAGGCTTTGTGCGTGCCTTAAACTTATTTATTGCCTAACAATGTTGGGCAATTACATGGCTTAACATGCGCTGATCTGTAACAGTGTAATAAGGAGCAACAGAATGTTATGGTAACATTGTTAACTGAAATTTGATCAATAACATATATGTGGTAAAACCTATTAAGCTTATCTGGTGTGATCGCTAACTTAGCCAATGTCAGTATAACAGCCTGTTAAATAAGAGAGATGAGAATGTTTCAAGAAAGAAAAGGTTCAAGAAACTTGCCTTTGGGCACTAACAGAGCTTAGAAAATATGCGAAAACTCAGCTGCAAATAATAACAAATTGAGAAAAATATTGCTGAGTTGCATGGCGGTTAATCTACGTCTAAAAAATTGTTTTGATTGATTGGTAGAATAACCCAAATGATTTACTTTAAAAGCCTGCTAACGGGATAGTATCAATAGTGAGTCTGAAACTGAAATCTTGCCCTAACTGATCATTAACATATTTAAAAGAAGTAACCAGCGCTGTTCAACTTTCTTAACTGATCAGTAACAGAAGCAATAGTCTAGCAACAGTCTGTTAAATTACAGCGATAGATAGTTAACAGACTTTCAAAAAGACTCGTGTTTTAGGTGTTAATAAATATTTTAAAATTTTACGAAGGTACAGCTGGAAATAAAAAATAGCAAAAATATTGCAGAGCTGTTAGGCTGGTTATCTGCGTGTAGAAACTTTTTGACGTGATCTTTAACAGCCTGTTAATGAGATCGTAAGAACTTACATGCTGATCGATAACATAACAGAGAGAATCACTGAATCACTAACAGATGCAATAGTACTCCAACTGTCTGTTAACTTACAGAGATAGAAACGTTAACAGACATTCATATATAAAAACCTCTTGTCTTTTGGTAGCGAATAAATATTAAAGAGATGTGTATATGTTCAGCTGCAAATTAGAACAATTTAGTAAAAATATTGCAGCTCATAGCACTCGCAGTGCTCATAAATATAGTTTGAAACTGATTTGCAGGAACGCAATTACTGGTAAATTGCCAGATAATCATGTGTACAATTAGAATGAGTCTACCCCTCAAACGAATTGTTAAGTTGTGCTTTTGTTTTTGCTCGTGCGGACGTCTGGCTCATCTCTCACATATATCAACACTTTTCATGCAGTGCGCAGAGCAAAATAGAGCTTCAGTTGGATTTTTATTGCCACAGCAGCTGACCCAAGTACCACAAACTAAACTAACACAACAACCGCCGCCCACTTCTAACCTTTGCTTATGCTGTGTATTGTTGTCGTGGTTGCCTGCCTCGCAGTTGCTTGTTGGCAGGATTTTTATTTTATTTTACTCTCTATTTTCTTTTTTTGGCAAGCAACATAAAAATAAATTGCACTTCTGACACTTAAATACAGTTGAAAAGCATGGCAGAGACAGTGGGTACAGCGGGTACAGTGGGGGGTTGGCTGGTGGTGCTGGGGGTGGTGGTAGAGGGGGGGACAGGCCGTCGGCGGACACATGATTAAGTGGAGTTTGTGGTTCGCTTTCGGCGCTGGGGAATACGCATGTAAATCTATTTCAGTATACATTATCGTCGTCCAGTTGAAGCTTAACTTTTATCATATAATAAAATGTAATTTTCCAACTCGTAATTCTCTGGTAATTAGAATTTATAGCAATCTTAATCGTTTTTGGCAGACCGGAAACACGAGAAAGCCAACTCGCTGTCCATGTCCATGTGTGTGTGTGTGTGTGTGTGTGAGAGTGGGTCTTATTATGTTTTTGCCCGGCATCCTATTTTATTTATTCTACTACATAGCATTTGATTGGAGAAATGTTAAGACTTATTGTTATTAAAATACGCTGCACCTTGACCGGAACGTTTGTGTTAACCACATCAATGCCAAGCATTTGAAATTCAATATTAATAAAACAAATTCCATTTCATACAACTTGAGGGAATTTCACTTTTCACAAATTTCCATTACGAATTAATAGGAATTTATGACGCCCGTAACGACAGAAACCAACCGACGCCAGAGACTGGCCTCACCTCAAAATATATATCTATATATTCATAGAGAGACCGAGGTAAACAGACAGCGCAATAGAAAAAGAGAGGGGGAAAGGGAGAGAGGGGGCAGCTAGAACTGAGTCCTGCTGCAAATATTTTGGGCTAAAAATATTATTGCTATTCGAAATTTGTAGTAGCTCCTGCGCAAAATTCTTCGTGTGCCCTATATGCAAGCAGGCTGGAATGTCTGGGACCCCAGCGAGTTCTGCAGAAAAATACAAGGAAGCACAGCTGTCTGTGCAAGTGTTGGCAGTAACAGATACCCTAGGAAAATGTGAAGCACTTGAAAAACCGCTCAAATCGCTGCGTCTATAAACTTGCCCCCAGGATGACATAGAGAGAACATCTTTCATCCTTTCTTATTCTTTTCTTTTTGAATAATGAATGAAATGAGACAATATGAATATTTTTGCTGGATTTGAACCGGCAACCTCTCGCTTGCTAGTTCAACGCTCCGACTCCTTAATAACCTTTGCAAAGCACTCTTTTAAAGCTGCATTTTTTGCATGTTTTGTATACAAACTTTCCCTTAGTGCTCATCTTCGTTCCAAAAGAAAGCTTCTTCACAAATTCCAGCTTTCTTACTCCCTGTTACACTCAAACGGCATCACGTCCGTCTAATTTGCTTATCTATTGTCAATAAAAACAGGGTATAGTCAACAGGCTTAGAATGCTGCCTTCATTTTAATATATACACAAAAATATTTATATATATATTTAGAAATAGCCTCATAAATACATAAATATGCTAAGAGAAACAACAATAGGCAAAAAGAAATCGTTTGTGGCCCGACCTATCTTCCTTTTATATATGTATATATATTTTTTTTTTTTGGCCACATTTTACAAGCAAATTCAGGACGAGGCTTGAAGCTGAGAATGGAGAAACTATAAAAAGGCGCCGCAAACCGCATCAAACGCACTACGGGATATTAAGCACACAAAAGTTGAGCGAAAAGATTTTTAGTAGCAGATCAGAGCAGAGAAGCTCAACTTAATGAAATAAAGCACTTGCTGGGCGCACACACACACACACACACAAGTACACACAGGGGCACACACGTTTTGGATGACCTGAAACCCGAAGCTAAAGCTAAATGCAAACCTTAGCATAAGAAGTCAGTCATGAAAAGCGTACGTGAGCAATGAAAAAGTCGCAAACACTTTATTATATATATATATACACATATATATCTAGAGAGAAAGGCAGCGGGAGCGTGCGTGGTTAGGGCGGCGGGGGGGAGGCGTGGCTGCCACTGAATGCTACGCGCTGCGTATACGTAATATTTGCCATGTAGCTAAAGGCCAGCCAAACCGATGGAGAAACAATGAAAGTGCGCGAATGTGTGCGAAAGGGCATGAAGAGAGAGATAGGAAGAGCGAGAGAGAGAGAGAGAGGGAGAGAGAGAGGGAGGGAGAGAGGAAAGGCTATTCACACTCATTACTCATACGCCGCGTCATTGTGCCAGATAAAGAGCAAAAGACAAAGGAGCCCAAAAACCGCACGCAGGACAACAACAACAGCTGCGATAGGACATTGCCAATGCACATAATGACAGAAGAAGGCGCTGAGGGTGGGGAGGGGGAGGGGGGTGGCCATTGCCTGCTGTAGGTATTTTTGTTGGTATTTTAGTATTTTGAGCATGTTCACGGCAGCTAATGCATAGTTTATGGCGCCTATTGCCCGAAAGTGTTTGTCCAAATAGGCTCGGACTTAAAGCTCAGCTAAGAGTTAAGTTCGAGTTAACGAATCTCTTTTAGAGCAGTTAAAAAAAAAAACATTCGAATCCACAGCGGGCTAACGTGACGTATACTTAATTTTTTAATTCAACGGAGCAAATCATTGCGCAAATAAAAATGGGTAGACAGAAGAGGTATTTATTATGGGGAGTCGCCGCGGACTTAATGCGCTTGCAGACAGTTGGCTTAGAAAGCCTTTTTTTCAAGCAAATTTTTGTAAAGGAATAATATGATATGGCATGAGAGGTTTTTGTAGATATTTGAGCAAAATATTGAAGCTCGTTATTGCAGAATTTGATCGGGTTTTTTTTATAAAACAGAATATAAAACTTTGCTATACTAAAACTTATTCTTCGATTGATTCCTTCAATAGATATTTAACGATATTATAATTCAATCCAGGTAGGATTTTTCACGTAATAAAATAAGGAAAGGTCAACTTATGTTAAGATGCCTTTGAAAAAGAGCAATGTTTTTATACAAGAAATTACATTTTGAACGATTGATCCTATGGTGACATTACGACCAGATGTTGATAAGATTAGGCTCGTAAATGCGAAGTTTGAGGCCAATATCTTGGAAAACAGAATATTTGCTATACAAAAATTCTCTCTCTCTTCATATAATGCAATATAATATAGTTGTGCGATATAGCTAAGATTTGGCTCAAATGTAAGCAGAATAGTCAAACTTATAAATGTCGAGTTTGGTCAAAGATAAATTTATAAACAAAAAAGTTGCTTATACAAGAACTTAATTTTTGACCGAGAATACCAATATCTGTTATATAATATAGTAATAGTTCCGGATAGTTCCGACATATGCTGTGCTGCCTGTAATAGAGAGAGAGAGAGAGAGAGAGAGAGAGAGAGAGAGAGAGACTATTCAAGAATATCTATATATAAAGTGCTCTATCAAAAGCCTTCTTCCATGGGTTACCCAATCTGTGTCGAGATTTGAATACCCCTGGCAAGTGTATTATAAAAGCAAACCTCAATCCGTGCGGCCAAAACGTGAGCGAACTGGCTAAGGATCGGGCTTAGGGCTGCGTCACAAGGCCGTTGGCCGTGCAAATTTTGTTTTGGCCGGAAGTGAAATCGAAACTACAAAGTGCACTAATTTGAGGTGTCGAAAAGGGTTGTCCAAATAAAGAACCGCACGGGGCAGAGGCTTTGATGTGCGCCCAAAGGGTTGGCGGCCAGGTGGGCGATAATCTAATCAAAGGACCTACAACCACAATGACCTGAAAAAGGTTGCGCTTTATTTGTTTATTTGCTTATTCGTTTGTCTTGCAAAGACAAACACACGCACACAAACACACGCACACACACACACATTAAGCATTCCTGTCACACACACACACACACACACACACAGAAAGTGTCCCATATATACTCAAGTCTTATTTGAATATATAATTCCTGTCAACTCGCTGCAAAGCGGCAACTGCTGCTCATCTTTTTAATAAGTATGCAAATGCCAAGTCCAAGTCCAAGTCTGTCGTTGGGCGTTTCGAGTGCGTCTTTTTGGGATTATTTGCCTGGTTTTGTTTTTCCATTTTCGTTTTTTTTTTGTTTTTTGAATTTCACGAAATTCGTGCTTTTGGCCACATTGTGTCTAGACGTTTTAGAGGCACATCACAAATTTATAAGCGCTTGTTGACTAACAAAACTTTGGTTAGAGGTAAATACAAGCGAGAGAGAAAGGGAGGGAGAGGGTGGAAGGGAGTGAGAGCGAGAGAGAGAGGGAGTGAAGATAGAAAGAGAACGAAGCAGTAAACGCAACTTTTAACGAGTTTCATATAAGCAATTACTGCATTTGTGTCAGAGATTACAAAACAAGAGAAAATAAGTGAAATCTTTGGCAAGCCGAAGATCAAGTACTCTTCTAGAATTATGGTCTACGGCCTGGCAGATATACGAGAAAAATAATGAAGCTCGCAATTACAAACAATACTACTTTCATACAAGAACTTAACAGCTATATGATATAGTGCTACGATCTGGACAATACCAACAAAGAAACACACTCATAGGTTGGAGTGCATAAAGAGAGACCGAAGCTGACTTGATACTGATCAAGCATATATATAAAACTATATTCTATGCGATTGGAGGTGAATTTTTTCTAGGTATAACACACATTAAGACAAAATTAGAATATCCTCTACATGGAATTTTATTTTTTCCTTCGTAAGTGTGGAATAAAAGTCGTGCGAGATTTTTTTAATAGAACAATTTTGGGGCAAAAAAGTTACATACTCGAAACACAATATATATAAAATATAGTAAACCGATTCTTTCAGTATTGTCGGAATTTAGTTACATAGCTTCACAATTGATATACGAAATGGCTAAGCAGGGACTCGGCAAAAACCTTCACAATTATGCACTTCCCCAATCTAGTGAGGGTATTAAAAAAAATGCGTTTGCATTATGTTAACTTAATTACAGCACATGGCACGCCCATAATTTGCCACCTATGCATGCCTTGCGCCAATTGTATATTCCGTATACAAGTAGATATATAACAGATATATATATATATATACATATATCTGTGTATATATATATATATATATGGTCGAGTATATAGGAGATGTCTGGGACTGCTGTTGCTGGGCGCTTACTTAAGCTAAAAGCTTTTGTGTATACATTTTAATTAATGTGCAACATTTAAATGCACAGCAAATGGCGTTAACATCGTTGTTGTGGTCAGTGCGGCACAGGTTGAAGTAGATTGCCGACACAGGGGGCGGGGTGTGTGGGGGGGGAGGGGGGGATAGGTATTACTTGCCAGTAGCTGGCTGAAGCGAGCTCAACTTTGGCCATGTGCGTGTGCGTTATAGTTAAAGCAGACGACAGATAAACCAGTGTTAAGCACAAATTAATGGCCTTAATTTATGCACAGCAAAAGGCCACACCTATACACACACACACACACACACTGGCACACACACATCTCCTGTTGGCAGCCGCGAAGCGTTCGCGTTGCGGTTTTTAATAACTTAACAAAAATGTATTGCCGGAGACTTGCAATGCCGGCTAATTAGTATTTAGTAATTGAAAACGCGCTCGAGCACTTGAACGAGCATCGACATCGATGATCCAAACAACAACAACAGCAAGTCGGCGACCCTAGTCTAGACTGCCCGACTGACAGATACCCTAGTACGTTACTAGGAGTTGTCATAGCATGAACAAGGCGAAAGCTCAGCTGACTTGCTTCATACCAGCCCCATAACAGGGTAAACGCATTCTTGAGTAATTCAAAAGTTTAAGGTACGAGCTTTCTCAGAATTTTAGTCCATAAATATTATACTCAAATGTGTGTCTACACCAAAGCGTAAGGCTCTAACTTTAAGATTACGTTTATTTCAAATTTTTGGACGAATGGGTAAGAATATCAAAGATTAATAAATATATAAAGATAAAATATCTAAGTGTCATATTCGTAGTCTGTAAATATTATTTATAGACTATATGAGCTTGATATGTCAAACTTGATATGTTTATTCTTGTACAGTATGGGCTTTTATAGTCTATATGGACTGTATATAGTATAGTATGGTATATAACACTAGAAACATTGTACTCATGCTATAGAAAATACATAGAGAATCGACAAACAAAGTTTGGTGTATCTATCTTTTGTAGTCTTCGAGTTAAGCCTTCAAGTCTTCAAATCGATATATATCGATTTTATAAGAATGGGGCGAGATATCGAATAAAAACTATAAACCCCATTCTGCTATTGAGAAAAGAGATTATCTATTTAAATTACAAGTCGCACAATTTTATAGTAATCGAGATATCCTCAAATATAATAGGCCTGTAAAACGATATTTATCGTTTTTGAGAAAAGTGTGGAATATAAGAGAATCTTTATTACAAATCTGAAGACGCATCAATACTTAAAGGAATTCTCTGCCTGCCTGTTGCCAAAAATTCACACAACTGCAATATACCTTTCTTTTGATAACATTTAGCAGGAGTACAGGGTATAACAAGCGACAGCAACAACGACACGAACATCATCGGAACCGTGGGCAATGTAATCAGCACTACTTAAAGCCAATTAGCCGCAAATATGGCCGGTAAGCCCTGACTCACTTCAGCAACAGAGCCCCCCGTCTCCCATCCCCCTCCCCCTCCCCCTCCTCTCTCTCTCTCTCGCTCACTCGTTCTCTTTTTCAATGGGGCATGAAGCGCGTCCGTTCGCATTTGGTACGTGCCACGCCTTTTTGGGCACGTTTGCGGTTCATGCAGCTGCTGCTGGCGTTGCTGGCGATTTTGTGATATGCCGCGCGGTTCGTTTCCAGCGACAATGTGTAAATGCCAAGCTGCACACTCTATGTGTGTGTGTGTGTGTTGGTGTGTGTAAATAATTGGCAACATTTGTGCTGGGCACAAAATACACTCACACTCACACTCACACTAACACACACACACATATACAGACGGACGCGCGGCCACAATGGCAGCACGCCCACGTCACGCCCCGTTTGCCAACATAGCGAAATGAAATTTGCGAAACCCTCAAAAGGTGTTGACAATTATTTGCATAACAAAGCTCCCGCACTGCAGTTGGCAACTCTAAAAATTGTTCATAAAATCAACAATTGCTGCTTTAACTTTAAATCTGAACTGAATTAATTGTTGCAATTGGTTTTCGCCTTTTTTCTTTTTCGGGGCTCTTTTGTGTCAAAATTTGTGCTTTTTGAACTTTGCGAAAGCAATTTAAAGAGCAATTTAGAAAACTGTTGTTCAATCATAAAAGCTGTTTAGCTGTTATTTGAAAGCTTGTGTGGTTGAGCGTTGAACTAGCAAACGAGAGGTGGCTGGTTCGAATTTTTTTTTTTAAATTTGTTATTCACAAAGAACGAAGCAATGCAAACAAAAAAAAAAACAAGTATATTAATGCTCTATTATTAAATAATTTAGGAGACGTCTCACTTTTACCGCATTTCAAACTACGTGACCAAACTATAATACTCTTGTCCAGAGCGTAATAGAATTTTTGATTTAAGGCCAGCTTTAAATTTAAAGACTAGGAAGTGGCCAGTTTATGTGCTCAGACATGACATGAATAAAGGCAGTCAGCGCAAATATTTAACATATAAAGTAGAGGAATGAGGGAATAAAGTGAATCATTTTTTAGCTTTAAATCCACATGTATATCAATCTATGCAGATAGACATGAAAAGAATAAGAAAAGACGGTGTCACTTGAATAGATGCTATCAGCTGTTAATTGCATAATAAACACATAAGCCTGGTCAATTCAAGCTGGCCCAAACAAATAAAATGAACGTCAATTCCTGTTTTGTTGTGTTTTGTATTTTTTTTTAGCCAAGTTCTGAGATTAAGCCCCGGCCAAGGGACTATAATTTGCGCAAAAACTATATGGCAACGCATGCGGATGGGGCAACACTACTGGTGCCACGCCCACAGCTTTGTGGCACGTAAATAGGCGCAACGAAATTTTTGAGTAACAACTTTGCTGCGTGACACGAATGTCAAATGGAATCGAGCAGCACGAGGAACTTGGAGAATGTTCAGCAGGTTCCAACACGTCGCACTCTGAGTGGATGGGCGTCTGTGTGTGTGTGTGTGTGTGTGTGTGTGTGAGCGACTAATGATGTTGATGAAGATGATAATGATGATGTTAGCAGAAGCCTAACCGAAAAATTGCGACACATAAATAAAGGGTTGTGTGGGGTTACGTTGGGCTACGACTGCAAGAGCTCAACAGCTTCGAAAGGCCAAATTAATAAAAGTGACTAAAACCGATTTAAAACTGAACTTTTCGACCATTAAAAACCAGTTCAAACATATTTTATTTGACTAGCAAATATTAATTGGTTTTGCTGGGCAACGAATTTTTGATATACTTTATATGCTGTGCATTTTGGGATGGATTTATCGTATTGAAACAATTGCGCAATAAATAGTTATGCATAGCTTTAAAAATAATTTCAATTTCGATGCGTTGAACATTTTATTGTCGTCTGCCAAATTTTTCAGCCAGGAGAATTGGATTTTGTGAAAAATATAGAATACCCCTTTAATGGATTTGGCACACATCTTAAAAGTGAAATCGAAACATTAGGGATATCTTCGGCACGCCAGAGATTTAATACCCTTGTATTAAGAATGAAGAAACTTGTAAATGCTGAGTTTAATATTAATCCGATGTAGATAAGATTTAGATATATGTAGAGAAGTTAGTGTAACAAATAAATAAATGGCGAGTCAAGATAGTCAAGATATCTTGATAAAAAACAGGTTTTCCATACATAAACCTACTTTCGACCGATTATCCCGAGCGATAAGCAGCATATTATAATTAGTAAACGTCAAATTTCCTTAAGGTATTTCATACAAGAACTTAATTTTCGAGCAAGCATTATGATAGCTACATGATATAATTGTCCGATCCGGATCCAACACTGACTGCAACAGAAAGACGGACCTATGCAAAGTTTCTAGAGGATGTCTTTAAACCTGAGAGATTATTTCGCATAGAAACAGACAGATGGACAGAAGGACATGACTATATCAACTCGACTGTTGATGCTGATTTAGAATAGATGCACCTTATGGGGTCGGGTGATATAATACCCTCTATGAAAATGTCATGCAAGCTTTATCCAGCAACATTCTTGCTCGCTTACTTATATCCCTTTCGGCCTGTGCATTGCCATTAGTCAGTCGCTCAATCAGTCAGTTAATCAGTTTGCCAGTCACCTAGTCAATCAATCAGTCAGCCAGCCAGAGAATCAGTCATATAGATTTTTAATTTCGTATTTATTTTTGTCTTCGAATTTGAAGTACGGTTGCGGCTTAAGTATTCCGTCTTCATTTATCAGCCAAAAGGGGGCGGGACAACAACCCATCAGCAGGGCCTTAGCTCGGTCTTAACTGCTCGGGAAAACTGATGTTGACAAATTTCTTACAATTCGTATGTATATATATAAATAAATATTTACCTTTGTAAATAAACACACGCGGCTTCTATTTCTATGCAGAGCTGCAACATTTGCTGTTTGTTAACTCATCATCAAGCATCGCCGTGACAAAGGGCTCAAATCTGTCACATTCGAAACACGTGAGCGTACATCATTTATTTTGTTGGGGCGCGGAGGTGGGGATCTACCTAAAACTGTAAACGTTTTTTATTGGCCTTTTGCCTGGGTGTGCGACATTATTTGCTTTTTGGGTGTGCGTGTGTGTGTCATGTCAAACGCAATTGGAATATATAAACTTTCCAATTTCAAATGCAATTTAATTTGCTTTTTTTTCTGCGCATTCGTTGTTTGTTTATCAATATATACACCTTTTATTTTGTCAAAATTGACTTTGATCAAACAGTTTAAAACAAAATATTAAAGCGCGTCAATTGCTTTTTATGTTCCTAGTTTAAGTGGTTGAATATTTAATAGATCTCAAAGTGGCCAAAATTGTTGACTTCAATATAGCCTGTAACTGAGTTTGAAGCGCGTTGAAAAAATATTTTCATATATTTACTTAAAATAAAGTGTATTTTTTATCAATTTTCAAGGGGTACGTTGAATCGAAGTGCATATAAAATATGTTACTTGTTCGTTTATGGTTCTATTATTGACTTGATATCGTTCATTTATTGATATCTGGAGAACAGATGAAATTATAATTAGGTTTCTATAAGCTTTAGTTGCGTTTGGTGACTGAGTAGCCACATTCAAAATTTGCTAACTGTAGCTCTCAAAGAGTCCGAGTTCGATGGGAACATATCGAGGTATGGAGCCTTGGGGCCTGGCTGGAGCGGCTGCTCATCAAAAAGTCTGGAAAGTATATTTCAAGCTGTTCCATCTTAACGCAAATTTATCAAACACTCTTACACATTTATAATTGTTAAAGGGTATACAAATATATTGCAATCAATCTATTATGCATGTTTAAAAAGTGCAACTTTAAAGAGTTGTGTACAAAAAACGTGGCTAAATTTTTTGTTGTTTTCACAACAACCCACACTGAGCCACACTAAAGAGTAAAGACTGGCCTAAATCTGTGCCAGCATTTAGGCTCATATTCATTAGCAATAGATTTCAACTGGCCGAGCACACACACACACACACACACACACACACAGACACACAGACACAATGAGCTCGTGGTGCGGAACAAAGTAGGGTGTCGTATACGGCTGGCTGCAGCATCAGTTATGGCTCGGCTCGTTAAATTTTGTTACAATTGTGAGCATTATTTTTAATAAGAGTCACAGTAGCTGCTGCTGGCAGCAGAAGTGCTTACTTACGATACACTCTAAGCCACTTAACATGAGTCAGTAAAGCCAATCTCATTAACAGGCTTTAATTTTGAAAACACACTTAAGTACTTTGGCTACCCCTAACTACAGTGAGAGGGAGAGATCGAGAGAGAGAGAGAGAGAGAGAGAGAGAGGGAGACAGTCTCATCAGGAGCTATCCGGGCAGCGTCATTTAGTAGTCTACTTAACTCGTCTGAGGAGGATGCTGCGCTGCCAGCAACAGCTTGAGCAGCCCTTTGAGCTGCCAGGACGAGAATAAGGACGACGACTGGTGACAGCATTTGTTGCTCAGTTGTCTGCTGTCCTCCTGTAACACACACACACACACAGAGACACCCCTTTCTGCTATGCTCCCTTCTTTGTGTCGTGTCTTGTTCGCGCTGCCGCTGCTCGGTTAATGAAGCAAAGTTCACACAGGTACTATCCGGACTGGCCAAGTTCTTTTGGACATGGCTAACACCGAAGCCGCTGCTACTGACAGCGCCCAACAACAACAACAACAACAGCAACAACAAGTGTAACAGCCAGCAGAATTGAACAGAAACAACAGAAATTAATTGGTTTAAGTGGCTGACAGTAAATGGCACAAAGATTTTTACTGTCTTCACCTCTATTTTTTTTCGTTTTTGCAATTTTCCGCGCGCCTTTTGAGCAATTGCCATAAACTTTTAACTTGCAGTTGCTTTTGGCCAGAAATAATTATAAAAATAATCAAGCTTGGATTTTGCTTTGTAGTCAAAGTATGCTCAAGTTGTTATCTATCAAATTTACTTTTTGACAGAGTTAAAGGAAATATATATAAAAATATTATAGAATGTGGAATGCACTTACCCCCATTTTCTTATATTTTTGGAGAAATTTTTAATTGTTGTGTCTATAAGAAAGAATAAATGGGGTATTATTAAAAATGTATCAAAATAAAAGTACTGCAGTATTTATGGGTAGTATAAATAAGTAAATGTGGCATGTCGAAGATAATATACTCTTGCAGACATATTGTAAGAAAGTTATATATTTTTATAGCCAGTTATTCCAGACCATATATGTATATCTGGCATATTAAAGGCATAATTAACCATATAATCCCGATTCGCTGCGGAGTCGTGCAATTTACGACACGAGTCGCGTAATGCATAAACGAATACAAACTAAGACTCTAGACTAAGACTAGCTACTTGCTAAATGGTTTAGTATACAAGACTTGAGGTAGAGAAGACTCCGAGCAGAATACCCTGCAAAGCTTGTTGTAACCATCACAGAGAACCCGTAACGGTTCATGCAAGAAATAGTTAGTTGAACTTAAATGTGTATACATGAGCTATTATGATTATTCCTATATATTGTACAGTAGTCCAAACTAGACATCTTCGACATATATCTTCGCTGTCACAAAAAGACGGACTTATGCCAGGTTAAATGAAGGGAGTTTTTGTTTTCACACAAATATATATTTTGTTATTATATCAAAGTTCGTAACAACAGACAATTTCTTAGTTAACTTTGGATATGTCCAAGAATGAGTCTCTACCAGATGACCATAGGCACATACTATTCTACGACCTAAAACGGACATATGCCAAGTTTCATCAATAGAGTTTATATATCCAAAGAAACATATATAATTATTATATCAAGGCTCGTTACTGCAGACTAATATTAAATAAAACTCAAAACTTAGACTATGTCCAAGAAAGAGTCTGTCCCAGAAGCTCTCAGACACATACTATTCTATGACTAATTCTTTGTTAACTATTTAAATTTCATACAAGCTCTACTGAAAACTTAGAAGCAAATATAAAATTAAGTTTATGGCTTTAAAGCTTTGATATTCAACTTTTATTTAATAAAACCCTGTGTCAGCATGAAATCTGCTTTCTTTTTATATTTTGTGTAATTGCCCCGCAGGGTTGCGAGCATTCAATCAAATCATTGTCACGTCTGTGCCCGAAGCTACATTTTCTTATAGCAGGAAATTAATCCCAAACACATGATGTGAAGTGCATTGAGAGTCGGCTCTCTGGAGTCGGGAGTTAATATTTTTGGCAAAGGTTTTCTGTTTCATTTCAATTGGCCGGACGAAAATTTGCAATGAAAATTTCAATTTATAATCGCCTGCGGCTGCAACAAAATTGTGCCGACTATCTTTGAGGGCTGAGTCTTTAATTTCCGGCTTGCTGACTTGTCAAAAAAGATGGAAAAAAAAAAATGTAAATAAAAAATAAATAATGCATGGCCATTTGGTTAGTCAAATATATTCAAATGGCAGCTCGTGTGTGAAAA
Source organism: Drosophila montana (assembly GCF_035044405.1). Lineage (NCBI taxonomy): Eukaryota > Metazoa > Arthropoda > Insecta > Diptera > Drosophilidae > Drosophila > Drosophila montana. The sequence goes on from NW_026996406.1 coordinate 1,136,078, forward strand.
TTGATATTAATTTCGTAGGCAAAACAGTTTTAAGCTATGGCCAAAAATATTATTACACATTCCTGGCCAAGTGGCGTGCCACACAAAACTGGCCAAGGACGCACACACACAGAGAGCGAGTGCCCCATGGGGCACAGGCTGAGGGCGCTCGTCATGAGTTGGAGCTTGACCCTTGGCCCGCATCAGACCTCGCCTTGGCAGAAGGTCAAGCACCATTCGCGTTTCTTTGCTGGTCTTTTGTTTCAACTGCCTGTAAACATTTTAATTTATTTATTTGTTATGTTTTTTTTTCTATTTTCTTTCTGCCTAAAAGCAGTCGCAATGGCTAGACTTCGCGTGCGGCTTTAATGTTTTCTCAACGCATCCACTTAGAATTTGCCTTTGATGTTCTGCTGATCAAAAACGAAAAACGAATCCCTCAAAACTCAAAACTTAAATGCTCAACGTAATTGGGTGCAGAAATTTGCAAATAAAAATACTTTACAAGCTTAATGGAATACTTGGGCTGTGTAGCCAGAATTTTTCATATTTGTTATTATTTATTAAATTATTGTTATTATACCTTTTTTTATTAAGCTTGTTTGAGAAAACAGAAACGATCAAATATTATTTGATTATTATTTATTTGTTGGTATTATTTAATATTTATTTATTTATTATTATTCCATATTAAAAGATTTCATATTTAAGTTATTTGGAGAAAAATGTTTAAATGTTATTTAATTTTTAATTATTTATTATAATTATTCAATACTTATTTATTTATAATTATAATTTATGAAACTTTTTCATATTTAGGTTTTTTATTAAAAAGTGGTTATATTTGTATTTATTTCTTTTTAGTACTTTATATTTATTTAATTATATATATATTATATTTTAAATTAATAATTTCATAGTGTACATTTTCATCTTCATATTTTTGATAAATTTATAAATATTTTAACAAATTCGAAAAACTTAAAGGCATTCTGAGACTATGTGCGTGAAGGCATAACAACTTATTTTTTACTGCCAATAAAATTCAAATTTATGCTGAAAGTACATATAAGTCCATAAAATAAGTACGTATATATGGAATTACATATTAATGCTATGCAGCACTTGGCCCAAATAATAAAAATCAATGGTGAGAGCGTTTGGGAGGGAGAGTGAGCTAGGAAGGGAGTACGAGTTGTAATAGCAATTAATTGCCAATATTTTCAATTGATTTCAACAGTATTTTTAGGCTATAAAATCGACATATTTAAACTCTTTTTATTGGCTTGACGAGGAAATGTGCACAGCTTAGAAATAGCTTATAAACATTCCAGATACCTATCCAAACTTATCAACATCTGCGCACATTGGGAGAAAGAGCATGGAACACATTTCTGTTTCGGCAAGATATCTTGGCCAAACTCGTATTAAACCTTAACAATAAATTATCATATGGTTTCTATGGGAGCAGTCGATCATATATCAAGCTTTTCCACAAAAGCAACTCTATGCCATATGTCCACAAGAAAATTGAATCAAACTAGCTAAACTCTCCATTCATTTCCATACAACAATAGATTTACGTATATGAATCAGCTCCTAAAACTTTAGTTTTTAAATAGTTAATCAAATACTTGAATTAACAGCTCATTTACACAAAATCTGTGTAATTTGATAAGTCATGCCTTGGCATATAATACTAGTAGCTTTATAATTGAATAGCCATTGTTTGCATTAATATCACCAACCCTCAAAGTACACACACACGCAATACAAATTTAAATGCAACAAAATGTATTGCCAATCAGTATACGAAGGCCCTCAGCTTGGGATAAAAGCAACACAGACAGTCTCAAAAGGATTTTAACCATCAATTTTCATTGATTTTGTCAATTGCCCAAGCAATTTGGCCAATTTCAAAAGTGAATCATGCTACTGATGAGCAGCAGTCCTTGAAATTAATAATGTATATGCAAAACCCTAGTCCTAGACTGTTAGCAACAGCTCAGTGGCGCTTACAGCCCGCTGTTATGTTAACTCAACCCCTGCTTGTGTATCGCAAGTGGTGGCCGTTAACAGCAAACTGTTCCCAGTTGACAGGGGCTGAGCACTGGCCCTGCGCCTGTTAAGACCTAACAGCGCCTGCTTGCCGTCAGTGTACAGGGGTAGTTAACAGTTTTATGGCAGTACCGAAGTTGGGCCATGCTGTTACGGAGGAAATGTTATGTTAAATGGCCTTGCTGTTATGTGCGTTCTGTATTGTTGTTGCAGCTGACAATGTAGCTTAACATTTGAATGTTTAGTAACAGACTTGAACATAATTCAATGAAAGATAGCCCTCCATTGCTTTAAATATTGCCTAAAATTAACAAATAAAACAATAAATGAAGCATATTATTGAAATTGATGACTGTGGCATGCATAAATAGTTCACAATTAAAGCATGCCCATTGCCTGCGAGCAGCACAAGGAGTCTTCGTTTGGCGCCCGTTCAGGTGCAATTTAAAATGTCTGCGTCTGGTCAATTTACGGAAATGTAGTTCAAGCATTGGCAAAAAAAAAAGGGGGGACAGCCCGGGAACGCGTAGTTGCCATTTCGATAATTAAATGTATGTAAATTGAGGGGCATATACATGCACACATATATACATAGTCACATGTGTGTGTGCGAGTGTGCGTGTGTGTGCGCCATTAGTGGTAAAATGTTGTACATTTTTATAGTGTGCTGGAATTATGCAAATTGAACCGCAAAAGCGCTTTTAAAATGTTTTAAGTGCATTTGCATGAATATTTTGGGGGAGACGGCACACACATCGAGTGCATACGGCATAGATATGTGTGTCTGCATGTGTGTGTGTGTGTGTGTGCGTGTGTATACTATATAATGCAGGGACTGCAATGTGTGTCAACCAATTTTAGCGAAATTGAAATTGTAAGCGACGACCTTCCCGGGTCCGGACCTAGACTCAGGTCAAATGCCAAGAGACAGGGCAGAAAAATAAGGACGATTGACAATATCCTGTGCGGCAGACAATGGTTAAATGGGGTATGTGGAACTAATGCAAAGGCACTAAGCGTGAATGTGGATAGTTGTTCGAGATGAATGTACTTTTATAAAGGTATATATTAGGGATATATCTTATATAGTATGTACAGTGTATGCATGTTTAGGGAGAAGTTCGGCTAACGAATATGTTGATTAAATTATAGAAAATAAAAAGCAAAAGATATATGGCTTAAAATCTGAAACAAACTTCAACCAAATTCTCATCCAACTTATTTTCTACACAATTATATTATAAGAAAATATTGTAGAAATTCCTAAAGCTACCCCTGATCTAAAGTCTGTCAAAACTATATATTTTTATGACATACTCGAAGTTTTTCCGTCTGTCTTTGTGCAGAAGATATGCAACTGTTCGTTAGTCGAGCTTTTACTGTATGTATATATAATTATAAATCTTCATAAAGAGTCAAGCCTATCAAGCCTCTTACCAGCCACAGCAGCCTTGGTCAGCACTTTTACAGGGTAACTGCAAGTCGTTGACTTGCATTTATGGGCCTTGCCTCTTTAAGTTAATGTCTCATTTGCCAGATGAACATCTCGCTGCTTTGGGCTCTGCACATTTGGACAGCCGTAACAAAGAGCCGAATCGACAAGTCATCAGACAAATAATAACATACATATATACATGTACATAAAGACCTACATATAAGCATGTACTTCATATTGTTATAAGACCAAGATGTTGTTATTGTTGTTGGGATCTTTATGTTGTTGAGCATAACCAACTAATTGAAGTGCAACGAAGCAGAATCGTTTGCCAATCTCTGTGATAAACCATGCAGAATCGTACTTCGAGGCGTAAATTAAAAATATAAGAATATAAGAAACCAAGAAACCAAAGAATGGCAAGCCGGAAAATAAGAAAATATTATTCAAAGAGAGATAGGGGTCCGTTCGAGGGGGAGAGTGTGCTCGTGTTGATTAAATTCAGTATCAATCAAAAGTTTATGGCCTCAAAAGTCAATGGGGGGCAGGATTTGATGGATTTTCGAGGCAAAGTTGTTGGCCCCGAGGCGGCAAAGGGCCGACTTGCGATTGCGATTGCGATTGCGTTTGCGATTGGGATTGGGAATCCAAAGGAAATCATTGCCATCGCAGCTTGATTGCTTGCCACCGTTGATATCTTCTTTTTATATATCGGCCCTTGTATTTGTGCAGCTTCTTCGATTTGGGGCCTGGACAACGCTCTGCTGCTGCTGCTGCTGCTGCAAGCGGAAACGGAAGCAAGTCTGCAACAGCAGCGGCAGCAATAGCAAATGGCGGCAGCCGCCGCTCAATTTGGTAATGAAGTTCTCGTCCCCGTCCAAGTCCTCGTCTCATTCTTGTCCTTGTCGTCGCCGGCGTCCTGTCCTGCTTCATTATGTTTTCTTTGGCGCTGACATTACAGGAAAATCATTAGGCCACGCCGATTTGGCGCACTGATTGCACACTCCACTCAAAGCAGCTGCACAGAGAGAAAGCCAGCTGCAGCTCGAGCTGGCGCCGCAGTTGCTGCCCCTGCCACTGTCCCTGTCCCTGCCCCTGCCACTGCCACTGTCATTGCCTCCACTGAAGCTGAGGCAATGCAGAAATTTACTGCCGCCGATGCAATTAATTAAATTTTTGCCTTCAATGTTCTGTTGTCTGTTTGCCTGCCTGCCGCTTGCTCTCCCATGGCAATGCGTGCGGCTTAAATAAATTAAATGTATGTAAAAATCATTTTAAGTGGAAAATGAACAAATAAAGCTGCTCAAGCGAAAGTAGCCGACTAGCACATATCCTATACCAACAATTTAAACACAATACTGTTGTAGTCGTAGGCCTCAGCTGCTCCTACTCCTACTTTTCTTATAGGTTCTATATGCTGTACACTATTTCCTTTATAAATAAATAAAATTGCTGCAGTTAAAGTTATCGACTAGCAAATATCCTATACAGCATAATAAACGCAGAAAATTGTTGACGTAGTCGTGTTTCTCGGCTGCTCTTATTTTGCTTTTATATTCAATATTATATGCTGTACTTCCATTAATAAGTATTTAAATAAAATTGCTGAAGATAAATTAAGCCACTTAAAGGGTTGTTTAATAAATAAATATGGAAAAGAGTTCAGCTTAAGATAGTGGATTTACATTCTGCAGGACAGATCACGACCAGAATGACCTCAAGTCTATTTTATCTTATTGATCTCTGAATTCCGTTTAAAATTTAAAAAAAAAAAATTAAATACATCGATAAGCGGAATCTAGAGATAAAACCATAAAAAATCAGTTCATTTCTGGCTTAGTTCTCAGGGTTTGAGGTCCACAAAAAGTTCTAACTATAGGATTTTATATTTACAGATATATTATTTTCTTTAAATTTGACACAAATAAAAAATAGTAAAGTAAATTATAATAATAACAATAATAAAATTCCTGGCCAACATGGTATCCCTCAGAGAAATCTGTTGAGTTTTGACAAAGCAATGGGAGTTGGAAGAATAGAACGATTTCCAATATAAGTTCTAATTATGGGAAAAAACACATTTACAAAATGTTAAGGAAGTAATTTACTATTTAATTTAAAAGAAAACTTTCTTCTGAAAATAACATTCACATGCGAAATGCGCCACAAATGTGAACTTTATCCAAAATTAGCATCTAACAAACATAGTTAGATAAAACAAACGCTTGAGTTTATAGTTTGAACGCAACCAATTTTATAGACAGTGTAGTTGAAAGTCTGCAAATAGTTTAAGGTATCGATTTGGGATGTCAAAATAAGAGATTGAATTCAATTAAAAAAAGTGCTTCAAGCTTAAAACGCAGAATAAATCAACAGAATCCACCATAATCAAAGTAGTTTCAAAGTTAAAAATAAATTAAATAATTTATGAAGGCTAAGAACATAAATTAAAGCAATTAATAATAATTAAGCAACTTTACAGGGTATCCTGTGTGTTGGGCAACGCACGCATGTTAATTTTTTGTTGCCTGCTGGCAAATAAATCACGTGCACTTATTTATTTAATTAGACTAACTTCTTACAAACGAATAATAGACACATACACACAAATTGACTGTCTGACATGCCACGAGATTGATTAGCTCAGTTCTCGGTGCTCGGTTGGGAGACTTTGCTTTCGATGTGTGTTTGCCAATACGAGTGTGTCTCTGTGTGTGTGTGTGTGGGTGTGTGGGTGGGTTGATTGTTTTTGTTGCTGCCTGTGGGTTGGTGTAAATTGTGCATGGAAATGTAACTTCTGCCTCTGGCTGCTGACATTATAAATCACCAGAGAGGAGCGGAGCAAGCCGAGACGAGACGAGACGAGTCGAGGCAGCCGCCAATTTCACATGGCAAAAACAAGTTGAACTCATTAATGTAAGTGATTTTTCTTGCGGGCGTTTGTTTAGCCAGGGGCGAGTAACGGGGGGTTGAGGGGGGATTTTCTAAGATCCTGCCTGCAGTGGAAATCATCTTTTAATTTCAATTGATTTTGCTTGTTGCCATTGCAAGTTGATTGATGGCAACGATTTCTTATCAAAACTCTGGCGCGCCTTCAACATTGCGCTTGCTATCTCTCGCCGAAGCCTTTAAGTGATTGCCAGTGCAGCAGGCCCAAGAGCCACGCCACGCCCCGCCAGCTGCCCCCTCGAGTTGAGCTAGTTGTTTAGCAACTTTGGCTTTGGCTGGAGGCCATTTACTTGCCAGTTTAATTTACATAAATTAAATTTGTAGTGCTTGGCGTTTTTTGAGGGAGTGTTTTTTTTTCTAATCTTACAAAGAAGTTGCTTCAATTTTTTGTTAAGCTTTGATGCAGGGCATGATAGAGGTTCATAATTGTAGATGGAATGAAGGGCATGCTGCTTCTTGTGAGCTGTAAAGTCACAATTTGCAAATGGAATAAATGACAGCCAGAACTACAAATGGAATAAATGTCTGTTCTATTACCAACATGTTCTCCTTTCTGCAGCTATAAAGCTACAAACAATAGTCTAATATTATATCAATTACATATAAAATATTGCTGCGAGGCATGGAATGCAAATTGATGACCAATCAACAGATGGAACGGGATAATAATTGATTTATTTTGAAAACTTGCCATATATAACGATTGCATCGATAGGCACAGCTATCGGAATTAACACCTATATACAAATATTCATATCGAACTAAACGCCTTCTATATTCATATATCCATATTCCTGGAACTACCTGCAGCTGTCGTTACTTCAAAATCTTCTAATTAAATGTTTAAACTAATATTCAAATTTATAATTTAATAAAAAACACAGCTCCCAATCGCGATGCACATGCTTGTAACTAGGCAGCTGTCGCATTTTCAACTCTTCCTCAGCAGCCGTAAAAACTAAAAGTCGCCGTTTAGGGAAGACATTTACGAAACATTGCCTCACCTGCTGGCTAGGCCAAAAAAACAAAAAAGGTGCCACGCCCCGTCGACAGACGGCGTTCATATGCAACGTTTTTTGACAATGGCGCCGTTTGGTGCTAATTGAATCTGCGCAGCGCGTCGCGACGCCGGAAACGGAAATGTCAATGACAGCTTAAAAATGGCGGCATGTCCATGTGCCTTGGTGTGAGTGTGCGTGCGTGTGAGTGTGAGTGTGCGTGCGTGTGCGTGTTAGACATATAATTGAATATTGAACAAGGCTTTTAGTGTTGAGTTAATTAGCGTCGCCGCGAGGCGTCGCCTAAAGTGCCGCTTGAAAGCTCAATTATGCAACAAAAATAGGCGCCACAAGTTAATGCTTAAACAACGAGCAAATTGTGTTTAGCACAAAAAAATCAAACAAAAAGCAAAATAATAAATGAAATAGAATTCGTTGGATAAAGTGTGCAATCAAATATTTAACTTTAAATTTATAATAATTAGTTTGAAATATACAAAAATATTGGTACTCATTTTGACCCATGTCAATATGAGATTGACCTATGCTCATACAGGATTTAAGAGGATAAAATTTAATATGAATTTTGACTAAAAATTATGTTCCCAGTTTTAAATGCCAAATTATTCTAGAGGCCAAACCAATGAAGAAAAAAGTAAACCAAGTGAAAATCGGATGAGTTTTGGCCGAGTTATGGGGGTGGGAAATTTCGCCCCATGCCTATATAGGATTCTAGAAGGTAAAATTATACATGAATTTCGACTAAAAATTATGTTCCCAGATTTAAATGCCAAATTGTTCTAGAGGCCAAACCATGAAGAAAAAACTAAACCACGTGAAAATCGGTTGACTTTTGACGGAGTTATGGGAGTGGGAAATTTCGACCCATGTTCATATATGATTCCAGATGGTAAAATTTTACATGAATTTCGACTAAAAATTATGTTCCCAGATTTAAATGCCAAATTATTCTAGAGGCCAAACCATGAAGAAAAAACTAAACCACGTGAAAATCAGTTGACTTTTGACTTAGTTATGGGAGTAGGAAATTTCGACCCATGCCCATATATGATTCCAGAGGGTTAACTTTTACATGAATTTCGACTAAAAATTATGTTCCCAGATTTAAATGCCAAATTATTCTAGAGGCCAAACCATGAAGAAAAAACTAAACCTCGTGAAAATCGGTTGACTTTTGACCGAGTAATGGGAGTAGGAAATTTCGACCCATGTCCATACATGATTCCAGAGGGTAAAATTTAACATGAATTTCGACTAAAAAATGATGTTCCTAGATTTAAATGCCAAATTATTCTAGAGGCCAAACCACGAAGAAAAAACCAAACCTCGTGAAAATCGGTTAAGTTTTGACCGAGTTATGGGGGTGGGAAATTTCGACCCATGTCCATATATGATTCCAGAGGGTTAACTTTTACATGAATTTCGACTAAAAATTATGTTCCCAGATTTAAATGCCAAATTAATAAAGAGGCCAAACCATGAAGAATTAAACTAAACCTCGTGAAAATCGGTTAAGTTTTTACCGAGTTATGGGGGTGGGAAATTTCGGCCCAAATCTATATGAGACTTACCCAAGTCCGGGGGAGAAGGTTAGGAATTTCTCTAAATCCCGTTCCCTAGTCGTAGAGCTACTTTTAAAGTATGCGTTTCCTTTAAAAATTAAATAAGCGAAATGCTTTTATTGCACTGCATTTTTCTAACTCAACATCTATTTATTCTACTTATTGCTAGTCTCCTTTGTTTTTTGACTGGTTTGCGTCGCAAATTTGGAAGAATCGTACCTATAATTTGATTGGTTTAAAGATTGAAAGATTAAGCTGCTCAAATTGTCACTACTGTAACCCGACTTGATCAGCTCGTCTATTGCAACTGACCAGAGCTTTAAATTTTGTGACAAAATGAAAAAAGGCTATAAAAAAAAGGGAGGGGAAAAAAAAAAACGTTTGAAGAGCAGTCATTAAATGAATTATGGCATTGGCCGCCGCAATCGAATGCGAATGCATTTAGAACGTTGTTGCATCAGTCAATAACTTGGCAAAATGCACAAAGGCCATATTTTAATTGCATTTACATGTCCTGCGGCTCAAACACAGCTTGTTGTCGTACTTGTTTTTGCTGTTGTTTTAGTTTTTGTTGTGTGCCGTTTTTTTTTTTTTTTTTGTTGCCCATGTTTATGCTCTAGCATATTGAGTCCATTGTGTTTGGCCTCTCGCAGTTTATTAGACTAATTGTAAGCACTGTGTGTATGCGTGTGTGTGTGTGTGTGTTTTTGTGTGTATGTGTGTGTCTGTGTGTGCTTGTACAATTTTGCGTTCTTTGTGCGTCCCGAGGCGACCGCTAAATGACAAGTTCAGAATGCCAACGTCAATGCAAAAGCAATGTAATTATGAGCTATTTTAATGCTCTTAAAGTCAATGAGCAGGACACAACAAAAACACGCAAATAAACCAGGAAAGCTCTGGGCGTGAGCAAGCACGACTTGCAGCTACCCTAGGCTTTAGGGTAAAACCAATTTCAGTTTATAAGCCTGCTTAGGTGTCTGAGCGTTGAACCAGCAAGTGGGAAGTCGCCGGTTCTAATTTATAATTTGATGTCTTTCTATTTAATTTGTAATTTATCCAATTAATTTGCGAAAAAATTAATTTAAAAGCAAAGAAAAATTTATATATAAAACTGTTTGTCCTGACTTACTGACTGTCTGATTGATTGTATGACTGACTGACTGTGATTGGTGAACAACGCACAGAATAAACCGTAAGAGCGAGGAAGCTGAAATGTTCACTCTAGTATATACGATACTGACAAGTAGGCTTCTGCAGAAGAAAGCGACAGAGATTTAGCAGGATCCACCCCATAGATCTCCCAAATAGTGTACTTGGATAGAATCAGGTTAAGGATGAACTATGAAAAACAACGTGCAAGACCTAATAATAAATGTTAAGTATGTTATGAGCATGTTTATAGTTTAAATGAAATGAGTGTGTTTATGCTCTGTACAGGTTAAGATGTTCAAGAAAAGTATAAATAAATTAAATAATAAAAGAAAGGAAATATACATATAAATAAAAGAAAGGAAATGAAAGCACAGAAAAGACAAATTGATGGGTATTCATACTAATAATACACATTTTTCTTCTATCTTCTAAGCTACAATGCTGTCACATGTATGCTGGATCAGACTTCAGGCTGTCGCAGTTGACTAAGCCTCGGCACACTGAGCTTGAAGTTTAGGGATCGAAAGATATATTTATTAATGTTATACATTAGATCCTGGCACAGCCGGGTAACTGCCTTTAGTATTTGTACTATTTTATGATGTATATTTAAATTATATTATATTATATTATATACATTATATGTTTAATTTTCATTTAATCTGTTTTTAGTACATTGGAGCCAATATACCTTATTATAGTTATAACTAACCAGAGAGGAGCTCGGGTCCAAAAAACCAATACGAAATCTCTGTCAGTGAAATGGCTGACTTAAATATATCTAGATACTTTCGAGAGCCGACTCAAATATATCTAGACACATTTATAAACTGACTCAAATATATATAGATACTTTCGAATGGACACTGCACACAGTTGCGCAATTTGAAGACGCTTTTTTGGCTGCCTGAATAGTTACAGGGCATCACAAGCAGCTGGTCGTGCTTAAAGTCCCACACTCTACCGCACACTTTCCCCCCTCGCCAACACACACAGGCCAGTGCACTTGTCGTTTAAATAAGATGCGAGCCGTGTATTAAGTTTAATTGACATGTGGCCAGGCTGGGCCACTTTATGGGTTTGTCAGCTTTCGAAGTAATGATGGAAAAACTCGCAATATATATATGAGAATTTCCCTCTTGCGTTTCCACTTCAGCTTTATTTTTCCTCTTTGCTTTCTGTTTTTTATTAGGGGCTGTACGGACACAGCCTGCCAACAGATTAAAGTCAGACCTTGTCCTCCCATCGAAGGTCAAATAAAATCGATGGTGCGCGTGTGTGTGATTTTTCGGATGTTGTGTCACTTTGGGCAAAAGAATTAACCTTAAAATTAATGGCGCGAAAAGATTTCTTTAGCGCACTTTTCACTCTGGCGAAAGTCTTGCGGATGCGGGCCTAATGTGTCTTTAAGTTGAATGTGGACTGTTGAATGCCTAACGGCCACTCGGATTGGTTGCCAGGCGACAGACATTGATATACAATAATATAAAACAAGCTCATTATGCACAGATCCGTGTGAGTAATTACATGCACACACATAAATAGGCATAGAATATCATAGCTTAATAGACATACCGAAATGTATTGACTTACAGCAGCAATAATTTGGGTATATTAAGCGGCGTTGTACGGGCAAAGTGTTCTTTATTGAATTAAAGAGTTGATTGAAAAAAGTGTAAAGCAATAAACTATCACATGGATAAGTTTAAGTCGATCGTTTGGTTCGATTTCTAAACATTTTCTAGACATTTTTCAAAGAGCGTCAGCTTTCTGTCTTTTACTGTTTGAGCTGTGCGAAGATCATCAATCATTCAATCAGTCAGTTAATCAATCAGCTAGTTTTTCATACGTACTATAGTCATTATATTCCAAGTTTGAAAAACAAATATTAGAAATACAAAATAACGTATCTATCAGTTCCAAAAGAATAAATTAGTGAGGCATTTTTTTTGTATGATTGATGCTGATTGATGTGCTAAAAGTGAGTGTTTGATTAGCTGAGAAATCAAAAAATCTCATGGTCACAAAATACCCTGCGCAAGTATGGTAAATAGCAGTGAGTTTTGAGAGGTTTCGACCAGTACATACCCTTTAAATAAAGGCAATTTTTGGTGAGGGTATGTTAGGAACTAATTTTTGGATTTATTTCAAGAGCCAACTTTGATGTATGTCGATACATGTTGTTTCAAAATATCAAAGTGTATTAACACATACATATGTATAGAGGTCAGAGTATCTGAATAATCAATATATATTTATATATATATATATATGTAATGTTTCAGAAGATCTGGACACATTTATGCTTTCTAAGGTCTCAAATTTTACCCAAGCAGTTACATAACTTTATTCAACCCAGTTTAATATGCGTTAACTGTAAGGCATATTAAATTCCCTCTAGCCACACACACACACAGAGAGGCACACACACAAATGCACACGTTTCACATATCCTCATTAAATATTGTGCCTTAATGAGCATTTATCTTGGATATTACTGCGTATCTGTGTGCTCAAATTGAAGCCATGCACCTACTCCAACTCCTACTCCTACTCCTGCTCCTACTCCTACTTCTACAATGGGTATATAAATGGAATTTTGCATTTAAGTATGCGACCAGGCCGGGCAGTTTGCGTTACTGGAACAGCAGCCAGCCAGGGTTTAATCCAACTGCATGCGCTGGGCTTTTGCCTTAAATATCTGTGAGCTTAGCAAGTTTAATATACGGCTCGTTGGCTAACCGTTTTGCCCCAATTCTCAGCTCATAACTTTGCACAAAATTAGTTGCATTCATTTTGGTTGAGAGCAGCTCGGCCTAAGAATGCACTTGCTTATTTCATGTATCTATCTATCTGTATGCAACTAGAATCAGATTGAAATTTTAACAATAAATACATTACATGGATGTAGAAAATAAAAATAAAGGAAATTTCCATCAGTTTTGATTAATTAAATTAAATTAAAAATAAAGTCCGCAAAATGTTATACTTTTTTGATTGGAATCAGGCAGAAAGATTGCAATTGATTTATCAACTCGGCCCAGGAAAATTAATATACATGTTTTTTATACCCTTTTAGAGGATAGCATAATTTTCTTAAGAAATGTGTAACGACTCCATAAAGTATTTATATTCTATTAAATCTTCGGGTAGCCATAGATAACCTTACTTTCTCATTTTCTATATATATTTCTTAATTAATCGAACTTCTTTTTTGCCTTATAAGCCAGATAGAAAAGAAGTTGTCTTCGCGGGGATACGATTCCTAAACTTCATGAACAGTGTGCCGACGTTATTAAGCTGTCTGAAGTTTGTTTTTTTTCCGCTTTGCCGCGAAATTCCAACCTGGTCTGAAGCGTTAATCTTCAACCTTCTGCAAATAAGCTTAACTTAAAAAAAACTTTGATAGCAACAACAAAATTCGGATGCTTTAAAGTGAAGCTTTTTACAAAAAATTATTTAAGCAAATAAAATGAGCTAATATATAAGTAAAAAAAATAAAACTTTTTATAAATCCAACATTGTGAATTGTATTTAATTTTTTCATAAGCCACCCAGACAGAGTCTAATGAGCTGAACATATGCTGTGCAGGTTATGGTTGGAGGGTTTTCAATGCTGTTAAATGAAGCATGCGAATTTCTAGCGCGCAGCAGATCTCATCACTCCATAGAGCCGCACACGTTTGATGGGACGGCATGCGGATGGATTAGAAAACATGTGTCAATAAATAAAACCATTTACTTGCCGATATCGTCAATATTCTCTCCAGGCGGGCAACATAAAACAACAAATGATGCGAAAAACTGGTAAAAGCCTTTTAAAATGTACTTAAAATTCAACAATGTCAATCACAACACATATCGTCGAGCTTGGGGTGTTAGAAGACGGGCGGCAGCTGCCGGGTTTGGGCTGTCAGACAAAGACGAAATGGATTTGCACTCAGAGCGCACATTTTATGAATCAATTTTAGGGGAACTTGGGTTTGGGTACGGGTGGAAATCGCATGTTAATGTGGCATTTGCTTTAGTGCCGCTAAAGCGGTTAAATAGCGTAAAAGTTTGCGATAAAATGCGCACTTGAACTTTAGTTTTTCTTCTCTTCTTTTTCTTTTTGGCTGCCACCACGTGGCAGCTTAGTTTTTACGCTCGCTTAACTGTCGGCCATTTCCAATTGGGGCTGCTTACCAGTCACGTGTGCCAGCAAATAGGCAATCAAATAGGCAGCCATCATAAAAGTGCGAGCTACAATTTACCGTCCGTGCAGGCTTTATGCTCGGTTGGGGGGATTAGCATTTATTTATATATATATTATTTCGTTTTACGCTCAAATCGTTTTTAGTTGCTGTTTATTTTGTGTGCGCGCCTCTCAGGTCAATCGATTTATGGGAACAAACAAAGTTTTAACGACTTAATAGCCAAATTCAATACAATTTTCCAGCTGCCCGAATGTCGCGATTCTGGTTTGCATTGGGGTTGAGGAAATTCACAATTCTTTTCGCTCATTTTGTGCGAGTTACAGCGTTGACCCTATAAAACTTTTGCAATTCAATAAAAATGCAAATGTTTTTCTGCAGTTGCAATAATATTTTCTCTTTTCTTTTTTTTTTTTTGGCAGTTTTCATTTTAATGCATACCCTGTAAACAGGAAAGTGGGTGAAGCAGTTTGATTGGCAAGCTGTGCAAGGGCATGCTATAAACTGTTAAAAATTCAAATATTTTTCTGTAATATTTATTTTGGCAACCTTCTATATATCCCATATAAAGGAAACTGAGTGAAGGGGTGGAATTCTGGAAAAGTAATTGTATAGAGAATATGCATATTAAGATATATAGAGATATATATATCAGATCAGATTATAGAACATTTACAAGACGTGCAGTCTTTAAGTCTAACTGTCTAGTTTACATATGCTTGTATTATATACTTGTTAATCCTTTGCATACCCTGTAAGAGATCAACCGACCTGATTATAGAGCATCTACAATTCGTATATTCTTGACTCTAGCTTTCTACTTTTATATGCTTGCACAATATGTACCGAAGTACTAGTAAATCTTTTGCATACCCTGTAACAGATTTGCAAGCGATAAATTAAAACACATTGGCTTCATATATCTTTTCATTTTAATACTATTAACATAAATTAAAATGTTTTTTAACAGCTGTTAGCTTTATTCCGTTAAATTCAACTTTGACTTAACAGCTTGTCTATAGGGTATATACGGCTTTCTTCTGCTTTAGTTGCATTCTTTTGCAGTTGTGTAATTGAATTTGGAGCAGTTATGCAAAAGTCCAAGCGAAAATAAATAAAAATTCAAATCCGCACGCATACTGTGACACTGACACTTTAACATACATACATACACACACACACACACACACACGCACATGCACACACATACACACGCAGCCAAACACATACGCCAAAAATAGCACACGCTGTTTTCAATGGCGACTGCACGTCTAACGGTCGCTCACCTGTCACCCGTGACCTCTTGACCCTCCTCCACGTTTTTCGGGCAGGCGCTTGCTAAAAATTGACTTTTTCGCGCATTGAAATGTAAATCAAATTTGGCTTTAAAATGCCGCGGCACAGATTTTCGTTAACCAAGCGAAATTTTAGCTGGCCCTGGTCTGGACCCCGCCCACCATTCACTAATTTCGTCCCATCTAATGGCCACGAAAATATAAAGGCAGAAGAAGTAGGAGAAAAAAAATGTGTCAGAGTGCGCGCTGAGCATCATGAATTTTCATGTAGTTGGCTGACAACGTTGCTGGATGTGCAATTTTTTACGTGTTCTCATAACAAAATGTCAGGCACTCGCACGGGTTTTCGTGTTGTCTCCATGCATGAAAATTGAGCATCCACAATTTATAATGCAAATGTCAGACGGTCGGGCAAATAGACCTAAGCAAGTCTGGGTGAACTGAGTGCCTACGGGGCGTGACATAAATTGAATTAAATTTTGCTTAAAACTTCACCTCCGCAAGTTCAAAGTTTAATTAATTTCCTTTTGTTTTCGGCGCTAATTAAATGATTGAGTTTTGCATTTAGCCATGCTTGCCAGCGCGCTCGTCCCTCTTTGCTCTGGCCACAAGATCATAAATCATTAGCACCCTTTCGAGCTGCAAGTCGCGCCCACCAGGTGATTGATGAGGCCGTCTGCTGCAACCTGTGGGCTTACACGTGGCAAATGTAAATAAATTTCAAGCCTTTTTTTATCATTGTCGCGAACAGCTTAAAATCAATTAATTGACAGGGGCAGTCGAGCAACTGGGGGGCACAGTTGTAAATACTTATTGTTTGTACTATTAAATTTATCTGCAGGTTTATATCAATATATTCATAAATCAATGCACAATTTTGACATCCGAGTGTCGCAGACACAATCGAAATTTAAATTTGTTTCTGTTTGTGTAACTTTCTTGATCATACAGAAGAGAAAAATACACAATTGGCAAGGATTCTGAGGTAAATTGTTAATGTCACATTCATATTTATAATATGAATATCATTTTTGCATATACCTACAATTTTAATATTATGATTATGCCAATACCAACGACAACGCCAATGACAATGACAATGACAATGACAATGACAGTGACAATGACAATGACAATGACAATGACAATGACAATGACAATGACAATGACAATGACAATGACAATGACAATGACAATGACAATGACAATGACAATGACAATGACAATGACAATGACAATGACAATGACAATGACAATGACAATGACAATGACAATGACAATGACAATGACAATGACAATGACAATGACAATGACAATGACAATGACAATGACAATGACAATGACAATGACAATGACAATGACAATGACAATGACAATGACAATGGCAATGGCAATGGCAATGACAATGACAGTAATAATGATAATAATAATGATAATGATAATGGTACCGATATTGATAATGATATTAATAATGTTTCTGGTGATAATGATAATAATAATCATAATAATAATGCTCCTAATGATAATCATAATAAATAATAAACTAACAGACGCTTGGGCATTTGAATCACATTCCCTCAGGCCGAACAAAATTTTTACTGTCTCGCATGTTATGTTTCTTGGCAATTCAATTGATGTAATTTTGAATTTCAATTTAAATATAATTAAATTTTCAACGGAATAAAATTTAAATTTTCAACTTGACTGTAATTCGATCAATAAATTGATATATGAAACCCCAAAGTCGCGTGGAGACCACGGAATTTGTTTATATCAAATTCCGTTTAACTATCGCCGTGGGGGCACATTAAATAATAACATCAGCGTGCAGCCACAGCAGTACACACCTAACAACAATGTTTGTATGTGTGTGTGTGTGTGTGCGAGCGTGTTTGCTCACATCTGGTATCTGCGAGAGTGTGAGTGCATATACTGTATATATATTTAGTATAATTGCATATCAGAAATCGCCCAAACAAAACTATTGTTTAGCGACCGCTAACTGAAATGCCGCTGGGCCACATTCCGCTGTTAAAATATTAGCCAAGATTTTGTTTGTCTGCATACGTGTGCACAAGTTTATGTGTGTGTGTGTGTGTGTGTGTGTGTAACTCATTTGAAATTAATTAATATTATAAAAGTGCAATGCACATATGTGGCGCCTTTGTCAAAGGACACCGCCAGGCACCAATAAATGTTGCGTTTGTCATTATAATTAGTAAAAAGTCATAAAAACACAAACACAGAAAGCAAATATATATTATATATAGATGTATATGCGTGCACTTGTATTGTCAACAAATTCCTTTGTCTATATAAATATTATGCTGAGCACTTTTAATGCATTTAAATATTCATTTATAGCTAATTAAAGACAATGCATCTAATAATAATCTAATAATTTCTAATCGAATCAGCCCAATAATTCAGTTGATTTCTAATTTATTATTAGCTCAAGCTGAGCAATACTTAATTTAGTTGTAGGACTTCTTTCAGGACCTCAAGATATATTTTATAAGGACACAAGCATAAAGTAAAGGGTTCCAAAGATCCTTTGATCAGTTTTCAGAGGAGAACGAAAGGCTAATGAATTTTCACAAATTTTTAACGAAGTATCTTATAAGCATAAGAATATTTATATGTATTCATACTTGTTTAAACCGACGAGCTTGTTCGAGCTAGACACAATCATCATTAACAAGAAACCTGAGAAGAGATTCCTATATAACGGGTATAACAGAAAAAACTTGTTCTTGAAAACAATTAAATACGCTTTTGCAGCCTTCCCCTTAAATTTGCACTTAAACAGTGCTTAACCTAAGGCTAAACTTAAATACGTTCTGTATTATTTGTTGTTGTTACTTTTTTTTTTGAGGTTATTTTTCGGAGAAGGTCATAAATTTGCCGTTTGCTGTTAAACGTAAACGAAACATTTGGTGCGGACATTTTTTCCAAGAAGTTTTCCAAGCTTTAGTTTTTATTTTGTTGCTCTTTGTTTTTTTCTTTTTGTGCCCTAAGCGAATGATTTATGTGCGGGGGGGACTCGCAGTGCAGTCGGTGTTTTAAAATGCGGCATGTGGAATGGAGTTGGTAATAAGCAGGTTAACAGACGACAACTGTTGATACAGTTGCGACTGTGTCAAAATTAGAAAAACCAAAAAGAATTATGTACGTTAGCAGGAGATGAAAACAAGAAAATTGCAACAGACATTAAGATATCAAATGTTTTCAGGGATTGTGTGAGTTTTAATAGAAACAATGCAGTTAATGTGCTTACTGTGCATAAACTAGTTAAGGAAATTACCCGGCGTTGCCGTGTCAAATGAAGAAATTTTTATTATTATAGCTAACTCCCTTTCATTTTCAATTTCTTCTTGGGGATAAACACAAATTAAATAAACAAGCCTAAAAACAGCTGTTAGATTTGAACAGGCGACCTCTCGCTTGCTGGTCCGACGCTCAGACACCTCAGTCATGCACACTCATGACGTTAGATTATTTGCGCAGCATGTTAATGGATCGATGTACCTCGCATATATCTTAATCCCTATACCCTTTTACCCAGCCCCTCCTCTTACACGCTGACAATTTCAATTTCAATACAATGACAATTAATCAACTGTGCGCCTTAAGTCAATTTCAACAGATTGATTCAAATTTGCTGTGTGAACATAAGAGGCCACGCCCCACGCCCCAAGCCCCAAGCCCCTCACAGCGTCAACCAGGTGGCAAGGCTGGCAGTTTAGTTTTGGCAACACGCAAAAGTCAGTGGCACGTGCAAAAGGCACTCAAAGAGCAACTGAGTGAGATATACCACAGCCCATCTTATAGGTATGCAATCCTATAGACAGGCCCAAAAGGCGTAGACATGGAGGGAGGGGGAGGGGTGAGGGGTTGGGCTGGTGGTGCACAGGTGAACGTATCGCAAGAATTTATTGCATCAATTAAGTTGGACATGTTAATTGCGTCAAGCTGAACATCACGCACATGCGAGAGGGCGGCTGTGCGCCGTACAATAAGTCAGACGTGGCCCCAGCCATAGCTGCCCCCACTTTTTGCATGTGTGTGTGTGTGTGCGCGCGTGTGTGTTACCTGACAATGTGGGCAAAGTGTGGTGTCAAAAGTAACGGAGCTTTTCATTGTGATTTGCCACCAGGCGTGGCATATGCGTACGTGTTAGTGAGTGTAAATGTTATTTCAATTAAACTACAAATTATAAGCAGAAGGTGGCTGATGCCAGCCAGGCGCACGCAAGCTCGACTGGCAAATACCCTGTTATTTGTATTTTTTGGATTTGTTATGGGTATTAATAAAATTTATCATATGCTTTAAGGCATCTTGCTAGGTTAGATATTGCAGGTTAGATTAGACCCAGACTAGTTCGCAGTGAACTGATCCTTCTCCCGTTTATTCAGAGATCTATGGAAGAGCATGTAGAGCTCCATGAGAGTCGGCTTAAAGGCTTTTGAGTCTTTGCTTGGATAGATTTGATAGTTCCAAATGAAAATAGATACCATGGAAATATAAGCTAGCTTCTCATAGAGCTGGACGAGTGCAGAAGAGACTTTATGACAGTACACTCTTCTCTTCTCTTCTCTTCTCTTCTCTTCTCTTCTCTTCTCTTCTCTTCTCTTATCTTATCTTATCTTATCTTATCTTATCTTATCTTATCTTCTCTTCTCATCTTGACCCTTTAGGCTGAAGTCTTTAAAGGTTGCGTCCAGCCAGTTTTGAGTAATAACTCGACCTAGTATTGTCCTGTCTAGCCTTTTTCTAGCTGACTTAGCTCTGTGAAGAGTTTTTCTCTGTCATCTGTGAAAGGCCATCAGCTCGAGTCTGTCTGCAGCTTTGAGGCCTGCTTAGCTATTGGTAGTACACAGATTTTCTCCTTATCACATCGATTAAGTTAATTTAATATGTAAAATTGTAATAAATACATTTTACATAGCTCCGCACATGTCTCCTTGCTACATCTAACACCGGCTGCGTACTAGCTTACTTTTCCAAAGGGTATATTATATTTAAAACTTTGTAAATTCAATTTGTCACGTTTTGCTCGCGGCATTGCAAATTGATTATTTAACTAAATTGTTAATTGCATATGAATATTATAGAATTAAAGTAGTGCGAAAGGGAAGGCTTAATAGTTATATAGAGAACTTAAACTATAAAAACTAAAGAATAATTCTTCAAAGGAACGTTAAAATCATTTAACAAAAATCCTTTTCGTTATGAATAATAATTTCTTTTGTGAATTCTGACATATAACTAAAGTTGGAGATTGTTTTCTTCATGCAAAAATGTTCAAGTTTATATTAAATTAAATTTTAATAATTTGTACAGACTTGAAGAGGGATTCAGAATGTTGTCAAGATATATGTGAACATCGAAGTAGACCCCTTAATGTACACATATATATATTTTTGATCAACCGAGCTCGAGCTCCTTCTGTTTCTATGCAAACTAGCCTAGTTTGTCAGCCAGATTCAAAGCATGTTTTGGCTTGCAGCTTGTTTCAATTTATAATTTATAACAATACTGAAAAAGCAATTTATGCAAAAAACACGAAACTCTTTGCAGCTGAACACTAATAAATGGGTTTACCATCGCATGGCTTATGGCTATGGTTAAAGTACATTCTTCTTGAATGCTGGACAATATTATTATTGTGGCCACAAGCTTACCGCTCAATTTGAGCATGATAATAATGAAATGGGCCCCAGCCACTTGACACGCCCAGCAGAGCACTTGTGTGTGTTTGGGCGTTGTTGTTGTTCTTGCTGTTGTTGTTGCTGTTGATGTTGTCGTCCTGGCTGTGGCTGCCACTGATGCAGTGCAAAAGGACGTGACTGTAACACTAAAAATGCAGGCAGCCATTCAGCCGGGCGGGCAGCTCACAAGTGACAGCTCAAAGTACATGACATCGAAAATAGTTTTTCGGGATCGCCTTTTGGTCATTTTCTAATATCTCTCCCAGTGCTGCTGTTGCTGCTGCTGCTGCTTTTGCTGCTGTTGTCAACTCATGTTGGCAATTTTCACCTGTTCATGGCCGCAGCTTACCTACATGTGTATAACAAATGTGGCAAGTAGCTGCACAGTGGGACGCCGAGAGAGGGGGGGCTATGTGTGTGCGGAATTCCAAATGCGTTTATGATTTGTATCATCGTGTCCTTTTGCCAAATAAATCAAATGCAATCAACAGTCTCAGCCGGGGCTCACAGGGCTTATTAAGCATGTGGCCAGGCTAGCTGCAGGCGCTCCGCTTCAGCTTCTTCTTCTTGCTGCTGTAGCTGTAGCTGTCCATTATATCAACCTGCTTTATGTGGCAGCTACCAATGAAAATTCAATTTCCACAGAAATGGCACACAGCCCAAATAATTGCAGTGCCAGGCAATGCTTAGTTTCGACTTAAATGGGCTATTTTTCTATTAAATTTCGCTTATATTGATATGAGTTTTTTGGGGCGTGGTCATATTGGACTCCTTTTTGATATACTTCGAATCTCACTCTAAATGAAAATTTTACTTATAAATCAATACAGGCTTCTTTTCTAACTAATTGACGAACAATGTGTGCGCGTCGAACCAGCAAGCCAGAAGTCACCGGTTCAACTTCAGCATTAATTTGTTCACAAAGAAAAGCAAACTTCTAGTAATTATAATTAACACGACCTGATTCTTACAACATCATTTTATAGATTCTTTTGGTATATATTTAAAACCTGAAATCTTGATTGTGCTTTTTTCCTAATAGTCAGACCTTATCCTGCATTTTTTTTTAATATATCAGGTTTTTTTTGTTGGAATTTGAATTGAGCAGCTCTTGAATGCTTTGTGTGCAGCATACACTCAAACTGACCAGCATCTTACCCAAAAAAAAAACCCTGCCAAATCATACAAATCTTTGACCAACTGAATGCAGAAGCTCAAAGCCGAAAGTCTTGATTGTGTCTGAGCACGGTTTGCAGCTGGAATCACACAAGCATATAATATTACTAAAAGAGCAGCAGCAGCAGCGGAAAAGTCCAGGACTTGGCTTTGAATTGGTTTGCTTTGGTTTTCATTGCGTTCTTTCTATTTTGGTACTAGGTTTTCCCCCTTTCCTCTCTCTTTCTCTCTCTCTCTCTCTCACTGTGTTGCTTTGGCTTTGTGCTCGTTGTTTCGGTTTGAATTACGTACATATACAATCGGTTTTATAATCTTTAAAAAATACAAAGCAAATATATGGTGTTACATAAGCAACGTGTAAGTAGAGTGCGAATCCGAATGCGTCCTGCGGGAGGAGGGCAGCAGAGAGAGAGAGAGAGAGAGAGAGGGGGGGGAGCGTGTCCCAAAAGCGCAGCGAATATTGCTTTGTTTTTCCTCCCCTGACAGCATTGACAGATTCGACAAAAAACTATGGCCAAGGAAAAGAAAAAACGTTGCGATAAAAAATATGAGAAATTCTCGCTACCTCTTTCACTTTCTCCTTCTCTCTCTCCCCTCTATCTCTCTCTTTCTCTCTCGCACTCGCTGTTGGATACTCTTGTATTTTATTGAAATTGATTTTCTTGGATGCGAATGCATTTGCGCCAGCATATTACTTTTATTATATGGTATGTTGTATCTGCGCCTTGGCTCAGCACAGTCCCATTGCTTTCTCAATTCTTTGGCATCTTCTTGTTGCCTTTCTTCCTCTTGTTCTTCCTTTTTTCCACTCTACTTTTTGCCATAATGGCAAAAATAAATATTGAAAATGGCAAATGGGAATTGCAGACAATGGATAGCCGAGGCGACCAACTTGAACTGAACTCAGCACTCGGTACATTTTGCCAGGGCGAATGTTAATTTTATTGTCAAGCTGTTGATTATTTTGGGCTCTATAAAGGGTTTATTTATCTTTGAAAAATATATTAATAGAATTTGCCTATCGTCTTTATGGATGTTGTATCCTTTAATTTTGTCAGAAGTCTGACGACGTTTATGCCACGGCGTGATATCATCTGACTGCTTTTTGCTTTGTGAATAACAAATTAAACAATATTAAAAACAATATTTGCTGTTGGGTTTGAACCGGCGACCATCTCATTGCTTGTCCGACGCGTCATTCACACTTGATTGATTTTGAATGCTTCTTGCTTTGTTTAATTGTTAAACAATATTCAAAGTAGTAAATTTTTGTTTGGTTTGAACCGGCGACTATCCGCTTGTTAGCTCAACGTTTAGTCAACCCAGGCTGTACACTAGTTAACGACTTCTTTTTGATTGTGAAAACATTTGGAAATATTAACAATTGTAAATTGCCGCTGGGTTTGAACCGGCGACCACTCGCTTGTTAGTCCGACGCTCAGAAACCTCATCCTCGTGGACTTATGACGTTCGTAATACACACTTATTAACGGCTGTGTTTTCTTGAAGTTTTTCATACAGACTTTGATTAGCTTTTGTTAAACTCCTTTTCCAGTGATCAATTTCGATCCAAAAAAAAAGCTTCTGTAAAAATTTCAGTTCTCTAGACCTTATAGTCTGGTCTGTGTGTTGACCATTAATCAGTCAGTCAATGCTTTCATATATTCAGCTGTTTCATCAACATTTTGAAAAGGATTGAACCAAAACCTTGCTTCATGGCTGTGTAAAACTGGTTCGCGAATCGAACCTCAAGCCCTGTAGCTACTTCAGACCTATGTAGAACAGAAGTTAAAGCTAGCTGGGCGGAACACTTGTTTAATAGAGTGCACATAGTTTGATTATAAAATGCTGGGGCTTTTCATCACTTGATGCGAGAAATGGGCAAAACTGTTTTATTTTTATGCAAATGCAAAATTAAGCTAAGGCCCCAACCATGGCAAATATACGGACCAACCGACTGACTGCCTGCATCGCTGCCTGTCTGGGCGGGGCCGGCTACAATGTGCTTTATTTTTAGCCCCGTTTATTGTGCAGATAGCACAAAGAGCACGGCCAGGGGGGGGGGGGGGGGGTGCGCTGCTAGCGGGGGTAGGTAATAGAGACAGCATATATACCGTTTCAGGTGGGTCGGTTGCAGCGGCAGAAAAATAATTAGAGCCTGCCAGGCTGCAACGCACTATGCCCAGCCATTGTTTACACAGGCCCACAGACCCCGCCCTTCCCCCTCACACAGCCAGTTGCCAGCCGGTTGCCATAGCTGCAGCTACTGCTACTGCTGCTGCAGCTACTGCTACTGCTGCTGCTGCTGCTGCTGCTGCTACGGTTGCTGCAGTGACAGTTTCAATGTGCAAATCTGCATAAGTGCGCATTTTAATTTTGTTGCACATTTTGCCGGTTGCACAAGCGGCGTCTAATTGAAATGCATGCGCCGGGGCCAGGACTTCAGGACTCCGGGACTTGACTTTTGCTTTAAGGACATGGCATGTCGATGGCTTTAATGTGAGTTAACATTCGACTCCTTGCCTTGTTGTTGGTCTTGTTCTTGTCGTTGTTGTTGCCGCTGAGTAACTTCATGAGGGCACGTCACAGCCATCAACGCATTTTTATGGCTGACAACGCCGGCATCTTACACACACACACACAGGGAGAGTGTGTGTGCCACCATTAGCAAACCCTTTTGCGTTTATTTACCTTTATTTTTTATTTATATATTTGCGTTTTATTATTGAACGGCTACATGACATGAATTTCAATGAATGTCAACAGCAACTGTCCCCTTCTCGCTGCGCATTCCACTCATATCATTCGAGCCATAAAACGAGCGTGTCATCAGAAATCGCAACAAATTTAGCAAATTGCCGGAAATAAAATTTAAATTAGCAGCCAGCAGCCAGCATCAACAGCATTCAAATAGATCAACTCTATTAAATGAGCTGCTGCCAAGCAGCTGGGCGAACTCTGAAGCACATTGCCTCAAGGTGAGCCATGAAAAGTCGTAAATCCTTTGAGGCGAAAGTGCAGCAAAAGCTTTCTCAAAACATTAACAAGTTCAGAAATTTGACGTCATTCTAAAGCAAAAGCATTCTGTGCAAGTAAATATTTTTTAAGCTACTTATGTTGAAAGCTTGGCAAAAGTTGCATCAAAAGAAGGTCGTGTCATTGCTCTGACGATCAAATTTATATTATTTTTATCAACTTCCTCGAAAAAGAAGAAATTTATTGATCAATAATATAAACTTTATCTGAGACTTTTATCCAGCTTTTCTAGGATCTGCTTTAAAGCTTCCCTGAATACGTATAGACGGAAATTTTGAATAGCTATAAAGAGAGTATCTCATAGTCGACTAAAATGTTCTCAGTAAGCTTATAAATGTTGAAAATGTTTGCTTGCTTTGATCAAGATATCATGATAGACAAAAAAATCTGTCATACCAGAGCCCAATTTACGAGCGATCGTTCCTAAGATAGCTATATGATATAGTTGGTCATATGATCAGTTATATGATATAGCTTATATGATATAGCTTGCAACAAAGAGACGGGCCTAGTCAAAGTTTCAAAATTTAAGAAAATACTTCGCATAGAAACAGACAGACGAATATGGCTGATGCTGATCTAGAATACATATACTTTATGCGCTCGGAGATGTCTCCTTCTATGTGTTGCACACATCATGACAAATTTATAATACCCCAACAAGGGTATAAAAATGCCACATCACTTCGATTATGTTGCATTCGCTATGCGCTCCGTGCTTTATTTCTGCGCTCTCTGGCAATAATTCATCAAGCTGCGAAACTTAATCCAAGCGCTTTCAAATCAAGACTTCTCAAAAAAGTGTCAAAAATAATTTTATTTTTATGGGCGGCTATCTGGCTCAAACACACACACAAGCAGACGCACACACACACACACATACACGCACACACAGAGGGAGCAATTGGGGTGCTGCTGAATGTTGGTCTCATTATGTAAATTGCGGGAATTCACATAAGCAGCTCACCCAAAACTAATTTGTCACTGTCTTCTGCTTGTTAGTCAAACGAACGGACAGCAGCAAGAAACTGTGTCACATGTGTGTGTGTGTGTGAGAGAGAGAGTGTGCGTGTGTGTACTTTTTTGGGCCACGCTTTTGTGGCTTACATTTTTATCACTCTGCGCTGTGGGGCAACAAAGTTCTGGTGTTTGCTGATAAACTCATGCAGACAGCACAAATATCCCAACAAATTCATAAAGTTAACAAACACACACAAGCTCAACAGACAGAGAGAGAGAGAGAGAGAGAGAGAGAGAGAGAGAGAGAGAGACATGCACACCTATAAAACGTGCTCTAATCTAATGCAATCAAACTACTTACTTAGCGTCCAAATGCCCCAATAATCAGCTAAAACTGTTAATTTTGATTACTTAGCGAGTTTTGTTTTTAGCTGCAGCTATTCAATATGAGCAAGGTGTGTGTGCGTGTGTTTGTTTGTGTGTGCAAGGTGTTTTTCCATATTTATATAGCTGTAACGCTTGGCACTTTTTGTTGCGGGGGGTTGGGGGGAGAGGGTGGTGGCGGTAGAGGCCGCACCAACTGCCCATCCGGTGCATGGGCAAAACATAATTAAACGTTGCATACTTTCCTGCGCTGTTTTCAATTTATGTAATTACCGTCGTGCCGTCGCACCCAAAGCGCATTTTTGCACTAATTAGTGAAATTATGGCCAGTATGCGGCATGATTGTGTATTTCTACACCCGCCCCCGACCCCTACTCCTCCCTCCCACCTAACGCCCAGAGCTCATGCACTGCGCTTGTTTGAATGCATTAAGTAGGCACAGTAGGTACAGCGCATAAATGTACATATACCCTGCACATGGGCATGTATAAGAGGCAAAATGTGGACAGTTTTTAATTCTTTGCACAAAATTATTATTTTTTTAATGGGGCACATAATAGAAATAGTTGGCATGTCTGTTCAATAATCGAAAAGTGTAAAACACGAATTCAATCATGTTCACAAGGGTCTAGTTAACTAAAAGAGTCAAACGGAAGAATATAGGTCGCAAGTCAAACGGATAAAAGTGAAATTGAAGCCAAATGGAAAAAAAAACACATTTTACATCAATTTTTTAACGATCAAAAGTGAGATTGAAGCCGATTGAACGGGTAAATAAAGAACAGATTAAAGTCGATTGGATAAAATCGTTCTACATCAACTTGTCAAACGGATACGAATGAGATTGAGGATAAAAAATGAAATTAGATTTAAGCCGATGGATAAACACAGTCGTTTATCTTAATTTCTTCAAATGGATAATAATTAATAATAATAGTTGCAAAAATAGTTAAGATCTGATAGAAATAAGTTTCATAAGTCCTACAGTTTAGATTATGCTTTGATCATCAAGCTGTCAATCATTCAGGACTAATAGTTCTTTATATTTTTTCATTCGATTTATATTAATTTTTAATTGGGGCTCTTCCTAACCAATATAAAATATTAAATATTAACGGCATTTAATAGTTCAAACTGCTTTATTAGCTTCATAAGTCCTAAAGTTTGGGTGTGCGCTGATCATCAATCAGTCAGAACAAACAGTTCGATGTATGCATTGATTTGTTATTATTATTTTTTAATTGCAGCTATTCCAGTCCTGCAGCTCTTTCAGCTTCATAATTCCCATAGTTTTGGTTGTGCATCGATCATCAATCAGTTACTGAGTCAATCAGTCAAAGACAAAACCAGTTTTATTGCTGCTCTTTCTATCCTACATATAGAATATTTTAGCAGCTTTTTCAGCTCCCTAAGTCTTACAGTTTTGGCTGTGTGTTAATCTTCAGCCAGTCATTCATTCAATCAGTCAGAACAAACAGTTCCAAGAGTTCTACTTCCAGCTCTTCCTGCTCGGCAAAACAAAAGTAATCAAGTGGCTATCTTAGCATTATAAGTCTTCCAGTTTTGCCATTGCATCGATTATCAATCAGTCAGTCTGTCAATCAGTTAATTATGATAGCTATTTAGTTGTAATTTTTATTGCGGTTCTGCCTGCTTGCCTATTAAATATTATATGACTCAGCTAGATAACATTTATAGTACCATAATTTAACAGCTGAAGCTCGGCCAAAATTAAAGCTGACATTTTCACGAGTTGAAGCAACAATTTTTTCTTCCATTCTTTTTTATTTGCTGTTGCTTTTATTGTTTTTGGCAATGTGCGAAGTTTGTTGCGCCCGTCAGCCCCTAAATGCTTGTCGTCGTCCCCCCCCCCCCCTGCATAAGCTTGTCAAATTTAACTGTCAAACGCACCTGTCAAGCGTAACAATTAGCACGCCGAAATGGCAACTGGCAGCCACAAACGAGGCTACACACGGCAACCCATCAGAGCAGCCAGCTTGATGGCTGCCGTTACGGATTGTGATTGAGGGTGGCGACAATGGCTGAGACTTGGTCATCTATATACCAGAGTCGTCGTCTCTGACGCTGGAGTGGAGCAATGATTTACGAGTATTTGTCGAATTTGACAAATTTTCTCGTGCCAAAAGCAGTCAAAACTCAAAAAATTGAACAACTCCCGAATTGGTTTGAAAAGGTCACAGAAACTTGGAATAAAATCGAATTTTATGAGCTCTTTGTTCTGAAGAACTTCAATTTAATAACATTTTTTTTAAATGTTTGTTTAATTAACTTTAATAATATGTTTGAGAGAGTTCAGAAGAAGGAATATTAACATTGTACCAAACAATAAAAAATACTTCAATTAAGCTCAAAATACTTTTTTCGATATTTTTCGAACTGAAAATAAGCTTTCACAGTGGAAATACAGCATTTCCTAGTTTGAATTATGTATTTGCGTCTTGTAATTAGATATTTCGGGATTTAATGAGCAAATCTTGAATTAAGAATTTTGGGATTAGCTAAATATTTGAATTTCATTCAAGCATCTTAGATTAAGAATTTCGTTATCAGGTTGCAAATTATTTAATCCACAGTAATAATACTATCTTAAAGGGGTTGAAATCCTAATATAAGTAGATTTGAAACTCGGTAACATTTTTGAGATTTTATTTTAATATGAATTTTAGAAAGACTTTCAACAACGAATTTTGGCAATAAATAAAAACATCTTTAATTAAGAATATCGTTTTCATTGTACGAAATTTCGACTTTGATGGCATTTCCACAAAGTTTGCATTTGTTTTAATATGAAAGTTCTTAATTTAAGTCCTAGTGCATATCATAACTTAAAGGGTCAGATATAAAAAATTATTTATAATTTTTGAAGCTTAGTTAAAAAAAAAGTAAAAAGAAGTCTTGCAATAATGAATTTCAGATTTGAATTAAAATATCTTTTTAAATAATTTCGTTTTCAGCTAAAGAACTTTTGTTTTTAGACGGATTGTGGCCTTTTTTTCTGAAAGGGATCAATATTTTTGGTTTCACATTACAAATTCCAAATTTATATTAATTTATTACTTTTATTATTTCTCCCAATTGTCTTCTAACATGTCATGTTAAAAGTTTTGCTCTTTTGGTCCATCTTAATTTGGAATTTGGCATAATTTGCTCGTAGCTTATAATGAAAGCTGGTCAATTAGGCTGTCGGCTGGCGGTTGGCTATTGTCTGGCCAATTGCAGAAGCAAAAGCAAAGCCGCAAACAATTCTCTGGCTCGGCTCATTGTGATCGACGATGTGGTCGTCTCTTTTATAAATGGCGGCAATTGCCACGGAAATGTGCCAGGAGCGTCGCGTTTTTCGCACGGAAATGACATTGTAAGTCCGGCAACGCCAGGCAAAAATTTGCATAATAATAAAGCCAGTTCTATGTAGACCAAAGCATTTGCATTATGCGAATGGTATTTTCTCTCCCTCTCTCTCCCCCTCTCTCTCTTTTTTGGTAACAAACCATTTGGCCAATTACCTGTGGCGCAACTGCCCTGCAAATGAAATCAATCAAAATATTTGCTCGGCTTTTGTTTGCACAAATTACTTGGGCAAGAAAACGAGAAACGAGAATTTGAATTTTAGGCAATAGTTGAGCTTGTTTGACTTTATGCGAAAATGTTATCGAGCTGAAATATTTATGAAATTCATGCTGTTGAAGCGTATCTCTTGAGCTTTGGCCAGCTGTTGCTGGCATAAAGTATAAAGTTTTTAATACACTTTACACAACAATATGTGAAGGGGCATATTTATTTGGTCTCATATTATATTACTGGCTATTGTCATATAAATTTGCAAAGGGCCGTGTTTACTTTAAAGGGAGTACGAATGTCGGAAGCGGCCGGATCGGAGAACTATATTATATAGAAATAATTGGTCAGAAATTATGAACAACTCTTCTTTTCCCATTGAAAATGGGAACATTGGAACATGGGAAGCATCTGCAACCCCATAAAGTATATATATTCTTGATCTCCACATATAGTCGAGTCAATCTAGCTATGTCCGTCTGTCTGACCTGAGTTTTGGCCAGCTCACACTATATATCAGAGCAGCCTAATCAACATCAAACCATATCACTTAGCTCCATTATACAGACTAGATTGATGGCTTGAAATGAGTTTTGGTAAGGAAATTATTTCTGTGTTTTTATTTTACAAGCTCAGCAATTGAAAGCTTAACAAATCTCCTCAACTATAAGTAAAGCCTTAGGTCATAAGGGTATTAAATCTTCGGCCTAAAAAACACACAGTTTTACTTTCTAGTTGTCAATATTTTGCTGCTGCTTCGTGTTCACTAAAAAACAGAGCATCGCGCAGTCGTTAGCTTAAAACACAAAACATTTTACATGTTTTCTTGTGTTTTTACTAATTTTATCTGAAATGTAATTTTTTTTTTGCTGGCGTTCAGCTTAAAATGTACGAAAATGTTTACGTTTTTGTATGTGTTTGTTTGGCCAGAAGAAAAACTGGAGAGAAAAGCACATGAAATGCGTCACGCAATTCGAAAAAAAAGTTTCGAGTTTAGGTACAGGTGTGCGTGTGTGTATGTGTGTGTGAGAGTTATGACAGCACACATAAAAAAGAGACAGAGAAGCAGAGAGGGGGAGAAAACGAGAGAGAGAGAGGACGAGTGTCGGATGCGAAGCAGACTCAAGATTTATGTGCAAGAGTTTTACAATTTGATCGCCTGCTGTTGACATTCGTTGCTGCTAGTTGCACGAAAAATTGTTGTAAAAATGTTTCATTGCCACACATAAATTCCAATTTCAAGCTCACAACTTCCAGCAGCAGCAGCAGCAGCAGCAGCGGCAGCAGCAGCAGTTGTCTGCCGCTGAGCTTTAAGTGCAACTCACTGCGTTTGGCGTTTGGCCACGGCACATGTGGCGTATACGCAACACGCAAACACACACACACACACATACGCACACACGCACGCACACAATTAGTTGCAGTGGCATTTTTTGCTGGTGTTGTTGTCGTTAAACTGAAATCACAATTTAAAAAATTTTCATCAATCAATGTCGATGGGTTTCAAATCTGTTGCATTAAACGACGGCAGCCCACATGAAAATTGCAAATTGATAAAAAGAAAATTGTATTTATTTTTTTTTATTAATACCCTCAGCACATTTAAAATGGACAAAAAGTGGATATTGGTTTTTTCGTGCTAATGTGGGCATCAGGTAGGCGAAGGCATTTCCCACCGCACAGATAAAGTCTATATACTCTTGAGCAGGACGAACAGCTGAGTATGGCGTAACGCGTCGATCTCGGAAAGTACAAGAGCTAGAGACTTAACCCAAGACATATTTAATCTTCTATACTACTATCACTTCGAATTTATCTAGTTAGAGGCTACAAATTTGTCATATTTATTCTTCTATAAAATAAAAAGGTCGACCTTATCTTTCTATTGCGATATCTCCTCTCATTTGTATGGTAGCGATAAATATCGATTTTAAGACATTGTTTTTTAAACTTGAAAATTATGAGAGCTGCATACACCAAACTTGGTAAATCTGTTCTCGTTTAGTGTATACAAATGGCCAATATTTCAATTTCGTGGTACTTGCCCCAAACAGATTTGTAAAACTAACTCATTTTTAAAGTTAGAGCTTTGGTATGTACACACATTTTTAAGCCAGCTTAAAGCTGTGAAAACTTCATAAACATAGGACTGTCAACACCCAAGTTACTCGAGTATGCACATTCCTATAGTGTGGGTCTAAGGGCAGAAGAAGCAGAGCCGCAGCTAAGGAGTCCTGTAGACGTATGTTTGCAAAGGCAGCTCGCCGCGATATTCTGGGTATCTTCTAGTCGAGCACTCCCGTCTACGACCACTTCTATTTATTTTCAAATAGACATCGTCCTTGGCCCTGGACGCACACACATCTGCCAGCTCAAATCTATCTTGCTCCCGCTATATATAAGCTAGATATGGGCTCACTGAATTGCAATTTCGTCTCTTGTTTGCGGCAGAAGAGAAATCATCATCAAAGTCATGCTTTATTTAATATGAAAAGACTTTAAGAGGCTGACATTTAACGTTTACAAACTCTATTATATTATTGTCTGCACTTTTTTTTGTGCTTCTTTCCTGCTGCTTCTTTGGCTTTATTTTTATTTTTCGCTGCTTTCACTCTTAACAATAATATTTTTGTTGCGGGCTTTAATAAACTTTTACGGTACTCATCAAACTTACTGAGTAACTTGTACAAAACTTTTTGCAAAGAAATTTATGTAAAAAGCTGCGAAAAGCGAAACTTCGATTGAGACGCAGAAATGACGAGCAGCAGATTAAGGCAGGACGCCGCACTGCTGAGGCAGTTTGTCGGAGGGGGGAAGGGGGGGGGGGGGGGGGAGTATTATCTGGAAGTGTAGTTTGTGCTTTTCAATAGATTAATTCAGGCAGAACAAACAAGTATAAATTTTGCGTTGTAAACAAACAACTGCGGGAATTTGGCAAAAATTGTAGTCTACACACTTCAAGTGCATAAATTATATTTACATTTTTATACACTGTTCGAACTAGACCTGGGACATAAGGTTGGGGGAAACCCAACAGTTGGGTGAGGATCCTAAAAGAAAAACCGTCCAGAAGAAAGAGCTTCACCTTCACTCAAGTGCAAAATGGGGGCAATCCGTATATCATATATTCAAATTGTTCTTTTTCCTTTTCAGTAAATACCCATAAAAATCGCCAATCGATAAATATCGATTTAGAGCCACAGTTTTGTAAAGTTTTTTGTTAAGTATACACAATTGAACATCTTTCTAACATATTGATAAATAAGTAAACAAATTAAGTAAATTATCACAAATAAGAACATCATTTTCCTAGCTCCAAGCTGAGTTCAGTCTGTTTCAATTTGTACTGCTAAGCTGTTTAAAGGGTATCTCTCTGACTAATATTCCCGATTGAAGCACTCTCTCGCCTTGTTACACGCAAAAGTTATGATAGAACCTATTTTTAGTAAAGCATTTATTGTATCAGCATTGTAATTGATCTGGGCGCATTTATCGTTTTGATTGCATTCGATATCGAATCGAACTGTTGACAGATGCAATTGATTTGGCTTGGTGGGAAAATCTGAAAATTTGATAAAAGCACCGACAGCATATCTATTGTATAATGTATTAACACTTTGGCGCGCACACCTGCCAGCGAATTCCAGTGCCAAGCTTCTTTGGGGCGGCAAAACCGAACCGAAAACATCGCATTACTCATGTTTGTGGTAGCTGGAAAGCTGAGGAGCACAGCTGCTGGCAAACGGCGTCGCAGCTCAAGTAAAATAAAAAGCGTAAGAAGAAGATGGAGATGGAGAAACAACAACAACAACAAGAAGAAGAACAACTTGGAACCTAATGCCAACACGAGGCGCTCTGCCCTGGCGTTGAAGTAAAAAATATGTGAAATTTAATTTTCCTAAGTGATTTTTCATGTAATTCGGCACCTGCGATTATTTTGCTTTTCGCAATTTTTGCTCATCTACCACATAATACTTTTTCGCCTAGCATCGTCTTGATCAATTGTTAATGCCGCATGTATCTAACACACCCACACACACTGATACACACACACACACACACACACACACACACACACAGATACACACACTTGCGTATCTGTGTAACTGGCACGCATCAGCGCCTCGTGAACTTGTTTGGGGGCCAGCCATACATCAAACGAAAACTTTTTCCACGTTCTTTTCCTTTTGTCGCCTGCATGTTTTTTTTTTCTCCTTTACATATTTATAAAAATTTTCATTTTCTAAGTATGTGGCCTGTGCATGGTTTTTGGCCATAAACTATGTATTACCCGCATATCTCCAGCATTTTTGCTGAATAATTGCAAAAAGGAAAAGTAAAGAAAATATTTGGTTGCATGACACGCTGGCTTTTGCCAATGACACCGAAAATTGGATGGGGGGGGGCAGCCAAATGTTAGGGCTGGGAGAGCTGGGAGACAACTATGTATTTAGCATGCTAAAAGACTAGCGAAAATCGTTTATCACATTCAACCACATTCAAGTCGCCCGAACTCCCTCACAAGACGCCTTACAACTTACTTAGGATTTCTGGTTGAGCGCTAAAAAATATGCCACGGGGCAAGTTGAGCGCGCGACAAAGGTCATAAAAAATATCCAGAAAATATGAAGTTTGTGTGTGAAAAAAAATGGGACAGATTTATATGGGACACTTTTACACCTTGAGCACATTCACTAGAGTTAGCTAAAAACAAACGCTTTTTGATATTATTGCAGAGGGTATTACAATTTTGTCATGGAGTCTCTCGGGAATCTCTGCATTTAGAAATCTCACACCTGTTTGCATTTGACGAATGTCTAATCGAGGGCTGACTACTTACTTTCGCTCATCACAGGATTATCACTGCTTAGCAAGATAGTGCAGATTGCCTAAGCACCTCCTGCAAAATCCTAAAATTATTGAATATACGTGCAGGCTTTGCCTTAAAGGACTTGACTTTTCCTCAGCGCTTTTAACTAGAGCGATGATTTTTTGTATTTATTGGCTAATATGAGAGCGATGAAAACTTTGAAGCTAGAGAAAATCTAAGTAATTATCTATGTATTTTATGGACCGACTAAGAGATATCCCAGCCCAAATTTTCCCTATTAACATTCCAGCTTCCTTCTATAAACATACATACATACACAAAAGCATACACACTCCCTCTTCTTGTACTTCTTGCTTCTACTTCTTGCCTTTCCTTTGCTATGTATGATTAATATGCCATACATAAATATCGATATAGATCGATTGGGGACATTAGAGAAACAAACGAAAGGAAAATGATTAACTCGTTCGTATAGTATGTGCAATATATGTTTATTAAACAAGAATCTTCATGCCGCATTTGGTGTCTCAAGTTTATATAATCTTACAGTTAAGCCCAAGAAGCTATATATGATCATCGATATATATCGATATTCAGAAAATAAGGGGAACTATCGAATGGCAAATGATAAACTCTTTGCTATGGTATGAGGAATTTATTTAAGAATCCACCTACCACATTTGGTGTCTTCAGCTTCTATAGACTTCGAGCTACACTTAAAAATCGATATTTATCGACTTTAAGGGAATGTGAGGAAGTATCGAAAAGTAAATTATGAATTCATTTGTAAGAATCTTCCAGACTCTATACAGAAGCACCTATTTATAACTTTCAATTGGTTCAGGACATAACAATAATTTATCTGCTTTGCTAGGGTATTTGATCTTGCGGCTTCAAAAACAAGCGTGTGTTCAATGGGGTGCCTAAGCTAACACCAAAGCTGAATACCTGTTTGCGTTTGACAGATTTGCTTAAGCATCCGCATAGCATACATTATGGCTAACAAATTAATTAGGATATCGGCAAAGGCTTTAAGTCGGCGCTTTTCCGAACTCGAGCTCGAACTCGTAGCCGCTCGTTAGCCTGCTGTTGTTGTTGTTGTTAGCATTGCCATTGGCTCTTGGCAATCGCTTTGGTCCCATAAATTTGCTCCGCTAATGCCATAATGCCATTTTATGAAGATGAAAGTCGTGCGTTTATTTCATTACACAAATAATAACAGCCAAAAATAAACCGCAGCAGCAATTCCCAGCCCAAACCCAGCCGCCAACCGCCACCCAACCTGCCCGCAGCACTTCCTACCCCGCAGCAGCTCTAGGTTAATGAGCTGTTGGCTGCTGTTGCTGGGCACATGCCTCATTGAAGGTCGAAAGGCTTAGCAAAAGATGGGCGCCGCTTTGGGACTGGCCCCCGGAATTGAATTAATGACAGCACATGTACACACAACAGACTGGCAGAAAGAGGAAGAGGATTGGCTGGGGGGGTTTATATGTGGAATGGGTATAAATATTTCTTATGGCATTAACGCAAATTTGTTAACAAATTTGTTTGTGCCAACAAATGAATTAGCTAAACCCACCCAGAGACCAGAGTTTGGCATCAATTAAGTGCTCGTTGATTTTTTGGCCAGAACTTTAGGCAACAGGCAGGGGGCGGGGTCGGGGGCGGGGGTAGCTGTTGGGGCTTAGTACATAAATCAACCTCAATAAAATGCGAAAATTTAAGTTAGATGCCAGCTCGAGCTCATATTTCAAGCTGCTTGTTAAGTGCATGTTTTATGATTATTATCGCAATAAAAGAAGAAAAAAAGTGAAGAGAGAAAGCAACAAAAAAATAAAAAACGAGAGAGAAAAACTCTGTTGTAGACATCGTCTAGGCATTTGCAACGAAACGAGCAAATGATACGCCGTCGTACCTTTACACCAGGTCGTATAACCGTAACGGAACCCAGAGACCCGGCATTGCTTTTACGAGCCGAGCTACTTGCGTGTACGTTGTCCTCGCCTAAGCGCAACCGGGTTCACCTGGCCTGGGCGCAACATTATAAAGGCAATAAGATTTTCAAAATACGACAATTTATGCAATAAACTTGAAATTTATGCCATTTTGTCGACTGCAAAGCGAACTCTCTGCGAGTCGTCTAGTCGCTAGCTCACTCTTTCTATTCTTTCTATTTATTTTCCTCTTTGGGTGCATTTATTTCTTTTTATTGTCTGACATTTTCAAGTCAATCCCGGCGCTAATCCTTAGCAAGTAAGTTGGCTGACTTTTGACTTGGTAAACTTATAGCGTAGAGTTCTTATAAGGTCGGCCGGTTTATCTAGATTTCTTTGATCCCCTGTGCACATAAATCTTAGGGTATATTATAAAAAGCTAGAAAGCTGCAGACATTTGTTATTTTATTGAGCATTTATCTATAATTTTAAACAGCATTCACATTTAACTCGATGCAACTAAATCAAGCCATATACTTGTCTGATTGAGCCCATTTAACTCAGGCACTTTAGGAGCTACATACTGGAAATTGGGTATCTTATTAGGGTCTACGTAGATTACACAATAGCTCGTCTGTAGATGGAGTTATTATCGACTCTGAGTTATTATTACGCTGAGAACCAGTTGAGTAGATTGACTGGGAATAAATAAATTGTGAAGCAGTTGGAGAAGTGATTAAGAGAATCGACTGCCTTATTAATATCAGTATAGATGACGTCAGTTTGCATTCTTTTCTTAAAAACAACAGTTAATAGGGAAGTAAAGCCAAGAAAGTTTGTGCTGGCAGATCGAATGCGTATGAATCACGAATGGGATGGATTGCATAAATGTTACAGTTGATATGTTACGATTCTCTCAAAGGCTTTACTTGAAGGGGAAAGTATGGTATGCAGAGGTTTGATTAACGATTCTTTCCATATGGTCGGGATAGATGAAGTGCTATCAGACAACAGTGAAAGTTTGCACACAAGGACATACTTTTCTTTTTGCTTGCCATTTTAAAGCACAGTTAATCTTTATAATAAATAACATTTGTTAATCAAAAACGTAAACCAGTTATATACTTTCCGGCAATAAATTCAACATATCTCTAGCCAAATCTAAACTGTGAAATTTCTAATAGGTTTTGGCGTGGACATCATTTCAATTGGGACCGGAGAGTCTAGTCGTAGTTGCGCCTTTTAGCCTCATATGCCCCAAGGATAGCTTAACTTAATTTAGGTGTAAAACAGCGACAACCGTTGTCTGCCAGGTGAGAAAAAATAAATAAAAAGGAAGAAAAACAGAGGCGGGTAGGTGGTGGACAAAAACAAAGACCTGGGCCCAGACACATCATTAGCAAGGCAAGCATAAAAATGCTGATTAACGAGTCCCTCGGGGCTTAAAGGACGCCTGGATTTAGCTGCGGTTGCTTGGCCCTGTTTCTATTTTTTTTCTACTTCTCTTTTTTTTTTTTTTTGCTTAATTTACAAACATAAATTTAAATTATATTAAATAATCCAAAGTGCGATCAACTTTTCAAGGACGCCGGGCCAGTGACATTTATGGTAAGCGCATAATTTATGGCCAATTTATTGACGTCCTAATATTGATGGCCAAATAATTGTGATTATTTCCGGGCGCATAGTGTGGGGCGTGGCACATTTCTATATAATAATATATATATGTGCACATAAATGCGATTTTACTGCGTTGAAAAGCTCATTTGAGCGTTTATATGGCCAACGGCCGGGCAACGCATTAAAGTCACGAGTAATAAGCACAGCAGAGCCAAAAAGGTTGTCCCCCAAACAACAACAAAAACAAGTAAGAGGTTCTAGTCAGGAGCTCCCGACTAGGGGATACCCTGAACCCTTTTCTTCCAACTGGCGATAGGTATAAAATGAAGGATACTTGATATATATATATGCTATTCTAGAAGCTACATGTCAAGTTGGGTGACTCTATCTCATATTATTTGCCGAAATTGCTCAAAAATCAAGATTTCGATATCGATTTTTATCGATTACTTGGAAACGGTGCAAGTTATCGCATATCGGAAACAAACTCGATCTGCGCGGCGACTAGGAGGACCTACAGCTAAAATTTCAAGTCGCTAGCTCTCATAGGTTCTGAGATCCTTGCGTTCATACATACGGACAGACAGACGGACATGGCTAGATCGACTCGGCTATTGATGCTGATCAAGAATATATATACTTTATGGGCTCGGAGATGCTTCTTTCTGCCTGTTACATACATTTGCACAAATACATAATACCCTATTTAGCCATTTTCAATGGGTTCAGGGTATAAAAACATGGCCAGCAAGGGGCGTGGTCACTCAATAAAATGCCCATGGAAATGAAATCGAAATAAAAATCAGCAAAAGGTGCGACTATATTGTCATAGACATCGTTAACGATGGGGGGGGGGGGGAGGAGAGGAGGGGAGGAGCAGGGTTTAGTAGGTGGCAGAGCATAGAGAACCCAAATAGCCAAACAAATGGGCCAAATAAAAGTTGTGTGTGTGTGTGTGTGTGTGGGGCCGCTGAAAGGGCTTTTCGTTGCCCGAGACAAAGCGTACCTTCAAAATTCCAAATGGTCCGCAGCAGCTGATGAATACATGGCCCAGTACTTAGGGGTTGCTTGACTGTGTGCCAAAGAAAAGATTACCCATTCGCCCCGTCGCCATGTTTATGAGTATATAAACACCTGCTGGGCATATTCATATATATACATATATATGTATATAAATGCACGCCCTTGTTGAGCGTCTGGGCAGTGCGTAATAAAGCTTTAATTAGGCCGAAAGGTTTTTTTTTGTTTTTCGTTAACTGCAGGCAAACAAGACAGAAATTTAAAAAGAAGCCTGAAACATGGCTGGGAAAGCTTCAAGTTTTTGATCACTTAAAGATTGCGCTTTACATTAAATTAAATTTCTTTAATTTAGCAGTTTACTTAACTTTTTAATAAAATTTTTTTTTGGGCACAAAATTGCTGCACTTACAAATTGCATACAAATTTAAATGACCTACTTGTTTGTCATAAGCAATATTTACTGTAGCACAGTCGTGTCAAGAAATGCAAAATTATTGGAAGAGAACATCTTCAAGCCCATAACATATATGTTCCTAGATGGTTTCAACAGCCGAGCTGATATAGCCCGTCTGTCTGTTGTCTTGATAAATCATAGGTCCAACTCTCTACTAAAGGCAGTACATATATTGGAACCGGCCGGATCGAACCATTACATCATATAACTACCATAGGAACAATCGTTCGAAATAGATGTTCTTGTATGGTATCTTGGTATCTCAAAAAATAAGCCAAATATCATCAAGATCTCAATACTATATTATATAGCTCTATAGGAAGAATCGCTCAAAAGCTCTTGCATGGTAAAATATTCTTATGCCTTAAATATTTTCATCAAACTTAGTGTTTACGCGCTTCACCAGTCTCACATATCTAAGCGTAAGCAATCTGTCTACAAGGGTATTAAGTCTTCGGTGTGCCAAAGATACTCCTATTATCTTGTTCAAGATAAAGTAACTTATCTGTTTACATATTTTTTACCGCCGAAAGCCCAAGCCATCTGACTACAAGGGTATTTAATCTTCGGCGTGCCACTCTATATTTTCCCAGATTTAGCAATTGAAAACTCATCGTTTTTATTTTACTCGAATTTAAGAAATTTCCAATTAAAACCCCATTTTTAAATTCTGTTATAGAAACTTCGAAATGGCTTGCAGTTTAAGCCAGTATTACATTTTCAATTTAAGCTACAATTTTTCCGCCTCCTTTTTCCCCCTTTTTATGCTTTCATCATACTAAAACCAAACTTTAAGCCTTTTTTGGAATTCTGTTTTCGAAAGACTCGAAATTCGGCGAACTGAAGTAGCTTTTATTGAATTCTTAAAAAGGCACCAAAATGAAAGTTTGAATCCCGTTTGTTTCATCGTTATTTTGACACAGTTTCGAATTGTACAAAAATGTTGTTGTTCACACACACACACGCACACACACACACACACGCACAGGGCGCACTCTGGCTGTTGCTATTAGTTCCGTTAGGTGCCCCTTTGACTGCGACGCACATATGCAAACACACGTACACTCGCACACACACACATACCTAGTAAAGTCAGTAACTCGATTGCTGTTGCATGTTTGAATTGTGAATTGAATTGCTGTTGAGTGCTGCACACACACATGCGTCTGGGGCATGCTACATGCTGCATGCTGCAACGCTTATTTGACAGTTGATTTGACTACATTTCCAGCAGAGTGATTGACATTTGGCACATGCCACAGCAAAAGCAGTCAACAGTCCCAGTCCCCGTCCCCGTCCCCGTTCGGGCAACGCTTTCGGGACTTAATGCAAATCTATGACAATTGTAATTGACCAGATATGCGTTAGCACAGTATATGCACATTCGGTCACTTATTTTGCGTGCTGCCGCATACTTTGCGCCGCATTATGCGCTGAGCTGAATTTTTGGAAGCGCGCAGCGTTAGACGAGCTTTGCAACTCGTAAGCTGCAACGCGTGGCGCGCACTCAGCGCAAATAATTTGTGGAAACCGTTGCGTGTTCTCGCTTACGAAATCTCAAAACTCTTTTTTGTAAATTCATATGCACAGCGAATGAGAATTAGTTGTAGATGAATACTTATATTAGGCTAGTCTAGCGCGAATTCAATGTTGATTATTTTGTATAGATAATATAATGAAAATTATTAAAAAAAAAATAAAAATAAATGTATTGAAAGGAGAGTGAACAGAAACACGTTAACGGAAAAACTTGCTTTTCCCACTCTTATTAAATTTAAGGATTCCCTACCAAATATTGTCTGTACAGCTTTTTCAGAAACCTTCCTCTTAGACTTTCCTCTCGACTCCAGTTCTGCAAGCCTTGCCTTGTCCAGTTTTCGTAGCTTTAACTTGTTGAGAATTGCAAGCAAGAAGTTTTAAGACATTAAACTTGCATAACTTAATCAACATTGAATCGGATTTTAGTCGCTATACAAT
The DNA here is from genome assembly GCF_035044405.1 of Drosophila montana. NCBI lineage: Eukaryota > Metazoa > Arthropoda > Insecta > Diptera > Drosophilidae > Drosophila > Drosophila montana. Next base: position 1,178,399 of record NW_026996406.1, read on the forward strand.
CTTGGCAAGTTTTGATCTTTGGTTTTATTCTCTATGGAAAATTAGTCACATTTTTTCGAATTTTTGTTAACGCTTTTTCCTTTCCATATACATTCCCTAAGCTTTTTCCAAATAGAACGAAGTTCCTTGAGGCTTACAATTTTAGACATGTTATCAGATTTTGATGGATTCTGTATTTAAATTGAAATATAGTATGAAATAATACAACTTTTTCAAACCTTTTTGTAGGCTTTCATGTTTAAAATCCCAGCCTTGCAATTACAGTTCTTTCGAGACTTCATACGGACATTTCTTTGCCAAAACTAAACCGATTTTTATGCTTGATCCCATTTTTTTTAAATGTTTTGACATCTACTTTAATGAATAATCCTTATTTAACACAACATTTTAAGCACGCCAGAGTAACCGAGAAAGGCCCAGCTTAACTGGGTATAATGTCTGTTTGTTTCTGTTGTATTGATCTGGCTGATTTCTGGCAGTGTATGCTGCCAGGCCGAGTGTTACCACAAAAGCGTGTGCATATTGAATGAAGCTGTACTGTATTGGCAGCAAAGTTGAGAGTTGAGGTTTAAGACATGAGTGTATACAGCATACAATATGTATGGCACTTACGAGCGAGCCCAGCTGAGCCGTCGATTAACCTATTTGTTTATTGGCAGCGCGAAGGCGTGCGTATCAGTCTTCTACCGAATACCCATATTATTTTAATAGATGAAACTTGTTTTGAAATACTTTTGCCGGGCGTTTTGCTTGACGGCCTCGAAATGATGGAAGGCAAAACGCGCAGCCTGCCAGCCGGCTGCCAGTTCCTGAGTACCGAGAAACAAATGATGCAATCGAATTTTACGAGCCACATTTAATGTGGCTAATAGATTTTAACAATGTGGCAATAGAAAAGATACTGACAGCCACAAAGCCAGCCAACTGTGCAGATCTATCTGTGCGCGTGTGTGTGTGTGTGTGAGAACAATTTATTTTTATATTTGTTTGGCAAGTTGTGTCGAAATGGCCCAAGTGTGGGCGTATTGCGCCTTCAAAATATTACTCAAATCTTTGAAAAGGACGCCCTGTGTTCACACACACAGAATTTACACACACACACACACACACAGCTACACTTTGATGTGCACAACTTGAACAGCTTGCGGTCGACCTGCTGAACAGCACCAAGAAATATAAAAATAAATAAAAGAGACAACATGCACTTGACCTTAGTTTTATATTATTCTTGATTTTTTTTGAAACTTTTGTAGGTTTATATTGCATTTTATATTGCGCAGAAAAACCTACATTTAAATACAAGTCTTACTTTCATCTTCCTGGCAACCTACGCAAACTTGATTTAAACCGTCGACTTCTCGCTTATTACAAATATGTGATACTAGCATAGCTCGTACTTTTTGAGACTGATGAAAATTTCTTATTTCGATTGCTCCAATAGAGCTATATGATATACTTAATCGTTCCTATGGCAACTTGGCTTTTGATGCTGATCTTATACGTTATTTATATACTTTACGGGATCGGAGATGACTCTATCTATGCTTGGCACGTTTCACGACATAATTGTTAATATTGCGATAAGTAAATTTGCCAGTTAACATTAAGTTTTGCATCTTTTTACTTCATTTCATAAATAAGCTTGATCTTAATTAAGATAAATTTAAATGTTACAAAATTTCATCAAATTTTTCTAATCCAAACAATTGTTTTTCACATTAAAACTTCAAGCATTTCCTCTATGAAAATCTTTGCCAACTTTAGACACAAAATCTCCGGAAGTACACACACACACACACACGCACACACATTTCATTTCAACTCGATGACACTTGAGGGTGTGATTATGAATTTAGCGCAGAGATTTGCGACTTTAACTGGTTAAAAATGCAAATTGTCGGCCATGGCCAAAGGAAAATCACAAAGCAGAGCAAAATTAGGCAATGGCTCGCATCTTAAATGAAGCCATCAAAAAGTTGATCAAGAAATTTAATAACCTAGCAAACTGCCAATGAAGTGCCAGCTGTCCAAACAACCAAACCAAACCAAACCAAACCAAACCAAACCAATGCGAACCCGGCCAAAACCGATGCCGTCGAGTACTTAGCTTAACCTTTTTCCGATGCCCGGCCAAAAGTAACCTGAGCGTGGCCAATTTGTTCACGAAAAATGCGCTGTGGCAAAAGCAACCTTAGCATCAAAATAAATATGTATCAAAAAAAAATGTAAAAAAACGAGAGAGAGAAAAAGGAAATGAAAGGAAAAATCGGCGCCTGCTGCCTGAATAAACGACCCATGTCAATTATGCGCTGAAAGCAAATATATTACAATATCATAAAAATGAAAATGTAAACTCAAACAGCCAAAAGTCGACAGCACAATGAGATTCGCTCCCCCTCCTTTCGCCACTCCAACCAAAGTGTTCCCCATTGTCCTTACACAGTTTCGAAAAGTTCGAACACAAACAGAGAATAAGAAAAACACTTTGTAAAAGTTACCAATAGCTCTTATAATGCCAGAGAACTCTCCATACGCCAAATTGCATGCGTATATTTATTGAGTTTGCAGCAAATTTTGTGAAGTTTTCCTAAAATCATCCCAAAATTGGGTTCCTGTACATAATCATATAACTCGCAATAAAGCAGCTGCTGAGCTTAATCAGTATAAAAGCAGCCTAGATGCGGCTTAGTGAAGGGAAACATGCCTAGACACGAGGGTTGCAAAACTATCGATACATGAGAGATTGCCCGATAGTCGATAGGCGCCAAAATCGATGGGTGGGGATTAGTGAAAGGAAACTTGCCTAGACACGAGGGTTGCAAAACTATCGATACATGAGAGATTGCTCGATAGTCGATAGGCGCCAACATCGATAGGTGCGCCTAAGGGAAAGGAAACATGCCTAGACACGAGGGTTCCAAAACTATCGTTACATGAGAGATTGATCGATAGTCGATACATGCCTAGACACGAGGGTTGCAAAACTATCGTTAGTCGATAGGCTACCCTTCTTTTTTCCCTTAGCCAACACTATTAATGGGAAATACATTCTTGCTTAATTTCGGTATTCATGGTCCGATTTTGCTCAAATTTGCAGGATTTAAATTTTGCATACTTAAGTGTGCATATACTAAGGTACAAGGCTGTACTTTGAGTTTTTCTCAATGTGGGGGCGAAAATGTATAAAAATGAATAATATAAATATTTATATAAATGTTTCATTTGATTTTTTGCTTAATATAATTAAAATTTAACTAAAAATTGTATTTAATTTAAATAGTTTTTTCTAATAAGCTTTAAAAGTCTTTTATTGCTATAGTTTAAATGAAAAGAAGCTGGCTTAAATAGGGCTTACGGGAAAGGCTAAAACAATTAACAGTTTTAAATTTTGCTTAAAGCAACGCATTTGTTTTAAGTGTAAATTTCTAAAAGCACGAAAATAGCAGCAACTGAAGGGCAATTTTCAAGCTAAGGCTTTAAATTGGCTAATTTAGAAGCCATTTACGCAGTGGCTATAAGTTGGCTTTGTCAACACGCACACACAAACACGCAAACGCATGCAAATTGTTTGCAGTTTTACACAGTTAGACAAGCAAAGGCGTGGTCAAATGGCGCTTGAGAAAACCAGGCCAATAGTTAGATAGAGAGAGAGGTAGGGAGAGAGAGTCAGCTAGTGGAGCGCGCCCATTTGCCGAATCGGGGCCTCGGCATTGCCCCATTTGGTGGCACAAACAAGTTTTTGGCTGCTACAAAGCGAACGTAACATGCTCAGGCCCATAATTGAGACTATCATTAAAGCCAGGCCGAATCTGATGACTGCTGTTTGCGATATCGATACAGCAGCAGCTACCTTATGCACATGCCAAGCCCAGCCCAGGCCAGGCCTTAAGCTCATAGATCATGTGCTGCTGAAATCTTTAAGCTACTATGCTGCAAATCCTTTAACCCAGAGCCCGAGTTGATGGCAGGCAGGTGCATATGCATGGCCTAAACGAAAACATTGCCTGTTTGCTTATAAAATATGCAACAGCCACACTCATTGGCAGCATATTTATGCGATTAGATGCAACAAGAAGCGAGCTGGTGCTGACAACTCGACAGCTCGAAGCTGCCACAGGATACGCAGCAAAAATCAAAAGGCAGGCACAACAGCAAAAGGAAACTGCTGCGTTGACAGTTGGTTTTTGGCATTAGATGCTACCTCTACAAAGCCGTAGAAAAAAAAACCTGATAGGGGGGGGCTTAATAAAAAGACAACATGTAAAAACGTTTCCGTCGGCTGCAAACGACTGCATAATACTCGCTCACAGCCCAAAAAGGGCTACAAAAGTGGTCAAATTTATTGAGGTATACGATCTGCCACGCCCCCTACTCTATTGTTCATAGTCAAAAGACATGTGCATAAATAATTAAAACTCATTAGTGTTATGCTATCCAAAATTGATAAGATCTGTCTGCCAACCAGTTTAAGCTATGGATGTTTCCGATAGCCATCGAATAGACATGTGACTATATCGATAGCACTATCGATAAACTCGATTTTTGTATATTCTTGCCATGAATTGTGTAGCGCATGGAAGGAGCCAGCTCTGAACCCATAAAGTAAATATATTCGAGATCAGCATCAACAGACGAGTTAATATTGTAACTACAAAAACTATCGATAGTTTCACAACTCTAGCTGGTGCTTATTCTGACTTTTAGATGTCCTAATTAAATTACACTGAACATAATTGCTTTGATGTTGTGAAAAACATCGTTTTCTTCTTGTTTTCATATACCATAGACAAGTATATATCTTAAGTTTCCTACAGAAAGACAGACGAACGAGCGTTACGCATTAAACGTACAACTAATATACCTGTTCTCATCTTGTGCACGAGCATAACCAGCCACAACTGACAAAGTTGCTTTTTGGTCGTTTTTGCCATTTCGATTTGTATAGGCAAAAAAAAAAAAGGTGACAATGGCCCCGACAAAACGGAACGGAATGGACAGCAAATGTGCATTGGACGATGGAGAACCGGATACAGAAAACAGCAAACGACAACATTCATATGTGTGTGTAACATATGTGAATTTGAGGTGGAGTTCGGGCTGGTTAAGTGTTAGGTTGTGCGTTAGCTGAGCATCTTGTGAGCTTTGTGCCTTGGGCCGTATGTAAAGGAAAACCGAAGCTTGGGATTTAAATGTGAGAATGACATGGCAAAAACGTATTTGCCCTGGCCGCACGTTAATGTTAGAAAAGGCCATAACACAAAAGGGTCAATCACAAACAAATGAAAAATTCTTTATTTCTTATACTACTATGTATGTTGGGGCAAAATCCTCTACATCAACACTTTTGTAATGTGATCAAATTTTCTAATTTATTCGATTTGCGTGGCAAGGCAAATGGGAAAAGTCATGAGCAAGTTGAAGGCGTAAATAAATGTATCCATATAAGTTTACATCATGCTGTATATAATATATATAATTATATAATGATACCATACCATACTCTAAGTATTATTAAGAGTACTTTCATCTAATACAAAGGGGTATAATCAAATCGAATACGCTTCAATTTGCTTGTACATTTATGTGGTACATCATGATGTAAGTACTGCTGCGAAATGGTGCTTCTCAATCAAGACCTCATCCATCGTTTACACGTTTGTGATACATCATGATGTAATTAGTACAGCGGAAGGGATATTTCCAATCACGAACGCTTCAGTTTGCTTATAAATTTATATGATACATCCTGGTGTAAGTACTAATAACAAAGTGCCCATCTCAATCACAAACTCTTCAATCGCCTATACACTCATGTGATACATCATGATGTAATTAGCACTAGAAAACAAGTATATCTCAATCGAGAAAGCTGAAACTGCTTATACATATATGTGATACATCATGATGTCTCTTCTATCTCTTGTGATTTCTCTCAATCTATATAGCTTCAATTGCTATGACTTTTATGTGATACATCATGATGTAACTACAAGATTTACCTAAGAGCATTTCCAAAATGAGCACATCGAGTGTAATTTTAAACTTCTAGATTGGGAGCATCTGTTCACGTGTATTCAATCATTTGTACATCATCATTAAATCGAATTATTGGGTATCTACAAGTCGCATTCGCTTGACAAAATATTTGTAGAGATTAGCAAACTGTAATTCGAAATGATTGGGCAACAAAATGCACAAATTCGGCTTGGGTTAAATGCAATTAAAATTCAAAACTGAAAATGGGAATTGTAAGCCCATGATTAGTGTGGATAATAAGTACCTAAAGCAAGCACATCTATGCATCAATATACGAAATATGTTTGCCAGTTTGCGGGAAGAGAGCAGAGAGGAAGAGGGAGGGGGGGCTACAACATGTACTAAATAAATAACTAAAAGCCATAACGTGTTCAAATGCTGTTTGGCCAACAAATCGCGCCAATCAATAAACGGTGAATATTTTATATGCTTCATCGATTGCCGCATGCCGCATGCCGCACGCAAATGAGCAACGTAACCAGAATCTAGCAAATAATGGGCTTTTGTATTGCACTGTGTGTGCGTCTATGTGTGTGTGTGTGTGTGTGTGTGTGTGTGTGTGTGTGTGTGTGTGTGTGTGTGTGACTTTTGCTAATAAGCTCAGTTCGAAGATGATGTCAGTGTGCGTATTGAGGTTGCGTATAATGCACTGTTTCCCATCGCAGATGGCTTTCTATAACAGTAAATCCCACGCCGCCATTCGTGCCGTATGCTGCAAATTGCATCTGATTGAGTAGCAGCCACAGGCGCTGCAACAACAACAATTGATGCCACAACAACAGCAACAAAAACAACTGCGGCAGTTGTTAAGCAGCCAGTCGAGTGGCTTGTTTGCAAATGAGCTGCCATCATTTTTGCCGGCCAACTGACTGTGTCTCCATTTGCATCAGCATCAGCGGCATCAGCAGCATTTGCATCTGCATCTACGTCTCCATCTTTATCTTCGTTTGCCGTGGAATCAGACAGCAAAAGCGAAATTGATGAGCGGCCAGCGTGCAGCAGGCAAGTGCAGACACTGTCCCACTGCTGCTGCCACAGGCAGCCCTGCCTATCGGTGACAGCAACAATAAAAAGAACTGTTGCCAACAATTTGGGACAGCCAAATAAAATGGGCACTGGCAACGAGTCACTCGATCAACATGCCCGCGACAATCGCGCACAGTGGGTCAAGAAATCAGCAAGGGAAGAAGAAAATTACTCGAAATAAATTTCTCTGAAACGAGACGTGAGAGAAAGCGAGAGGTTGCTGGTTCAAACTCAGCAGCGATTGTCAATTTTTTATGGTTTATTTAATTTGTTATTATTCACAGGGACAATTATGCAACAAATCAAATATCTAAAGCAATAGATAAATGCGCTAAATTAAGTTAATAATTAAGAAAAGCGCTGGTTCAAAACCAACAAATTGTTATGGTTTATTCACAAAGAAAAAGCCCGCGACAGCACTAGAATAAAAACTCAGCCTGGGGATGTGTTAAAGGAACAGATAATTGTGCTAAATCAAGATTGTCAAAAAAAAGGGGAGGTCGCTGGTTCAAACTCAGAAAAAAAAACGGCGACAATCAATAAAAGTGGGGCTAAAAACTCAGCAAGGGATATTTTAAAGGGAGAGATAATTGTGATTAATCATGTCTTTCAAAACAGAATGAAAGCGAGAGGTTGCTGGTTCAAACTCAGCATCAATTGTAAATTTTTATAGTTTATTTAATTATTCACATCAAAAAGGCAGTCGACAATCTTTCGCTGTGTGCTTAAAGCTCAGCAATGATAGCATTAAAGAAAGAGATAATTGATCTAAATCAAGTTATTTAAACAAATTAAAAGCGTGAGGTCGCTGGCTCAAACTCAGTTCTTACAGCTTATTTAATTTATTAAAATTAAAAAATAAATAAAATAAAATGTAAAATAAAGAGATTTCAACAATAAAACTAAAGTTTTGTCATGTGTTTTCCGGGACGCGCCACGCTATTGCACATTAAGCGCGAAGTTAAGGGTTCAAACTACACTACGGAAGGCAGAATAATTTAAATACAAATTTTAATGATGTAGACAAGACACAGAGAGGAGAAATAGTTAAGTTCGAAAGTTTTGAACAATTAACAATCTTAGTTATTAAAGCTCTTTTTAATAGAGATTTTTGGATAGGTTTTTTTTGATTTGCTCCACAGTGCATTGGAATTTGCGTTATATTGACATGTTCCCATCTAGCTTGAACGGGCTATATCGCGAAGTGGTCTTTAAACAGGATGGCAAAACTTTAATTAAATTTTGCACAAATTGCTGTCGCTGCAATAATAACAAACAGCAATAGTTGCTTCAACTGTGGCTGTAACTGTAACTGTTACGACTGTGGAGCCGCTTCTTGTGCTGTTCTGTTGGCCAAAGTTCTTGGCCAACTGGCTAATTTGTTTGACAAACAGCGCGAAGCGTAGGTAGAGTGGGGCAAAAGGGTAGGGGGGGGGGGGGGTGCCCTGGTTAGCCGCAGTGGCACTATAAAACTTGGCAGTAATGCGGGCGGTGGCGGTGGCTGCTTTGGTGAAATTGAATTGTTGGCTTTGCGTTACGCATACGCCGCATGGGCTGTTAACTGAACTTTGACTGCAGTAAAAGCAGGCAAATTAACCAAAGGAAATGGCTAACTTTGGAGTTAAAGCTGTCAAGGCCTTTACTATGATGGGCTGCAAAAATATACTTGTGCTTAACTTGTATTTATTTTAGGCCCTCTATCAAAATTAAATTCTACCTACTACGAATTTGTAAATATGTATCTTTAAAAAGTATTATTTTTTAGCAGTCTATATCAAACTCTGTCAAATTAAAGCTTGCTGCATTTTGACAGTTCAAAAAGCCTTCTAATTTCCTGAAAGTATAATTTTTTATAATACAATAAAATGTGGTACAGTTTATCTCGGCACGGAAGATTGAGGTATACTATGAAGTATAGAGGCTGAATAATCTGTATCTCCCTGTATTAATTACTGCACATTTGTCTTTTGTCAGACCTTGAACTTCATATCAATACAAAATGCATGAGTTCGTTCGCTGAGTGTAATAAAAGCGTATGTATTACAACCTTTACCTTCCCTAGTTTTCATACACAACACGTGTTTCCTTAATATTGTTCAAGAAGAATCAAAGATCAATAAAATGCCTAACAACATTTTTAATAAATCAATCTCTATCAATGTTTGCTTTGATCTAGCTACATTCAGCTTTTACATACCCAGGGCCCAGCATTGGGCCCTTTACAAAACTTTTGACAAATTAAAAGCGGAGTTCGAGAGTGAAACTAACAAGCAGCAAGTCGCCGGTTCAAATCAAGGAATTTGTAATATGTATAATGTTTTCAAAATATATGGACGTTTGATTTGATTTGATGCATTCGACTTTCAACGAAATCTGTTGTTCATTTCAGGATAACCTTCACACTTGCAAGCAGCAAGTCGCCGGTTCAAATCCACCAGCAACCATATTCATTAGTATTGCGAGACGCTGGGCAATTTCTTCTAGTTATTAATAATGTTTTCATAAAATGTAGAAGTTGGATTGGATGTAGCCGCATATTTACAAACAGGGTTTGGGCTTTGAACTGACAAGTAGCAAGTCGCCGGTTCAAATCAAGGAATTTGTAATATATTGTTTTCAAAATATATTGACGTTTGATTTTATCTGATGCATTCGACTTTCAACTAAATCTTTTGTTCATATCAGGGGAACCTGAGCTTCGCACTAGCAAGCAGCAAGTCGCCGGTTCAAATCCACCAGCAACCATATTCATTAGTATTAATAATGTTTTCATAAAATGTTGACGTTGGATTGGATGTAGTTGCATATTTACAAACAGGGTTTGGGTTTCAAACTGACAAGCAGCAAGTCGCCGGTTCAAATCAAACAGAAATATTTAGTTATCAATAATGTTTTCATAAAATGTTGACGCTCGATGTGATGTCGCTGCATTTGGCCTTTAACCAAAACTTTTGCGGCTCTGCGATTTGTGGCCCACAATTTCGAGCGTAAAAAAACTTTGGAAGTTGTCTGTCAAAAAGTCGACAGCTTTATTATCCTGCTTAACGGCGCGTTCTGATTGTCATATCCCGCTGTTGGCATAGCTACTGCTGCTGCAGTAAAAAAAAACTACTGCCTAATGATTTTAGGTATGTGATTTTGAACTGGCAATTGCTGCCAATTTGGGGCACGCAAAAATTGCCTTTGTCATATAAGGCTGCCGCGGTGGGCTGCATTCGCTGCAGTTGTGGCTTTAGCAAATTCTTTTTATTTCTATATTTTTGAAATTTCGCTGAAAATGACAAAACTTTGCACCTGGCTGGAGGCCGCCACCCGCTGTATCTCAGTTTGAATCTTTGACGCTTTTGGGCATTGGGCAAAGTTTTTAATTAGTCTTTGATAGGAAACCAACTGAGTTCGCAACTTTAAACGCTTGGCAATGTCGATACAGTGACGCCCCCCCTCACCCTTTCCCCTCCTCATCGGTAGCATTCTGTGTTTGCAGCAAGTTTTTGCTAGGGGTTAATCAAAGTTCAGTTTACCTGAGGCTGCTTAGGTACGTGCACCCTTTGACTTTAAAAGCAGACGCACAAATTGCGATTTCGACGGATTGCATGCGAAGCCAGCGGCTGTGCGGTGACACACAGCTAAAATTACGCATACGACATGTGCTACACATGTATATTTACCAATTGGCAGTGTCATTTGCGAATTCATATCAAATTACAAACACATGCACACACACACACACATGTACAGATATATAACATGTCACTCATCGCACTTATCTCCTCTGCTGCTGTTCCACACAAAATCATGTGTCGCCGCCAGCGGCAACTTTGTCTCTCTCTCCGTCTGTCTGTCTGTCTTCTGTCTTCTGTCTTCTTCTGCAGTTGCCACTGCGTCTGGCATTTGTTGAATGTCTTTTTCTGTTGCACTTGCCTTGAAATATGCGCGTCACTTTTATTGCCAGTTGGCTTCGCTTTTGACATTACCGAGCCGCCGTTCCCCCCTTTTTGTTACCAAACCAAACCCCCGACGAAATTTCAACTTCTGGGCGTGAGTTATTTCATTCGGCTCTCATCTGAAGACTGAGACTCTTTTTGCACACACACACACAAGTATTTAATTTAAATTTAAATCTATTTCATTTTCGAGCTCTGCATTTAACAAACAAGTATGTCTAACCACCGCACGCCGAAGTTTAAATACCCTTGCATTCATGTGGCTTACAAATGCTTGCATAAAAAGCTTAATTACCAAACAGATGTATTAGAAAAGTTTTAAAGCTCGTTAAATACTAGCTAGACTTTAAATCCCCCGTGTGGATATACGGCATTTCGAGCTGGAAAATTGCTGCAAACTCCCGACGTAAGAGAGTGCAAATCATGAAAAATTAAATCATTGCATTTAATCAGGGATTGTCCATGGTTTGTCAGGAACTCAAGTCTGTATAGAGATCATTCTGAGCCTTGATTTGAAGCAGACTTTAAATTGAGAATATTCATTCTGCTATAACAAAAGCAGATCGTAATTTTCTTCTTTTTTTTTCAATACCTTCCGATTTTATAATATCCATAAAATGCAATTTTGATTTTAGGCATAACTCGAAAACAAATAGAGATAGATACACCAAACTTGCCATGAAGATATTTTAATGGAATGCACAGCTTGGGTTTATTTCAATTTTTGAATACCCATACCATTTCCCATTAAAATCAGAAAAACTGGTCATTATCAAAGACAGACACTTCTGCTTTGGTATACACACACTTTTGTATGCCATATTTAAGACCTAAAAATTTCATAAAGTTTGGAATGGAAATACCCAAGTTAAGCTAAATGGATTTCTCATAGTAGGGGACAAAGGGAAGAAGAAGCGAAGCTGCTGGGTAAACTGCGCCTTAAAGAGCGCCCGAATGATTGCAAAGGCAGCCTGGCGCTAGACTCAGGGCATCTTCCAGTCGGTCATACCCGACTAAAGAACTCCAACATATTTTATCAATGTTTTATAGCTAACTTTTATATTTATACTGATTCTCATTTGTTTAAACTCTGTGAATAGAGACAAAAGCAAGTCCCGAATGCTTTAAATCTAAAGTCCCTTTCAATAATAATCAACTAATTTTTTGCAGTGTAGTTAAAGTCACTGTAGCTACAGCTGCAGGGCTTGTTGATTTCGCAGACGCAACGCATTCGCTCCGCACAGACCAAACTGTAACTAAATACTTAATTAGTATATACCAAAAGGCATAGTAGAGCGCACATCTTAGTTTTAAGCAGCTTACATTTTGTGCATTCTTTTTGACTCTGAAGCGACTTACAACTAATTAAACTCCGGACCCATTAAAATGAAGAGGGATTATTTGAAAATTGTACAAAAGACGAAGAAACCAGCAAATGATGCACTTTGCTGACCTTTATATAGAAATCGAAGCAGGTATATCAGGCTCTCTTGTTCTCTTTGAAACTCCAACTTTATCTTTTGTCTATATTACTTCTGTGAGTTTTTGGAAACCGAAACTTATCGAGAAAGATTGTAGAGCACAGCCAATAACAAATATTAAGCTACAATCATAAATTTAAAATTGATTTATTTTTTATGAAGACCTGGCTTGAATCAAAATCTGGGTTTATGGATATGGAAAACAGACTCTTTAAGGGAAACTGAAGGCTTTGAAACGTAAAGCCAATAAAAATTTGTTAGTTTTCTAGTTGCTGTCGCCTTTAAGTTTAAAGCTGATCCTTAGCAATTTATTTGAATGCTGCTGCAATCTGCGATGCGTTGCACTTGCAGCTTTTGTCGATGCGGTGAGGATTTGCTGTCATTTGCGTTCTGGCTTTTGCATGCCCCTCCCGCCACCGCGCAACCACCGCGCCCTTATGCCCCCCAAGTGACGCTGTCAAACGCAAAACTTTGCGTGTGGAGCTGATGAAGCTGACGATGGGCGATGGGCAAAAAGAGGAAGAAGTGGTAGTCGAAGTCGAAGTCGAAGCAGTAGTAAAACTTTCTAATATTTTTCAGCACCTCAACAGAAACGATAAGAACTCTTGCACGTTGTCGTGTGCTGGTTCCACAACGTCCTAATTAGTTGAATTCTATGCATTTTCTGCCAAAGCTAAAGGCTGCGGCAAAGGCAAAGGCAGAGGCAAAGGCAGAGGCAAAGGCAGAGGCAGAGGCAAAGGCAAAGGCAAACTCTACGCAAAGTTAAAGGTAAGAACAAAAATTTTGGCTTCTTTGGCATAACTTTGATAATATTTTGTTCTAGCAAAGTTTCGATGTTGATAAAATGTGGCAAATAAAAAGTTATAAACTCTTTGTGGATGCGGTCAAGCGATAATATTGGCGTGATTATAATGCCGGTGCCACAATATTGAGTAGTTAGTGTACTTTTAGACTTTGATTAAGAACTTCAAGAGCGGACTAGTTGAAGCGGCAGCTATTTCAAAGATGCCCAGAATTTAATACCCTGGCTATAAATTGTTTCGAAATATGCGCTCTTTCTAGTAATAAGGTGATTATATGGTGGAGACGGGTTGATATGCCCTGGACCCATTGATAGTGGGTTTTGTGCAAATGTTTGTAACAGGCAGAAGAAAGCATCTCCGACCCCATAAAGTATTTATAAATTCTTGATCAGCATCAATAGCCGAGTCGAACTGGCCAATTGCGAATGTATGAACGTGTCGATCTCAGAACCTTTAACAGCTAGAGACTTGAAATTTTGAACGTATGTCCTCCTAGTGTCCGCTCAATACAAGTTTGTTTCCGATAATCGATTGCTGTTCCCGTTTTCTGGCAATCGATAAGAATCGATATCGAAAAAATCGGAAGCGATAGGTACAAGATGTACATAGTCCCACTTAAATATAAACTGTGCTAAAGTAGATTTGTAAGCTTGACTGAACTCAATAAAATCATTCGAAAAATTGACACCTAAACGAGCTAATTCGTAGAAGATTCGTGGTATCCCCTAGTCAGGCATTCCCTATTAAAGCGCTCTAGCTTGTTTTCAATTTAACTTATCTTGCCATCTATCATTTCTAGGGTTACTATATCTTTAGGCCCAACATTTTAATTGTGATGTTTGACTAAGACATTCGCAAAAATTTAAGGGATTCCCATTCACAAGCTCGACTTTTCACAGAGTGATTATATGACAGCTATATAATATAGGATTATATAGCTATATGATTCTTTTTCAACATATAAATAAGCTCTATCTAAAAGACACACCTGTACCAAGTTTTATCAGGTCAACTTAATAGAAAGTCAAGCTAGCTTGGAACAGACAAACATATGTATAGGCAAATAATTCTTTATAAATCCCGCTTTTTGCTCGGCTCCCAGAATTTCCACATACACCAAAACGTTGTCACATTTCGTGATTAATTTGCAATACCCTTTTAGCCGGGGCAAAACAAATAGGCCAGTTCATTTATCGATTAATCTGGCAGCAGCTGTTGTGTCCTTTTTGCTCGGATGATAACAACGCATCATTTATGCGCATTTTTCGCACATCTTTGGGGTTGTATTTTTCTTCTTACCCCCCACACCTTTTTTTTTTTGGGTAAGTCTGCTGGGACTTGCGTCAATGCAACTGACAATTTTTCAATCTCGATACGAAGCCGGCGTCAGAAATAATTGCAAAATGCATCAATCAGCTGTCAGAGCCGTTGCTTGACTATCTTTCAGCACGAGCTGAGCGACAACAAAATAAGAGAAATACAATTTTTTTTTTTAGCAAACATAACGTCTGTCTGATCTGTCAGCTGCAGTCACGCCCCTTGCCCGCCCGCCCGACGCCGCCCCAATCAAATATTTTGACAGACACGAATTTTAGCCGAATGTCAAAGGAAGCTCTCATTAGCCGCGCTTATGTGGCCGCTTAATGCTTGGCCTCTATGAGCTATGTCTAGACCGCACTTCCGATAATTATTACTGTATTGGCAGCAGTCGAGACGATGTCAAAAGTTTCGTGGCACCAAAAACTAAATCGAGCACACAAAACTAAGAAACCGCAGCCGCAATGGCTACAAAGAAGCAGACGATTGCAGGGTCGATTCCAGCCGAAGCCCTGGAGGATAATAGGCGCATTCAGCTTGTTGCCTGCGGTTGCAACACAGTCCCCTCCCCTCCCACACTCCCTGCCCTTGCTGTGTATAGTTGGCCAGCTAATGCGGTTTGATGTCCTTTTGGAAAGTCTGATTGATTTTACATGCCGCATAGACTTGTTTGTCAGTTCGGCTCTCGCCCCCCCGCCAACTCTTTATCGTTATACTTTTAATTGATAATTGCGGAAATGCCGGGCATTGTAAAAAATCTGCACAAAAGTTTTCCAACCGACGGGCGACTGTCGCTGACCAAATTGGCGGCCAATGGCATTTATTATATAGTTCGGTTTCGGGTCAACGGAAATCAAGCAAATTGGTTAACAGCAAAACCGCAAAGCATTTAATAATGGACAACAGACGGCAGACAAAACCCCTAAAGAGAACAGAATGAGACAGACAGGAAGGGAGAGATAGAGAGAGAGGGAGAAACAGAGAGAAAGCGACAGAGAACAATAATTTCCAATACTGTTGCTTGTTAAGCCACAAAGTATCGGGCATCGATGCTGCCGAGCACTAAATACTGTCCAATCTCTTAACTTGTTCTGTTTCGTATACCCTGTACCCATTGAACTTGATTGAATATAATAGGGTATATTGAGTAGTGCAAGTAGCGCATAACATCACTTTGCTTCTTCCTGGACAACTCTTGCATATACGAATAGCTAGTCATTTCCAGCGATTGTTGGAAAGGTCCAACTAAGGAGAAGCCGACCCAAATCCAAAGCATATATATACTTTTGATCCGGAACAATCTAGTCAACCAGCTAGTTCACATTTATTTCAAATTTCAATAAATTTATGCACAGATCGATTTCCTGTCTCGATAAGAAAACTTTGGAGGTTAGGAACATCATATATATACACTTGATCAGCATCAATCTAGTTTAACAAACTTATTTTAATGCCATAAACGATTATTTAACGATCAAGTTTTTTTCAATTTTCACTAAATTAATGCACCGTCAAAATTTATCCATTTCAAGTCTCCATTTTGCAAGCACATCTCGAGAGCTTTGAAAGCTAGATACAGCAAACGTAGTAGTATTTTTTCGTATGTCATGCGCCAATGAAGAATATTTCAACTTTTTAATAATTCAAGTTAATTTCCAGTTATCGATCAATTTTGCCACTTGTATATCGATAGGATGTTAGATCCCTAAAATTTGGCATGCGAATATGTATGTGTCTCTTTACTTTACAGTTTACAGGGTATCGTTTCAGTCGTTCACGCTGCACGCACACTCTTACTACTTTTATTTTTCGAATTGTAGCCAGAACAAAGCTTGGCCGCAATGGGCTCTTAGTTTCGCGCAGCGGCATTACTCAACACTGGTTTAACTATGCCACGCCCATAAGCTTCTATTGTTTGCCCAGCCATAAGTCTCGCAGTCTCGCTGCATTTAATATTCATGTTGCGTTTGGGCTTGACGGCCACACATTTTAGCCCAGAAATCAATTATACGCCCCGGAAAATATGATACATTCTATGTGGTGTGCGTGTGTGTACTGCAAATGTCTGTGTGGGTGTGAGTGTGTCTGTGTGTGGGCCCTGGACATAGGCTTCGGCTAATATTACGTGTAATTAAGGCGCGCGTCCGTTCAACATCGTCGTCGACTCCAGCGGGAATGCTCTCAGGTTCCCTCTAAGGACGCACTCGCTCAACTCGCAGCGAATTTCAAATGCTGGCAACGTAATTGCCAAATTACTTGGATTTTTTTTTTTGGCTTTTTTTTTTTTTTTTTTGGTTCCGACCAACATTAACACTAAACGCATCTGCGAGTGTGGAATTTCAATAAAATATGCAAGGTACACGTATATATATTATGCGTATAAAATATACATTGTGTCCATGACCAGCAGCAGCACGTATACGCAGCGTGTGCCCGGAGAGCTCAACAAATTTAAGGCGCCCAGAATTATTTATAATTTATGTGTAAGCTTACAATTTACTTGAATATCTGTATAAATATGTATAATAAATTGGGGAATAGTTGCCGGTGACCAAACATGTACACACATGATTTTTTCAGTATGTGGGAAGGCAAAATTTCTGCAGGTTTGGCCACAGACTGAAATTAACGCCCAGTTTTCAGTATAAAAGCAAATAATAGAAACCCAATTGTCAAACAAAAACTATAAAGCTATTCTATAGACATTCTATTCAGAAATTCCGAACATATTTAAAACAAGTAAGAGGCTCTAGTCGGGAGCTCCCGACTAGGGGATACCCTGAACCCTCTTCTTCCAACAGGCGATAGGTATAAAATGAATGATACTTGATATATATATACTATTCTAGAAGCTATATGTCAAGTTTGGTGACTCTAGCTCATATTATTTGCCGAAATTGTTCAAAAATCAGGATTTCGATATCGATTTTTATCGATTACTTGGAAACGGGGCAAGTTATCGAATATCGGAAACAAACTCGATCTGCGCGGCGACTAGGAGGACCTACAGCTAAAATTTCAAGTCTCTAGTTCTTATGGGTTCTGAGATCCTTGCGTTCATACATACGGACAGACGGACGGACGGACGGACGGACGGACGGACGGACGGACGGACGGACATGGCTAGATTGACTCAGCTATTGATGCTGATCAAGAATATATATACTTTATGGGGTCGGAGATGCTTCCTTCTGCCTGTTACATACATTTGCACAAATACATAACACCCCTTTTACCAACTTTCAATGGGTTCAGGGTATAGAAAAACTATTCAGATTCTCTGTAGTTATACTATCCAAAAACTCATGTGTTAGTATTAGAAATTTCGAAACCTTTTCACTTATTCTGTAGATATTCCCTCTAAAAATCATACTTCAACAACCCATCGTTTGATGTAACGAGAAATTGTTTAACAATCAAGCAAATTAATAGAAGACGAAAACAGATTTATTAGCCATAAGCACGAATGTCAATTGGCTGCTCATTTGGCTGAGTGATTTTGTCGGGGCCATGTTTCATTTTGAAACGGCAACAAATTCGATTTGGCATCTGGCCCTTGATTGATTAGCGCCATGCAGCTAGTTGCCTACTTTTACATTAAGAAATTGTCAGTAACTGGCCTTTCTTTTTGCGTGAAACCTTTTCAGCAACTGACCAACAGATATGAATTTGGCTTTGATTGATATATGTGTACTATATAGACAATCGTTTGATAGAGTTTGCAATCAAATATTTCATTTTAAATTTAGAATGCTTTAAAATATACAAAAACATTGGTACTCACCCTTAACAATCGTGAATTTTGTGAAACTGTTCCTTAGAAGAGTCTGAAAATTTCTAGAGTGGGACCTAAATAGTTTAAATAAATAAATTAATAAAAAATAATTGAAAATAAATTTAACAAAAAAAATATAAATATTAATAATTAACTTATAATTTTAAAAAGGATGCCAGACAGTACGACATGACATGAATATCAACCAAAAATTATTTGTGGGAAATGTTGACCCATGTCTATTGAGATTGATTAGTATTAGGACTTCAGAGGGTAACATTTCACATGAATTTCGACTAAAATTTATGTGCCCAGATTTGAATGCCAAATTATTCTAGAGGCCAAACAATGAAGAAAAAACTAAACTTCGTGAAAATGGGTTGAGTTTTGACCGAGTTATGGGAGTGGGAAATTTCGACCCATGTATATATAGGATTTCAGAAGGTACAACTTTAGATGAAATTGGACCAAAAATTATGTACCCAGATTTGAATGCCAAATTATTCTAGAGGCCAAACCATGAAGAAAAAACTAAACCTCGTGAAAATCGGTTGAGTTTTGACCGATATATGAAAGTGGGAAATTTTGACCAGTGTCTATATAGGATTTCAGAGGGTAACATTTCACATGAAATTCGACTAAAATTTATGTTCCCAGATTTGAATGCCACGTTATTCTAGAGGCCAAACCATGAAGAAAAAACTAAACCTCGTGAAAATCGGTTGAGTTTTGAGCGAGTTATGGGAGTGGGAAATTTTGACAAGTGTTGGATATAGGATTTCAGAGGGTACAACTTTAGATGAAATTGGACCAAAAATTATGTTCCCAGATTTGAATGCCACGTTATTCTAGAGGCCAAACCATGAAGAAAAAACTAAACCTCGTGAAAATCGGGTGAGTTTTGTCCGATATATGAAAGTGGGAAATTTTGACAAGTGTCTATATAGGATTTCAGAGGGTAACATTTCACATGAAATTCGACTAAAATTTATGTTCCCAGATTTGAATGCCACGTTATTCTAGAGGCCAAACCATGAAGAAAAAACTAAACCTCGTGAAAATCGGTTGAGTTTTGAGCGAGTTATGGGAGTGGGAAATTTTGACAAGTGTTGGATATAGGATTTCAGAGGGTACAACTTTAGATGAAATTGGACCAAAAATTATGTTCCCAGATTTAAATGCCAAATTATTCTAGAGGCCAAACCATGAAGAAAAAACTAAACCTCGTGAAAATCGGTTGAGATTTGACCGAGTTAGGGGAGCGGGAAATTTTGACGCATGTCTCTGAAATGGTTGTAAATTATATACTAGCAATAATAATATTATTTATAATACTAAAAATAATAGTAAAAATATTATTAATATAAAAAAAATAATACTAATAAGATTATTAATAATAATAAAAAGGTTAACTTATTTGATTATTATAATAATGCTAATAATAACAATAAGAGATAATAATAATAATAGGATATAATTTAAATGTAGGTCTTAAATGTGTGTACTTTTTAAAAGTATTTTTTCCTTCTTATCTTTTCTCTTGACTTTTTCGAGCACACAGTCCTTTTGTTGCTTGAGTAAAGTTGAAAACGGCGCTAATTTTATGGCGGCTCAACTTTGGCACTCGTCAAATATAAAATACAGCAAAAGGGCCGAAAGGACTGAAACTTGAGTTGCGGCTGGGACGAACTTTGGCCCAGGCTTAGCTTGGGGCATGCGACTTTTTATGATAATGTGTGGCGCGGCGCGCAGCGAACTTGGCAACTTGCAGTGGCCTTAAAGCAAACACGAGCTGCCTTAAGAGTTGCCACGCCCAGCCCTGCCCCGCGCCCCGACGCAGCTGTGTTAATTACTGCGGCGA
Source organism: Drosophila montana (assembly GCF_035044405.1). Lineage (NCBI taxonomy): Eukaryota > Metazoa > Arthropoda > Insecta > Diptera > Drosophilidae > Drosophila > Drosophila montana. Next base: position 1,198,642 of record NW_026996406.1, read on the forward strand.
GCGCAGAGCGCATGAATCATGACTTCCGCTTGCCACGGCCGCTTTCTAATTATGTTGCAACAAATGAAAAATTAAAACGAAAAAAAAAAACAGCGAAATGGCTACAATTTCAAGGCAAAAGCACGTTGGCAATGCTAGCCAATGTTTACTGTAAATAGTTTAAGCAAAGGCAACAAAATGCGAACAGTGTGGGTTAACGTAATAAAGACCCCTTCGCCACGGTGTGGCAACTCTCTCGAGTTTCGGCATGTGGCAACTGCGGTTAACCGACAATTTGTGCACAGTTTTCGAATTGCCCCAAATAAAGCTTATTTGCTTAGCTGAAATTGCTGTTAATTCATTTGGATTAGAGCAAAAGCCAAGTAAGTTGAAATACCTTAAATACCCTTTCGTAAATATGTGTTTGTCAGCTGAAAAAAGGGTATTTGGCAGTCGCATGCTTAAATGAACACACACACGCGCACAACCGCATTTAAAATGTTTATTATAATAGTTGTATTTACCTTTTTGGCATTTATTTGTTTCTATATATATTTTAACTTTGGTTTCTCTGGTAATTCTTGTTCTGTTCTGTTCTGTTTGTTGGTTTTGGTATTTAAATGCCGTGTGATAACAATATGTTTGCTTAACGTTAATAAATATACCAAATGCCTAAATTAAAATACATATCAAAATTGTACAGTAACTACATTTGGTAAGAGTTTAAAGTATTAGAACAGGTTTCTCTCTGAAATATAATTGGGTTTTTTTTTTTTTATATATATTTCATTTGCTTTTCACTTATGCATTTATGATACTCTAAGTCGCACTATAGCTAGTTTTTGATTTATTTAATATTTTATTCGAGTTGCCGCTGGCCAAAAATTCAGTTTTGACCGCATTTGATTTGCCTTTTGACGTGTTTGCTTCTCTTTTATTATTTATTTCATTTTCGTTTTCAACTAGTTGCTTTACCCATATCTATAATTTTTTATCTTTGCACATATATAGCATGTAGTATTTTTTTATTTATGGTATTTTCTATTTAATTACTTTTCTTTTTACTCGATTTACTTATTTATTTGATTTTCAGTTTTGATTTGGGAGTATTTTAACTGACGCACTGAACTGAACTTTAAATGCAATTTACCTGCAACTGGTTTTTCTTTTTCTTTTTCTTTTGGCTGAGAGTAGTCTTTAAAAAAATTGTATATTTAAGCTATATGTATATATGATGTATATTAAAATCAAATCAAACGTAGTTATATAAAATAATTAACTAGCAACAGTTAATATACGTAAATAGTTTACAAATAGTAAGTATATTCTTTATAAGGTTTATCTCAGTACCATTCAAATGTCTTTTGATATGACTTAAGCAATTTTATGGTATTTTCTTTGGCAACTATACGAATATATACATACACTATAGACCTCGACATACAAGTATGAACTATGAACTTTAATTGTAATTACTTAGTTTATACATTTAATTATAGCTATGTTTAGCTTGTCTATGCGGAAGTATGCAATTGTTGTTGTTTGATTTGCATCGAAAGTCAAATCACTTAAACTAGTTTTCCCGGGCAGGTCAAAGTTCAAACGCCAACAAAAATGAATAGCATACAATATTTATAAAACAAACGAATTATTTTCCATCAAATCAAAACGATTTCAATTAATATAAATTTAATTAAAATTCGCTGACCTGCCGATCATATTTTTTTCCGTTGTTGTTTGTTTTCCGACTACAATTTAAATTATTTTCTTTGCGCTAATTAATTTATTACAATATTTTTATTAAGCCCCCGGCTGCCCGCCCGCGTTTTCTATTAGTTTTTTCGCCATGTACTTGTTGTAATTTAATTATAAACAAATATGCAACAACAAATTCCATTATTGGGGGCTCTATGAACACACGCACACACTTTCAGCTATGTTTCATTTATGCCTCATTGTTTAATACTCTTCTTTTCTCTCATTTTTGTTTACATTTTTGCTATTGAGCTCTTGTCGTATTATTTATATTCCTTTTTGTTTGTTTATTAAAAATATTAATCAGTCATTTCAATGCAATGAATTGCTGTGTATATATTGTATAATGTTTTGAGCACACACACACACACACACACACACACACGGAATAAATCGCATTTAAAGGTTTCCATTTCCCCGCCAAACCCCTCGCTGCCCTATGCCCAGTTGACTACTGTTAACAATAATGCAATCATTTATAGCCATTCATTTGCATTGCGCTCGCTGACAGGCTAAATAAAACTTGGCCAACTGATTGCCGCACTGCAATTAATTCCGTTTAGAGATGGGCGCGCTAACGATATTTTTTATGTGCGACTCACGACTTTAACCGATTTGTCACTTTTTTTGGAAATAATTGAACCTATTTCTTTAAATAAAACTTATGATCTTAAACAGTTTTAATAAAAATATAGATTTTTTTACGATTAATTTGCTCCATTTCCTAAACTTTTCTTAAAATAAAATAACATATAATAAAAATAAAATAATATCAATATTAATAAAAATAAATAAACTCATATATAATTATAATACTTAAATATTGTTGTTTACGATAAAACTTTTCTTGAAATAAAATCTATATTAATAAAAAAAATTACATTGATTTAATCAAAATACCTACAGTTGATTAGAACTTAATTTCCAAATATTTCTTAAAATAAAATATTATTAAATCTTTATTTAGCTGGTTTGACGGGGTTTCATTATATAAAATTAAATATGAAAATTAATATAAAATATTGTTTTCAATTTTAGATTTTAATAAATTAAACCTCGAGTAAATAACGAGCACGCGTCCATCTCTATTGCAATGTGCCAGCATAAATAATGTTGCCTACTTTTGTGCGCCGCTGGCAACACGCTTTGAGTGAAATTTATTAAAAAATGCTTTTTGCACTTATTAAAAATTAATAATAAATAAATAAGTCAAATAATATATGGTATACTCTAATTGATATATTCAATTAAAGTAGTTTAATGCTCAACTAAAAATTAAATTCAATTATTTCGTATTGTTGCTATTAATTTGGTTAATTATCAAATCAAATATGGCAAATATTTTCTGAAATAATTTTCTAGTTTTGCGCACTCTCTCACTGAATACATAATTTCAATTAGAATAAATTTGTTAATTATACGTCCATTGTTATTGAGTCAAGTTTTCGCTTTTGTTGTCGTTTTTTTTTTTTTTGTTATGAGTACGCTTAATGAGCTCCTTTTTGGCCACTTATTTACTAGAGTTCTGCTTAATTTAAAACCTACTTCACTTACTTGTCAAAGGGGTGGGGGGCATGCGGATGCTTCTTTATGTCCGGAGAGTGGCGCATTAGCGTTGCGTTCTGCCCGTTAACTGGGGATAGGGTTAGGCTACCCTCATGACTGCCACCGAGGCCGCCGCCGCCGCCGCCGCCGCCGCTGGCGCCGCAGCCAGCCAACATTTTCTCCGTCTCCTGGCGGCTATTTGCCATTATTCGTCGTATGGTTGGCGCGCAGGGTGTGCGTCAGAGACGCGACTCCTGCACGTGCTCGTGTCAAACCTGACCGTGTGCGTTCATGTGCAGCGCCTCACCGGCATCCGAGGGCGCCCCGGATAGCTGGGCAGGTGGATAATACTGCAAGGAGGTGCAATTGAGATACTGTGCGTCGGTTAGACATTATCGCTGACCACATAATTAAACGTATAAAACAACCCCCCAAAACAAGTCAAGAGTACTCCGATTAGCACATATCCTGTATAGTCGGGAGTAATCGATTGGCATATACCCTGTACACACATAAACATGCAAGCTTAGAGAAGTTCTTTTGGCTTCGCTCTTGATTTTTTCATCTTCCATTGGCTCAGACTAAGGAAAATTCAGTCTTAACCAACTTCTGTGTTTATTTTCCAATTATAATGACACTTTTCGGGCTTAGGGATGTATATATACTTATTGATTCCCCTATATCTCTGCGAATGTGTTTACCCATTGGGGGAATTGGCACTGAGGGAGCTTTTCCTGATATATATAAGATATAAGATATGATGATGATATTTATCGGTTTTGGGAGCCCTAAGGACCTAGGCATAGCAATCTACTTAGCTCGTCGTCCTGATCAAGAGTCGATAAACCTTCCCTTTGTCTGTATCCCAAATTTGCAAAAAACATATGTTATTACCCATTAATAAGAAAAATAAAAAAAAAAATACTATTCGATAAGCAACGCAATATGTTCTGTGTATATCAGAAATTTCTTAAAATCGATATTTATCGATTTAATTAAAATGTAAGGATATATATATAGAAGATTAAAAGTAATTGGCAACTAAAGTTGCCTGGCTCGACGCGTTCCCTCTAAGGGACATAAGTAAAGTATCTACTTATCTCGCCATCCTGATTAAGATGCGAAGAACCTTCATTTCGTCTGTCCTTTATACCCTCTTTTAACCCATTTAAAATAGTCGCGGAGCATTGAAAAAAAAAAGGAGGAAAAAATAGCCGCTTGTAATATGTACTTACCCCCACGCGTCCGTTGTCATAGTCGCGACTCGCTTGAATGGTCAATTTGGCCTTGGCATGCATTGTGTCCGTGAGTGTGTTCCTTTGATGTGTGGAGGGCACGCCCACGCCCGGTACAGAGCTGGCGGGGCGCAACAACATGGAACCGTTGCTTTTGGCCGCACTGCCAACGCCCACAAGATTGGCGCCCGAATTGTTTGCCTTGTTGCGAAAGCAAAACTCAATAATTGCAACGAATACGGCAACGAGCAGACCGCCAATGAGTATATAGAAGATGCCGGCCACATTGCTCAGGGAGAGCTCATTGTGCGATGCCTCCTGATTGTCCTTGTTGGGATTGCATTCGGTCTTGTCGTACCACCATTTGTTTCGTAATTTAATCAGCTCGCCGTTCTCCTTCAGCGACAGCACAGCCAAATTGATGGGATCTCTGCAAATAGGTGATGGTTATTTAGCATTGCGTGCTTTTTGCCTCGGTTTATATATATATTGAATAAAGTCTTATGACTTTATGCATTCTTCTCCATACGAATCGAAATTGTCCCCAGTAGCATTTATGTACGTATTATACGCATTATACTCACTTGAGCGCCGAGCCAAGCGGCGTGGCAATGCCAAATCCCTTTGTATCCAAGTTGGGGCCCACTTTCATTGTGTCGCACGGCTCTCTCGCATTTACATATTCATTTTTTGGTGATTCCACAAGCAGAGCATATTTGCCCTTGGATGTGCGCACACGTCTGATCCCCTCATCGTAGGTATTCACAAAGACGTGCTTTCTGGAGTTCATGTATTCCCACATTTTATTGTGCAATCCAATTGGGGAACGCTGTTCAAACAAACAGAAAATACACATGAGTGTTAATTGCATAATTGTGTAATATTTATTACAAATAAAATGGTGGCTATTAAATTAAATTTCACTTATTTGCGAGATTGCAAAAAGTATATAACGATTTTTAATGCGGTCTTTCGCTTGGGAGTTGGGATTTACAGCGAGATTTGACAGCTGCTGGCAATTGGGCAATAAGAAGTAATGGGAGAATTCTCAGCGTAAATAAATATATCGATAAATGTATTGATAATTGCATGCGACATAACGTAATGTAAGTAAATAATATCGATTAGTGCATTGATAATCGTATACGACATATCGCAGCAGCGTAATTATATAAGTATATCGATAAATGTATCGATAATTGCATGCGACATGACGTAATGTAAGTCAATAAATATATCGAATATTGTATATCGCAGTAACCTGATAAAATAATGATTGTTCGTTATCGACTTATTATTGATATTTACTCGATTTTATCATCTATTTTTTGGTCTTTTCCCTGGCGCAGCTTTTCTGTGAGCACTTATCGAAAATTCGATCGAATATGAAAAACTTTATATTATCGATAACATTTTCCCAAATTTAAAATCAAAAAGCAGGGCACCAATTGGGAAAACAATTAAGTTAGGCATCAAAGTTAACCCAAACACAAATCACAGTGTAAATATTAACACAGTGTTGTCTATCGATAAAAATAAATAAAATTGTCGTAGTTTTTGCGACACTTTTCTTGACTTTTCCGTAGTTCTTTTACACCTCAATAATCTAAATATGATTTTAAAACATTATGTGTCCTCGTGTAAAAAGGAAAAGCAAACATGTTATCGATAACTTAAATCGATAAGCGCCTAAAAGTCGCAGCATGTGCAACGACAAGCAAAAAGAGAAAATGTTGACAGCCTTTTGTTCGAGCTGGACTGTAACAAGTCCTCTGTTCATTTTGCGCATTTAAGCTGAAATTTGAAATTAACACATGTCAAAGCTTGGGTCTGGCACTTACCCTAAAGAAATCCCAGGTGGAGCCATGCAACAGTGTGCCGTACTGCACCTCCGTTTGCATGGCCAAATCCTCCGGCGAATTGATGGGCGTTACCATGCGCTCAACGGTAAGAAAGGCAGCCAAATTTGCCGTATACGATGAGATGAGTATGAGCGTAAAGAAAAACCAGGATGCGGCCGCAATGCGACCCGATATCGAACGGGGCGACAGATCGCAGCCCTGCTGCATGAAGGCGGACAGCGAATACCAGAACGAGTTCAAAATGCTAAACTCATTGACGGCCGATGCGCTTCCACCGCTACCAGATGCAATGCTCCCGGCGGACAGTGAAGCCTGCAGAGCTGCAGCACAGGCGGTTGTCTGGACGCCCGGTGTTGGTGGGCCCGGCGGCGGTGGTACGGGTGCGCCACCAATGATGCCGGGTGGCTGCTGATTGGCAAGCTGTTCGTGATGTGCATGTGGATCTAAAAGCAGAAATTAAGCGGGGAGACGGGGACGAAAAAGAGCGTGTGAGTTGGTGAGCAGGCCACAAAACGCAACCGCAGCGGAGCTGTCAAGTTAGCTGTCTCTTAAGTAGCTATTTCTAGCCCTTAGGAGTAGATTTTTGGCTTTAAAAATGATTGAGGTTGTTTTTTAAAGCTAGTTATACCTTGTTTAGATACAGCCGATATATGCTTATATGTTTAGCTTTTCAGAGTGCGATAGCTATGATATTTTATAGCTAGATTTGTAATATTTGAAGCTAAATATTTTCCCATTTCTGGCTTTAAAAAGTTAGACGTTAAAGATTTTAAAATTATATACGTTATTTTTCTGGCTTCTTTAAGCTAATTATGCTCTGTTCAGAATCTAAATATGAATTTCTGGGCTTTGTGCAATTGCTTTGGCATTTTATAGCTAGAAAAAATGGCAAAATATTTTTTAAAGCTATTTTTGGCTTTCAAAATTATACACACTGTTTTAAAGCTAATTGGAATCTGAATAAAAATATGTTCGAATTGAGCAATTGCCATGATAATTTATAGCTAGAAATTTGGATATTTTCAAAGTAAAATGTAGCTATTTTTGGCTTTAAAAATTTTAAAGTTTGTTTTTTGAGCTAATTGTGTTCTGTTTGGAATTATAACATATTGTTTTTGTGCATATCAAAGCTAGAAATATGACTAAAATAAGTTGATATTTCTGGCTTTCTTTAAATAGTCCCAAATATCTGATAATTGATATAAAAGAAAACGAACTTTTACCGACACGCCCTCTTTTTAGCCCCCCACAGATCGATATTTTCCAAACTCAACTACTTTGGTCTCACGTTCAAAACTCTTCCATAGAATAATCCCTTCCACAGATTCAGTAGGTAATTAAAACGCATTTCTTTGTTAGCCTTTTTAGCGTTTTTTTTTAGCACTGTAGCTATTTCTGGCTTTCACTTTGGCTTTCACATTTTGGCAACACTAAACCGCAGACAGCAAACTATGCTGGACAAGTCAGCTGTCCCAGTCGACAGGCAGACGAAACATATCGTGCATACATACATGTATGTCCATCTGTCTGTCTGGCCACATACATATACATATGTATGTACGCACACATATCTCCGTTTGGCTCATGTTGGCCTGTCCAACTGGCAACTGTCAATCATTTCGTTTGGCTTGACTTTTTGCGCCTGCTCTAATTGATATGCAATCAAGCGCATAGCCAAAGCTGCTCCAGTTGCTTCCCGTCCAATTCCTCTTCCTCGTCCTCGTCCTCCTTCTTCGCCTGCTCCTGCTGCCATTTGCTTCAATTGCTGCTCCTGACACGGCTCCGGACTAGTGACTGCTTCAGGCATTCTGCTGTCATATTTGAACATTTTCATGCACTCGCATTTCAGTTTTTATTTTGCACTCGCTGCTCTTCCTTATCACAATTTTTTCTCTACTCCTATTCTTCGTTCTGTTTTTTTTTTTTTTTTTCAGAGTCTCGCAACACGTTGCCTGCATACAGAATGTTGTTTACATTCCGCTAAAATTACATTAAGGTTGTTTTGCAGGATGCCAATAGATTGTTATGTGCGGCAATTGTCTGCCTGTTCATATGTGACCTCCGTTTTTGGATTTTGATTGCCAACAAATGCGAACACCACGAATCAAACCAACCACAAGCCCAACAGCCTATCATTCAACACCAACAAATTGAATCACATAATTGAATTATACGGCAACGCATGCAAAACAAGTCCAAAGTTATGCAGAAGCCACAGTAACATTCACAGGGGATACATCCCCTTCCAGCACACAACGCACACACACACACAGTCACACTCACACACAGAACGCGTTGCCAGTTCTCCCAGGCCCTCAGCTGGCATCATAAAATATCAATATAGGGCAATAAAAGCTACGCACTCTGAAAATGTCGCTTGCCTTGGCTTAAGTTATTTAAATATTCGAACATCTTGCTTTATCTCGGTGCAATGCCTATTTCTCGCTCTCACATTTCTATTCAACAATATTCAAATTTTCTAGTCTAGCAGTTGGCTAAATGTAGGCATTACAATTTTGCCACATTTTTAACAAATATACATTTTCAATAAGCTAAAAGCTTGTCTTAAAGGAAATACGATTAGTTTATATGGTTAAAAAGCTTTGCAGAGTAAACGAAAATAAATTTCTCTATAGTTCAAAAACTTCCTATATTATAAATATATATCTTACACCTTGTATTAAATATCTGATGCCTTATATCAAAGTTTTCTAAGCTTAAAAATGATTTTGCTTACTTTAAACAGAAAGGTTAATATAAGCTGAACTTTAAGAATTAACAAGTCTTTGATAAGGCTTAAAAAACATTTTCCTTTCATTCATATAATATAGAGTATCAAATATTTAGGGGTACTTTTCACTATTTCTCTTCCTATTTAATTTTCATATATGAAAACCAGATTCTGTCTGCCTTTTTAATCGTAAAACAAGCCTAATGCGACACTGTTTAAAGCCACTTTCGGCTAATTTCCATTTATATCAAGCAATATCTCAACTTTCAAAGCACTGTGGCTTTGACAGAGTAGGGCGTGGCGTGGCGGGATTTAGGGGGCGTGTATAGTATAGTATATTTTACCTGGTAACTGCGATTGTTGTAGCGGCTGCTGCAAAAGGCGCCATTCGTGGGGGGAGAAGCGCGAGACAAAGAAGAGCACGATGCTGACACCAATATAGCTGAAGATGACGCTCACCTGTTGGCGGGATAATAAAAACATGAAAAACCGTGTGCGATGCGACAGATACGATAGCTTTATACAGCCCCTGCTGCAGCCTCAGCTTCACAGCTTTCACAGCACACGGGGCGCTACTGTATAATTTGGGCTAAACAAATTTTTCATTAAATTTTCTTTACTAATTGAAGCGGAAGCGGCAATGGCTTCCCTAGAAAATGGCGGAGCATTAGCTTAATGGGACGAGTCGCAAGGCATAAAAAAGCGCCGAGGCAATCGTGAATGCTCGACTAGTAGATATCTCTTAAAATTGACTACACGTTAGATTAAAAAAGAGGAAATATATATTTCTTATAATCTCTAACATATGCCCAAAGAGCAGATGCTAGAAATCGATACTTATCGATTTTGTGGTAATGGAGAATGTCATGGAAAGAAAAGCTATCGATAACAAAACCGAAAAACAGACGAATATGCATGGAATATATATATGCCCAAGCAACAGGGCCCGAAATCGATATTTAACGATTTTGGAGAAATGGAAAACTTCACGGACAGAAAAAACATAATCTCGTATGCGATGTGGACAGACTTACGCACATGCTTGATATATGCCCGAGAGACAGGATCTAAGAATCGATATTTATCGATTTTGAGGAAATGGAAAACTGCATGGAAGGAAACCCATACGAGCCTGAGGCGGATATTTTTCGATTTTGGGGACGTGGAGAATGTTACGGAAAACAAAATATACGAGTATTAAACGGACAGATGGACGAACATGCGTGAGATGTGTGGGTCTGAAAATCGATATTTATCGATTTTAGATGTAATGGAAAAAAAAGGCGTTTATATATATATACTCTATGAGGTCGTAGCTGCCTGCTTCTGTCTATTAAATACATTAACACAAAGTTTATGATACCCATTTTATGCATTCGAAATGGTGTACAGGGTATAGAAACAATGTCAGGTGACGCAGCCTGTCGAGGACTTCGACAGGTTGCCAGCTTGGCTGCCGCTGCCACCTGCCTCTGCTGCTTGTAGCCTGTTGCCTGTCTGACAGCCAACTGTTGCCAGTTGCGTTGTTGTTGTTGTTGCTGTTGCTGCTGCTGCTGTTCATATTGTTGTCGTTGTCGTTATCAATGCTTCAATGGCTGCCACGGGGCGCGCCTTTGTGCTCCGGCAAAAAGAAAAGGTGTCGTCGCCGGCGTCGTCATAGTTGCTTTTATGCACACACACTCGCACACACACACACACACAGTCGACACACTCGCACTGTAGGCCTGCTTGTGCCTGTCGGCGGCTGCTTTTATTGGGGGCGTTGCCGTTCTTGTTCTTGTTGTTGTTGCTGTTATGCGGGCAACGCGTTCTTCCACTCATGTGTGTGCGCCATACAATGCGTCATTTAATTTATGATAAATTTTTTGTTCAAGTCTTTTATATTAGCTTGCTAACTTTTGCAGGCGTCGCCGGGTTGTTGAGCCTTTTTTTTTTATTAAGCCACCTTTTGCTCTTTGCCTTGGCGCAAGCAATTTGCATTTGTAATTCGTTGAGCTCATGTCAAAATAAGCGTAAGATTTCACAGCGCTGTTCACTGACTTTTATAAGCGTTTAATTTTTTAGATTTGTCGCGTTGTCAACGGAACCGGAAACGGTTTCGGATAAGAAAGCTTCCATAAATACACGGAGACTAGGAAAAAGCTGGCCTTAGGCAATTCGGTATGTTAACATAATTTAAGTGTGGAAAATTGCTGTTGGATTTGAACCAGCGACTTTACGCTTAATAGTTCGACGCTCTGATACGCAGCCTCCTGTCGTTTCGGAAATCACATAACGATGACAGCTTTGTTCTTATGTTTGCACTCCAAACTAGGATTTTGCCAGACTTGGGGGTTGAGTTTATCGAAAAACCGTCAAATCTAACCTATTCAAGATATAATCAAGAATTCTGTATATTTTATCTATCCTTTAACATGATAAACATCCCCGTCTTATGCTTATCTAAGAAAAATTATCCATCTCTACATAGCCCTAAAGATACCATCTTTCATCTTCTATCTATTACTAGCTATCTCTTAACATAATGAACAGCTCCGTCTTATACCTTTATCAATATAAGAACAAATTATCTATCTATTATTATCTATCATTTGACATTTAGAACACCTCCGTCTTATACTTAAATTCAGTTTTAGAAACATTATCCATCTCTATTCTGATTCTATACAGCCTTAAAGATGGATCATCTATCTATTCTATCTATTCTTTTTATTTTCATTTTCTATTCTTTTAGTATTTGTATTTTCCTTTGATGTTCTACACTTCTTCTTTACTCAGCCTTCGGTCGACAAGTTCTTAAATCTAAATATTTTAGTCCATTGACTTCTCGCTGTCATTTGATTAAAGAGCCACTTTAACAGGCTCAACTTGGCAGAGAGAGAGAGAGAGAGAGAGAGTTGGATGCGGCAGCAAGTTGGGCCTTCAGCACGAATATCAACATCATCAGCTAAATGCTCATATAATTCTGATGGCTGGCCATTATTTAAACAAGCGTCGAGCGTCGGCCAACTTTGGACTAGCGCCAAATTTAATACTTGACGGCAACGTAATTTTTGCTCGCAGCGCTTGTAGTTGTTGTTTATAATGTTTAAAAAACAAAATAAAAACAGAACAACAAAAAATGGCAAACAGTAGCGAAAACATAGAAGAAAAAAAACACCAACTTTGTCGTTTACTCTATTAAACTTTTGGGAGCTTACGAGGTAGCACGTTGAAGCCGAAACCAGAAGAAATAAATATACAAAAGTCCAAGTTTGCCGCAAAGTTTCGCACAGAAATAAAATAAGATGAACAAAAATAAGGGAAGTAGCGTAAAAATTACCAGGCAATGGGCGCCAAAAAAAAAACAAAATACAAAATGAAAGAAATGTTTAAAAAACTTTACTCATTTGTATGCAGCGCAAAATTTTGCATTATTTTGACTCGTTACCAAAAGTCTAAATAAACACAATGTGCCGCACGTCTAGACGCGGGCAGAGTTTCGGCTTTTTAGCCTACGTTCCGGAATTAATCGCTCTTGATTATTCCGACTTACGAAGAAGGTCGATAGAAGGCCGATAGCAAATCAATAAGCAATTTAAAGTTATCCTTCAAGTCAATGCAAGCAGCTTTTGTCAATTGATGCTTGGGAAAAACACGAGAAGGAAGCCGTCGTAGCAACCAGCTTTTGTCAACTGGTCAATGTGATACCGAAAATTAGCTGTCTTTTGATCGACAATAAAATGATAACTTGACCTGGAGGACCTTTAATTATTCAGCATTCAGTTAGATCAATCAGCTTTTGTCAATTGACGCTTGAGAAAAAAGTGCATGAGGAGTTTTAGCGTTAACGTGAATCAGTCAGAGCAACCAGCTTTTGTCAATTGATACATAATATTGAAAATGAGAAACACTTTAATTTTAAAAAAACCTTTAGGTAGGCTTGGAAACATTAACGTTAGCATTGAGTAGTTGGAGCATCCAGCTTTTGTCAATCAATGCTTTACATCAGATTGATAAGTTTTATAAGTGAAAAGTGCTGATTAAAGTGCTGCATTCGATCGATAACAATTCGATAAGTTTGCATGGAATACCTATACGAATGCATTGAGTAAAGCAATCAGCTTTTGTCAATTGATACGTCAAGAGAGAAAGGTTCATTTCCATCGATAAGTTTATATAAGTGATCATGGGGATGAAGTTGTCGTAACAACAAGCTTTTGTCAACAATGTAGGGCTGCATTTCGATCGATAACAAAACCGATAAGTTATTATAAGTTACCATTTGTAATTTTTTAGTTAAGCATCTAGTTAGAGCAACCAGCTTTTGTCAATTGATAGATGAAAAATAAGCTGAATATCGATCGTTAGCTTGGATTAGTTTTTTGAGTAATCAGTTTGTGTCAGAATAAGACAAAGATAAGTTTCAACCGATAACAAAGATTCGATATAACTTAAGTTATCAGATTTTGCTAATGGATACTTAAATTACACAAATATACGTTGGTCGATAGCAAATCGATTATTTACATTCAGCTGACGTTTCTATCTTAAATATATTCAAAAATGTACGTATATAAACCGATAACTAATCAATCAAATATTTATATACAATACGTGAAACAGTATATTAGATAACAAATCGATAAGTTAACAAGAGAATAATCTCAAAAGAAAAACATGAGTATAAAATATAAGATAGCACTACTCTGAAGAGTAAGATAAAGATTGACATGCTCTGTTTTTTAATAAAGTTCCTTCAGAGCATACTGATAGACAGAGTTGCGATATTCTCACATACAACAAGTCACGAATTTGTTAAGTAAAATTCCTCGAGCAAACATTTCAGTTACGAAACAAGGGTAAATACGCCTCCACCCCACGCCCTGGCTGTAACTGGGACACGACTACCACACGCTATCTCAGAAGGGAGGGAGGTGGGCAATATGACAGCTTGCAGCAGGAATGCAACGCCAAGTCAAAGTTGCGCCCCAGCCAGTGGCTGGAACGTAAAGTTTCTAGTCGGGCAGGCAGGGAAGTATATACACATACAGATATAGACATATACACACAGAGTTACATATACGCACCCAAATTTCCTGTGATAAAGGATTCATGAAGCTGAACACGCCGGGCGTTTGCTTCACTGGTTTCTTAATCATGATGGAAATGCCCAGCGACATGAACGGCTTGCTAAAGTCAATGACACGTTCGCGTTCAGCGGTAATCGTCATGGCGGCAATGGCAATATCCGCTTCCTGCAGTTCCAATGAGAAAGAGACAAAGAGCGAGACAGAGAGATAGAGCGGGAGAGAGAGAGAGAGTATGAGTTATTGTAGGTAGTCAGCTGAGATAGCGAGACAGCTCACCTTGCGCACCAGCTCGCCGACCATGCCATCCCAGCCGCCGTGCACGGCGGGATTCTCGGAGCCGTAATTACCATCCTTCACCAGACGCAGTTCATCTGCAAAAGCGTGAGGCAAACGTGTGATTAAGCTGTTGCATACAGTTTGCCCAATATACAAAGACTTACACGCGAGTCCCAGCTTCTTGGACAGCAAATCGGCGAGATCCTTGCAATAGCCCTCGAAGCGTTCGTTGCCATGCAGCTGCTCGCCAAATGCCGGCTGCTTTATCATTATATACGGCTCCTCCAGCACCGTTGTGACAATGTACGTGCGATTCTTTTCGAACTCCACATGTGGACGCAAACGCACATATTTCGCATTCAATGGCTGCAGTCCGCCATTGTCATTCCACTCGGCAACTTTTACCTGCAAGACAAAGAGTCCATTTCATATAAGTGAAAGACAATCGATTCCCAGTTCGAGTTCATATTCATATTGAACAAGGAGCTTGTTAGGATCCTTTTGGTCACTAGTTTATAATGAACAATTACATTAAAAACTGCCAAGGGATCTATTGATAATCCCGTGTTTAAAGGCATCTTTACCAAGATATTCTAAACAAAGTCAACACTTCCGAGCTTTAAAATGCTGCTTATGTATAAACAATATCTTATTACAATCAGACAACTATATCTACATGTATATAGCTCCCATAAGAACGAATAATACTCTAAGTAATACTCTACACAATTGAATAGGAATAGGAACGAATAATACGCGAAGTAATACTCTAAACAGTTGATTGATCGAGTATATTAGTTGAAGATTCTTTTTGATTATTTTTGGCAGCGTATCTGCAATATTTTTGGCTCGATCTCTAGAACACAACAATACCTTTGAAACTATAAAATACATAGCCTATTGTTGTCTGCTTGCCCCTAGTGGGCGTGCCCAAAGAAACCTTTGGACAATATTTAGAGAAAGTCGAATTTGGGACTCCATTTCCACGCCTTGTGCTACCTCATGTGGCTCTGGCCGGAAATCTTAAGTTCAATCTGTAGAGGTAATTAAAAATCAAGCTTTAAAAGTTAAGACTCCAGCTTTAAAACTAAGGAGATATTGATTTTCATATATGCCCGACCTCTTGTGAGCCTAACCAGAGAGCTTTTGTTCGATCTGTGGAGAATATAAGAAGTCTAACTGTAAAATTTGCTGACTCTGACTACAAATGTGAGAGTTGTTCAGATAAGTTGAAGTATAACAAGTTTTGTTGGGTCGACCTACGCGCGATTTTGTGTGTCTAGTTATGAAAATAGGGAGTACATAAATTTACGTCCCATATTGGGTGTAAATTTGAAAAACTTTGAATCGAATCCAATTTGTAAATCCCAATAATTAAGCGGACAAACATTCTACAAAACCAATATACCCACTGTGTAAACCGTAGGGTATTTCATCTTCAGCACGCCGAACATAGCTGTTCTTTTATGTTTTCTTTTTGTTTTTATTGCGCCAGCTTCATGAATTAAAGCTAGCAGCTCGTCTACCTGCCTGCAAGGCAATTGCTGCTATCTCTAACCAGTTTCGCCTTTTACCGTTACACATATGCCGTTACATACCATGGCGCTGTTTACGGTCATCTCGACAACGTGCAGGGTGTAATTGACTCGTCTGCCATCATCGTTGAATTTGATATCCCCGGTTAGTCCCTCGATTTCCACCTGCCATGGGGCAAAAGCAAAAATAACTGTGAATGAGCGTCACTTTTTAATTGCTTTGTCAGCGCTGACGTTGCCGGCTGCCCATCATCATCATCATCATCATCATCATCATCATCACCATCATCATTATCAGCATCATTATGATCATGACATTGATGTCTAGCTCACCTTTCGCAAATAACGGGATATTTTATCGCCATGCTCCCATGCATTCACCCATCCCTTGGCCGTATTACAGTCCAACGCGCGCGGCGCGCCGCCAAAGCTGGCGCTGCCGTCGCTGTTGCTGCCGCTGCTGCTGCTGGTGTTGGAGCCATCGCCGGCAGTTGAGGCAGCTGCCTGGGCGGCCACCATCAGCGTCTGGCTGCGACGCTGCACATTGTTCCTGAATTGATCCGGCTTCTTGCGCAGAATTTTGTTGAACGCCTCCACAAGAACAAAGACCGCATCGTACATGAGCGCCGCCTGTGCCTGTGTGTGTGTGTGTGTGTGAGTGGAGCATTTGCAGATTATATGGGCACTCATTTCATTTGCTGGCACTTAATGAGAGTATTACACGCTGTTTTTCACAATTTTCCACGTCATTGGCACTGTCTTTCATTTCAATTATTCGAGTTGGGGAGCTTATTGTGATGGGATTGAGGAATTTTCGCGACGCTTAGTTAACAATTTTCTAGATTTTGGCGGACCCACAGCACAGGGTTGCTCTAGGGAGCTTTAACAGGTTGCTGTTATGTAGCAGCGGCTATCGTTTAAATAAAACTTATCGAAAAGTCTCGATCGATTTGTGAAACGCAAGTCAGATATATACATTGCAGCGGACAATAGTAAAAATTCAAATGCCAGAAAAAAAAATTAAACAAGCAATTTTGTAAGTGATCAACCATGCGCAAGTTTTACTTAAATAATAATTTATGCCGGCAGCATTAACATTACTTACAGATGTAATTAAATATTCAGTGTAGTTGCCACTTATAAGAATTAATTTGTACCAGCAAGTATAAGAAAATGTACCATGAACTACTACCATCTAAATAATCACATAGACGTAGGGAATATAAGCATAGCATATAAGAATACATGCTACGAGAAGTACAAAATATTTTAATATTTGCTTGTTTGTAGAAAAAGGTACTGAAAAAAGTAAAAGAATAAATCGAGTGTACCAATGTACCACAAACATAAGTTTTAGTACATTTTTGGTACACATATGGCAACCGTGGTTAACAGCACGGCGCTCTTCGCTAACATATTCTTCTGAGCTGAGCAAAGCGAATAGAAGAAGGCGCGTAAAATGGCAAGCGGTAAAATTGGTGTGGTGTGTTTTTGTTTTAATAAGCATTGCACTCGTGTTTTAAATTAAATATTTATAAAAAAGTGAAGCCAACATGTAGTAAGATATGTGACAATTCAAAGATTGTATAGTTATATGCTAAATAATAAGTAAAACTCGCGTGTAATTTCTTTTCGCTTATGTACGTATGTATATGCATATATGTATGTATATATGCAGCATCGTGAGAGAGTGAGCGAGAGAAAAAACGGAGTTACGCGCGAAAAATGTCTTATTTGGCGGCAATAAAATTTTTATTTATCGTGATGCGTTTTAAAGGCAATAATGTGTTAAAAATAAAAGTATTTAACCGAGTGCCTTTTTTTTTTTTGTTTATTTTTTTTTACGTGATGCTTGTTAAAGGCGAAAATGTGTTAATTAATATGCAAAAAGTTCCAAGTAAGGCTTTAATTGTGAGTTTCTTATTACGTAAGAAAATGTCTGTATGTATGTCGCGCAAAATTTGGCGAGTTAATTTTTTTTTTTCTGTCATGCCTATTAAAGGCGAAAATGTGTTAAAATATGGTCAAAAGTTTTCGTGTGTTCTTTTTTTTTTATTACTTATGCATATTAAAGGTGAAATGAAAATGAAAATGCATGAAAAAAAGGCGTCATTATTATGAGTCTCCTATTTCTTATATATGTATATAAATATATATGTGCGTGTGTGTCAATGGTGTAAGAGAAAGAGTGGGAAGTTTTTTTCGTGTGCATTTTTTTTTTGTGATGTCTATTAAAGGCGAAATTGTGTTAAAGTATGGGCAAAAGTTTCCAAGCGTATATTTTTTTTTTATTTCTTGTGCATATTAAAGGTGAAAATTAAAATTCATAAAAAAAGGCGTCATTATTATGGGTCTTCTATTTCATATATACGTATATATATATATATATATATATATATATATATATGTGTGTGTGTTTGTAGGTGCGTGCGTGTCAATGGAGTAAGAAAAAGAGTTGGAAGTTTTTTTCGTGTGCATTTTTTTTGAGTAAATTTTTTTGAGTGTTATTTTTTGTGTTGGTGAATTTATGAGTTAAAGTTGCAAATTTGTAATTTTTTAAAATGTAAGTAAACAATTTAAATTTGTATAGCCACATAAGTAGTGAAAATAGGGTTTTATACAAAATGCATATTTATATATGGACGTGCATATATACATATGTGTGTGTGCGTAAAAAGAAGATGCGCACAAGTCAAATAAACAAATAAGCATTGTCAAAGAGAGCAGCATCTAGGTTTGTGGGGAAAGAGGTGGGGTAGCAGGGGCTTTGGGGGGTTTGGCTTAAGCGTAACGTTGAAGTCCCGAAGCAGAACACAACTAAAATTTAAGCGCCACAAAGTGAAATCTTTGTCAACAAGGATAATGCCAAGGAAATACAAATATAAACAGCACGCAAACTAAACCAACTCGCCAACTGTCGAGTAGTTCCCCGTCTGTGCGAGTGTGTGTGCCCGCCTGTGCGTGTGTGTGTGTGCCCGTGTGTCTGTGTGCGCTTGTGTGCGCGCGCTAAGCATGACAAGGACAACAACAACAACAAAAACGGCAGCAAGGACACATACATATGCATGTGTGTATTTGTGTATGCCTTTGACTGAAACTTGCTGCTGAACTATGTGAAAAGTGAAATCTGTCGCCCGTTGTGCTGTTTGTGTTGCTATTTGACTACACACAGAGGCAGATAGAGTGACAAAGAGAGAGAGATGAAATGGGAGAAGGAGAGGAACGGAGAGGGGGCCAGATAGCCAGCACAAAAATATGCTACAGTCCTAACTAGTGTTGATCTGTAACGGCGT
The DNA here is from genome assembly GCF_035044405.1 of Drosophila montana. NCBI lineage: Eukaryota > Metazoa > Arthropoda > Insecta > Diptera > Drosophilidae > Drosophila > Drosophila montana. The sequence continues at coordinate 1,217,925 of NW_026996406.1, forward strand.
AACTGTGACTGAGTCATCGTGATTGACCAATACTTAACTTCGTTAAGCACAGCTTCAGAGTCACAGAGCCGATTTACAGTCCGTCTGATATTAATGTTCACAGTTAGATTTACACAGTCAGTTCGATATAAGTAGTCAAAGTCTGATGTTAACAGTTAGTCCGCTATTGAAACTTACAGTTAGTTATTCAGTTCCATGTCAATAGTCACAGTCAGGTCGACACTATTAGTCACAGTTTGGTAAAAAACAGTCAGTTCCATATTAATAGTCACAGTCTGATATGAACAGTCAGTTCTATATAAATAGTTATAGGCTTTAATATATTAACAGTCAGGTCGACATGAATAGTCAGTCTAATATAAACAGTCAGTTCCATATTAGTAGTCCCAGTCAGTTCCATAGGAATGGTGACAGTCAGCTCCACATTAATAGTCACAGCTAGATAAAAACAGACAATTCCATTTTAATAGTCACAGTTTGCTTTTAACAGTCAGCTCCATATTAATGTATATAACGCTAATAGTCACAGTAGGATAGAAACAGTCAGTTCCATATCAATAGTCACAGTCAGATATGAACAATCAGTTCGATATCAGTAGTCACAGTCAGCTCGACATTAACAGTCACAGTAAGATAAAAACAGTCAGTTCCATATTCATAGTTACTTTACTGAGTAAAAGTCACAGTTACTGTTCTCACAAGCAGCGCCCATCTCTAATGCGAATGGTAAACATTAAATGCCAGCAAATATTTAACAGCCTAGCAGCAATGACAATGCTGCTGGCTAACTGTTGGCTTGGTTTTTTTGTATAGAACTTTACCGAAATCGATTCCCGACCGGCGCCCACGCTCGTCTGTGGGTCGAGCCGTTTCCAGTTGTCATAGAACTCGCGCACCAGACGCCGATTTGTGTCCACAATGCGAAATCCGGTAATGTTAATGGCACCAAATTCGATTATCTCGCTCTCCCAGCGATCGTCCATGACCTGCAAACCGAAATGCACGTGGAGACAATGATGGGCGTCAAGCCACACCCACAAGCACACTTACCAGTCCACTCAGCAGATAGTGATAGGTGCGACGTCCCAAACGCAAATCCCGGACATGTTGTATCAGTATTTGCTTGGCCATTTCTGTTGGACAGTCGAGCACGATATGCTTGTTGGTGAAGCGTCCGATATGCTCCAGCGTGTGCAGAAACTCAATGGCCATGCTGACATTCGAGATGCGCTTCACCAGCTCCACTTGAAAGGACTCGTTGCCCGGCTTCAAGCCCTGGTAGATTTGTTGCAGTCGCAGCAAACCTGCAATAACACACAGAACAAAGAGTTTCCCCAGAATGAGTACGGCGTAAATTCTGTTCGCGTTAATTAACTCTAATGCGCATTGAGGGGTGGAAGGGGGAGTAAGAGAGTGTCGGATGGGGCACACAAATTATGGCTATCATCAGTTGAAAAAGCCCTTCAAGCGCTCTAATTGAACATTACGTTCTGCTGGCCTTGTTGCTGCGTCATTTGGCTTTGGCTCTAATTGAATATTAACCAAACACATTCTTAGAAATAAAACAGGGAGGATTTAGCATGTATTTCTAGGAATATCTATAAAATTATTATCAATAATGAGCACATACCATGGCTTTCGGAATATTTATATTCTATGGTCCACATTTTGTACATGGATTTCAGTCAAAGAACTCTTAAAATTTTATATTTACTTAAGACGCAAAATCAATTTCTATATCCTCTAGCTCCAAACCATGTCAAATTCTTATGCAAAGTTATTGCACTTAATCCCAAGCCTTGGACTTAGCACTTAGCACTTGGCATATCTGTAGTCAAATCTTTTAACAAGGTTATTAACAAGAAAATGTAGTTTGCGTATTTAAATACAGAATCAATGTTGAAGCCAAGCCAAAGAAATTATAATCCAGAAGTTGAGTTACATAGGCACTGCTTAAGCTATATAGTTTAGAATTCCAGGAAGAGTACCAACCAGAGTAATAATAATACCTATTCAAAAAACGAACAAAATGTTAGACGTCTGTTAAGTAACAGAAGAGAAGATAACATAACATGAATACGATAATTGGGAGGAGAGTTGGGTTCGAGCTGGAAAGCTGATTCAGTTGTGACAAAATTGGAGGCCTGAGTGTTGAACCAAGAAGCGAGAAGTCGCCGGCCTAAATTCAATGGCCTCTTTTTGAGTTTGTATATTACTTAATTTAATAGTGTGAAAATCTGATAGCAGCAAATTTTTAATATGAACATTTTTTAATTAAATGATATAAAAATAACAATGAAATTAAAAAAGATTCCTTGGCAGAGCGGCAGGCGACGCCGGGTAATTTCCTCCAGTCATCTATCAATTTTTGTTGACTTCGTTGTTAATTCAAGCAACACGTCACAGAGCCAGTGACAGAGTTAGACAGATGCAAAACAAAGGCTACTAAAGTCCGATTACGTAAACGTAGACAACAAAGAAAAAATGATGCACATGTGTTTCGTATCTCAGGGATGCGGCAGAAGCTCAGGGCCAACTCACAAATTGGTGCCTGAGGCCATGCTAAGCGGCTCGTTGCGTTCCGTTCAACGAGAGTCCAGCTACTGGGAGGCCAGATTTCCTGCCCCTGGTATTATCATTGGCCTCGTGCGTGCGTGCGTGTGCGTGTGTGTGTGTGTGTGTGTGTTATGCGGCCGAGATTTCATTGCAAGCGCAATTTGCATTTCGTGCTTATTGAGTTATCTCTCGGCAACTAACTGCAGTTGCATGCAGCTTTCATTCGCACTTAAACAGATACGCAGATGCCACACGGCCCGAGGCTCTGAAAACTTGCCGATTCACAATGCGCTGTGGGGGAGCGGAACGGACAGTCCGACGGACAGTCCGGAGTCGGTCATGCAGCCCCGAGATGATTTGTATGACAGCTACGCAACGTACAAAAAATACCCTCTCCCTCCCTCTCCACCGTCTCTCCCCCGCCTCTTGAGTGTCGGCTGCAGCTTGAATGCGCCTTCAATTTATGTTTGCGGATAAAATGGGATTTGGCTTGGATTTCGCATTGCCAGCTCCTGACTACGGCTAACACGGCCATTGCTGCTGATGCTCACGGCTAAAGCAGCACTTCATACATATCCAATTTGTTGTTGTTTTGATTTGCACTATATCCTCTGCCAATGCCAGGATGAAGCATTACGGAATACCCTGCATGCAACAATTGTTGCGAGGTGGCATCGACTAACAATTAGGGTGGTCGTTCGCATAGGAGAACATTTTATGAAATCCACAGCGTTTTTTCACATTGGAATGGAAGCGTTTAAGTCTTCATGCTCAGCCCAGCGGGCTACATGGGAAACTGCGAAGCAGTCCAGAATTTTTACTTTTTTTTCCAAGTTAGAATCACATCTGCGATTAGTGCGTATATATATCCTTGATCTGACTATATCTTTCGTTCTTTTAGTTTTAAAAACTGTTTTTAGAATACACTAAAGGATTTCACAATTGCATACAAAATTGTAATCATTGTACTTACAGAGTATCTGTCTGTCGAGTAACTTGTAACTCTATATTATAATGATACAAACAACGAAATGGGATAACACGCTTGTAAAAATATCTGACAGAGTTAAGGGAGTCTATATATAGGGTATCTGACAGTCGTGTTTAGTTTATATAACGTATTTTCTAAAAAGTGACAATATCTATAATCTCATACACCCAATTCGACATATGTCTAAGCGGTGTGAAATATTTTTCTAACCTGACCACAGGGTATCTGAAAGTCGCGCACTTAATATGTCTGCTCACTAAAAGCAAAAGATATTTAAATACATGCAAACACATATGCATATACATACGCATAAAATTCAACCAAACTCATGCTAGTCAAGAAATTCTTCTGATTTTCTGTACAGGGTATCTGCCAGTCGCTTACACCGCCATTTGAGTCCCACTTCAGCAGTAGAACCAATTTTTTACGCTGTACTAGTGCAATAAATTTTGTGCTTTGCCTTTTATACAATTTCATTTGCTGTTGCTCATTCACCCCCCCTCCCCCCGCACAACCCCCTCCGGAACTCCTATCTGTACCCACTCCAAACTCAATCGAATCCCCCAGCCCCCCCCCCCCCCCTCTCCCTAGCCTTCTTTCCTCCCGCTAAACCTCATTCCCCGGCGCCTGTTACAGTATTTCTATAGTCCTCACGCTTGGCTTGCCTTTGGATTTGAGTTTTGGGTTTTGTGTTTTTCGATTTGAGATTTGTCGTTTAAATTTGGAGCATGTGCGTGTGTGTGTGTTGGGTGTGTGTGTGAGTGAGTGTGTATGTATGTGTGCGAATATTGAGAGTGTAATTGAGTAGCGTACTCTGCTGCGACTTGGGCTTTTGTTTTATTTCATTTTTGATATGAAAACATTTGCGACAGCCCCTCCCCTGCCCTTGCCCCTCTCCTTGCACGGCCACCGCACATTAAATGTGTGTGCGTGTGTGTGTGTGTGTGTCCCCAAATTGATGGCTCGAAATTGGCTTCTGTCTTGATTTCGATTTTTTTTTATATTTTATTCTTTGCACTCATTGTTTCACTTCTACAGAGCATTCTAATTTTGTCACAAAGCATAGAAGAAGACATCACATGAAGAATATAAATATATATATTTTTTTTTGATCAATATCAACAGCTAAGTCGAGTGAGAAATGTTTTTCCGTCTAGCATCTTGTTTTCTCAAGGTATCTTGATGAAACTTTGCATAGATCAAAGATAGGCTGTAAGTAGATGTGTCTGTTGGTTCGCTATATCTATATATTTATCTATTTATCTACAGCATTGTAGTTGACAAAACAGTCGAAATAAGAGAAAGTTGCTGCTTGATTTGAACCAGCGACTTCGCTCTTTAAGGAAGTTAGGCAAAGGCATTGGTTCGACTTGTACACCGAACTACCTCAACATTTAATTTAAATCCCATTCCAATTATTGTTGTTAAAGAAAATTTTCTGCTTGATTTGAGCCAGTGACTTCACTCTTGAGGAAACTGTGGAGTAGGCACTGGTTCAACTTGTGCACCGAAGTACCTTAGCAATTTTATTGGACTTGCATTTAAATCATTCTTTAACACAAAGTTGCTGCTAGATTTGAACCAGCGACTGCACTTTCAAGGGAATTCAGAAAAAGACATTGGTTCGTGTCCCTTTTGACAGACTTATATCTATCCGTAAGGGTATTCAAACTTCGTTAGCCGAAGCTTCTTTCTTATATTTGACATTTTTTTTATTGTTGCGAATCGTTTTTCATGTCTTTTGTCTTTAAGCTCGTGCGTATGTGGCTTATTTCCGTTTTGTGTTTATTGTTTTATTTTGGGCATTGTTCCTTTTTTTCCCCATTTTTTTTTTGTTTATGTTACAAATTTAATTTACAATTATATTTGTATTTTTTTATGGCCATTCTGAGCAAATTCAATTATTTTTCAAGCACAATTTTGCCATAGCAAATTCATTGAAATTGAATTTTTAAAAGCCAAAACAGATAGACGTGCTGTACAATATCTTAAGTCTATCTTCAAGTATCTCGCATCTCGGCTGTGGCCTCCCATGCAAATTGAGAACAGCTGCCATATCCTGACGCCTCCTTCCAACGACGCGCAGCTTGTTTATTTGCTGCTCGGGCTAAAACTTCTCTATTTCTCACTCACATGCGAAAAGTAAACAAGACAATTTGTTATGTTAAACAAAAGTTAGTTTTGCGGAAATGAAGTTTTCCTCCCATCGGTAGTGACATTCACACACTCGCACACACACACACACACACACACTCGCACACACACACACACTTAGGCATAAAACACACACAAAAGCAGCCACAGACACAGTTTGGTTCCGTGGCGCACATAAGACATCACACACTAACAAGTAAAACATTTGCTTACATATTTTATGCCTTAACAAATGAGAAAGATAATGGAATTATTATAGGCAAGTTCTCCTACGAGCTGACTGCCCGGCGTTGCCTGGCACAAATTAATACTGTTGAAAGTGCGAGGAAATGTTTTAGAGCACACTTCAGGCACATACAAAGCCCTTCAATTTTCCAAAACACATCCACGCATTCACGGGGGCTCAATTCTTTAAACAAATTAAAAGACAAAATAAAAAAATATATAAATAAATAAAAAATATAAATAAAAAATTATAAATAAATTGTATAAAAATTGAAAAATATTGAATTTGAACCAGCGACCTTACGCTTGTTAGTTCGATGTAAAGAATACATACGACAGCATTTTATTGACCGAAAACCCCAAATCAAAAGACACGTTATTGTTATTAAAAATTAGGAATTATATATACTATAAAAATTGGTAAATATTTCTGGGTTTGAACCAGCGACTTCCTGCTTACTGGTCTGACATGGAGAATAAATTTAGCAGCATTTTTATTAAAAAAAAAAAAAAAAAATCAATTCTATTTATTATTGTTTTTATTATTGCTGTTATTATTGCTAAATTTATTATTGCCAAATTTGAACCGGCAACTTCACTTGTTAGTTCGACAATTAGTTTTATTTGTTTATCAATCCTAAATAAATAAAAAAAATGCCTGAAATATTTCTAAGCTCAACTCCAAATAATAATCTAACCATTTTATACAAAGTCTTTTGATATATTTTATTATTTTTCTTTTTAGAACATAAATGTGAATGTGAATTGTGTTAACCCAAACCCCAAATCTTATCAAAGGTAAGCTACGATTTTTTTATTAAACTCTTCTATGGCCACCCTTCGTACTTGCCAGAAACTTATCTCTTTAAATCATTTATTTATAAATATTTGAAAAGCACAACTATCGTTAAAGAAAATCTTAGATGTTTAACTCTTAAAGCGGAGCCCCAACCACTTTGTAACTTAGCTGCTTGTTATGGCCTTCACTTGTTTGCTGCTGTTGCTGTTATTCTTCTTGTTGTGTTATCAGAAACTTTGTTGGTTTAATTACTTTGAAACAGAGAGAGAGAGAGAGAGAGGGAGAGGGGGTAAGCAGAGAGTGGGCGTGGCGAGTGATACGGACAGGCTGAAAGGATTTGCCTTATGCGCATATGTTTTCAATGGCTCTGGCAGCAGGCGGCATCAAAAGCATCAAATAACATGAAAGTGAAATCGCTGTAAAAGCCCATTATGGTTAAATTAATGGCTAAATAGTCTCTAGCCCGGCCCCAAGCCAGATCGAAGCCTTCCCGGACGCAGTCTATGCAAATTTGTGATTTTATTATTATATGATTTCTAGTCCACAAACGAATGCATACGCATTTGCTTATTGTTATTCATGATGGCACCTACAATCAGATTTGTGCCAGATTTGTATGCACAAAAATGAGAAAGGGCATGTTAAACGCGAGCTTGCTCGACTAGGCTTAATACCCAGTTAAAAATTGGAGCACAAAAACAAGGACACAATTTTTGTATATTTAATAAATATTGTTATTAAAATGAACAATTAATTTCCCCAACTGTTGCATACATTTCTTAAAAGTGTGGCACACCCTCTCTGCTAGCTTTTTTCATACAGGGTATACACATGGAATTGTCTACATTTGCTTTTCGGCCTTTTCTAATATTCAAAGACAATCGAAGCCAATCATTGACAATCAATCTATAAATAAAACCATTTGCATAAATCCACATAACACTCGCCACATTGATTAGCTCTGCCCGGTTTAAGGACTTGTTACCTGTTGTTCGTCGATTGTTTAATAAAATATTTAGCCAAGTCTCTGGGCGAAAACATTTTGAACGCTTGTCTGTCGCAGACAGCCGGCACAGGCACAACAGGCACATGGCATGGAAAAACTCATTATCCGACTGCCCGATGAGCTGGCAATTTTCGTATGTCCCTTTCCTAACCGGGCGACAAATGCAAATGCCTCTCGCCGGCTTTCTCCCCTCCCTCCCCCCTTTGTCCCTTGGTGTCCTGCGTAATAAATTTTCGTGTGAGAGCAACAACAATACGCCTCCGCCCTGACAGGACTCATTCTTTTAATACCCTCCTGCTGCTGCTGCTGCTGCTGCTGTCTGGGTGCTCTGGAAACATGAGATTCTTTCACATGTATATGTATATGCACACATACATATATAATGAGACTGTGTGTGTGTGTGCGTGGCACTGTGCTAAAAAATAAGTGAGACATTTACTTTCATTGCAGACTCTTGATTGTATGCTTTTAATACCAATACCAGCCACAAATATCTTGAACCTAGCTATTCGGTTTGGGTTTTCTGCCATTTCTGGTATTCAAATATTAGAAGCTGACATAATATTTGGAATGTCTCAGTTCTATAGAAAATATATATATCTATTCGAACAAATGTTTAAAAACACTTGCTAATATATTTGTTGTGAGGGAAACGTAATCTAAAAAATCCGACACAAAATCTTGATTTAATATAAGATAAATAAGAGATGAATTAGACGATCTAAGATCCTTAGAGTTCGTTGAGTAAAATATTAAAAGCCAAAATTCTTTTAGTTAAACATTCTTAGAACCTTCAGACTATAAAAGAAGTGAACAAATTTAAAATTAAATTCTTTTAGCTTAGCTATCTTAGAGCCTCAAACTTCTTAAAGATATAAAGAATAAAAAATTTAAATTCATGTTAGATATGTCGGCATATTCAGTTTACAAAAGTTTGTGCAGATCACGCAACAATTAGTTAGTGAATGCGATTTAGATGGATATTTTCACTGCGACACACAAGCAACTAAATATCCGACACACAACAACTTATCGACAGTTTTATAGAACGCGGTTATTCTCAACTTATTAAAAACAATTGCAATCTGGGCACTTTGGTGCTTTAAACCTAAGAGATGTGCTCAAAAATAAGATTTCGATATCGACTTTTATCGATTGCTTGTCAACGGGGCAAGTTATCGTTTATCGAAAACAAAAAATTCATATTACGCCGGCTTAAGAAGGACATTGGAACGTTCCAATTTGAAAGTTCCTACTTCTTATAGGATCTGAAATCGCCTCGGCTTTTGATGCTGATTAAGATTATATAAAGTACTTTATGGGGTCGAATAAGCCTTCTTCTGCCTTTTACAAACATTTGCACAAAAAAGTTAGTCCCATTTTACCCATTTTAAATGGGTTCAGGGTATAAAACTATTTGAAAATTAACATAAAGTTATGTAAGCTTAAGATCTTCCAATTAAAAGAAATACTAAATTTAAAAAGTGTTTTAGCCAAAATAGAAGAAACCTCTGAAAATAGGAAAAGAAAAGTAGAAATAGTAAAAAACGACTATATAGAAAAACAATCCTTGTAAATGCGACTTGGGTATATATTGTTGCGGCATAAGTCGCTGCAGGCACACATTCTGCGAGGATGCCGGCGATGGTTCATAGACTTGCAATAGAAAAAGCCATCAACTTATGGCCAAAATTAAAATGGGTGTACGCCAATTTCGCAAGTCGCAAGTCGTAAATGGAAGCGACAATAAACCCATAAGCTGGCGGGCATATACGCATGAATTAGGGCGCGATGCCTTCCAAAAGGAATATACGTATATACAAAATATTGTGGGTGAGCCTTTCCACAGAGTGGCTATTAGTGTTTGTTGTAGTTATTTTTGCTGTTGTAGTTTTGTTGTTGTTGTTGTTGTTGGGGTGATTGCTTTAGCGCTGCCAATGGCCATAAATAGTTTTTTCTTCTCGGGATAGCCGGGGTCAGGGGTCTAGGCGAAAAATGTTTCTCCAATTTCTGTGTAATAAACTCGTTTTGCGTGGCACAAATAAACACAAAGCCAGAAGAAGAAGAAGAACGAACGAACGACAACAACAAGAATACATTTGGTATAAACAGTTGCCACATGCGAGCCAAAGAGCCAAAGCAGCTAGCCAAAACAAAAGCCGTTAACTTGCGTTGCGTTACGTGCCAAGCAGCCGATGTGTATATCCAATATCCTTAGAGCCACCCCTCCCTCTCACCCCCAACCCCCTCGGAAAAAAAACATCCGTAGGAGCTTCCCAGATACTCACACGCCGGCTGTGTAAACATGGCCATAAACTGAAGAGCTACAATTATTGTCGAAAAAAAAAAACAAAAATGAAAGGCGTCGCCGTTTGGCCAAACAAACGAAATCTGTATTTTGACTTATTTTTTAAATGGCCAAGATATTAGGGTCAATATTTGAAATTTAGATTTACGAATGGCAGTCGGAAAGAGGAAACGAGATTTTTCTTTTTATAAGAATAAAACTGTTTTCAAATTGTTTGTGCAATTCGCGCTAGCTTCAAACTTGCTGCAGACATGCATTTGCTTTCATATAAGTTTATAACATAAAAAAAAACGATTGTTTATATTATTATCTAATTTCAATTATAAAAGAAATTGCTTTTGTTTGGATTGCAGGATTCCACAATTTGTGAATTGTGCCAAATATATATAAAATGACTGTTAGCATTGAATTTTTTCACTTACATGGTATTATACTACAAATTACATAATACAGAATATTTCAAATTATAAATATCATTTAATTCCTGGGTTTATTTTAAATACTTTCAATTACAAATTGAATTTAAGGTCTATAATTGGAATAAAATACTGCCTCTCATTTTTCGTACTATAAGAGCTAGCTATTTATTAAATATTTATGAATTAATTAAATAAAAAATAATTACAAATATAATGTAAATTAAAATTAAACATAGATATATAATCAATAAGAAAACGTTGGACTTCTTAACTCTTGCCATATTTTTTCGCCTTTGCATAGAAAATACGAAAAATGATTTTATTTGATTTATTATTGATCTTTGTTGTTATTCTATCAAGTATTTTAATACGCAAATATTTACTTAGTACACAATTGAAATCTCAAGTTTGGCTAAACACAAAGAAACAAGTGTGTGTGTGTGTGTGTGTGTGTGTGTGTCTCCCACCTCAAATGAATATTCATTTCTCACACCTGTGCGAAATATGATTGTTTGTGCTATGCTTGAAATTGATTGAGTGCCATATATTTCCATAGCCTAGTCAAACAACTTAAAACAAACAAAACGCCTCAAAGCACACAAATCCCGCACACACACAAACACACACAGACAGACACACACACAGACAGTCATACACTCCATTCACTCACACAGTCAACGTTAACACTCGCTGTGGTTAAATTGATTGAGTGCTGTTCCGCGAGAACCATAAAAAAAAAGAAGAGATTTTCACGTGGCATTCATTAATAATAATAATACAGACGTCCGCCAGTTGACCAGGCATTGCCTGATCCCACCGTCTGGCCTGTCTGTCACTCTGCAGCCACTCAATAAGGCCCTTCTCTCTGTGTCTGTGTCTGTGTCTGTGTCTCTGTGTCTGTGTGAATCTCGACTCGTCCAGTCATATAAGCCAATTGTCTGTCAGCGCAGACGGCTGTGTCATTAAGTTTTATTTATAAAGCGGCTAAATGGAAAATCCTCGCAAAAACTTATAACAAAGCAAATTGACTCAACAGCAGAGAGACGGAGGGAGAGCGAGAGAGGGAGCATGTGTTGTAACCTTACATAAAACTCATCTCTCATATTATGAAGTTTGCAGGCAATGGAAGATTATTGACTCTCCTGGGCACAGCCAGAACTGGGCGCGGAATTCCATGCCCAATCTTACACTATATTAAGTATATTAAGTACGTACACACTCGGAGAAAAAAAGGATTGTGTGCTCCCACTAAGTACAAAAATAAACTCAAATAAGATCGTATTTTCTTAATCTCAGAGCTAGGTTAATTAAAAAAAATAAATCCTAAACTTTCCAAGTGCAAGACTTGAGTGCAATAGGCTATAAGAAATACTTGCCCACCTTAATACATTTTAAGCATGCATAATCTTTAATTAACTACCCGACGAAATTACCCGGCATTGCCCGGTTCATATAAATACTATGGCTAAAGGCAGATGCATCGAAAATATTAGTCCAATTCGCATGTTCGCAATTTTGTCCGACTTCACACAAGTAAACTTCGTACTGTATGCATTTTTCTTTGAGTGTAGGCAAATGCAAAGGTATATATATGTATATGTATATAATGTATGTACTCACCATCGTGGGAATCGTAGAGATAAATTATTTTGCGCCAACCATAAAATTGTATTGTATCAATGATGGCCTGATGGTAATCCGGGCGCATGCTGAGGGCAAAGTCCAGGAAGCCAGACGATGGCGTAAGCACCTAAAACGCGCAAATTATGGAAAACAGAGCTCATACATATAGTGTAAACGAGACAGAGTGTGAATGTGTGTGTGAGCGAGAGAGAGTGAGAGGGAACATGGCAAGTTAGTAAACATGAATCATTATTGAGTAGTCCTCATTGTTGTTGCTGCTGCTGCTGCTGCTGCTGGGCTTTGGGCCCATTGTTTTTGTCGGCTCGTTTTGGGCATTTGCCTGCTTGATTTATAGAGCCTTACCCCAAAATGGAGGACAAAAGTGTGTTATAAATTTTTAAAGAGCACGCACACGCAACGCCATAGAACATCATTATTGCAGGAGAGACTGAACCGAACTGAGCCTTGTATTTATAATGATTTGGATGCCGGCACATAAATTGGGCTTTTGCCTCATTTTTGGTATCGTGCAAAGTTTTGCTTTGCATTTTCAAGGTTACGCCAGCCAATTTATATTTGGGGAATAGTCAACGTTGCGTATGATTAATATTTCATATTTAAATAGGCAACCGACAAACTGTTACGTGCTGCACTTTAATATTTATTAGACGTGAACGGCACTCACCTTCTCCGGAAACCAGGGCGTCACGAAGGGCATCTGAAACGTATTCGAGTAGGAGTGCAGCGTATCAAACGAGTCCGGCGACACCGCGCCCAGCATGGAATAAACGCCCCGTGAGAACTGATTACAAACTGTGCGAATGAGTATATAAAAAAAAGAAGAGTTGTAAATTTTATGGTTAGCCAACATTTAAAACTGTGCGCAAAATTGCTCGCTGATGAGATTTTATTTGCTTTTTCAACTAATTTCACTCAAATTTTAATGTGCACACATTTTAATTCTCATATTGTGTGTGGTTGCCTTATTTTTCTGTTCCCCACAGCATATTAAATTGTGTGAAAAGTGTTTTGTGGAGTATTTATATAGCTCATAAGCAATAACACTCGAGTGTCAGTCTATAGTTGCCTAATTCTATGAATACGTAAAGTTTGGCTGTTTTGGAATTAATTAGTAGAGAATAAGCTTAGTTTTAGGTTAGTTTATTTTAGTTTATTATAAAGAGAAACTGTTAAGAAATGTTCGTAGAGTAAATATAAAATTTGTTGAAGAAACTTTTATTGAGTTTGAACCGGCGACTTTCCGTTTGTTAGTTCTATGAATTGATTGACGTATGTCAACTTTGGTTGCCACATGTAAGTAAACCAAAACCCATTTACACTTAAAATTTGAATTCGAATTTGAACCAGCGACTTTCCGTTTGCTAGTTCTATCATCAATCAATCAGTCCGTATAAGCTCTTCTGTGCACATCGATTGACCTTCGCCCTCTTCGAACGGCACAAATTTTAAAATAATGGAAATTAAGTAAGCCAAGGCGCATTTGCACTTAGAACTTGGAGTTTGAACCGGAGACCAGCTGCTTTTTAGTTCCAACACCAATCAGTCAGTCCGCTCCTCCATATACATTGATTGATGTACGTCCAATTTGTATGACACAAATTGTATTATAATTTAATTAAGCTAGGGTATTAATTGAACGTTTAATACTTACTTAGTCTGGACAATTTGAATGCATCCGCCGTGTTGATGACATCCACATAGGCCTGCAGCTCAAAGCGGCGCGACGAGACATTCAGATTGTGATTGAGCATTGCATACTTGAAGGCTGATTGAACCTCATCGGTGCCCTGCTCGAAGATGGCACCTGTTGCCACCAGATGAGCGGAGAGAAGAGAGAGAGAGAGGGGAGGAGAGGAGAAAGAAACAGAGTTAAGTCGTGTATTGGCGCTGCTGACTGCCACTGTGAAATTGTCAATTAGGTTGAAAAGCAAAGGCACTTTAAACTTTGTAATTGCTTTTGCGCTTGAATTTTATTTGAGTTGAAGAGGGTGGGGCTCGTGGAAGATCTGAAAAACTTGGCAGGCTTCTTTTGCTTGTTGTTATTTTGCTGTTGTTGTTGCCTTGTCTTGGCCAATTTGGAGCACATTTTGTGCAAGTTAATAAGCGTGCCGGTTTCAGTTTACAAAATGCCTCAAGAAGGGGCAGCGCCCCAATGCCCGACTGGCAGCAACCGTAACTGCAACAGGCAGCATCTCGTTGTGGGGCGGGGTATTTTTGTGTGCCCATCAATTACCAATTGGCTCTAAAGTTTCTACTTACCTAAAGGTATTTTCTCCGTTAACGATGGCTGCCCATTGACCGGACTCCATATTAGCCACAAAAACATCGCAAAGCATGGCCAAAGGCAGCTCAGCTTTAGGCCACGGCGCATTTTGCAGCTACTCTTGCTCATATTTTTCTTGTTCTTGTTGCTGTTGTTGTATTTGTTGTTAATGTGCATTTTGTTGTTGTTGTTGTTTTCAGTGTTGTTTAGCTTGAATTATTTGTTGTTTTTGCTTGCCGTTGACGGCATTTTGTGCATTTTGTTGCTTTCACTTGTTGGGCATTTGCATTATTTGTTTTTACTTTGCTGCCAGTTTGAAATTGATCGATGTAGTTTTAGTGTCCCATTTAATAACAATATTGACATTTATGTTGATTTTAGCTGTAAAAAATTTAATCAATTTTATTAATTTTCATTCGATTTAATTTGGGCAATGTGAGACAATTTATATAAAAATAAAATCGACAAATAAAAAGACATCAAATTGATAACAGAAGTTTATCTAAAATCTATTGAAGTAGCTTTTATTTTAAATAGTTAATTAAAAATTTAATTTAATAAAATTAAAAATTAATTCATCACAAAATATTAATAATGTTATAAAATTTCAAATTGTATATTTTAAATTAAAAAAAAAACGGTCTCTTAGAAGTCGCACTAAATATGCCTTTAAACAACTATTAAGAAAGCCCTTTAAATATTTTTTCAACTATCTGTAGGCGCTCAGAGCTTAAAAATGCTTCAAATTAATTTCGATATAGATTTTTATCGATTACTTGGAAACGGGGCAAGTTATCGAATATCGAAAACAAACTCGATCTGCGCGTGGAGTAGGAGGACCTACAGCTAAAATTTCAAGTCTCTAGCTCTTACAGGTTCTGAGATCCTTCCGTTCATACATCCGGACAGACAGACGGACAGACAGACAGACGGACAGACGGACGGACAGACAGACGGATATGGCTAGATCGACTCGGCTGTTGATGCTGATCAAGAAAATATATACTTTATGGGGTCGGAGATGCTTCCTTCAGCCTGTTGCATACATTTGCACAAATACATTATACCCTGTTTTTTTCTGACTGTAAGAACTCAGAGCTAAGAAATGCTCCTTATCAAATTTGAAAAAAACCCCTCTTTATATAACATAAATATTTTCTTTGCCTGTCTGTTAGAACTCACAGTTTAGAAATGGACCTAATCAGATTTTAATTAAACTCTTCATAAATATTAATTTTAAGCCATCTCTAAGAACTCAGAGCTTAGAAATGCTCAAAACATAAAAATTTGGTATGTAAATCTTATTACAATTCCTGCTTATGCAGTCTAAGTTACAGTTAGGGGTTGCTGTAGTTAATGCAGCTGGACTGACTTTAATATTTTACAATTTTTTACCCACATATCGATTCTTTTCCTGCTTGCTTTGCTAACATTTACTCTACTTATTGCGCCTTAGTTTGATTGCCTGGCTTTAGCATACATTTTAAGCTGCTTAATTTGAATGTTTTCTATGCGAGCTGTCGACAAACACGCCCCACGCACACACGCACACACACCCCACACACGCACGCACACACACACAGGCAGGTTACACTCTGGCGGGCAGCATTTCGCATTCACGCGCCGAGTTGCACGTGTCTTTGGCACCCTCTGTTGCCCATTGTGGAGCCAACTTTGGCAACAAGCTTCTGCTGCTTCTTCTGCCCATTTCACTTTCCTCTGATGTTCACATTTATGAGGCACCCCACACTCTCCCCGAGGCTCTAACCATGCCGCTGTCCAAGCTTGTCCGCGCCTATGTGTGTGTATGCTCAGTGAACTGTATGTAAATATGTACACACATTCGCCTTTCTGGCAAGCCTGTGTCAATCCCGCTGCCGCCTCAGTTCTGGCTATCTGGCAAGCCTCCGTCAATCCCCTGCCTCGGGTCTGTCAGCGCTCAGGTGGGCTGCGCCCAGGTTCCAGCTCTCAGCGCTTATTGCTATTGTTGTTTATGTTGTTGTTGTTGTTGCACTGATTGTTAGTGTGTCAACTCGTAGCCATATTGTTGCCGTGTGTCCTGTTTAACACCCCCCCCCTTTTTGGCAACAGCCTCTCCCCCTCTCCCCCTCCGCGCGCCCTGTTGCTGCCTGTCGTTAGCCTCTCGGTTCGCTGCGTGTTTTTGTGCCTATTTTGCGCTTATTTTAAATGCCTTTTGTTTGTTTTTTTTTCTTTCGTTCAGCTTTTTGTTTTGGTTTTTAATTATTTAAAATATAGATCTGGCTGACCAACTGTTTAACTCAGCTTTTTTAGCCGCTCGATTCGCTCACATTTATTTGGAATTGAACTTTTTTTGCATTTGACCAGAAACCTTTTTTTTTTTTGCCCACATTTAGGCTTAACTTATATATTTTTTTTTTAGTTTTTGCCTTGCTTTAAAATTTTGGTTAAATTGTTTTTTTAAGCCGCTTATTTCGGCCACATTGCAAAAAGAAGGGTTTTTAATGAAGGCCGCTTTTTCATGCTCTACGCACATGCGAAATTGATGGAAAGGGTATCATAAAACTGTGCTAACTAACAGGAAAGAAGAGCTGCAAGTGGACTTGACTAGTTGGGGCAGAAAATTTGCTTTAACATCTGAGTTCAGCTAATATTTGATGTACACAGCGTCTGAAAAATAAGTTTCGGAGACAACAAAAAACCATAATAAATAATTATTTGAAAGATTTTTGAGCTCTGGACAGTAATGATAAATGTCTTTTGTTGCCAAACTCAACGAGAAAGTTAAGATATCTTCGGCAAGTCACAGATTTTATACCCTTGAAGACATTTAAAGCTCGCAAATACTGAGTTTGATGAAAATATCTTGGAAAATAGATTGTTTTACTATACAAAAACTTACTTTACGAAAAGTTCTTCCCATAGACCTATATAATATATAATGTAGTAGCGCGATCTTCAGCATTCGCAAACTATATAAAAAATATTAAAATATTTATGAAATATATTATTTCAGCTAGGGAATCTACGCATCTGTCTATATATAAATGTCCTCTGCTGTTGATACTGATCAGGCATATATATAACAAACACAAATCATGACTAACTTCTTCTGCTAAGCCCAACGCACAAAGTTTCACAAATTTATTTACTCAGCGTATTTTTATAGATTTTTGCCAAGCATTAAATATAATTAGGTTATAGTTATAACGGCTAAATACTCGTAAAAGAGTATCATAAAAGCTACGCGTAATTAAGATCCATTTAATCATTAGTCAAATATTTAAGCGAACTCTTTACATATAAACTTGGAGTGTGCCTGCGGCAAATGGCAGCGAGTGTCCTTAAATTGGCCAGCTCATCAGCAAAAAGTGGCGGGGCATTTGGAAAATAGATTAACAGACGCTTAATATTCATAAGTATATAGCCGCAGTCGCAGACATTTTAGGCGCACTCGCAACTTTATTCATTATAACGACGGCAAAACTAATGCCGACTCGCCGTCGCAGTTGGAGTTGGAGTGGAAGTTGGAGTTGCGGCTGGGGCCACTTAATTAAATTTAAATTAGAGGCCCAAAGTTGCACGTCACGCAAAGGTTTCAGTCGGGCCTATTTATAAGGGCAAACAAAAAACACACTCGCAGCCAGTTAGATAAATGAAACGAATGAATGAACATTTAGACCAAAAGAATGCCAAGTATCCCAGACTAGGCTCGAGAGAGGGAAGGGGCAGGAGAGAGAGCGATGGCGTTGTGGGAGTGCACTGGGGCTGGCTGCATGCTTTGCCCCAAACAGCGTCCACTTTTGTTAATTAAATAATTATTTTGTAGCGACTTGCTAATTACTTTTTACTCTTTAGATTTTAGAAAGAAAAAAACCAACCAACCCAATGTCTGACTCTGACTTTGCCCCTATTCATTCGCCACTTGCCACATTTAGCAGCTGCTGCTGGCGCATGGACCTTTGTCTTTGTCTTGACCCCCATCGCCTGCACCGACTCTCTCTCTCTCTCTCCCTCTCTCTCTCTCTCTCTCTGATAGCCATCAGCTGCCCTTAAATTGCAGGCGCTTTTAAATCTTTAAGCCCAACAAAAAAATATAAAAAAATGAATTAAAATTTGATATAAACACACAAAAATGTTCATTCTACCGCACCTGATGCCCAAATGAAAATAAGTTAAATAATTATCTTCTTGTTACCGAACATAAAATGCTCTTGCAGACATTTGAGGGATGTGGAATTTATTTCTCTACTCACTCTCTAGACTCTTTTGGAATATAAAGAAATATAGGAATGAATTTTTATAGTATATATAAGTGGGATTTTTATTGTGTCTATATATAAGTTAAAAGTAAAGATTTAGAAAATCCTAAAAGTTAATTATATTAGTTAATATGCAAATCTCCTGTTTAACAAATGTTTTTACGATATTCCTAATTGACAAATTAGTTTTAGATACTTAGAAAATCCTAAACGTAAATTTTGTTGTCTAAAACGCGTCTCAAATGCATTTTCACAGAAGTACTTTACATATGAGTTTCAAGCAGGTCGACTGGTAAACAAAAAACTTGCATTCAATCGTTTTCCACCAATATTCCACATATTCGGGTGGAATTGAACAAAAACCCGCCTTAGTATATACCCTCAGCACGCAAGGAAACTACAGTAAACTCTTCAGATTTCTTGCTCAAAAGTTTTGCTAACTATCATATAATATAACATGTTATATATTATATATTTTATATATTATTATCACCTTTAAAAGGGTATTAAAAATACGAGCGCAAATGTTAGCCATATGTAAACCCCCTCATTAGCATGTTAATGAGCTGCTCGGTAAGCGTGTGTTCCACCTAAATAAATTGTGTTTCTTTTTGGGCAACATATTTATACAAATATATATATATATATATATATATACCCCATATATTTCCTAGATATTTTTTTGTTTGACTTCTGTTGAAAAGCGTTGCTCAATAATTCAAAATCTTTTGCAATTGCTTCGCCAGTTAGATTGTGTTTTATTTGTTATGGCTCTTAGATTGTTTTGCCCCAAAGCGAAGGCGTTTGCTTTCCGGGAATTCTCTGTACGCTTCCAACTGCCTGACAACATAAAGAATAATCAAAATAATGAGCACAAATTCCGAGTGTAATATTACAGCTCATCAAGTCTTTGGAATGTTTTCAATGTGCGCTGCAGGAGACGCCGCTCGGAAGACTTACACAAATTGAGCCTCAATTTATATTTATTTTTTATTTATTTTCATATATTTTTATATTGTTGCTGCTTTCAATTATTTGAAAAGTTATTAGTTTTAGTCACATGGCACAAAGATTTAAATATCGTAGCCGGCTTTTGCACAGAACGCGTATTATTTTCTTTACTTTCTTTCGTTTCTTTTGGGCAAATTGACTTTTAAGCGACTTTCACATTTGCATAAGTTGTCGCATTTGAAATGAAGGCGCAAAAATTGGGCAACAATGATTGCCGCTTCTTTATTATCACGTAATGTTGAGTTGAGAAAAACACGCAATGCCGCACACAATTTTTTATCACTCGTTTTCGACTGATGCCAAACAGCGGAGGGCTTTTCGATTATCTTCGGTTGCTCGGCACACGCTTCTGATTTTCCACAGCTCGGCGCTTTTCATCCGCCGTTTTTCGTCCTGTTCGACGCGCACACGACTGTCGACTGGCTGTGTCGGCAGCATCCACGAGTCGCCCAAGTCTCGGCCCGCCGTCAGCCGGGCGACAAAGCTACAAAATCTCTGCCGCTCTCAGTGTACTAAAAAGGGCGGCTGCAGTCGCAGCCGGAGAGCTTCAGAGCGAGAGAGAGCGAGAGAGAGAGCGCTCGGAAAGTCTGCACAGAGCATACGGGTCCAGAGCATGGACGATTCCTTTAACTGTCGGTGTTACTGACCTAGTAACCGTTTTTCAAGTTTATTCGCTGTGGCTGCTGCGAAAAGTAACAACAACAACGCGACGAAGACAACAACACGACGTTGTCGTCTTTTTATTACCCTGCAAATCTCAAATGGGCCAAAAAATGTCTACAGATTTTGGATGCTGAATCAATCTTGAGGGCAAACCATTTCCAAAATGAACTCATCTATCAAAATCGTTTTAATTTTGGCAGAGTTGACGAACTAGGCACTACAAATCGAAATTTTTTGCATTTTTGATATGATTTTTTAACTGAAAAGTAGTCACCATTTTTTACAAACTTTAATATCCAAAATTGATTCAAATTAAAATCTAATAAAAGAGACTCCAGGTAATTTAAATTATATTTTCGAAGATGAGGAAGTTGATGATATTTTAGAAAAAGTAAGGTATATTTTGCTTTGCAATATAAATAGATGTTGGATGCAGAATCTAGATGGTAAACCAAAATGAAAATTTCCTCATATATCAAAATCGCTTCAGTTTTGTCAAAGTTGTAGAAGTTGAAAGTGGAATAGACCAATCGAATAAGAACTGGGCGCTATATGTCGAAATTATGGCAATTATTGGTCTGATTTTTGAGCGACAAGTGGACTCTTACAGGATCTGCTCTAAGATCCCATTGCGTACATACGCTGACCCCCAAAACTGATTAAAAACAAGATAAGATTCCAAGTAGAAATCGGTTAAGTTTTGTCAAAGTTGTGGAAGTTTGAACTTTTGTATCTACTGATGATACGGCTGCTACAATTAAATAATATACTTCTGTTAATATACTTGTGTTAAGTTAACATTAGTAATCATTACGCAACTTAATTGGTATTATTCTGAGTATTATGCTGAACGACATTAGCTTGTAATAGTCAGATATAAGGGTCAATTTAGTCTTAAGCATATCTCGAGCTGGCACAGGACAGTCAGGATAGCCGAATATAATAAATTTAAGAATATTTAAAGTTAACTCACTAAATATTCATCGCGTTATTACTCGGCAAGTCAAACAGACTGTCATTATTTAACTTATATTAATCGACTTATAAAATACTCGCCAAGAGTCTGGCAATAACTTATATACCTAGCATTTATCTTTACTCCATTAAGCCCAAACCTTATTGTCAAGCTAAAAGTTTTCACTCTGACTTCACAATTTGCAATAATAGAAACTTGAGCTAAGTATTTTACACATATGTATATTGGTTTCCACTTTTCTCGTTGCTTTATTCAGGTTATAAAAAATGGTGTTAATTAGCGGGCGACTACTGTACGTATTCAATTCATGTAAAATCCTACTTAATGATCAACATCCTAATTGGGTTAACATGTCTCTGGCACGCACAAAAAATTGGCCATTGAAATTGATTTTCATATTTTCACAAACGTATTCTTCTCACTCCCTTTATTATATAGTTAATTCATAAATATATAGATGTGCGTGCTTGAGCTGCGATCTAATGAAAAGCGATTCAACTGCAACTCAATTAGTTGCATGCCCGAATGCCGCATATACCCCGTGCCCCACCACCTGTTGTCGGCTTTAACGTGCATGCAAATTTTTGTGCGCAATCTGAACAATCATTTGAGCAACAAGCACACCTGCAAAAAAAAAAAAGAAAAAAAAGAACTCACACACACTCGCATGCATGCAGAAAAAAACTCAATCATGTGAGCAACATGTGTGCACGCGTCGATACTTATTCGAAATTCAATTTTCAGTAAATGCACACAAATTGATTTCAACACACACACTCACACACACACGCAGCACACACACACACACACCTACGCCTCGGGTTGGACGCGTATTAAGTGTAAAACTTTTCAATTTACGTTTTGTTTCTTAGCATCAAATATCCGGAGCTGTCAGAAGTATTTGTCGATTGAGATTTTTCAAGTGGGCTCCATTTGTTGTCTCCTCTGGCACTTTTTCATACCCTGAAACCCAATTGAAACTGGCTAAAGAGGGCATATTAGTTTTGTTCAAGTGTGTAGAGGGAGGCCTTCTGATAAAGTATTTGTATATAAAGTATACATAGAGTATTTTCGTACTTGGCCAATGTCTGTCCGTCCAGCTCAGAGACTGTAGGAGCTGGACAGGTAAAGCTTTAAACGTAGCTCCTCCCGTTAAACGCGCAGATCAAGTTTATCCCAAATCATCCAAACCTTCCCTATTTCCAATCAAAGTACATATTTGTGAGCATATCTCACATAGCTTATTGACATCAAATGTGGAAGTTAGACTCTTTTAGAGTATACACTGATCCAGAATCTGATTCCTTTGGATACCTACCTAATACCTGTGTATTCCCTATTTATCCAGCGCAAAAAAGAAAGCATTTCCCATTGATTGCGTCTCAGCAAAAAGAAAGCAAAGACAAAGCACGTGGTAATGCCTAGAACAAAGCTAGAGTTTTTGACTGCCGGCAGCTCTTCGCTATGTTCAGGGTATCTCCTAGTCGGACACGCCCGCTTAAAGCACTCTTATTCGTTTTTAGATTTCTGTGGCAGTCTGTGGCAGTGGTGTCAACCCGGCCAGCATTGAACTCTGACATATGGCATCGTACAGGTTGTTGCTTATCCGCGCCTGAAATTCCGCATCATGCAGAGCAAACACTTGTTAATTACTTTTATTATATCCACGGCTACAGTTGCACAGTCACGCAATTTGAACCGACCCGATACGAGGCGAACCCCCCCCCGCCCACCGTCGCGTCGGGGCATTATATTGCCTGTTGCTTTTGCGCCTTCTTGCTAATGGGCGGTCTCAATGGGGCATATTTGTTGTGGGCGGGGGGTGGCGCGGTGCGGGTCGGAGTGCGTGTGGCAGCTGCCATGTGCTCCACATACGTATATGCATGAGCATGCGTGTGTGCATGTGTGTGTGCATGCGTATGTATATGGGCTCACACACCGCAGCTGATGTGGTCGGCCTACATGCTCCCCTCCCTCGCTCCCTCCCGTTCCCTCTCTCAACAGGTCTACTCTCTTTTCGCATACAAGTAATTGCAATCAGCACCTTGGCAACGGGCAGCTGCGCCAAAAAGTGTGCTACATGTGTTTTTATTTAACGCCCACGCGTCTGGCAACGCCATCTTAACCCCATGAAGCACAGCATCTCGGCTGCCTGTCAAAGCTAACAGGCACTTTGATGTGCTGTCAAGAGAGTTTAACAGCTAGTTGCCCTAGCTGTTAACTATTTATCAAGCATATGACAGCGCGGCGTTGCCATGTTAACCAAATGTTAACAAGTCGTTGACGAGCAGATAAACGAACAGGAAGTAATTTTAATTTCCTGTTACAGTTGACAACTTATTGACTTCGATGAGCTTTGAGAGCTACAACAGAAAATAGGAAAATATGTTTACGGACTTTTGTGAAAAATATATAAAAATGTGTGTCTACTGAGCACGAAGATTGGGGCTCGAACTCCCAAGTATATGGAAAACAGAATATTTACTAAAAGTGAATTAATTTAATTAGAAAATTTGCTTAAGCATATTTAAAGCTTGGCATATTTAAAGATCAGCTAGAGTTTAGAATTGGAACTTCTGAGAATATGGAAAAAATGGTATTTAATAAAAATGTGAACTAAATTTTAATTCGCCTACTTTGGGGAATAAATTTATATTTACAGAGCAAGAAACTTGGGGTTCAAACTCCCGAGAATACTGAAAAAAGGTTTTTTTATGAAAATGTATTTCAACATTTTATTCTCCTGATATGATTCTTTATAACATTATGTTTTATTATATAAAAATGTTTGTGTACTGAGCAAAAAATGTTGGAGCTCGAGCTCCCGAGTATACGGAAAAAAGGATACTTTATTAAATTTACAGTTTGATAGAGTTTACTTTTTATTATTATATTTTCGAAGTTTGTTGTTCAAACACCCTTTTTATTCGATTTGGATTTTGGCATACTTTATTTAAAATATGTTTCTTGTGTACAATCACAGCTCTCTTTATTGAATTCCTCGCCTTTCTAGGGTTAAAGTCATTTATGAACAACCGCAGGTTCGGAAGGTGCCGCAATTTATATGCTAATTAACAATTCTTAATTACAATTTCTTGGCGAATGCAGCTATATATACAAATATATATATATATAGGGTATATATAGAGTACAAGTGGGTCGGTCTACTTTATTATAATTGCGAAAGTGTCGCATTTGTTGTTTTGGGCGCATGGGGCTAATGGTGCGTATGCGCAATCTGGCAAACCCTCAACGCCTGCTGTCAGCTTAGCCAATTTTCCATATAACACGCAATTGACGCAATTGTGAATTTGTATTCCTGGTGGAAATTAAGCTGAATGCTGCTCAACTTGATTGGCATTGTATTCTGGGCCAAAAACTGACGCGTCTAAAACCCAACCGAATCAATAGAAATCAGTTGAGGGACAATGTCCACAAAATGCTCTGCGTGGCCTGTCACTTGAGCTGGTGCCTCATGTCAGCCCGAATGCAAATTATTAAGCAACTAATTAACCAGCGGAAATGAACGGGCAGTCGAGGGCGATGGAGCGAAAGGGGGAGGGAAAGGGGGAGCTCCAGCGTTGCCAGATCATAGATAACAGACGTGGATGTTTGCAGCAAAAGCTTTTCCAATTAAATTTATAACTTATTTATGACAGAAAGTAATCTTCTTTAGGCATTAGATGATGTAATAAAAATGATTGAAATATAATTGAGAATTGACATAAAAGCTAAATAAATACGAACACACACGCACGCACACACACACACACACACGCCCACGTGCACACACATGGCACATTTTGCCTGTAAAATCCTGGGCGGCTGGCGGCAGGCACTTACAATCAACGATTACCTTTACACCTGCCATTTTGAAAATAAGCCATAAGCGGAAATGACATCAAAAGGATATTGTTATATCGATGAGGCAAAGGACGCCACAAGCAGCAAGGACGCCGTCGACGTCGCTGCTGCTGCTGCTGAAATAAATAGCACAAAAAATAAAGTATGGCAAAAGGTGCCATAAAATAAATAACATAAGAAACCAAATAAACATTTTGGCAAAAGGCAAAAGGAAAAGAAACGCGCACAAACCAGACCGAAAAAAAAGCAAGTAAGAGGGCTTTAGGCGAAATTGCTCGACTAAAGAGATACCCTGTAACCCTGCTACACAGATTCTAGCTGCCCTTTTTAATGCATTCATACGTATTACATTCATACATACATACATAAATACATACATACATACATGCATACATACATGCATACATACATGCATACATACATGCATACATACATGCATACATACATGCATACATACATGCATACATACATGCATACATACATAAATACATTAATACATTCATACAAACATACATAAATACATACATACATACATACATTCATACATACATACATAAATAATACATAGATACATAAATACATAAATACCACAGTGACTCTTCTTCTTTCTTTTGCCCCATTATATGTATGGAGAATCCATTCTTAAATAACTTCGGTGTGCAAAGTCCGATCTTTCTATCCAAAAACTGAAATATTCCTATTATAAACTATACGAGAACCTATTTAATTTAATTTGGATAAATGTAGCTTTCATAATTCTCGAGTTATGCTTAGAAACCATGTCTTAAACTCGATTTTTATCGATTTGTTGAGAACCAAAAGAGAGTAATATAAAGTTTTATTTTAAGGCTTTATGAGCACGTACATTCCATTTTAATCCCATAATATATTAAATATTTTTTATAGAGCGCAAAATGCCTTCTTCCGTCTGTTGCATACCAATGCCCATACATAATATACCCACTCTTAAACATTTGCAATGGGTGCGGGGTATATAAAAGTTCCAACTGTGTTTTTATGTGAGTGTGTGTCGTGTGTTGTGCGGTGTATGTTTGGCATAAAATAGACTTATCCTAATGAAAAAAGTCTTGCAGGCACGTTAAGTAAGATATGTATGTGATATTACACAAGGTAAGGCTCCAACTGTGGCTTCGGGCTAGACTCTGAGCTGCCCAATGAGCTGATGTTGTCTATGTGTGTGTGTGAATAGCTGTGTGTGTGTGTGTGTGTGAGGCGTCGAAACGTTAAAAGTTAGGCATGGCAATAGGGCGCATGTTAAGCCGCTTACACTCAAGCTGCCTCTCTCTTTCCCACTCCCTTCTCTCTCTCTCCCTCTCTCTCTGAGGCTCCCTCGATTTCTTTCTCTTAGCGAAAAGTAGGAGGAACAACAAAAAGGTAGCAATTGCCTTTAAATCTTGCACGCAGCTCGCCTAATTTCCCGACCCATAAAATGTTGAGAATTTAAATTGAAATAGTTTGCATCAGATTAAAGTCGGGCCGAAAGCTAAATAGCTGCCCCAACAAATTTATCACTCCAAGTAATCTTACTTTCTAGCTATTTGTGTATTTTACATATGTTGTGTAAAAGATAATATATCAATATATATGTATGTATATATATAAGATAAATACGTGTATATAAATATATATAAAATAAGGTCTTGTTTTTATTATAGTTAACATTGCATTCCATTAAAGTATTAAATGCCAATGTTTTCTTTTTAGGAGCCTGTTTCGGCATTTCGACTCAAATTCCATTTGAAATCATTTAAAATGAAATCGGATCCCAAGTGCAAAAACATTTTATTTATTCCCTTGGAAAAATGTCTATCTTTTTTTCAGTATTAAAAAGTCTCTTTTTTTGGGTTTATTTTTTCCTGTATCCGTAATAAAGTTTTTTGTGATTTGGTGTGCTTCAAATTACAACAGAGAAATAAATTTATTTAAAATTATTGCAGTGAGAATAATCTTCGACCGCGTCAAATTAATTTTATTGAATATGGAAGTGGTGTCGAAATTGTTTTTAAATTGTTTCAATCAAGGTTTTTTCTTGGTTTATAATAACAAATAAGGAAAACACTAACTAAAAATGAATGTTGCTATAGGATTTGAACCGGCGACTTTTCCCGCTTGTTCGTTCGTTAGCAGCTTATGACGTCACGTTTGTTAAGCACACTTTAATGATGCTTTTTCTATAATTTCAAATTTCTGCTAGATTTGAACCAGCGGCTTTCTGTTTATTATTATATGATTATTATATGATTACTATTATATGATTACTGGAAAATTAAACCCAAATGTTGAACACAAATTTCATTTATAAAGTTAAGCGTAAAACTGAAAGTCAAATGTTAAGATTCCGTTCTCTTTATCTCTGGTAAAAATGTGCCAAGAATTTTGACCAAAAAATGCATTTCCAAATTTAAACATCAAATCAATTTTGTAGAGCACAAGCCAAAAGCGAGCTTTCGCATTTAAATCGGCCGAGTTGTGCTGGTTGTGATGGTAAAAAGTTTGAAAAGTTTAGCCATTTCAGAGTTGTGACTTGGCGTGCGGTAAAGTGTTTCCGCAGTCAGTTGTACCAAAAGCCATAAGCCATAAGCCAAGGCAGTCAAGTGTTCATTATGAAGATTCGTGTTAGCTGCCCGACACTTGAGACGTGTGACAGAGCAAAAATGCCGACAGCCGGCAGTCGCACAGATAAGCCCAGTAAGAAACTGTCTGGCAAATGGATAAGCTCAACGGCTGTTGTTTGGGTCCTGCATTCAAATTGTCGTAATGTCTGCTCTGTGGCCAAACACTGTTTGATTTCTGGCACAACATGCATCTAATTAGCCATTCACTTGCAGCTACAAACTCAATTGACAGTTTGAGATAGGTTAGTGCCAGCTTCTTGCGCTGATTTTGTGACCCAATTGCCAAATGACCTGCAAATTTGGTCGAGCAAAAGAGATTAAAATAGAAACGTAAGAAAAGGACATACAAATTATTAGTAACTGTGACTATTAAATCCTTACACACTCTCACAAAGTAGAGCTCATGTCGTATCATTAAATATGCATGTACATATGTATATCTCTATATATAAAACTGTTTGCCCTGACTGACTGACTGATTGACTGACTGACTGACTGATTTGGTGATCAACGCAGAGCCCATAAGAGCTAAGAAGCTTAAATTTTCACTGTAGTTACTTTATGTGATGAATCCGCAAGTGTGGAAAAATCGCGAAAAACGTTTGTATGAAACTTTTTTGTTTACCATCGAACTTATTTTCAAATACATTAGAGCGCTGTTTCACACTTATCGAAAAATGCATTCCTCCTTGGTGGAAATGGGGGTCATAGATTTGGTGGGTCGATTCGTTCTCAAATTTATTTCCAAAGATCTACACGAAAATCATTTGAGACGTGGGTCACACTTTTCGCAGAATCCAAGCTTCCTCGGTAGAAATTCGTTTCAAAGATTGTTTTGTTAAAGGTAGCAAAAAGAATTTAATAACCCGTCAAATATCCCATATAGACCGTTCAAACTTTGCCACACCCATAACTCGGTCAAAACTCAACCAATTTTCATGAGGCTTGGCTTTTTCTTCATGGTTTTCCCTCTAAAATTATCTGGCATATAAATCTGAATACATCTTTTAAGGTCGAAATTCATGTCAAAATCTTACCCTGAAGATTCGCTTATAGACATGGGTAAAAATTTCCCATTCACATAACTCGGTCAAAACTCATCCGATTTTCACGAGGGTTGGCTTTTTCTTCATGGTTTTTCCTCTAAAATAATCTGGCATTTAAATCTGACTACATATTTTTTGGTCGAAATTCATGTCAAAATCTTACCCTGAAGATTCGCTTATAGACATGGGTAAAAATTTCCCATTCACATAACTCGGTCAAAACTCATCCGATTTTCATGAGGCTTGGCTTTTTGTTCATGGTTTTCCCTCTCAAATAATCTGGCATTTAAATCTGACTACATATTTTTTGGTCGAAATTCATGTCAAAATCTTACCTGAAAACTCGTTTATAGACATGAGTCAAAATTTCCCAACCCTATAGCTCGGTCAAATCTTATCCAATTTTCACAAGGTTTGGCGTTTTCTTCACAGTTTTCCATCTAGATTAATCTAGCAATAAACTCTGACTTCATATTTTTTGGTCGAAATTCATGTCAAAATCTTACCCTGAAGATTCGCTTATAGACATGGGTAAAAATTTCCCATTCACATAACTCGGTCAAAACTCATCCGATTTTCACGAGGGTTGGCTTTTTCTTCATGGTTTTCCCTCTTAAATAATCTGGTATTTAAATCTGACTACATATTTTTTAGTCGAAATTCATGTCAATATCTTACCCTGAAGATTCATATTTAGACATGGCTTAAAATTTACTATTCACATAACTCGGTCAAAACTGAACCGATTTTAATGATTCTTGGCTTTTTCTTCTTGGTTTTCCCTCTCAAATAATCTGGCATTTAAATCTGACTACATATTTTTTAGTCGAAATTCATGTCAAAATCTTACCCTGAGGACTCGTTTATAGACAAAAATCGACTACTTTTACTTCCAAATGCGCTAGCAAGAGCGTTTGAGTGTGCCTCCACGGCGTCGCTAACTGACTAACATTTAAAACTCTGCTGACCTATCCCCAAGAAGAATATCAATTCCATTTCTATAACATCCATTTATCTATAACTCAACACAGTGAAAAGAAAACATGATTTAATTTCAGTTTTCTATTAAAGTTAAATGGTTTTGACTAATATAAATATATATATAAGAATTCAATTCTAAAATAGAAAAAAATGCGAGATGTACCATTTGCCTTTTGGAGATATCTTAGAATATTGAAGCTCGAAAATGCTGAGTTTGATAATAATATTTGGGAAAACAGAATATTTTGCTATACAAAAACTTACCTTCCGATTCTTCTTCTGCTGATGCTGATCTAAAATATATTTACATTACAGGGTATCATATGTCTGCTTCTACGCGTCACACATTTCATGACCAAATTATAATACCCTCTACAAGACTATAAAAATGATTCCATATAGTCGAATATCCATTTAAGTTTCGTTTTGTCGCATGTTGTGTGCACAGCTTGAAATAACTCGAGACTCCAAGTGTTTATATAGGGTATAAAGAGTTTTTAATTTAAACCTGTGTACATCACATTGCTGCGTGCTGATGTTTTTAGCTCGCGGCTAGTTTTTCATTTTCTTTTTCAATTAAAAACGCCGCGACGCGCAGTTGGCGAATTTCTCATATATTTTTTTTGTATATTTCGTTTTGGCCTGCTGGCTTGATTGTCTGGGGCAGGTCCTGGAAGGACCTTTTGCATTTAAGTCCTAATTGCGAAGGAGCATTGTGCGCTGCGGCGCAATGATAGTTCGCTTCGTTTTGCTGCGACTTAGGCTAAGCGCTTCACTTTAAGCCCTTTGAAATGCCCGAATAGCTCAGCTATCACAGGACGCAGGACACTCTTGAATTTTGCATTAAGCAAATCAAAAATTAACTCAAAGCCAGAGCAGCAGGAGAATAGAGCTAGGTCAGGCTTGGCTCAAGGCCAAAGCAAAAGCGAGAAGGTTGCCGGATGTCGCTGAAACATGACACTTCCGGTTTGTTCCTCTCAACTTTCGTGTATCCATATCTTGACTGACAAATTGAGTGATTGACTGATTGACTGATTGATGATCAGCACGCAAGCCCAATTGTCATAGCCCAAAAGGTGAAATTTTCGCAGTTATTAGGCTTTGATGTAGGTGAGCGTGGGCTTAATGCGCGGCAGGTCGCCGGTTCAAATTCAGCGGCAGCTTTTGATTTGATAGGAATAACAGTCGAAAGGTTTCTTGCTTCTCCATGCAATATGCTTGGAAATCATTTTCAGATATTTCATTAAAGACGATTTCCACAATTTTCGATAAATCCATTATTTTGGGTGGATTGAAGCAAGCTAAATTTAACTTTTTCACAGACGACAAACAGTTTAAGCTTAAACTGAAAAACAATTCTTAGCCCGAGCAACGCCGGGTTATGCATATAGCTAGTTTTAGCTATGCATATATGTATTGATACAACACGAAAGTTGGCCTCTGCAAGTTCACCCATACACATTGATATAGTACACAGCCACGCCCACTATCCGCAAGCCCAAAATCCAACTAATAAAACACATTTTTGTTGCCTCATTAAAATTGCAGTCAAGGCAAATGTGTCTCGTCCTGCCTCTCCCCCGGCCACCCCCTGAAAGATACGTGAACATTTCGTACTGCGGATGCAATAAACTGCAGAATTTATGTGCCTGCCCGCCTGACAATTGAATTAAATTTCCTATGCGTCTTCGAGGGGTGGAGGGGGGGGGGGAGGAGGGGCGGCTAGAACGTGGACATTACGGGGCGACTGTCTGCAGTAATAACTGGTAATTTTTGGCAAATGTTCAACCCAGCTTCTTCAGCCGACATCAAGGACATATTCCCAGCTCCTGCCACATAGCTCATCATATGCGAGTGTCCCTAAGAATTCACTCCATTTACCAGATGTTTCTGCTGGCCTTTCCCCCCTCTAACTCCCCTGGCTCGTGTCTGCTTCTAATATTTATGGCTTAATATGCATATGCACGCAGCTCTTTGGTCGCCAAAAATACTTAATAATACTTAAGAATTGCAAAATGCCTCTGGCTGCCATGGAATTTTGTCTCGAGCATTTTGCAATGAATTATTAAGACCTCTGTTGACATTGGTCCTCAGAAAGCGTATTGTAATTATTGCCATAGATATATATATATTTAGGCCAATCCATTAAAATCTGCTGTAAATGCGACACATTTGAAATTTCTCATTTACACAAATTACAATTATACAAAACACAAATTCAATGGAAAACATTAAACGTTGATGTGTATTGTAATTAATGCTGGAACATTTTATTGTTTCTCAACAAAAGATGTTACATTTTATTGCAACTTTATATAATAAAATTTGAAGTCTGCGCTGTTACGACATTCTAAGATAATTGATGAAGGTTACGAATTAAGGGCATGTAATTTACTTGGAATAAATGACGTTCAAATTCGCAAGGTCTTAGACTGACTAAGAATATTTAATTTAGACAGTGAAAAGAATTAATTATTGCTACTAAAAGCCCAAAAATAACACACTAAAATTATGAAAAATTTTAAATAAATCAATATTAAAAAAAATACTGATATTCAAAAATACTTCTTAAAAATGTTAATAAATTAATAATATATAAATATGGTGCACCTTAAAAACTTAATATTTAATAAATTCCCAATATTTATAAATAAAACAACTTCTAAAAAAATATTAATTAATGAGTCTCTTGCCTTGCCCAAGTTGAATTTGATTGACATTAAAGTTGCCTTGGCTTAAATGTAGATCAAATATTAAGGGCTACAGATATCAAGGACTGTATAATAATGTGTTTTTTTTTTAATTGATTGTGTTAAATTTATTTTTACTATGTTTTAAATTTTATTTTAATTTTTTTTAAATTTATTTAATTTTTAACGTATTTAACAATTATTTTTTTATATTTTTTTTTCTAAAACATACATTACTTTTAAGTTTTGTTTATATTTTTTAAACGTTTTTTTACTTGCTTTAAACATTTATTTTATTTATTTAGTTTGTAAAATTATTATTTTATTTATTTACTTATTTTATTTTAATTTAGCGTTATCATCATCTACTGCTCTATTCACAAAAAATATTTATTTTTTTATAATACCTCTTGATAAACTATTATGGCTACAGGGTATTGCGAGCGGGGAAACTAAAATGTAGGAAGCTTGTGATTTTTGGCAAACAATTTCCATTGAATTTACTGAATTTATCTCGAAAAAATGTTGCCAAAAACACAAAAGCGGACCGCCGCGGTGCGGTGCGGTGCGGGGGATGCGGTGTCTGTTGGGGGTGGGCCGTGTCCGTTGGCGGCAACGCCAAGCAGATATAATAGCTTTTGATTACAGTTTATGGATGTCGCCCTTAGCTGTGTTTTTTTTTTGGTTGTGTGTTTGCCCACGCCCCATGTTGGCCGCGAACAAAAAAAAACTTTGCTGTTTAGTGGGCGTGCGCCAAAGCGGCGTCGCTAACTGAACCAAAACTGAGCCAAAATAAAAAAAACTGATCACAGTCTAAACAGGCTAGTGTATATATATATAGAGTACAAGTAGTTGTACAGTGTGTGCTATAAATCGATGCACAGCAACTATTGAAACTGTTTCATTGCGCCGCAACCCAATTGACTTTTATGCAAATAAAATAATGTGATTGCTCTCGTTGCTGGTTGTAAAGAGAAAAACATTGATTTTTATTTACCGCTGTCTGAATTAAGTGCTACACACACACACACACACACAGACATAACAGGGGAAACTTTGTGAAGACTAGCGCCACATTTTCATAACGTAAGTGAATAGAAAATTGAATCAAATCTAATAATAAATGCTTTTATGCAGCCCTTAAGCACTCTGAAAAGATGACGACGATGTTGGCGACGCCGACAATGGGACGGATTGGTTGCTAGCAGCGGGGTACAACACTGTTTCAGGATGTACAAGGGGTGGTTAGAGGGTGGGGGAGGGGGCGGGGGAGGAGGGGAGTGAGAGCTCATTGGTGTCGCCTCGACATGCTCCAATAGCCATGCCGCATACAAGCGCAACATTTGCTTTGCCAATATGCATGCCAATCTCTGCATGCTTATGTATGCTTGTGTGTGCGTGTGTGTGTATGTATGTGTGTGTGTGTGTGTGTGTGTGAGTGCAGCATGCCCCATTTGGCTGTCAGATTGTTGTTGCCTTGTCTCAACAGTCAACAGTTAGTAAGAATGCGTCGCTTACGCTTTTTTTTGTTGTAAGCCCTGTACCCATTGAAAATGTGTAAAAAGGTAGGGTATACTTCCGTTGTGCTAATGAGAACGTAAAAAATATGATTCTTGAGCAGGACATATAAAGTCTGCCTATACACACGTATCGAACACTTGTATTTCATGCGTAGAAAATGCTTTCCATTTGCTTGCACGAAGTTAAGGGATCGAAACCCTGTAATGGAGTTTTGATCTTGATGCAGGGTATCGCCCAGTCGTGCACGCTCATCGAGTGCACTCATAGTTGTCTTTTTAATGCCGCATGTCTTTACATTTCAGTCAACGCCTTGGGGCGCCCGACTTCAATTTGGCTTTAAGCAACTTAAACGAGTTTCCATTTTGCCTCGGATTACAACGGTGCCTCAGTTGCCTGGCAGCCGCACTTAACTAGTTTGACTTGCAGTTCATTTAGTCTGGCATCTCAAATGCACACACAAACACACATCCGTGCACACCTGTCTCTCGACGCACACACCCTGGGAGATAGAGAGAGATGGAGAAGTTAACTCGATTCGAAATGTTTTTGTTATTCGTTATTCGTTTCTCATATCCTTGCTGCTGGAGTATGTGTTGTGCTGAGTGAGTGCTGCTAGTCAATTTCAATAATTCAACAACAGCAAAGCAACTGGAGCTCACAGTCAGTGCCAGAGCCAGAGCCGGAATCAGATGAAACAAAGCCATTTCCAAACCTGTCGTAAAATGGGCCATAAAATTGCCTCATGGCAATAGCTCAATTATAATTGTGTTTATAGTCTATCATATTATTATTTTTTTGAATGGTACACAGAGCGAAATAATGGATCTATAAGCAAGCAAAGCAAGGCAATATATTGAAAATCAAAAGGTCACGAGTTTACTAAAAAAATATCAAAATTTTATAGCTGATGCTATGAGAATTTCATAGAGGCGATATGTAGAAGTAATGCTAGAGAGAGCAAAAACAGTTAGAGGGCTTGTCGAGGGAGTGAAATATAAAATACAAGTGAGTAAAAGGAAGGTTGAGAGAGAAAGAGAGGGATGAAAGGCAAAAGTGAGATAGAGAGGGAGTCAAAGCGAGAAGCTCTTGATAGAGGAACTAAAGAAGAGAGAAAGAGAGCCAAATCCCGGGATGATAGAACTGAGTCCGAAAGATGGATATAGAGAGAGTGCGAGAGTGGGAGTAGGGAGAAGAAAAGAGCGATTAAGCGACAAAGAGAGGAAGCAAGAAATTCAAGAGAAATACATTTTTATTATATTAGAATTATATTATATTAGATTCTTGAGAATCGCATAGAAGAGCAACGTTTATATGCATAAGAAGACTTTAAGTCAAATATATGTTAGAAGTCGAGCATACTTCAATTTTTGAGAATCGCAAAGAAAGGCCATATACACATTCATAAGAAGAACTTAAAAATGCGCTGCTAAGATTTGTCACAAATGCTTCAATGCTTGAGAATCGCATAGAAGGGACAATCGCATAGAGGACCCACTCTTGTGTGCGTAAGAAAAAGGACCAAAGTTTTTAAGGCAAAAAACATCGTTACTTGATTAAACGAAATATTTTCTTGCTGTAATTTAAACAAAGTTCAACTAATGTAAAATCTTTAAAGTTCCACTTATTGATTAATGATAATCGCTTTGAAGAGCTTGCCATTTCATCTTTTATAACTGTCACTTCCAAAGTACTTGTACACAAATAATTCCATTTATTTTTTGCTATTTTCAGTTAAATCTCTTTTCGCTAAATTACTGAAAAGTCTATTAGATTGTTTGCAATCAACTTTGTCATGTTATTGGGAAAATATATCAGCGTGACCTTCCATCTCCCGCTCGACCTTCCCCAAAGCCATCCTCTCGGTTCCTTTATTCTGTTTTAAGTTCGTTCCTTTTTTTGTTATTTTTGTTTTATTGATGTGGACTGTTGGCATAATAAAACTTTTGAGACCACATAAATTGCGCAGCATTTTTTATTTACTTAGCATCGTTTATCAGTCAGGCAGTTGGAGAATGTTTCGCTTTGCACATGCTTAAATGCGGGCACTTGGAAAAGTTTATTTATTAGTTAGACTTTTGAAAATATAGTAGTATATATTTATATAGCCTTAAGCTTTAATATTTATATCCGGTTCCGCCTCGGCGTTTACGCAATTGTTGCCATTGCTTTCCCTTTTCCGTTTCTGCCCGAGGGAGGGTGGGGGGGGGGGGGGGAGGGAGACTTCCTCATTACTTCACTTGTGGCGTACGTAATTCAAGTGGCCCCAGATGGGCGCTTCGAGTGGGTCGGATGCGGGCCAGGACTTGGCTGAGTGTGAGCTGTGAATTGTGAATGCCTCAGTTTTGTCGCGCTATGTGTGTGTGTGTGTGCTTTTGCATAGCTGCATTCTTTTCACACTGTCCATCGTGTTGCGAGCTAAGATTTATGCGCCAGTTGCTGCTTCAGCTGTAATTTACAGCAGACGCTCGGCAAATTTATGTGCGCTGGCGCCTCCTAACACTTCAACAATTAAATATACTCAAATAAAATAAATATACACATTTATCGCAAGGACAATCGAAATCAATTTCACTACAATGCCAACTCGATGCAGATAAATCGTTTCACATTGGCGTTTTATAATAGAACCTTACGATAATAAATAGGCATCTACAGATGAGCCATAAGCGAGGCATAGAGCGGCGCGCGGCAACCAACTCACGTACCTCTTGATGCATATCTGGAGCTGGAATTACAGATTAATGTCGGTTGTTGTGCCTGGCAGCGACTCGCAACTGCAGCAAATCCAGGGACTCAGCAGTTGTGGCAACTTAGGAACAACTCAACTTTAGCTATTCTACACTTGCAGCAGCTAGAAACAAATACTCTAACTGGCAGTTGGTTGATTCACTGTGAGATATGGTAGGGGAAAGTTTTCTGCAGCAGCTCTTTAAAAAATCTAAAATCTTTTTTTCGCGCGAACCCTCATGCTGTGTGCTGCATCCCAACTCGACACGAGTGGCGAAGTATATAATCTAATACAAACTAAGAGTATAGACTAAGACTGTCTACTTGCCAAATAGCTAAGAGGAGGAGACTTTTTACGATGAAGAGAAGACTCTGAGCCGATTACTCTGTACTGCTTGTTGTAATAAGCTCAGAGGACTCGGAACACTTCATGCAAGTCAAAGTTGTACGATAACTTGTTAATTAGGTGGGAGCAGATAAGTTTAACTGACTAGTCAATCCAGAAGCGTCGATTTAGCCCGTAATTAACTTATAAATATATATTATACCAAGCTTAGTTATACGATTAATTAAGGAAGGAAGTTTAATCATCAAAAGTCTACTGTAGTATGTAGAATACGAGTTTAATTCCCGAACGGCAACAAGAAGAACCACAAGAGCAACAAGAATTGTTTCTGTAGCTATTTAATTCTATCTTGGAGAATGGAATATTCCGACGTCCAGACACATGCGGCATACTTAAGAATAGACCGTACCAAATATATAATACGTCATAGAGTCAACCATTTTACTGGAAATAACTACAGACCGAACACTCAAGAGTTTTATAGCATACTTTTATGGGCATCTCTTATTATACTAATTAATCCCATTCATTGAAAAAGTATAAACATCTATATATTTATATATATATATTCAAGGGACTTTCATTTTCGGCACCTCGAACATAATTTAAACTTGAGCTTAACTATCAAACTATAAAAGACTTGTGTTTTAATTCCAGCTCGGAACAAGGGCTTACATACTAGATAAGAAATATATAGAATAGTGTATACTGCGCAGATAGAGTATTGTGTGGTCTGCTATCAAATTTTTTTCCTTAGTATGCAGGTCTAGTTAAGATAACATATATAGAATAGTCCATTTGATAGAGTATTGTGTGTAGTTTACTTAACTATATGTGTAAGAAATATATGTTAAAAAATATTTTACATACATATACATATATCACATTATAGAAGGGAGAGCATTGTGTGGACTGATATCAATATATTTATTCGTTATTCCAGGGTATTTTAGCCAACTTATACAGCACATTCCATTAGATAGAGTATCATGTGGTCTGCTTAAAAAATACTCTTGTTTTCTTCGAAATTGAGCTCTTGAGTTCAACTTCAAAATCGACATTTGCACTAGTTGCTACGCCCGCCTGCGCCCCCTCTGCACACATAGACACGGGGCAGTGGGTTGAAAGTGGGCGTGGTCGAGAGACTAGCTTCATTTTTTGCTCCATTTGTGTTATGCTTTTTAGATATTCATATTTTGCCATTGATGATATTTTCACTACTTGCGTATGCATAACACGAACGTTACCCACACTCAGGCACACACACACACACACACGAATACAAATAGAGTATAGCTGTACGTAGTGCCTGGCTGTACCTTTTGGCGTATTAACTCTACCAGGCACACAGCCTGCCATCAAATGGGTGCGTATGTCTGTGTCTGTGTGTGCCTGTGTGTGTGCGTGTTAAATTTGCATATTTTTTGACTTAACACATCCTTCAAAAAATTGCGAAACGCGTTTGCGATAGCTTTGGCATTTCCTTGACGTCTTTCCGTTTTCCGCTTTTGCTCTCTACATATTTTTGCTGTCTATTTTTTTAAGCTTTCATCTCTTTCCCTTTCTCTTGTTTTTTTGTTATACCCTAAACCCGTTGAATATGTGTAAAAGGGGTATAAAAGTTGTTGCAACTGGCGAAGTGAGGCACCATAAAGTATATATATACTTGATCGGAACGACGAGCTGATCTATGAGCTATTGTTGTGCTTCTGGCGTTCATTTTGATTAACTATAAAAGCTGGAAACTGTAACTGAAATTTGATATACATATTATAGTAGGATGTCATTGGCTTGCATTCACAGAAGTACAGCAGGTCCCAGATTATGTTATGCATTAGTGTTAAGATGAGTCATCCTGTGACTAGATTTGATCAAGTAAAGAACAGAACGAATAGTAAAGACATACCCATACTTACTTAAATTAATTCATATACAAATAAATTTAACCATTCTCTCAAAATATTCTAGCACATAATACACCAAATGATTTAATAATTTTTATTATTATTTTATTTATTTTCGATTATTTTTATCTATTTTCCTCTATGTGCGCCTATATATCTAAAATTTTAAAAGCTAGAGACTTGGTATTTGAAAAATGTAGTACCCTTAAACATACGCAGAATGGGGTTTATTATTATTATTTTAACGATATTCCTTCCATTTTGATAATATCGATTGGTTTCTTAAACCCAACTCGAAAATGGTTAGCTCTTAACACGCCAAACCTGGTTCTCTCCTAGGCTCTCATATGTTAAATATATGTTAAG
This sequence comes from Drosophila montana, assembly GCF_035044405.1. Taxonomy (NCBI): domain Eukaryota; kingdom Metazoa; phylum Arthropoda; class Insecta; order Diptera; family Drosophilidae; genus Drosophila; species Drosophila montana. The sequence continues at coordinate 1,257,262 of NW_026996406.1, forward strand.
AATATTTCAGTGTATTCTTGTATGGTGGACATTTCGAATGCTTGTCGCAGCGCTGGTTACAGGGTATCTTTCAGTCGAGCACTGCCGACTAAAGCACTCATTCCACATGCTCTGCTTCTCTGCCTTTTTTGTTCAATACTTTAAAGCGCGCCCTTTGAAAACATTTCCCCATATTTGCTGTCGCACTCTCTCTCTCTCTCCCCTTTCTTTCTGTACGCATTTCTCTCTGTCTCTCTCCCACCCTCTCTCGGTCTCTTTTTTGCCGCGGTCAAATTGAATTGTTTGCATTTTCCACTGCTTATATTCACAATCGCATGCAAATTGGTTCACAGTTAAATTTAATGGATTAAACTGCCTTTTTAAATTTGCAGTTAGTCGCCGCTGCTGCTGCATTGGCTTCCGCTGCCGCTGCTGCTGCCGCTGCTGCTGCGACGTCGACTGCGGCCTGCTGGAGGCCTCGCCTTGGCGCTGCTCTTCAAGACAAGTGGCGCTAATCCTTGACTTTGCTGCTAATGCACGTCGTATGTCAAACACCAAAAACGTTTACAGCCCGCTTTCTGGCATCTGCCCCTATACCACGCCCCTGCCTGCCCCCCCCCCCAACCACCCACCGTTCCCCTCACACAAGCAACGCAATTTATATGCCTTGCGCTGCTGCTTGTTTGCTTTGGCAACGTCTTTGGCTGTCTCAGTCTCAGTCGCAGCCGCTGCCGCAGCCGCTGCTTGCCTCCGTCGCCGTCTCAGGCCCCGTCGCCGCTTTGTATGCTATGCATTTTTCTGCACTCTTGACTCGTAAGCGTGCACTTGGCCAGTCGGATGCCCTTCGCAGCTCCGCCCTGCCCGCCTATAGAGCTGCCCTTACAGCTGCGGCGTCAGCAGAAGCTCGTTTTCTGTGCGTTGTTTGTCTTAAGGGATATGTGCACCAGAGCTGTCTATGTGTGTGTGTGTGTGTGCTAGACTGTGTGAGCTTGTGTGTACTTGTGCGTGTTTGCCAGCACTCTGCCGCAGGCATTTTGATAAGAAAAACAAACAGCGCGCTTTAGTCACACAAGAGAACTGCTGCTTAGCTGAGGCACATACAAGCTTAAGTGTCATTTATGCGTTTTAATGTTGGGAATTTAATTTTCAAATTAACTTAAGAAGTTTTCCGTGGTTTTTTACTGAAGCTGTGTGTCCCTTACCCGCCTCCCCCGACCGCCTCCATCCAAAATCAAGAGTTGCTTTTGAAAAAATCTGCTCATTGAAATGCGCCAAATAAAAACTCAAGAGCCAACCACTTGAAATATTTAAGAAAAACAGAAATTGACATTAATATAAGTAGCTGAATTTTAGTTTATAAATGACAAGATGTTCAAAGAAGGTCACGAATGCATTTAAGTCGCTTAATTTGGATTTTAGGCATAGTTTTAATGTTACAGGAATTAAATCTTTCTTTTAGTTAGAATTATTTTCAGAGCCTTGGTTTTTGTATGAAATAAGATTATGAACGATGCAAAAGTTAAGAATTTAAGTACAGAAAACTCATTTAAGCTTAACAAAAAGATTATGAACGCTTGTTTCCATTGAAGAAAGATATAAATCTAAGTACAAAAAACTCCTAAATAAAATTTTGTGTTACGAAAACGTTGTTATACAGAATAAATAGGAAATTTGGTTTGAAGCTGATCGGATTGAGGTCATGTGGTCCTTATATTGTTGAAATGCTCTTGCCGCTGGTAAATAGATTCTGCTCGCTCGGATTCATGTTTTCCGTGCAATTCTCAACAGGTTAAAACTTCGTACAGGAGACAAGCTATTTGTTATTCTAGAGTCGATAGCAGAGTAAGCAAATAATAGAATCGGGAGGTTCTAAAATCTGTACAAACAAATTGTTTGTCTTAAGGTGTTTATGTATACCTTGCTGTTGGTTGGTTAATATTATAAACTTTCCAAACAAAAGATTTTGGATTCTAAAAAAGAACTGAGACTCAACTTGTTTTCGAAATAAAAAGAAAGTTTAAGAGCATTAATTTCCATTTCCATAGAATCATAATTCAAAGATTTTGTAATGCAAGAAATTGCATATCTGAATAAAAAAGGTTTTAGATCAATGGATAAATAAATTAAATAATATTTATTAAATATAAATTAAATATATATTATTCAGCTTAAGCCATGTCAGCTGCTTTTGGTTTGTTTTGTTTTCGGCCACGCCCACTGTATCAATTTGCAATTATGTTTGAATCAATTGTATATGAATGTAAACCGAATAGATTGCTTTGTTAGCCATATAGAGAGCAAGATACAGATCGTCGCTCGCACACTCAAGTGCGATTTTAAATTCCAATTGTGTGTTGGTTGTATGCAGGCAAGTTTATTTATGCCCATTACCCACTTGCCTGTGTCCAGTGTACGGTGTCCCTTGTCTAGTGACTGCTACGATGCCATTGCCACTTTCGCTTGTTAGGCTCAAATGTTGCACATAAATAAATGACAGAGCTTGTTAGGTGGCATGTGTGTGTGTCTGTGTGTGTGTGGGGCAACTGGCAACAAGAGTGCAGGCTAACAAGGAGTCACAAGTCACACAAATCCCCACAGCACAGCCAAAGAGACAGAGACTCATTAAATGGCGCACATGTGTCTGCATGTGTGTGTGTGTGTGTGTGTGTGTGTGTGTGTGTGTGTGTGTGTGTGTGTGTGTGTGTGTGTGTGTGTGTGTGTGTGTGTGTGTGTGTGTGTGTGTGTGTGTGTGTGTGTGTGTGTGTGTGTGTGTGTGTGTGTGTGTGTGTGTGTGTGTGTGTGTGTGTGTGTGTGTGTGTGTGTCAGTATGTGTGTGTGTGTGTGTGTGTATCCAACAACTTGCAAAAGCTGTGCATTCAGGCAGCAAAGGGCTGGGATACCTGCACAAGCAGCTAACTGCAATTGTCTTAAATTACATTTATTTCTTGCTTAAATTGTGCAGAGAAATTTAATTTAATTGAAATTTATATATCGCAAGTAATTAATTTAATTAAACCCCTGCCCCAACCCGCCGAGCTACTCAAAAAAAAAAAGGCTCTCAGCTTAGCTTTAATTTTTCATTGAACTCGAGTTATATTCGTGTGTGTTCATCGTTTAATAGCATTAGTGAATGTTTTGAAACGCAAATAGAATTTTTGCCATAAATGTTGCTCCATAAATAATACAAAATTCCGCAGCCAGACAAAATGCATACAGATTTATGGCATGTATTCAAATTCAATTGAAGTTTGGTGTCTCTTTGTTGCCCGCTGCCCGGGCACAAATATTGCTATTAATTTTTAACAACAGCAACAAATATAATGCCCGAAACCAGACCCTGCGGCGTGTCCTGCTACTATTTGTTTCTTTTTTTTTTGTCAGCATTCAAATATTTCATTTCATTTTGCGGCTTAAGTGAAAATTTATATGCAAGTGCGAGTGCTTCATAAATTTGCATACGATTATTAAAAAAAAATTTACATTAAATTTTAGATGCCGTATTCGTGTAATATTCATAGGTAAAAAAGGTTCAGATATGTATTACTATCAAATAAAAACGTCGAGTGAATAATGTTAATAGTTCAAGTGCTACCGAAAATATTTGTGTATTTTGCGACAATTTCTGCCACGTGCAATTGAGCTAAAGCTGCCAACTTGCGTCTATAGCAATTTTTAATTTAAATTAAAACGAGATAGTTTATATGTGAGAAAAGTGAACCTCGTAAATGCTTTGTTTGATGAAAATATCAAATATTATCAGCTTTATAATAAGATTTGGCTACATACAGCAGAAAGACGGACTAATATAAAGTTTCCAGGCGACGGCTTTAAAACTGAGCTCCTATTAAAACCAACAGAAAAGACATGGCTATACCAACTCGGCTGTGAGTGTAGGATATTTGAGGGTACCAGTGAATTTCGACCAAAAATAATGTTGCCATATTTTGATGTCAAATTGATTAAGAGGCCAAACCATGAACAAAGAGCTAAACCTCGTGAAAATCGGATGAGATTTGACTAAGTTATGGGGCTGGGAAATTTGACCTATGTCTACATAGGATATTTGAGGGTACCATTTTCACATGAATTTCGACCAAAAATAATGCTGCTAGATTTTGATGTCAAATTGATCTAGAGGCCAAACCATGAAGTAAGACGCAAACCTCGTGAAAATCGGATGAGATTTGACCAAGTTATGGGGCTGGGAAATTTGACCTATGTCTATATAGGATATTTGAGGGTAACATTTTCACATGAATTTCGACCAAGATTAATGTTTCCAGATTTTGATGCAGAATTGATCTAGAGGCCAAACCATGAACAAAGAGCTAAATCTCGTGAAAATCGGATGAGATTTGACCAAGTTATGGGGCTGGGAAATTTGACCTATGTCTATATAGGATATTTGAGGGTAACATTTTGACATGAATTTCGACCAAAAATAATGTTGCCAGATTTTGATGCCAAATTGAACTAGAGGCCAAACCATGAACAAAGAGCAAAACCTTGTGAAAATCGGATAAAATTTGACCAAGTTATGGGGTTAGGAAATTTTGACCCTGTCCTTGCCCGTGGCACGTACTAAATCAATTCTCTCAAAGATTTTTGAAAATGAGAAAGCTGTGCGCTGATTACTTATCCGTCAGTCAGTCAGTCAGGACAAACATATTTATATATAGAGATATATCTTTCTACCGATTTTGGAGTATGTATATCTGGAGATGTTTGTCAGCAAACATAGAATCGTGCACTTCAAATGAATATTCAACTAGTACTATTTAAATTTTTTTAACTTATAAAATATATACTAAAAATTAAGGAGAAATCTATCCATTAGTCGAATATGGCGATGACGGATGATCCGAACGAACTGAGTCTTTTCGTGCACTGGGGTCCGATCACAGCTCTGATCGTGACCCTGACCGTGACGCTGACGACCTGGAAATGGTGGCCACCGGAAGCGAACTTTTCGACCAGTGCGCACTTTGCGCTATTCGTGCTGCTGAATCTGTTGGCTGTGTACAATTACGTGCTGGCCGTGATGACGGGTCCGGGTCTATTGCCGCGCCGCTGGCAGCCGGTGCACTACCGGGAGACGAAGTTTCTGCAATATTGCCAGAAGTGCGAGGGTTATAAGGCGCCGCGTACGCATCATTGTCGTCGCTGCGATCGCTGCGTGAAGAAAATGGATCATCATTGCCCCTGGATCAATCGCTGTGTGGGCTGGGCCAATCAGGCCTATTTCGTGTACTTTTTGTTCTTTTATGCTCTGAGTAATCTTCATGCCGCTGTCGTACTCACCTGTGGTGGGATTCGCTTCTTCTACAGCAGCTATCATCAGGCTCGGCTCTTTCACAATGGCAGCCTGACGCGTCTGTTGCACTATCATTTCTTCAGTCTGTTCATGTGCATCATGAGCTTCGGTCTGGCCCTGGGCATTGTGCTGTGCATGATCAAGCTGCTCTTCATACAGTTGTCGAGCATTCTCAAGAATATGACAGACATCGAGCATTGGATAGTGCAGAAGGCGAAAACGCGTCGATATATGCACAAACTGAAGCCGTTTGTGTTTCCCTACGACCTCGGCTGGTACGCGAACCTGGGCCAGGTGTTCAACATTGAGTCGCAGCTGCGCAGCCGGGGCATTGACTGGCCGTTGCGCAAGGGCTGCGATCAGTATGCGCTCACCTGCGAGCAGCTCGCCCAGAAGGCCGACAAGCGCAATCGGACGCGCACTTACAAATGCCTTACGGCGGCGACTGGGCACTGGCTGCCGATCTGGTCGCAGGGTCTGATGGTCACCCTGGGCGCACCCTGCACAGACGATCCGCGCATTCGTCTGCAGCCGGACGATCTTATACGAGTGACACGAGTACGCGACTATTGGCTCTTTGGCGAGCGAGTCGTTGACAAGGATCAGGGCGGCCAGGATGAGCGCAAGGGTCCCATTCGCGGCTGGTTTCCCAGTCGCTGCGCCGTGGACATCACGCACGACCAGGCCTCGAATGGCAGCGGGGACCACGCCGCGGCCAATGTGCCAAATACTAAAGAAACTAAACGTCGTGTTGGCAAGCAGGGAAAGTTTGGCAAGAGAAACCAAGATTAGTTGTAACTGATCAGACTTTTAAACTAGCTTACAAAATTGAAGCATTGTCCTTTTTTACACAAGCGGATAGCCTCTGTTTTGTGGAATACATAGTTGCTCTTCGGTTATGAATATTTGGTTTCATTATAAAAATTATATTCTCATTGATAACTCTCGAGATACATATTTTCTCTGTTATCCGTTTAAGCACTAGAGCTTCTGTTAAGTAACAGAAGGAATGTTAACCTCCTGTTATCATGGTATATTGGGCAAGTGAGAGTTGTGTAGCACCTTCGGAAGTGAAGATTAGTCCGATTAAAATAATTCTATTAATCAAAAAATATTAATTAAACACAAAATGTACCCAGTTAATTAACAGAAAGCTGAGTTGCGTTAAGTTGAGAGCTGTTGCAGAGTATCTATCTTTTCATCTTGGTTTGGAATCTCAAGCTAGCAACAATATGATAATAATAATTATATTAAATGTTTCGAAGAAATCTTTGTGTAAGCTCATTGCTCGCAGGCTCGAGAAAATTGTTATAGAAAAGTCGTTAATGGGTTAGGTTAACTTTATTTGAAAGGTTCCTGAATATAGGGGACCTTACAGGTAATAGATCAGTACTGAAAGGCCGCATTTTAAGAGTCTGCATGAATATGTTTACTCCATCCGCAAACTAAGTAAAAACCCGCTTGGAAACCCAAAACGCCACAGTCTGCTTTTGGTCAAAGGGAAACGATCTTTCCTGTTTTTTAGAGATGTGCACCGCTTTCTTATGAATACCAAAACTGTCGTCAATTGTGATGTGTGAGTTTTGATAGCCTTATAGAGGCTAGATGGAAACATCTCAGACTCCATAAAGTATACATATTCTAGATCAGCATTAACTAATGTCCTTCTGTCTGTTTCTATACTAACTAATCTCTTAGTTTTAATGCTATCTTTTTGAAACATTCTATTCTGTCTCTCTGTTGTAGTCTGTGCGTATGTCGTAATTGGTCGGTTTGCCCCGGATCATAAAGATATCTGTTGCCATAAGAAGCTCTTGAAGGTTGTCAGAGGTTTTCTTTTACAGTTCAAGTACATTTTGAAACACCCATAGTTAAATCAGATTTGTAGAAAATCAATCCAAGTCTTTTAACTTTACTCCAAAAGGATGCTTAGGTTCTATAACTAACATTTAAGAATGTTATAAAAACTCAGTTTTGATGGGGAAAAAAAAACAGAACGTATCTTTAAGCTGCGTAACACATCAATGGATGTGTCTGCATTTTCCATTCACTTTTTTTTTTCCAATTTGCTAGGCAAATGTGTCGAAGTAATTTGCAATGCCTCATTGTTTTTTCTTTCTTTCTATTTTTTTCTGCCATTTCTAACACTCACAGGAAACAGGAACTAGCGCGGCTCACAAACGTGTCGTAGTGGATATTTCGAACAAATGAAAAGCAAATCCTGCCCCCTTTTCTTCGCCCATTCCTGAATAAGGCCTTGAAAACTCAAACTCGCAATTGCAATGCATTGAAATTGAAATGTATGACCTGCAAAAGTTGTACAGCAGCGCGGATTTGCTATTGTAGCTGATGTACCTACCTATTTTAAACAAGGCCATGTAAATCAATAGCTTTTCCCATTCAAATGGAACTCGCTCTCTCTCTCTCTCTCTCTCTCTCTCTCTCTCTCTCTCTGTTTGTGTATGTGTGTGTGTTGTTGGCGAAACACGCACAATGGCCAACTAATGTTGGCTATCTCTGCATTTTATGGCATCCAACAATGTTGTCTAAATGATCGATTGTGTTTATTTAATGATGATCCAATGCTATCACTGACAGCTTTAATTGCGAACTGATGCAAACTGATGCGAAGGCCGAGCTCGATGCAGTTACTCTTTTAATAGGTTCTTGGATTTGTGTGAATAATGAATATTCAATATTCACAAACAAAAGCAGCCTGAATGCCTAGGTTGCATTGTCTACATTTTGCACGTAATCTTATACCCTGTATAAAAAGGGGATAGTTTTAGGCAAGAGCTTTTCGACATAGTTTAATGCGCATAGGTTGGGAATTATAAGAGCTCTGTATTCTAAACTTGGTGTGTAGGTTCTCGAGAATTGTAAGGCTTTATATGCTAAACTTAGTATGTAGATTATCGAGATATCGAGAATTTTAAGAGCTCCGTTTACTAAACTCGAGTACCCGAGAATTTTAAGAGCTCCATGTATGTAGGCTAAATTAGTATGTAGGCTATCGAAAACTCAAGAATTATACTAAATTGGTAAGGTAGCATATATAGTATGTCTAGACTTAGTCTTTTACCTCCCCCTCAGTCCTCTCGAAATTGGAAAGAACACATTATTAATTTGAGAGCCTTGCGCCCTGGTACTTACACGCTCTTGTGTGCCACATCAAGAGTGCATATCATAATATAAGGTATGGGTCTAAGAGAAGAAAGAAAGAAGCTTGAATGATTGTAGAATTAACTCGACACTGGACCCTAAGTTAAATCCTAGTCGGACATACCCGACTTGTGCGCTCTTTCTGCCTCTTGTAATGTTTATATTGTCATTGATAAATATATAAAGCTAATATACAGCTTCTCTTCTTTTCAGCATATTTTTTAACTACGCTAAAGTTTATTATCCTAAAGGTTGGACAAGTCGGTAAGTCCATGTTTCATAAAATATAATGCATTCTAATATATTATTTATAAATTAAGTAAATTTTCTACTGAATTAATTACGATATCAGCACCTTAAAGCTTGATTGTTATCTGACTTATTGACATTGAGCACCATATATTTTGTAATTATTTTGAGTTCATGCCGCATTTTGTTGCAAGCCACACGCTGGGGAAATTAAACAAACATCTTACGAAAAATAAATGCAGACGGATTTGCCGTTTCAAGTGTCCTTGCTGCAATTTAAGTCCATCGGCAATTGTCCATTGTCCTTTGCGTGTTTAGTTCGAAAATAAGATAAATATAATTTGAATTTGTGTGTAAATTGTTGCTAGTTTGCCGCTGGGAAATCACGTTGGCGTTGTCATGAGTTAATAGACGCTGGGATTTGTTTGGCTGGGCGTCTGTTATGGGCATGAGAGTTCACAATAGTTGAAGTGGGCTGTTTTATGACAGGCAATAATAAATCAATGCATGTTAAAACTGTTATCTATATATACTTTATAAAGGAGTTTGTGCTGATTGCCATTTAGGAAGCTGAAATATTTGCTGATGCTGCCTTTTGGGTCGAAGGTGAGCAGCAATACTTAGATTTGGCGAATGCGTCCAAGGATAAAGGCTTGCAAACGTGATATCAGAAGGCTTATAGCCTGATTCCACAATACTCAACGTATGTGGTTTTTTATGGGAAAACGCGCAGGCAACATAGTTCACATGCGCATAAAATGTAAGAAATGTTGATAGTTCAATTAGGATTTTAGATGTCGAACTAGCAAGCGAGAAGTCGCTGGTTCAAATCGAGCCTTAATTTTGATAAATGTTTATTTAGTTTGTTGTTATTCACAACGAAATAACATTAATAATATATTATAAAAGGGCGATAGGAAATAATATAAATGGCAGGAAGGCTTTGCTTAAAGTCTATCGTTCGGTGAATAATATCATAATATATTGGAATAAAGGTAGTAAATAGCATGACGAGTGCTTGTGACATTGCCTTTCTCTACATCATAAAATTAGTTTCTTATGTAAATATGTATATCGCCCAGGTATAGTTCTTTTCATTAGACCAGGCGACACTCTTACTCAGCTGTTGGTCAAAACTGAAAGTCACATCACGATAAAAGATGAGAAAAGCGATAACTACCGCAACTCACATTGTATCTTAAGCATCAAGTTAAACTTAGATTAGCTAAAGCGCATTAAGAATATTAAAATATCTTTTGCGAACTGTCCGACAGCTCTTAAAGGCTCAGCGAATGCAATTGTGCTGCGGTTTTTCGGTGTTTTTGCTTTCATTTTGTTTAGTTTACAAGAGACAGGAAACGAAATAAATTTAACATAAGCATTTGCCACAAAACAGCAAAAGGAAAAACTGGAACACAAGCCTTAATGACTTTTGTCGTTGCAAAATAATTGTGCGTGAATTTTATGCTGCGAAATTTGTTGCCAAGTTTTGTGGCCAGAGAGCCACAGCCAAAGCCAAAGCCAAAACGCAGAGCCGTGGCCCAAACTGAAGCTGGTGCCGGAGGCAGTTCGCTTTCAATGTCCTGCTGACATTTAATTTCACGCACTGCCGTCTATTTTGTGCCTTGGCAACACTTTTTGACTTTTATGCGACAGACGCGTCGGTTCGTGCGTTTCCCCCTCTTTACACATTTTATTATTTTTTCATTTTTTTTTTTTGTCCAACTTTGTTTTTGGCACTTGGCGCATTTTAGTGTCTCTCCTTGCCAATGCATTGCTGTGCCAGTTCTGACTGTTGTCGTCCCATTCGTAATGCGATACTTTCATTTTCCGATGCCGGCCGCCAGGCGCAGGCTTTGTGTGCTTTAAGCACATCGCTTTGTCTCCTATCGCAATTATGCAGTACGTTAAGCGGCGACAGCATTTATCTACAACAATGATACTCAGGTATCATTTACAGGCTCACAAAACAAAGGTAATTATTGCGTCATTAGAGCGGGAGCTGCCGGAACTCCCTACGCTCACAACAGTTGAGTGCATGAAAGCAATCAAACACCAGGTAGAGTGCGCTAGCCGGGAGTATACGACTAGCACATGCCCTGTCAGGTCGATCATCTTTCTACATGCGCCTAGAAAAAGCAGCCTTGATGTGTCTTCCTTTGGCCGTACACTGTGCGAATTGCCTTCGGTGTGATTAGTCCAATCCATTTGAAATTTTTAGGCCATAATCTTTTCATACAAAAAGGTGCAAGTACCAAAGCTCAGGAATAATTTCTTCGATTTAGGTAGAACGCGGATAAAAACGAAGTATACTCTGGATCTGTGTATACTCTACGAGAGTCTATCTATAAACAAGGCTTCCATAGGCTCTTATAAACAGAAAAATATTCTCACCAGCAAAATTTCGATATCGATTTTAATCTATTTCATAAAAAAGGGATCAGTTATTGTTCATTTGAAGCAAAGTTCGATCTGTACAGGAAGAGCTACCTTAAAGATTGGTTCAAACAATCAACCACATTACTTTGACCATTTTCAATAGGTACAGGGTATAAAAAACCCCCTCTAGTTGTAGTCTTCTCTATGGAAACCATTTATCTAGCACTCCCATAAACTCTCATGACCATCAACTTTAAAGCTTTAAACGAACAAATGTCACAGGGGAATGTATTCGCTCTGCTTTTTATGCTCTTCTTTTCTTCATTATTTTTTAGCGACTTTGTTTATTTTAATTCTTACTTAAATCAAACAAAGTATAACTAAATGTAATCTGCAGCTGGTCTCTTGTTCACAAAATGTTTACTCCCAGGAACTAAGGTCTAATATGTACACAGTGCAGATGGAAGCGAAAATAAAGTTAAGGAAAGGTAAGCCGAGCGCAGCTATAAGTGGAAATACTAAAAAAAACTAAAGATGGAATTGATTATAAGGAGTAAATATCGAAGAAAGTGTTGGGCGAAAATAGAATTCGATAGGGGGTGAGAAATGCGAAGGCATAAAGTTAATCTTTCGGGATGCTTTTGCCTTTCTGTAAGAGAATAGAATATATTGAGTATATACAAATATTGTTGTCTGGCAGCATAACCTAGCTCTTATAACTTTTTTAATAAATCTTAGATTTATTTGTGGTTTATTATGAGATTAGCAATTCATCATCGACTCCATTCAGTTGACTACAAAATATTATTTTTCCTTTCCAACTACTCTAAAAATTGACTCTACATATGTTTTTCCTAAATATTCTTCAAATAACTATGCTCACTCGTAAGAATTCCAATAAGCATTACTGGGTATTCTTTTTTCTTTGTGTCTCCTCTTTCTCGTGTCACATCTTGTTTCCTTAGCTTTTTGTTTATATTTCGCGGTTTCGTGTCGTACGCCATACGACTGCGCCCCTCGGTCGGTTGGGCGGGAGGTGTGATGCAGCTTTTCGCATCGAGATTCGCGCGCAAAAAGCAACTCAGTCAAAATATTAAATTAAGAGTTGCAATAGAGTAGAGCATAGTACAAAAGAGATTTGATGAGATGAGAAGTGTAACCGGCATTCAGATAGTTGAACAATAGAGATACGGGTTAGCTTAACAGGCTAGTATATGAATCTAGTTTTGTCTTACCAAAAATTTAAATAACAAAATCATGCAGAGATTAAATAAATTACTGCTGAGTTCGAACCGGTGACCTGTCGCTTGTTAGTTCAACGCGCAGATACGATGACATAACGTTCGCACAGGATTGTTATAAGGCAGCTTTTTTCTTGGTGTCTTTCACAGAAACTTTCATCACCGTTTTTCCCACTTAAAGTTCGAATTTTCCCAAACGCAATCTTAACTCTCACTTTCGATATAACTTCAACTTTCTATCTCCTACGTTTGTCAGTCAGGAATTGTCCTCTTTTATGTATATAGAAATATTCTACTTCTTTTGTTATTTTATGCCTCAACTAAGAGAACGCACAGTTCTAGGACAAACCGTAAAAGCTTCATTGAAACTCTTTTTTTTTTTTGAGTTACGCGACATTTTCAATGTCAGCCGTTTCAGAGTTCTTTTTAATGCGTTCGCGTTTTGACATGCGCTATAAATTATCGAAATTGAAATTGATATTGAGCTCCGTTTCGCTCGCTCGCACCCGCATTCAATCAATTCAAATGCCCAAAGTCGAACAAAGTGTGGACGATTTTCGCTTTCCCCTCGATTTTTTCTCCCTTTTTTTTGTGTGTTATTAATCTGTGCCCTCGAGCGTCCCACACCACAAGGCCAGAGTCAAATCAGAAGCCGAAACGGCATCAGAATCAGCTCGAAATGCCGCTTGGAGCGTCGCACAATTCCGCATGGATTAGCACACCGACAAAAAAAGTAGAGAGAAGTGGAAGATGTGACTATTGAATGGACGTTCTGCATCATTGGAGGACCTGAGCTGCAGCATTGATTAGAGCCTGCAGCGCGGGAGAGAGTCCTTTCATTTGGGGCGAAACATTTTTTCTTACGCTTTCGCTTGTTTTCATCTTTGAGACAAGTTCTATTGAGTGTTTATTTATGACGCTGGCCAAGAGGCAAAGTAATTTTTCATTATTTAAAATAAAGTGAATTGCAGTTGGTTGTGCTCTGGCAGCTTCTCCTTTTCATTTATTCTTCATAAATAATTTATTAATTACAAAAGTTTCGCTTCACTCTGGGCGGCGCATGCAAATGCTGCCCAGACTCGGACCCGTTTTGTCCTCTAGTTGCGGGCAACAGTTGCAAGTGGAAGAGTTGCCGCTTTGCCAAAAAGCTCTCTGGCCAAATATGTATATACCCCGAAAATGTGTACAGCTTGCAATGTCCTTTTGCGTCTTGGCCTGCAAAAAGTTTTATTAGTTGAAGCTGCCACTCGGACTTGGACTTGGACGTAGAATGGACCGGATCCTACTCTGCTTGGTTAGTTGAATGCCTCGGCATATTTTTCATATTTTAATTGACAAAAGTTTTTGGGTGCAACTGGACTGATGGGTTTGTGCCAAGTTTACGTTATTGCACACGCACACTCTCACACACACACACACACACGCACACGCACATACACTAGCCACAGAAAGGGCATTTCGGTTTATCATCCTTGTTTTGCAACTGGGACTGCTGCCAGCAGCTGTCAAATTTTTACAACTGCCACATCTGTCTAGTGCTACAACTCTATTAAAAATGTGCTTTATTGCAATTTCCATTTGTGTCCGAATATAATTTCAATCTCTATTCGTTTGTATGAACAAGTCTGATATAATTCATATAGAACATTTAACTTGTGCGAACAATTCTCGTTCACAATGTTCGCGTTAAATTGAGTTGCGAAAATTATCGATTTTGCTATAAGAAATATCGATATTTTTTAAGTTTCTCTGTAAAATCTTACTGCGGCTTCTCTCACACCTGTTAAGTGTGTAAAATGGGTAAACTTCTTGAATTATTATATAAAGCTATCAGTGTACATGCCATCAATGGGCATAAGGCTTTTAATATAAAGTGATTTACCTCATTAACTATATTAAAGATAAATATATGAGGCCCAGAACGCAAAATTTAGGCCTAAAGACATCATATTTTATATTCTACACATAAAATTAACCATTATTTTCTAATTTGACGTTTAAGTCGCGCTCAAATATAATAGATAATCGATAAAATAATCAATAACTTTTTTTTAAAATAATGTATAAGATTTTCATGATTATGCCTATTTAAACTCCTAGGCCAGCCCTAGGCTGTTACAGCCTGTAAGACAATCGATAAATATATCGATAATATTTTCAAAACGCTTACCAATTTTTTCAGCTTTCGTATAGATCCACAGTTTTTGTTTGTTTTCCTGATTTCGTATAATTCTGTATACATAATTATGCTTATTAAACGACGTGATAACAATTATCTATATAATCTGTAGATGAATTCGTTTTTATATCGCTGTAAAATTAATTGATAACGATAGCTTTTATTTGAATTAACACTAGGGCTGTCATAGTTTTATCTTATCGATAGATCATTCAGCTGTCGGCTATTTCCCGTCCGTTTCTTTAGCCTTTCAGTCTTTCAGCAAGTTCTCCATGTTGAGTTTATTGTTAATTGACATACAACTTTTGCAATATTTGAAATGTATATACTTCCGAGCTCGACTGCCGCCAGTTGCAGCGTGCGCTGGTCGGGGGCTGGCAGTACATTATTTATGCCGAAACAGTGCCAGACTTGGGCTTTAAGTGCAACACATTTCGGGATGCCGCGAGACTGAATTTGTGAGGCATATGTCAATAAATGTCACAGAGGGCAAACCAGATGCTGCGCCAGTTGCAACACACTCAAATTGTCACAAGAAATTTTCCCGTAAGCTGTTGCATAATGCATTTGTCGCATTTCCAACGAAAATAGATGTACATGGCACGGAGGCAGACTCGTCTGGCAGCTAGTTAACGTCACAGGGTGTCTGTAAATTCTTGACTAATGTCATTTTCATGCCTTTCGTCAGCTATGTCAAATCAAGCTGCGAATCTATATACATATGTGTGTATGCAGATGCTGGAACTTGGGCTTGGATTATTGGCTTAGGCAGTTGTCAGACCATTTACCCCATTTCCACTTAGGTTTGATGTCATTAATGTGTGTTCACTAATGAAATTAACAGTAAATTTAAGCGGCTGCGTTGTGTGTCTAACTCAATTTGTGTCGGGGCAAGGGTTTGCAAGGGACAGGGTACAGGGTATTGCGGGTAGTCGCATGCTTTTAGTGCGTGTGCTGTTAACAAAGGACACTGATTGCTGTTGACAAGACACCTAATGATGTGTACATAAAGTTATCTGAAGCATTGTGTAATGCACTTAGCAACGCACATTACACTACGCCCCAACTCGAAGGACAACCCCGACCTGGAACACACAATCACACACTCACACACATACACACACACGCACACACACACATGTATCGACAGCTGGTGACGTCTTTTGTGTTGCGATATGTTGTGAGGCGCAGCATCCTTTAGCCTATCACTTACATCATTACGCTCTGAAGTAATTAAGGCATTTTACACTTATGTAACCCGATTCCATATTTTAATTGGTTTCAGTTAATAACATGCCGTTTTATAGCACATAGCATAAGGCACTGAAAAAGTATGCCAATTGCCAGAAAGCACTCAAAAAGAATATACCCTGTAGTAAAACCCTTTACAACATTTATGGCATAACTCTTTAAAGAATGTTCAGAGCACCAAAATGCTAACATTAAATGCATATATGTATATGTAGGGCTGGCAACTCTGTCGTCTATAGATATCGATGAGAGCGGCCAATAAAATATAAGAAGTCTGTTAAGTAACAGAAGGGATGTTAACAGGAGTTTGCGATAATAGGGAAAAGATTTGGATTCGAGCTTCTAAAGCGAAGAGTCGTGATCTTGTTGGCTAAAGGAACAGACATTTAATATTGTACCAATAAGTAAGGGAATATCTATGTCTCTAGATTACACTAAGAGAATATGAAGTGCTTTTAATGGCTCCGGAAAATCCATCCCTACATATATCACAAACCGGTTTCAGAAATTATTGAATAAAGTGAAAATTTTAAATTAATTCATGTGTAGGCTGTATTTAGATAACTTAATTGGTTCGTTTATTCACAATCTCATTGGTATTAATTTCACGATATCGATTGTTCGCCGATATCTCGAGAGATCGCACTTTCCAGCTCGTGCCTCGTCTCCCTTGGCTATCGCTAGACTTATCTCAATATTGATTCTTAACATGGGTATTCTTACAAATTACATTGCACTTATTACATACTGCTACATATGTTTTCTTTTTTTTTTGTTTTTTAAATTATATATGAATGAAAGCTTTACCCAAGTTGTTCAAGTCGAGCGTTTCCAGCACCGTAAACTGTTCTCCTGCTGTTGCTGTTGGCGTCTCAGAATCTTATAACTTCTCTTGATGCTCTTCTCTCTCATATTGTCTCGCCTCAGCTATGCAAAGAACTTTCTTCTCTTATACATATTAAAAAATAATATATCTTCTTAATATATACACAAAATTTAAAAAAAATATATACATTTATTCTTAGAATTGTAGTTCATAAAACAAACAAAGTAAGAAAAAAGTATAAATTATAGTTGTACTTAATTCAAAACTGTTTCTTTTATATGATGATAAATTAAAAAAACGTATATAAAATAGAAAATTGTTACTGTATTTGAACCAGCGACCTCTCGCTCCTCTGTATATATGTATATAGATGATGCTAGACAAAAGCAGAAAATGGAAAACAGGCTTAACTTAAAGCTAGACAATTTAATAGGACCATCAATCCAGCTTATGTGCTTGATTACAGGGTAGGCAAATTAACAGCCGGGCTGAGAACCAAAAAAAAAAAATATATATAAATATATACATATATATATATTGTATATATTGTGTATATATCGTATAATGTTTATGGAACCGCAACGTCATGATGCTGCCCTTGGGCTGTATTGTGTTTTAAATTGCGTTGAATTTCGCCATAAAATTGCGGAGCGGCGGTCAAATAACACACATACGCCGTGTAGGTCGCGCTCGTTAAAGAGCATTTAATAGCATAGTCAATATTTATTAAAGACATAATTAATAAATTGTGCTATCGGTTTTTTTTTTTTTTTTTATAATAGGATTAAAGCGCAGCAACTAAAAAGTTAATGCATTTAGCTTGCTGCAACTCTTGTTGCAGCTCTTTTTTTTTCTTGATTTTATTTTTTTTTTTTCACGCTTTGCGCTCAACTTTTCCACACGAACGCGCCAACTTTAATTTCCGGAAAACTTTTGCAACAAAAAAGAGCTAAAAAGAAAAATTGCAGATAAGTGCGCGCGCCCGAGTGTGTGTGTGTGTGTGTGTGAGTGTGTGTGTGCGAGTGTGTGTGTGCATTTGCTGCATAATTAAGTCGCTCAATTTTGATGACATTGAGCAAAATTCAAACTGAATTTTGAATTCTTTCTTACGCCCTCGCATTTAGTTTTGTTTGTCGGAAAACTTAGGCGCTCGCCCCCTCGCCCCTCGCCCCTCTCCTCCCCTCCCACTCACTTGGGGTTTTCCGACTTGATAACAAACTCGTAAGCCTTAACCAGGCTAAAATACGAGCCGCCACCTCCAACTCCAAATAATTGGCTTGTCAGGGCTAATTGCCTTTAGGCTAAATTGGCTTTGGGCTAATTTGTCAGCGCTGATACTTTTGAGTTTGAGCTTGTTTGTCTATTTGCTTATAATTAACCAGAGCCCTATATATGTATGTGTGCTGCCCCCTCCAGCAAGCTCTGATCTATTCCGGAGACATTATTATCATTTGATGTTCCAGCGTGTCGTTTGATGTGTGCCACGGAAAACGTATGTTGCTCTGTTTACCAAAGCTAATTAATGTGCTTTTTTTTATGCTACATTCAAGCTCATTTTTAATGTGCTTGTATGTTAATTAAATATATATTAAATGTAGAACTTGATTATGTAAACATTTTGCGGTTCAAATAAATTTTAAAAAATTCAGTAGATTGTAAAAAATAGTATTTTATATAATCATGGCCACAAAAGCAGGACTAATAAAGGCATGATAAAGCCTACAAAGACAGGATTAAGTCCAAAAGATAACTACGTCAAGCTATCACAGTTAGGCCCATCTCTAGTTCGATTTGCCTGATTAGAATATGTTTGCTGATATATGATATGATATATCTTCACAGTTTATCTAGTTTGTAATAAACAACAGAAAGATAGATGGACTTCCCCTTGTTCTTCTAGTCACAAACATAAGCCTTAAGGCAAACTTGAATGCATTTATTATTTGCGGAGAGAACTATTTTATCCTCTTGGGCCATGACAAAAGCCAAATGAAGAACTAAACACATAATTCGCATAAGTAAGTAGCTTTCTTGGAGAATATGCTAATTCAATTGGCGCACATTTTCAGTTATCATAAGTAACTATTTGAGCCGCAAGACCACAATTACCACTAGAAATATATATATATATTTATATATTTAAGTATTTATTTGCACAACTTAAAAGCCGACCGCAGAAATTTGTTGGCATATCATTAAAGGCTTAAAGGCGCTTCACGTCTGCCTTGTGGCTGAAACACTTGAGCTGTCTGCGGCAAAAACGCAACTGATTGACTGAATGACTGACAGACAGACACTCTGACTTGCTGGCTGGCTGGCTGGCTGGTTGGCAGGACGCGCAACTAACTGGGCTAATAAATGCTTGAGGCTAAAGCAGAAATCATTGAAACGCGTATTTGACTGCGGCTTATAGCAGCCGCAACTGCGGCCTTGAGGTCAATCAGCGCAATTACTTTGCAGCTTAGTGTGCTACAAATTGTGCAAGATTTGTGAACTACAGAGTGAACAATCTATATATATATATATATAAAGAGTTGATTCTGTCTAGTGACAAGGCACAGCGCAAATTAAAGAGTTATGAAGCGGAAATTTATAGGAAAGCTTCCCTTTGGGCTAGAAAGTGAACACTAAGTCGAAGTTTTGCAGACATAAAAACGTGACGGGTTAAGCCTTAGTGCCTTTATAGGCTTAAATGTCTGAGCGTCGGACAAGCTTTTAGGAAGTCGCTGGTTCAATTCCAGTTTGGCTACGTAACCAACACAGATCGACCTCGCAACTAATAAGAGCAGCATCTGAATCTTATTTTATAATACTTGCTCTTCTTATATCTCGCTCTTAAGAATACATTTACATTAAGCTGGCGCTCTTCGCTGTCACGATCATTTTATTGCCCTAGCATTAACTTATGCTGGGCCTCGATGCTGCTCGTCGAGTTAGTTAGGTTCGTTCGCTTCGTGCATTTGGTACGTATCGTCCAGTTGCATTATTCAAACATATTTTTTGTCTATTGTTCTTAAATAATAAGTACAGACCAATTCGGGTCTGCCTGCTTTTCGTAACTTATAACAAATATATAAACAAATTGGAACACAAGAAATCAAATAAAGTTAATTGTTTCTACTTGTGAAAGCTATTATTGTGGCAAGCGTGGCTTAAGTGTCTGAGCGTCGGACAAGCGTGGAGAAGTCGCCAGTTCAAATCAAGTAACTTCGAATTGTTTTTAAAAGTGTTTAAATAATTTGTGGCCTGTGTGGCTTAGGTGTCGGTCAAGCTAGTAGGAAGTCGCCAGCTCGAATCCAGCAATTTTTATTTTTTAAAAGTGTTTTATTGAATTCTGGCCTGTGTGGCTTGTGTCTGAGCGTCGGACTAGCCAGTGAAAGGTCGCCAGCTCAAATTGTAGCAGAAATTTCAATAATTTCATATATATTCAATTTATTTGTATTAGAAACAAATGTAAAATTTAAATAAACTTAAATGCCTTTTAATTTCTTCCAGTGAAATAATATTTTATTCTTCCAATGAAATAATATATTAAAGCGCTCAGGCAAAACATGTTACAGAGGCGGGTTATTCGGGGGGTGTGGCAACTTGTCAAACTTTAACATTTATGTTTTCGGGTGTCGCATTTTATTTAGCTTGGTTTGTTTTTTTTGTCTGGCTGTCAGTTGGATTTGTGTGGCATTAAAAACTTGACAATATTGTCACAAAATAATTTAAATTATTAAATGAATGCAAACACACACACACACACACTCACACACACACACACACGTGTCAAAAACTTTTGGCACTGTGCAAAATTTATGGCAATTGTAGCTAAAGATTTGCGTCTGGCCGCTTGCGGGGCCAGAGAAACAATGTGTAAAATATTGACAAACCCAATGAGCAAATGTGGCGCATTGTTTGCCAAGTTTCTTTGGCCATATATAAATCAATAACGTGTCTGAAACGTGGCTAACACGTTTGCCTGGCCATCAGCTCGAGCTGCTGCGCTCACGCCTGCCTTGCCTTGCCTGTTCTGGCCTGGCCAACAACATGGCCGCAAACGCAATTGTTTGCACGTTGCGTGGTCATGTTAGTCGGGTCAATAATTGGTTTTTTCGGTAGCTGCAGCAGCGGGCAAACAAGTTATTTGTGATTGCCAAATGATTACACGGAATTATCGTAGGCAAAAGGCCAAAAGCTGGCCAACGGCCAGCACAAAGCCAAAAAGAAACACGAGTAAAAACATTTCAGCCGGGCACAAACGACTGCGTAATGCTCGATCGTAATATTCGTTAATCATATTATATTATATTTATTGGGATATTGGAAGAAAAGAATTCAATTTTGATTTGTGAAACACACATATTATCAAGATCAAATAATCCCTTAAGTTCGTTCTTTTTATGCCAAGACTTGGCCTAAGATGCCACATTTTAGGCTGTCTTCTTATTTCCTTTTTGAATCCTTGAAGTCTTTCAAATGATCTTATAAAAAGTTAAGGAAATAGAAACAAATTAAGTATATCTGCTGGCTTTGAACCGCCGACCTGCTGCTTGTTGGTCCGACGCTCAGCTCTTGAATAGTTCAAAATATAGTTTATTCCGATTTGCCACACCCCTAGTAGGCGTAGCTATGTAATCGCAATCTGATGCGGGCACACACAAGTATATATTCTATGCAGACAGACAATAAACATGGCACGAATCCAATATACCCCTTTTCTATTTGTTAACAAGGTAAAACTAAATGGTCGGGAGATAAAGTGAGAGAGAGACAGAGAAAGGGACATAGTTTGGCTTAGCTAACGACAGTGTGTGGAAATTAATGTGTGCAATAATGTTTGCAGCTTCTAACAAAAATTGAAAAATTTGTTTAATTTAAGCTGCGGCTACACTGAGTGCATTATGTATACGCACCGTGTGCGCTTTGCTAATGAACTGAAAGCTAAAATAGTTGGCATTCTCTTGTGGCCAAGCAAAATAACAAACAATTGAAATGGTATCAATACACGCACACAAACACACACACAACAACAACAAAAGCACACAAATATTTCAGTGTTTATTTAAGGCTAGCGTAAGTTATTTCTATACAACTAAAGAAATGTCGTAAATTAACTATTACATAATGAAGAAAACAATTTTATTTGATGTAAACTAAGTTTGGAGGATATAAAAAGTTAAGTTGCTGAGCACTTGAGGTAAAATCCTTTTTGGGTAACATTTTGTGGAACTAAAATAAATCTGAAGCGCTTTGCAACACTTTTCCGCTGTTTGATTGTCGCGTTTTATGAGCAAAAGTTAAGCGACTTTAAGCGACATCAATAAAAAACAAGGCAGCAGCTAAAAAACAAGAGTAATGAACAGGTAGATGCCCTATAAGCAGGCTTAAAGCGCCCATGTACTGGTAATTAAAGTTATTCGAAAAACCTCATGAACCTAATTAACAATAAACATTTTAAACAGACTGAAAAAGCCTGCAGATCGGGATAAATTATCAAGAAAATCGATAAACTTGGATATGTAGCCTCTCTTTTTTATGCCTATTTTTTTAATAAAAGCTAGAGACAACACGTTTCCAAACTAATTTTTATTAAATTTTTCTCACGCACTCAATAATAATAATTTTTGACTATTTTCTCTGTATCCCAAAAATTAGAAAAACTTTATAAACTTAGAAAAACTTGTTTATACTGAAACGACTTGAACGTATTTCCAGACCGATAAATAACCTTTTTGACTTATACTCATAGATAATTGTAAAAAAGAAAATCAAGAAGCAATGGGCACATTATCGATAACTCCTTTCGTTGTAGCGAAATCGATAAATATCGATATCTGGAGTCAGTTTTTCAAGATATAAGGTCTATAATATTTTCAGATCTATGCAATATATTTCC
The DNA here is from genome assembly GCF_035044405.1 of Drosophila montana. NCBI lineage: Eukaryota > Metazoa > Arthropoda > Insecta > Diptera > Drosophilidae > Drosophila > Drosophila montana. Next base: position 1,279,726 of record NW_026996406.1, read on the forward strand.
ATTTTACCCACGAAACAGATCAATTTTGATATCTAGCGCCTGGTTTTTTTTAGGATATCTAGCGTCTTGTAGCGTCTTGCCTATGCAAATTATTGATATCTATAGCCGTTTTTCCATATAATCGATAAATATCGACATCCAGAATATAGAATATAGTATAACAATTGCAAATCTAGGGGAAATATCGAAATCTATCTCAATTTTTTAAATAAGTTGGATATGGCTGTCTATCATATGTTTTTTGAGACATATAGTCTATAATATTTTGGGATTCAGACATATATTATCGAGTTCTTTGAATTTTCTCTCTGAATTTTTCCATTGTGTGTGTCTAATATATGTATACATGCATGTCACAGTTGCCTTTTTGTGCCTGTTATACCCAATTTTATGCATTTTTAATATTGGGTACAAGGCATAAAAATAAAAGAAGAAGAAGACGAACTGCAGCAATTCTATAAAAACTTCAAGCCGTGGCACATTTCGTAGCTCGTTTGCTGCCACTTGGCATACAAAGCGACTCACGAGTTGGCAGCTGTTGAAAAAGGCTTTTTCCAGATCAACTAAAATTGTGGGTAAATGTGTGCGAGTGTGTGTGGCAGTCTCTGTGTGTGTGTGTGTAGATTTTGGCTTCTGGCAGCTGCTGATTGTTCGCAATTTTTGTGCGGGCAGTTGGCAAAGGTGTTGACGGTGTCGCTTTTGGCTTTTATTGACCGTGTTTGGGCTCTGAAATCCGAGCAGCAGCAGCATTCATCTAACTGAAGTCTCGACAAATGCCGCACACACACACACTCAATAATAGACACACATACATACACGCACACATCTTTGTCACTGGCTCATTATGCAAATTGTGCACGAGCCACGTACTCGGCTAATTTGTTACTGTCTTCAGTTGTCAAGCTGCTGCTGCTGCTACTGCTGCTGCCTGCCGCTGGCCAGGATGGCCAGGATGTAGTTGCCATGCAAATCATTGGCTGGCCGGCAGACTGACAGAGACCGTCAGACCTGGTCCCGGCGACTGCTGCTTTCAGCTCTATCACTTTCAATTCCCCGGCCATAAATTTAGCACACGCCCACGCGCCTGCATAAAAGGTACAGCCACTGGCAGCTTACTGACATAAACACACACACACACACACGGTAGGTGTGCACGCACGTGTGTGTCTCTGTGTGTGGGTGTGTGTGTGGAATTTATGATTACTTCCGGGCATTATAAAGCAGCCACGTGCAGCCCTCGGTAGCGCATCAGGACGTCGCTCGTCTGCTTTTGCCATACGCATATAAACAACTAATAGCTGCAGTTCTGTCAAGACACAGCCCAACACTCAACTTCATTTGCCGGCAGCGGCAGCGGTTCTAGAAAAAATGCAGCTCAAGTGCACCGACTAAAATCCACAGCGCACAGTGGGCCGCAATACACTTTTATAAGTGACAATATATTGTTGTTGTACTTGTTTAAATGTGAAGATATTTGTAACTAAAAAGGTGGCTGAGTTTCAATATGAATACAATTGATTAGGCAAATGAAATTATTATTAATATTATTATTAGTATTATTAATGTTATTAATATCATTATTAATATTATTAATATCATTATTAGTATTATTAATACCATTTTTAGTATTATTATTTTTATTATTAGTATTATTAATATTATCATTAGTTTTATTAATAATATTATTAGTATTATTAATATTATTATTAGTATTATTCATATTATTATTATTACTAATAGTTTTATTATTATTCAGATAATATTCGTATTGCTCAAATTAATTGTCCTTCATATATATTATTCCTTATCAATAGCACAAAGGAACATTATTATGTTTAACAAAGATTGAAAATAAATTTAATAACTAAATAAATAAAAATATTGCATACATGGCAAATCAATCCGATTTAGCCTAAGCGTCGCAGAAAAATGAAGTTATTTTTTCCAGCACTCAACAAAGAGATATAATAATTGAAAGTTTGAGCCAGCGACTTGCCGCTTGTTAGTTCGACATCAAGCAAGAATTTTGCTAAGAGCTTGTTTCCAATAAGCATATCTTTTCTTTATTTTGAACAGCGCCCAACAAATCTCTATTATTCTCTTATTATACCATTTCAAAATTGGTCTTGTTTTGCCCCACTGTGCCTTGTTGTTGGCACTTAAGTATTTGCCGCTTAAGTTGCTGCCGTGGCGGGCTGCTGCATTCAGCTGAGCTGCTGCCGACAGCGAAGACAATTTTCAATTAAATAAATGGCTGATTTTTTCATGCCACGCTGCAGCTGCACAGTGGCACCAAACACACAAACTAGCTGACAATATTCACAGACTCTCCGAACAATCAGATTCTCAGCACTTTGTCACGATTTGAGACCATTGTGCGGCATCTTGTTGTGCAGTGTAACAACACAAAAGGGGAGAGTTATTAATAATAAATATTTTTGCATCCGGAATTTGTGCAGAGAGTATTTAGCTAGTAAGGTGACCCAATTAAATTGGCATCAGCCAGGGGATTTATGTTGCATTATTAATGAAAAACGCATATAAAATGCATGAAAAATAAAATCTAATTTGAACCAGAGAAATTTGTGGTGCAAAGGTTAAATTCTAGTTTTCTATATGCGCAGAGTAAAGCAAATAAAAAAAGTTAGTTTTACTTTAAGAATGCATATTTAAAGAATTTGCAGGCTTGAAAGAAGCTTTTGCCAAGGCTTTGTATAGATAATTGTAGGTCTTGTGCTTGGCAATTTTGGTGACTGAGAAAAGTTCTTCAGATAGGAATTTTGTTATGTGGTTAGGAAAAATCGTCCTTGGCTAAACTATGAAAAGCTTTTCTTTGATTTACATTCGAAATGCCATATTTTCCATGCACTGTAAGTCTGAGATATATATATATATAGCAAAATATTCTAGATAGATAATAACTCGATTATTAATATTTGTTCATTATTGTTCCAAGTCCAAAAATAGTTTTAATGTTGAATTCATTTTGCAAAATATGAATAGTATAAATATTAATGCACTATTTAGCTGTAATCATTTTAGTTCCTAATAGAGTTTATTTAGGGCTTAAACCAAGTTTATTAACTAAAATCCCGGGACTTTAGTTTGCGCTCTATTAAAGCGTTAAGCGTGCACATGTGATCGGGCTAATGATATATAGACAGGCAGCATGCTGACCTGCTGACTAATGAGCTAAAATGAATTGTTAATATATCAAAAATCAACGCAATTTGGCGCACATTATGTAAAGACAGACGCCGAAATGGCAAAAGGCAGTCGGAACAAGGGGTGAGCAGGGGGGAGGGGGGGGGGGGGGGCAACGGGGCAAGCGGCAAACGGACGCAAGGCAAAAGTTAATTTTATTAAGGAAATGAAAAAGTCATATATCATTTTCACAATCTTCTAACATGTCCATTACGCCCGCAGACGCACGCACACACACACACACACACTCAAACACACACATGTACACTCCTTCTCCCTCTCTCTCACACGTACGCCCAGCCAGCTGTTCGGCCATCTTGAGCGCCATTTTAGCCGACACGCAAAGGCAAAGAAATTGCCGAAGGAAATGCACTGGGCCAAAAGTTAAATGAAAGTGTTGAGAATAGCCGAGCCGGTAATAAATGTGCCACGCCGTTCGCTTTGACGTGCCGGCCCCAAAATTAAAATGCATAATTCAAGGCTTACTCAAAAGGGGCCAAGTATTTGGCTTAGCCCCAGTTAACAGCATTTACTGCCATTTTTACATGTGAGCTTCTGCTCGAGGCTTCTTCTACTTTAAAAAGCCAATGTCCCACACCCCCCCCTCCCACCGCGACTCACGCTGGGCTCGACGATAGCTAAAGTGTTTCACGTTTCACGCACCATTAAACGCCGATTTGCCGAGTCATTTTTGGGGGTGGGGGGGGGCTTGGGGGCTGGAACTTATCGCTCGTGCCCCACAGTCCATGCCACGCCCCGCATTGTGCCGCCTGATTGATTTTTGTATGCGTGCAAGCTTCTTCATTTTTTGCTTTGAGCCTCACTTTGGCCCCCGCCCAAGTGGATCAGGTGACGGGGCCGAAGTCAAAGATAAAATTACAGGAATTTTTTAATGAAATACTCAAGGCATTTTTGACTTGTGTGATACGAATAAAGGCCATAGTTCGCATACGTAACTCAACCCCCAATTCATAATTTTATTCAACTAAGATAACACAAGGTTTGTTGCTGAAACTGTGATATGTACGCGTTGGACAGGTACAGTGGTCACTCGCTAACTATAACTATACGACCCTCTTTTTCCAAAGGAAAAGATTAATGAATATAATACGCCATATTGTTAATTTTATGAAATATAAAAGAATATGTTTCAAAATAGAAAACAATAAAGTAAGGTAACTCGCTCGAACTAGCAAACGAGAGGTCGCTGGTTCAAATCTAACTTTATTATTCTAAAAAATGATAAAAATTAAAAAATCGTAAAAAAGGAATTAGAATTGGTCCTCATTTCTTTGGCAGACCCCAACAAATATGGGCGGAATGCTGAGACGTGTGTTCGCTCCGCGTGCACTTTACAACACTGTTCATTTTGAGCCATTTTCTTCTAGTAAAAAATGCCACCAACATTTCTTTTATATTCAAGGCCTCGAATTTCGAGCAACCAACTTTATTTATAGAATTCTATATTCTATTTCTTTTCATATTATTTTTTTTTTTTGGAATTATGATTTATCTTTGGGGACTTTAGCGCAGCATTCGGTGGACCTCTGGGCTGCTGTTTTTCACAACTGCCCACGCCACCCTCCCCCCCACCCTCCCTCCTCACACACAGTTATACGCAGCATTTATTCAACGTAATTAACAAAATTCCCAGGTGTATTGAATGCGGCAATGTTTTTGGGGGCAATTTCAAATTCAGGCAGCGTAAATCTTTTATTGGCACGAAATGTTTAGGCGAAAGCTTCATTCAGTTGGCCAGAGTCAAAACAGAGTTGCATAATAAATTATCGATGTGCCGTTTGAATTTTAAGTGGCCCACCGAATTTGCTGCTAATCAGTGGCCAATATAGTTGTGAACCCCCCCGCCCACGGTCCCTTCCAGCCACTATAACGACGAGTTAAGGCCCGCAGCCAGATTTGACAGCCCGCTAAAAACTGAACTGAATCGAAGTTCGTAAAGTTCGTTCCGCCCCGACCCCGATACTTTGGCTCAGGTCGCGCCACTCGACGACCTCTGCGCTTGTCAATACCCGCAGACAAATAAATTCTGCTTATCGCTCAGTCAACCCTTTTTGCATTTTCCTTCCTTTTTTTCTCCATGTCTTCTCTACGTTTATTTTTTTTTTCTCAGCCTTTTCTCTTTTATGATACGCTTTTTTACAGCTGCGCTCCTTGTGCTTACAAAGTGCACTTGGCAGGCCCACTCCCGCAGCCCGCTGCTCCTTTTGATGTTGTCCTTGCTGCTGGTCACAGCTTTCAGCATATAAAACAAGCAAGAGGGCTGTAGTCGGCGGTGACCGTCTAGAAGATACCCTGTACCCTGTGACAGGCTGGTCTTACGAACATTCTAGCAGACATTTATACATACATATCCACGCATTGGTTGTACATCTTCTTTCCGTAGCCTGACTTTATGAGAAATACATTCCTGATTAATTTGGCAGTTCATAGACCGATATTTTTGAAATTTTCAGGGTTTCAATGTGGAACACACAGAAGTGTGTATATACCAAAGCCCAAGGCTTAACCTTTAAGAGCTATTTTTTTTTCCAATTTTGTATGAAAAGGGGAGAGGAGAGTTTCAAAAAAGTGGAATATTTCTAAACTTTGTTCACTATACGAAAACCTACATATCAAGTTTGGTGTATCTAGCTCTTATATTTCTCGAGTTATGTTTAAAAATTCATGTATCAAAATCGATATTATGAAAATAGGCGAAGTTAGCGAGAGAAAAGACTAGACACCTCCTTCGCCTGGTATAGGGGAATATATATTCAAAACTTCAAGTCTCTAGTTTTTATATTTTCTACACGCTCTCCTTCTTCCGACTGTTACATACATTTGCGCAAAAACAATATGCCCTTTTCACTGACTGCAGGGTATTAATATAAAAGGACGCAAAGCGAGAGAAAGAGAAAGAGGCAGAGAGTGAGGTAAGAAAGCGCAACGCAACGGAACGCAAGAGATAAAACTTTGGCGCACCTTGGCCGCGACGCACCTTGGTCTGGGGGCCATTTGCTTGGCGCCTTTTATGGTGTCATCGCAGTTTATTGTTTTTATTGTTTGATAATTATCGCACGGCACATAAAAGTGCCCCGTCTTTGGTCAGTGCAAATAAAATGGAATGAATAATACACAATGCTGGCATAATCTACAAAGGGGCCAAAAGGACCACAACGGTCCATTGTTGGCCAGCCAACCCCGCTCAACAACACCTAAAGCAAAGGACTTTAAGCTGCGGTCTCAGTGCCCCTTTACAGTTAGCCCCACAAATATGTCCTTGTCGAGATGTTGTCGGCCACTTAATGAATGCTGCTCTCTTTGTGGCGGCGACCGGGGCCTATGTGTCTCAAGTGACAATCCCAGGCCTAACATCCGCACAAGTCAACTGCGAAGCGCTTCAATTAATCTTCACCTGCGCATACATCACATATGCTTGGGGTTTGTGTGTGTATATAAGTATATACTTGAGTGTGTTGGCTCTTTAAATATAGACTTAATTTATGAAAATTCTGTTAAGAAAACATGAAGATTAATTATTTATTAAACACAACTGAGATTCTCGCTGAAAGTATGAACTTTTATATATTCATACCACTGAAAAATGTTTGTTTAGGCAGATGGAGACATCTCTTAGCACATAGTTATATATATTCCTGATCTAGGCGATGATCTCGAGTCGTTATAGTCATGATTGTCTGACTTTAAGAGCTAGAGACTTTAAATAATAATATATTATCTCTTTGTTAATGCCTAACAAGTTTTTCTTCTCTCGATAAAACCATTTATTGCTCTAACATCGATAAATATCGATCATACGCTTCAGTGACTACCAAGCATCGTTAATAAATACTTTAATTACCCTTTAAAAATGTATTAATTTGTATTTATTTCGCTGGCTTAAATTCAGCAGCAATTTTCAATATTTAAATTTGTTTAAAGGGTATAAGGCTTGCTGAGGTTAAAATAATTGTGTCATTAAATGTTTAACGCATAGAAGGAGACATCTCTAACCACATAGAATATATATATTCTTGATCAGCATCAACAGCCGACTTGATTTGTGATTTGATAAAGCCATGTCCGTCTGTTCTTCTGTCTGTTTCTATACGACCTGGTCTCTCAGTTTTAAGGCTTTCGAATTGAAACTTTGCATAGCTTCGTCTTTCTGCTGCAGTCAGTAATTGTGTAAGAAGCCAGATCGGATAACTGTCATAGAAACGATCGTTGGAAAAGTAGGTTCTTGCATGGAAAACTTTTATCAAGATATCTTGACTAGTTAAATTAACCTGCTTACACGTAAGCCAAAGCCTATCAGGATAGCACTTCTATTTTATATAGCTCTATAGGAAGAATCGAACTAAAGCTTAGTTTTTACATTGCAAGAAATTTTTGTTTTCCAAGAAATTTTTCTCAATCTATGCATTCATAAGCTTCGCTATTCTCATCATATCACATACCATGATCATAAGGCATATGTCTCTACAAGGGTATTAAATCTTCGGCGTTCCGCAGATATTCTGACTTTCGCCTTTTAACTTGCAATTATACACAAAAGAAGCTAGAGTCATTATTTAAAAAGTAATTTAATTTAACTTCTTTTAGTCTAATATATATAATTTGATTTTAAATTTGCCCAAAATACAAACGCATTTGACAAAGCTTTTAATTTGTTGAGAAAAGTCGTATGTGTAATGTTTTTCATGCACTTCTTAGCTTAACGCTGGCGAAATCCGTTGAAACTATTAAAAATGTTCCACACATGCAATTTCCTTTTGTGAAATTAGCAAGAAAGCATTTTCATAATCAAAACTTTGGCCACGCCGAGCAGAAATTCTCTTTCTGAGTGTGTGTGTGTGTGTGTGTGTGTGCCAAACCTTTGTGTCACGTAGCGCAAATCCGCTGGTGCTCGAAGATTGCAAGTGACTGCAGCTAATTAGAAATGGTTGAAGGAAAAAATTTTATGGCAACTCGTGCACGTGCCGCAGACAATTGCCAGCTCATAAGCAGTTAGAAGGCAAAATTATGTTAAGGCCACAATTTTGGCAACATTCGAATGCGCCTAATCTATAAAACGCAATTATCTAGCCAAATGTAAGTGTGAGTATTTGTGTGTGTGTGTGTGTGTGTGTGTGTGTGAGGGTGCGACCTGTTTAGAGCTGTCCAAAATATCAAAGTCGTTATTAATTCTGACAACAGACAATCCCGGCCCAGCCGAAGAGACACGTGAGTCCGGAATGCGACATTCCTTGGACATGTCTTGAGACGCTCTCATGAGAAACTCGAGTGCATTTGGCTCAATCGAAAGCTGTCTGGGCAACATGTCTATTGTGTTGTGTTGGCCAGCTATTCCAGCCAGCTGTCTAGCTGCCTGTCCTATCTGATATGACCCGAATGGTAATAATGGTCAGAGCGCCCCCCCCAACCCCAAATGCATTGTCTGTCTAATTATGGCACATGCTTGTGCTCTTTCAATATTTGCTTGCACTGCCGAACTTCTTGGGCTGGCTTATTTGGCATTCACATATCACATCAATTACTTATTGGGCTCTCGAGCATTATCCATGATTAATTGCCTGCACTGATATCAATATGAAATTTCAATTATTTAATTATTTCAATTTCAAGCTAATCAGCTTTCGTTGTGTCTGATTAAGCCTATTATTTTACAACAGCAGCAGCAAAGTGCATTGTTTAATGCAAATTGGAAAACAGTTTTACATAACTCTGCAGCAAATTTGCAAGGTTAGCTTTGGATTAGATAAACAACCGTTGAGGCTTAGTTTAAATTGTAAAGCTGTGCTGCAAAGGTCTGCAACAAATTTGTGAGGTTGGGTTGGATTAGGTTAAACTGAATTTGAGGTAAAGGCTTTGAGTAACGCCCAATAGTCATAAGTTATTACTGTGTGTGTCTCAGCGTACATAATGAAAGATACACTACCTTCTTAAAGCCCTATCCTATACTTAAAAAGAAAGGATAGCTCCTACAGTTGATTCTATTTGAGAAAAAAGCTACGTTCTTACAGAGACAAAGTATGCGGCATTTGAGAGAAGTTTTTATAAGCTTCAGTTATCTACTCTTATCAGCTGTTATAGGCACATCTATTTCAGATACTATCAGATACTAATTTACCCATGCAGTTATTTTGATAACAATAAATCGATTACTATCTATGATAATAAATAAGGTGCATAACCGTTAACATGCATATATTACCTTAGAAACTAGACAAAGAATCTTGGGCATATTCAAAAATGTTGCTTTCTTGCAGTACACGATAACAATCGATAATAATAGTTATTTTGTACATCCCTTACCATCGGTAATGCTTCTATAATCATTTACCGGTCGCTGTTACTGCAATAAATGCCCAGTGAATCAGTTGCGAATATAAAAGAAGAACATCCAAATGTTTTTCTTGAATACCACAAATCGATAACTATCGGTTAAAATAAATATGCTGTGTCTCTGTTACTCCATAAAACCCCAGGGAATCCCAAGTGGATATCCAAATATTAATCCCTATTACCTTCAAGGGTATACCAACATTTTTTCCTTATTAAAACAAATCGATAAATCTAAATATTTCGCCCCTGTCCTCTATAAATGCGTTAAGAATCGTTTACATATACCTGTTACCATATATAAGCCATCCAGGAAATCCCAAGGTCATATAAAATAATTTGTTTTCTTACCATGAATCGATAATTATCGATAAATATAAATGTTATGTTCCTCCCCTGCCGTCTACAACTGCTTTAAGAGCCGTTAACATGTACCTTTTACTCCATAAACAATCCAGAAAATCCTAGAGCCAAATACTTTTCTTAATTACAATAAATCGATAAAAATCGATCAATTTAAATAAGATGTTCCTTCCCCCCCGTTGATAAGTGCTTCCAGAACTGTTTACAGTTCGCTGTTGATTTTCCTCGGGTCCAACTCGAACAACTTTGTCAGATGCTTTCACCTCACAACAGCTCACAATTTGCGACTTACGACAAGTTTCTGGCTCTGGTTTCCGTTTTGTTGAAAGCTGAAATAATTTTACGCGCTCGCTTGTTGGAGTTGGATTTTAGCGGCCATAAAAGCGCAGCTAAAATACGACACGCATTAAACTTGAAACAAGCGTCTGCTGCACTTTAAGCACATTAACTTCAGTGCGAGCAGTTTTCATAGTTGTCCCGAATCCAGACTATGTGTAAGTACATACCAAGAGCTAGTCCTGACGCCTGGCCTTCATCATCGCGCGCGCAGTGCATAAAAGGCAATAAAATGCAATTATCTCAAACGGCATAAATGTCGCTTTTTGGCAACGTTTGCTCAGCCCATAAATTCCGGCAGCAGCTGCCAAAAAACTAGAAAGCACCAAAAAAAACCAACTCCAGATGGAGCCAAAGAGATGAGAGGTTTTTTTTTTTTTTTTTGGGTAGAGAACTCGTCGTAACTGCAGCTGCAACGACTCTGATCTAATTTGTCTGCCAATGAAAGCAATTTTATGTTGATTGTTGCAATTTTAAGTAAAAGCAAGTCACAGACACGAGAGTGGGGCGTGCACGAAGTGTGTAAATACCCTGTAAAAAGAAGTGAGTTTTGTGAATAACTTTGCTAATTACACTTCGATTGCTTTGTAATTAGCAGAATTGAGAAGTGACATTTCAATGGAAGCGTGTCACAAAATTCCTTTTATTTTTGTACCCTGTACGCATTGAATAAGAGGGCATATTACAGTTGTGATTATGTACATATGTAACAGGCAGATGTAGGGTTTAAATAGAAAGAAGTTAAGCTGTCGCAAATTTCAATTATTGAAAGCTTAACTTAAATCGATGTAAGAAAAAAACTAAACTCTTAGAAGCTTAGAAGAAGCACGGAATTTCTCTTGCTCATTTCAAATACATTTCGCGCACATTAAAAACACCTCATTTGGAATATGCTTCGGGTACAGGGTATCATAAAAAATAATAACCAAAAGTTGGTGCTAGCTGGCATTGACAGCCTCTGGAGAGGAGCAGCGTCTGGTCTCTCGTTCGCGGCCTCGTCGCGCCGTCACTTTAATACCTTGACAAAGTTGTTGTACCCTGTAGGGTACCCTTGTGCCTACCTAAGTGCTGCCCCCCCTCCCGCCGGCTGCCCCCCTCCCCGCCGGCTGCCCGGGCTGTCGATGTTTGCAAATAAGCACGTTGCACAGTTTATTAGTTTTCATAGGCGCTATGCGCCAAGTACAGGGCCCCACGGCAGTGCTATGCAAAACTTTTTGCACCCACCACATGTTGTGCCCCACCCCCTCCCACTCCACCAGCTGGCTTGTCTGGGGACCGGGGAATGTGTCAATCCAGCGCAAGTCAAACGCAAAATGGGCAACTCTGCGCTCGCCACAAAAGATGCAAATTTTAAAGCGCGACTCGCTGATGGGATCCACGTGCACGCTATTTAACCATGTTAAATTTATGTTAAATTTGTAATGCGCTTGTCAGCCTTATTAAAACTCGGGAAAGCAGCTGAAATATACAAATATTTAATTAACAAATGAGAAACTAGTTAACTATTTATAATATTCAGCTTTAAATTCGACGAAATTGGAGAACATTAGAATGTACTTATATTATATTCATTCCGCACATCCAAGAATCTTTTACTGTTACAAAGATCTTCAAAACACACTAAACTTTCTTTTCTCAACCCCACTCTACGAAAAATACATACCTGATTAATTTAGTTGTTATCTCTATATAGTTATTATCTCTCCAATATAGACAAAAGTCAAAATTTCCCACTCCCATAACTCGGTTAAATCTCATCCGATTTTGAGGAGGTTTGGCTTTTTAGTCATGATTTGACCTCTAGATAAATTTGGCATCAAAATCTGGCAACATTATTGTTGGTCGAAATTCATGCTCTGGTATACTCTCTGGTATGCTCTATAATATATATATTCTCACAGACAAACAAACAGATTGAACGACAAGCCTGTCTAGATCGAATTAGCTTGTCTGCCTGATCAGTAAATCCAACTTTAATTGTCAACAGAAAAGAATGTTCATTTTATGCCGACTAAAGCAAGCAAAATTTAAACAACGCTCTGCTTGAAGCGCCTTAAGTTTTGCGGGCCATTTAACAGCTGCTGGGTTGTGGTTGCGGGGCGAGAGAAACCCTAAAAACCTAAACGCCCAAAATCCGAATAATCAAAGCAAGTTATTTATTTGAGCAACAGCGAGACGTTAGTTAACTTTTTTTATGGGCCCAGACCCTAATTGCCAGTGCGGAGCAGTCGAAGAGGGGCGGGGCTCGGTTCTGAGGCGCACACAAAATATTGTTAGAAAGAAAGTCACAAGCAGTTCGGGCAAAGTTTTCGGTATATTTAATTAAAAAGGCTCGCAAGTGGAACAACTGTTGCAAAATTGAAACGCACACACACACAGAAAGACCACAACAAAAATATAATAGAAAATTCTTTAATATTTTTATTAGATGTGCATGCGGTTAGCCGCCAAACTCGACCCAACAAAACTAAAACTCAAACTCGACTCGGCTCGACTCGCTGCACATTTGCAATGCAAAATGATTTTATTTGACAGAAGGGTTTTGCGTTGCGTTTCGGCCAGACAGCAACAGAGAACTTCAAACTGGGTGTGAATTGCATGTGAGCGAGTGTCTCTCTGTGTGTGTGTGTGTGTGCGGGCGAGAGTTGGCAAAAGGCGGAAACGTCTGTGCCACATCCGTTTCCGCCTTAATGGTTATAACTTCTTTTTCCGGCTCTGGCCAATCAACGTGCCTGTGACCTGGTCAGGCACTTGCAACTGTAGCAGCACACAACCAGCTGTTGCCACATCCGTTGTTGTTGCTGCTGCTACAGCTGCAGTTGTTGTTGTTGTTGCTGCAGTTGTTGTTGTTGTTGTTGCTGCAACTTATCACTTTTGATGGCTCTCTGTATAATTCGAGCTGCTGCTTTTGTTGCCACTGCCACAACTAAGCCTTAGCTTTTGCGCTACGCTCTCCCCCTCACACTCTTCTCTCCCTCCCTCTCTCCCTCTTTCGCGCCTGTCACAAACAATAACAAGCTCATCAAGCGGGCGGCAGCTGTCTGCCGAGCAAAAAACCCCACATTTCTAAAAAGATAACTTGACTGCACTTGCAGCTACTTTTGTTAAATATATATATATATATATATCTGTATCTGTATCTGTAACTGAGTTAAAGCAGTTGCTGTGCGCATTAGATATACAATTAGCCTGGAATATAAATTATACACTCCGAGAAAAGTCGTAGCTCTAAATAGATAAAATGGAATGTTCTTTAATTAATTAGGTGGAGCGTGGTAAAAGCTAGGAGCATAGGAGACATATGTTGATTACAGGGAATAAAGGTTTTATTTTAATTTGATTTGTTTTATTATGCGCTGGAATTTGATCAGTACCTTCTGATCTATACCCAGCGGGGGACTTTAAAAGAAGGGTATAGGTGTAATTTTGTAGCTTACATACATTGAGGGATGGGATTGAGGACATGACATAATACTGTGAGGTATTCAAATGATTCGCCTCCTAGGTAGCTCACAGGGTTTACCTTTGGAGGCGCCTTTTTGCGATGGGGTCTGCCATGACCCTCTGTAAGAAGAGGTTGACCTGAACTGCAACCTTTGTTAGCATCTCGCTCGATGGCATCGTTTGTTTCTTACCACGGGAGGCCGTCCAAGTTGGGATTTGCCTTGGCTTGGATTGCTCTTACTCCATGGAGCTGGTATATAGGGTCAGCCAGGAGCGAAATATGAGTATAGTCTAGTTTGTGATGTTGAGCAGAGCGAAGATGAACAAACCCCCGACTCAATAACTTTTTTGAAGTATACATTTTAAAGTATAATATTAATAATAAATATTAAATAAAAATAAAGTATAATAATAATAATTAAAAAAGTCTTGAAATGTGTAAAAACCATACCTGAAAGCTAAATAGATTTTGTGATATAGTTACTTTAAAAACAATTCGCATGAATGAAAAGAAAGCTTCAATTAGAAAAGAAAAGAAAATAATTTACATGCTTCAACTAAGCACAAAATGTGTCCAATAGAAGTCTCTCTGCACAACATTTAATTCTTGGGTTTCGGAACTCTTTATCAAATTTAATATTTAATTCCTTATCAAAAATGCTTCTTTATCAAGTAAAACTTTAATTCCCCTAACAAATTTGTGCTTTATATCAACAAATGTTCTCTGCGTGTGGCTTTTACAACTCAGTTCTGATTTTATCTTTACAACATTATTATTGTTCTTTTATTTTTATTTTCATTAAACGCCTCCGAGTGAAATAAAGTCATAAAACTATAAACATTATCTGATTGCACAGATCAAGGCAACATTTAACACCGCAAGCTGATGCTCTTTATTTGCTTTGCAGCGCACATTTAAATGCCGGGCTAACAATCAGATTGGGCCAGCTGGTTGTTTGATATATCCACTTGGTTGCCAAGCTCGTTACTCCACACACACACGCACACACACACACACACATGCAAACACACACACTTGCACAATTGATATTTGCTGTCGGCGGATTTTGGCTTGGGGGTGTGACCAACGCCTGGCGCCGGCCAATTCACAACAATTGCATTTCATGCGCACAGAACTTGATACTCAAGTGCGGCCTGCCAACATATTTGCACTTGAATTGCCATGCACCCACCCCCTCGCATACCCCCCACCCCCCCTCGCATACCACCCGTGGTGCTGGGGAGGGTAACTGCAGCAGTTTGTATGTAAATTTTTTACGTTTTTACCATATTTGCATGCCATGCACAGACGAAATAAATGTGAGGTAGAGTACAGAAAAAATAATAGCTATATTGTGCACGAAATTAAATACCCTTGCCGCTGGCATAATATGCAATAAAGTTATCTAAACCTAAAAGTGGGCGTGGCAAAGGTGTGGGTATTAAATGTGCTGTAAAGCACGTTGAAAAACGTAAGCTCCATATATAAAACTGAGTGACTGATTGACTGAATCAATGACAGATTAACTGATTGACTGACTGGCTGAATAAAAAACAGGCTAATTGATTGACTGACTGATTGATCAACTAATTGACTGATTGATTGACTGAATGAATGACAAACTGACCGACTGATTGATTGCTTGATTGACTGAATAACAGATTAACTGACTGATTGACTGTCTGAAAGACTGATTGATTGCTTGACTGACTGAATGAATGAATGACAGATTAACTTACTGACTGCCTGATTGGCTGACTGAATGAAAGACAGACTAACTGACTGATTGACTGAATGAATGACAGACTAACTGACTGATTGCCTGATTGATTGACTGACTGATTGGCTGACTGAATAAATGACCGATTAACTGACTGATTGCCTGATTGATTGATTGATTGACTGAATGAATGACAGACCAACTGTATGACTGCCTGATGGATTGACTGACTGACATATGGTTACACGATTTCTGTAAAATTCATGAGACCCACGCAAGGGTATATTTTAACATGACCTGTAACTGGAGCCTAGCTCTTCGATTGCCACAGCTTCAGCTTCGAGTAGATAGGAGAGGAGGGGAGGGGTCAAGCAAATTGCATGCCGCGATTCGGACGCGTCGATGTGGCAATCAATTTGCCGAAAGCGAGTGCTGCAAGTAAATCGCCAACCAACTGGGCACAGTTTGAAAGGCTCTTACCCGTCCGACCGTCCGACGGTCCGAATTGGTCTTCTTTTTTTTTTGCAGCGCTCAAGGGTCCGTTTCGTCGGGCAGTCCATTAACGAGAACAATGAGCGAGTTCCAACATTTGAAACAAAAGAGCAACAAAAATAAATATACAAAAACATAATGAAATAAATAACTTTTCTAGTCATTAGCTACTTTATGAGTGGAGCTTGTTGAAAGCGCTCGAGCTGCGGGTGGCTTGTGCCACTTGGCCCCCCGTTTTTTGTTGTTCCCATTGTGCTGTAGCTGCTGTAGCTGCTTTTCTTATCTGGCCCTTAAGCATAAGCGAATATTAAATTGTCTGGCAATTGTCGGCAACTGCTATTACCAATCGTATCAAAGAGTCGCATATTAACATATCAAACGAGCGGCAGTTAGCCAAAGCAAAAAAATACAACAAAATTGCTGCATTGGTCGCCAGCGAAAAGTGCGCCAAATTGAAAGGTGCAAAAAAGCACGTTGCAGCACAAACATATAACAGCACTCCAGTCGGGCGTACCTGACCAGCAGATACCCTGAACGCAGCGTTATGCTCCAAGTTAGCCTCCTTCTCATGCAAGCGGCATCTTGAGAAATTAAACCTGTCTCTGGACCTCATATCTATGAGAAATGCGTTCTTAATTTATCTATATGAAATCTATATGAAATTCGAAATCCGTACGAAGTTTGCATATACCAAAGTGCAAAGCTCTAGCTTTAAATTTGGTTTTTCTTTTACCAATTTTATTGGGATCTTAGAGATGTACCTAAAGATTGAAATATTTGTACTTTTTATATACCATACAAGAATTAATACCATTTTATGTGTGTCTGTCTCTAGGCTATACTCTGCATTATTTATTACTATATTATTATATTTTTGGTACTTTTATCATCTTATATATGTAATTTTTAGTTTCTTTGTTTGTATATTCTAAAACGCTCTACCCTTAAATGTAGATAAATGTATAAAATCCAATTTTAAGGGAGGCAGAAAGAATTTAGTGTATATAGAGAAGCCTAGGTTCTACCTTTATATTGGAGTCGATCCAAGTGTAGGTATTGAAATATTGAAATATTTTTAATCTCTTTATATCATATAAGAAATTACATACTGATTTTGTGTGCCCTGCTCTCATTATTTCTGAACTTTGTTGAAAAAACCACGTCTAAAAATCGATATTGATCGCTACTCTGAAAATAATAATATGTAAAATTTATACATTCACACTTCTATGTCTTTTCTTTTGTCTTCATGACTTGGGAACATATATAGTTCACATGTCAAGTCTCAAGTAAATCACACATGGCTTAGATGGAGTAGATCGTTTCCTGATCAAGAATTTATACACTTTAAAGTGCTTCCTTCTGCCTGTTACATACATTACATACCCTTACTTTACCCCTTTGCCTTCTGTACAGGGTATAAGAATGCAACACACACAAATATACACACATTCACGCACACACTCACGCACACACACACTCAGAAACCTTCTTACACACACAGGTACACGACTGTCAGCACAAAAGAAAGCCACTTAAATGCAGATTACAATAAAGGAAGCATTTTGCAGCTGACGGCAAACGAGTTTTGGCTTTGAGCTCAACTTTTTCTTTCTTCCGCTCCACTTTTTTTTCCATCTTCTTCGTTTTTGTTTTTTTTTTTTTTTTTGGCTATTGTCTTTGGCTTTTTGGCAGAGCGTACGGCATATCAAATTGTCGGGCACTCGCTTTAGCACCTTTAATGGCCACCATGTGGCAAGAGCTTCAAAAATTATTTCAATTGCTTGTCAAAGCCATTATCAACAGCAGTCGCCCGTTCACCCGTTCGCCTGGTTATTTCCCTTTCAAAAATACATACCTCTTCTTTACAACAAGGCACTTAAACTTAAATGCCAAATAAAGCTGTACAACCTAACATGGTCAAAATATTATGTTCCAAGAAAATTAGCTAAAATTTGATAAGGTTTTGGGGGTTGAAATTATGTGAATAAAAATTGAGATGTTAAGGCCACAATTTTCAGTTCAGTTTTTGCAGCGTGTTATGGAAATGTGAAGTTTAGTGGGGTCATTTACTAGGGACTAGACTCTATACACTAAATATTTTCGGCCTGATTTTGACTGAAAAATTAACCCAATCAGAATCTTCTCAAAGAAAGCCGCTTTACTGACTTTATACCAAACAAACGACTATAATAATATAGTAAGTTTTGTAGTCATTCTTCAATAATATTCTTGCAAAACGGAAATGACAAAATTTGGTTTTCCAATGTAAAAAGATTATTTCAATCAATCTGGACAAATCACACATAAAAAGCACTCGTTCATCAAAGTCCAAGATATCTTCATAAATTTTCTCACATATCTGTAAAAGCAGAATGAATTATTTACAAGAGTATTAAATCTTCGGTGTGTCGACGATAGCCGTACTTTCTTGTACACCGTAAAATTACCCACAAAAATACCTTCCAAAATGACTAAACTTTTATTAAAATGCAAAGTCAATCTTGAAGCTGAAACGTGACCCAGAAGCTATTCCTCTCGAAAATCTATTTACTTTTGGGCTCAGTGTTGGATATATCAAATTGGATATAATTATTGCAAATAAATGACGCTTAGAGTTATTTCTGTGGGCTGCATTACACGGCGTATGCGTGATGTGGCTGACGACTGCGTCCGCAAATGAAACGTCAACTAAACTGCCTGCGCCAGACAATTGTGTGTGTGCAAAACAAGCGCACAAGTTTGTCGTACAGTGTACACTGTTCTACACACTCGAGTTTTCTTCTTTTTTTTTTGGATGGTGTGCTGCATTCCTGCAGCAGAAGCGGATGCCAAAACAAGTTTTAATTAAGACATTTGCTGGGCCAGAGAGCCTCGACATATTAATTTTCAACTGCCGCAAACAAAACTGGCAAATGAAGATGGCTGGATGGACACACAACAGCAACAACAACACACACACACAACAACAATGTGCAAAGTGTGTGTAAAATGTGGAAAACAGATTGAAAAACCAAATAAATGTCACCGCAGACAATTCTGCAGACACTGACGAAAGGCAAAGTTCTTGAATATGACACGGCATTTGAACTATGCAGAACTAGATTTTTGCTTGAAGAACAAATAGCCAGGCGTCGTGCGGTTCGACTAAAAAGTGGTGTATATGCAAAACTAAAAAACTTTTACCTTTACTTATACTTTTATCTAAAGTGACCTGTTTAAGTGTAAATTAAACGTAGCTTTAATGCCTAGACTTGACTTTTTAGGGTTAATTGTTGATAACAAATATGTGGTTCTTTAAATTAAATAAACAAATATAGAAATTGACAATTGCTGATGAATTTGAACCAGCGAGCAGCTCTTGTTTGCTCAACGCTCCGACACATAAGTCACGCAGGCTCTAAAAAAGTTTGACCAAGGGAAGCTCCTGTAAAAAGTTCTAGTCCCCTCTCTCTAGATCTAGATCTAGTCCCCTCTCTCCCTCTCTCTCTCTCTCTCCACGAAATGTGAAAATTGGTTTTAACCAAGAATAAAACACAGTACTTGCAGCATATTTTTGGGCTTCATAAAAAGCAGCGCCAGAAGAAACCGAGTAGCCTACAGTGAGTCTCATAGCAGCGAGCTTTGTGTTGGCACAGCGTTAACATGAATCGTGAAGCGATCTATGCTAACTTTAACATTATGTTAACATTATTTTACGATTATTTTACAATTATTTGAAGCGACTTGTTTTAAATGCATTCATAAATCAGCTTTGGGTTTATTGAAGAGATTTGTGCATTGTTGATAATTAGAAATAAATCTGTCCACACAAACGGCCGAGATTTGTGGCGATAAAGCCGTTCGGCTATCAGGCTCTGACGCTGAGAGATAACCGGCCCACATTGTATGTCATATCATATGATATGACTATATGTATGCACTGCGGCGATAAGAATGTCATCGTCGATTTTGCAGTCGGTCGCAAATTGTATGCTGAAAATGTCAGTTTGTTTGGCTCGATTACCGGTTTTTTTGGATTCTCGTTCGGATGTCCAACAAACATGTACACCCCCTTCATGAGCGCGGCTTTGGGCCCAATGAGAGCGAGAGTGTGTCGAGACAAGTCAATGACTTGGCACATATCGTTGTGGGCTGAAGACCGCAGTCTTTACATAATTTTGCCGCTTTTTTTTTTTATTATTTTTATTTCCTTACCACATCGATACGTATCTCTGCTGATGCCAAAAGTCGCAAATTTGTGCTAATTGTTTGTGCGAACATGTTCCAAACAAGCTGCTTCATGTTAATTCTATTAAATCCCAGTATATACAAATATTTAGGAAGAGTCCAAGACTAGAATATGTTTTTATATATATATATGTGTATAAATATATGTGCAGTTATTTAGACAGCTGTTTAACTGTTCGATTCTGGCAGCGATTTTGCATTTTAGGCAACTCATTAAAAAAGTTGCAAGTAAGCAATAAACTAATTCTTTTATTAAAATACGAGTTTTATATATTTAAATAGGGAGAATGAATGAATAGTGTTAATAATCCAAAGGCCCATCTTTGACCCCAAAGGAAAGTTTCTTAGAAATTATTTTACGGCTTGGCCTTACACACCATTCAATGTATATAGAGTTAAATTTATATTAAAAGGTTAATATAAAACTGGAATACTCTAGTCGGGAGTGTTCGGCCAGGGGATACCCTGAACCTTCTCCTACGAACTTCGAAAGCAGCTCCGTGCTAAGGAGAAGAGTGTGGCGATAACTAAAAAATAAAAGATACTTGATCTGTGAATAACATTCTAGAAGGATTCTAAAAGCTCTGTTAGCGCATGTTTGGTGACTCTAGCTCTTAAAGATATTTTCTCAAAAAAAACAGGATTTTTATATCGATATTTTATCGATTTCTTGGAAGAGGGGCAAGTTATCGAAACTATCGGAAACTTACTCGTACTGTGCTAGGATGACCTTCGTTCAAGAGTCTAGCACTTATAGTCTTATGATCGACGCGTTCATATGTACATCCGGACGGACGGACAGACGGATAGACAGGCGGATATGCCTAGGTCAACTCGTCCTCTAATGTTCATCAAGAATATATCTACTTTATGGGGTCAGAGATGCTTCCTTCTGCCTGTTACATTAATTGCCCAAAAATAGTATACCCTATTTACCCATTTTAAATAGGTTAAAACGCCTAAAATTTAGAACTGAATTGGGAAATTTAAAGCACAAGACGATGTTTTCAAACTTAGATTTATTTGGTTAGATATTTACTGGCGACTAGAAATTTATTAACACTTAAAAATAACCTTCACTTTCGCGTGCAGAGATAAGCGTCCGACGAAAATATTTGCGCGTAAACATAAATTGAAAGAAAGACACTTGAATGGAATTTCCCAAACAGTTTTGGGCATTTTCCTAGCATTTTTCCACGAGTATCAGTGTGGCCAAAGCGAGATAAAGCAACAGCTGTACTGGATGTCAATTTAGCATGCTTGCTTGGCCTTCAGCCTGTTCCAGCGCCAAAACTAGTTTCTGTTCATGTTCCTTGAATAGTAGTTTCTGGACAGGCTAAACGCAAACAGGTAAGAGTGCTCTGGTCGGGATTGCCCGACTCGGAGATACCCTAAACTTCCCTTATCTAATGTTTGCTTTACATCATTTTTGATCAATACTTTCTTATATAACTTTGGTATTAAGGGGCCGATTTTGATGCTATTTGCAGGGCTTAAATATGGCACTAGAATGATTGTTTATGCCAAGATAAAAGGCCTCACCTTAAATTTATATCAATTTTACACGGTATGGGGGAAGGTATTCTGAAAATGTGGATACTATTCAATGACCTACACACATCTAGATATTACAATCATCGAGTTATGCTTAAGAAACCTCTCACAAAATCCTTCCGTCCGTTACATAAATTTGCACAACACATATAAACCCCTTTATACCCCACTTTAGATCGGTTGAGGGTATAAAAATACAAGAATTTTGTGCAGTGCTTTGAAGCCGAGAGCTGATGAAATGCTCTACATTTGATTGCAAAAGACTTGCCACAGTAGTCAATCGCTAAATGGTACGCTACGATTTAGGCTGTCATTTGAATTATGTGCAAGATGCGCGATGTTTAAATACTCCAGCTAAGTACTTACATTTGGGTTCTAACTGCATTTGTTATAATTAGAAAAATGAAATGTGTCAGAGGTTGCACTTTGCGGGCTAAGCACTGTGATTGGCATGAAATGGGTAAATTAAACCAAAGTGCATTACAAATAGGCAACGAACATTCTGGTTATACCGAAGATTAAATGCCCTTGCAGAGATGCCTATCATTAGAATTGCCTCCATGATAAATATATATATAATTAGCGTTTGGAATTATTTGACAGTATATAAATTTTATAGCTCAATTAAAGCTGTTTTTATTGAATTCGTAGATTTATCACGATCACGTTTTTTAGTTACTCATATTTTGTAAATCACACTTTAGTCGCCAATTACAACAGACGTAGGCAAAGGCAACAACCATTTAAGATATCAAAACAAACAGAATTATGAATATGAAAAGTTAAGTTTATAAATACCTGAGAATATATCTATATATATATATGTATTTTGTATGCATATACTTATCTTGATTTTATTTAATGTCTATTTGTTTCAATCACAATATTAGCTAAAAAAAATTATAAGGAATTTAAGCCCGTCTATTATAAACATGCAAAAAAAAAAAACATTTAAATATGACAGCCACATTTGCTGTTTACGATAAGCTACGGTTAACTCAACCCAGATATAGTATATATAGATATATAGATACAGTGTGAAGAAAAAAAAAAATTATATTATATATCTAATAATCAATGTTGCTTTGTGAGTCTAGAATATGGGAATATGTGAATTCAAAGCTCAAGCAATTCTTCTATGCCTCAAAATGTTACACAGTCAATGAAATAGTTGAAGTACGTTACGTTAGGGCATTGGGCAAAAGAAACCCAGCAAGCAATATGAGCATAAAACAGATAAAAGAAAGCCCCGCACCCTTCTGTCGATAAGGCATGCGATGCTCAGAGCGAACACACGAGAAGAGAGCGAGGGAGAGATAAAGTGAGACACAGCGGAAGATTTGCAAAAATGAGCAGCTGCTACACTGCGAAAAAAAGTCATCTATTTAGTAACAAAATTTGTTTGCCCTTGAAAAAGGGTTTTAAAATTTACTGATGAAATGTTTTAGGCATCGCTGGAGAGATCTTCGAGCCGATAAAGTATAGATATTTCTGATCTGTATATATTCCTGATTTGTGTGAGTTGCTTCATGCAAACTTATCTCTCAGCCTTAAGGCTATATTCATGAAACTTTGCAAAGCTTCATCCTCCCGTTTATAGTATATAGAGAGCCGGATCAGATCGGATCACTATATCATACCGGAATGATCGCTCCACAATTCAGTTCTTAGAGGAAAACCTTTTTTTCAACCTGGCATTTTATCTTGTTTTACCATGACTACGATCCTACTTCTAACACATGAGCCAACTCTCTTCAACATCGAACTATTAATTGATATAGTTCTTTTTTGTTCTTCAAGATATTTGAATTAACTACTCACCAACAGAGAACCTCACAATTCTGCCCTCAAAAGGGTATTCGATTTTCGATGTGGAGAATAAAGGTGTTTAATTTCGTTTATAAATGTTATCAGTATTACAAACAAAACGTAGCTGCACACTTTGATATAAATAATTGATTTATTATATTATATTATGTCGAACGTATGCGGCAGACTTTTTCGCTCAGTGCACGCTCCATAATTGAGCGAGTGCGTATGTTGCATGCTGTGTATAAATACGTGCGTCTAGCAGCCGACGCTTCAGTCAAGCAGTCGCAGGGCAGAGGAGATCAGCTCCAGATCGTCGCAAATACCGAACGACAGTGGAGGAGGCCAAAAATAACGTCAATTCAAGTAGAAGAATAAGCGAGCCTCTATAGATATACATGTATACATATATAAATATATCTATAATATTTATATGTATTAAATTTTTGTGCGTTTGCTTTTGGTGACTTTTATTTTTGGTCTATTTAAGCGTAACGAAAGCAATTTTCATGTCTTGCCAAAAAGTCGCCAGCATTCAGCCCAATGTTGTAAACATTTCCAACGATCGACCAGCGTCAATGTCAGCACTTTAACAAGAGCCAAAAAAAAACAATAAAAACAATTTTAAAAACGAAAAGAAAAAGATAGCATAAAACATTCAACTAAAGACCACGAGCGGGCAGAGAAATAAATTATTATTTTGTGATTATAAACAAGTGTTATATCGATTGGATGGGTAAAGTTATGATAGCAAATTCACTGCCGCCGCCCAAACGAAAGTGCCACGCCCACGCTCGCTCGAAGCAACAAACGAAAAAACAATTAAAACTTAAGAAAATCGAAATCTATTTTCTGCACAACAATCTGTGCAAGAGAAAAACTTTATCGCATTTTCAATTATTGACGCTAAACCTTAAATCGGAAAGTGAGTGAAAATTCAAGTGAACATTTCAACCAAAAAAAAAGAAACTTAACCAACTAAAAGGAAAATCAATTAAAAAATTATATTATATATAGATAAACTTTCTCAGAGGTAAGTGGAAAATAGTTAATTATGTGTAAAGCCAAAGACAATATAAATATTTATAGAATTTTTTAGTATATCTATATTGTCTTTGGCAAAACGCGACTTCGTGTTTAGCTACGATTAGGTCGTAAAGAATGGTTTTTTTCCTCTAATTAATATGCATATATGTTACATCCTGTCCAATACACAATCGAATTCTCTCAGCGGCATCTCATTATAGTGAAGCGCAGCTCTTAAATGATCATCTTAATTAACAAAAGCCCAACAACAGTTGAATTGAAACGCATCATTAAATTAAATACGTGTGAAATTGTGTATTGTTGTGTGCGCAGTTTTATGGCCAAATATGTTAATTATTTTAAGATCGGAACCTAAAGCCATCAAATTATTAGCTTTTACAACTGAAATTGAAAAACAAAAAAAAGCAAAAAAAAAAAACAATCTTACTTCCTAATACCAGCCGCTAATTAATGTCAGCAACAGCAAAACTGATTAGCATTCAGTCTGATTATTTCTCGCGCATATATTAAGACAAATTATTGACCTAGTCAGCACAGCGACACGAGCTACAGATTCGCATTTCTTTGATCTGTGTCTACGTGGCACATATATACACAATTATATATATTATATATATATAAATTTAGCTTATATCGTGGAGATATCGTGATAAGAGCAGTCCGCCTGACCTGCGGCTTTGTTGAATTGACACAAAGTGTCGGACAATAATGGGAATGAGCGGGCGTTCATCACAAAATTCGTCACTATAAATTATCAGTTTTTTTTTTTTTGTTGTACTCTAATACCCTGTACACAAATGTTGGCTGGTGTTGATTATGCACACATACGAAGAAACTTAGAAACTTCCAGAATAACAAAGTTGTCTTTAATTAAGAAATTCTAATTTATTTAGAACTTTGCATACATAAATATTTTAAAAACCAATCAAATTTGCCCTAGTTATACATTAGTGAAACTTTCTTTTTTAAGTCTATTATAGTTTTTATTTTGTTATTATTATTTTTTTTATTTATTTATTTTTTTTTATTTTTGCCTAATAACATTTTTAGGAGCTTTGTCTAACACATCTAAAATCGTACCTAAGAAAAAGTTATGATATAGTTTTTTTTATTGCAAAATAAGATTTTTAAAGAATTTGAACTTTAATTAATTAAATATAAAGATTTATGATCTAAACTTAAAAAAATTTTTTTATTTTATTATTAATTTTAAAAAATATGAAATCAGAACTAATTTTTTTTATATTTTATTTGAAAAAAAAAAAACAATTTAAAAACAAGATACAATTATTTTCAATATTCATTTTTTATTTTCAATTATGCTTTTTCTTGTGTTATTTATTTATATATTTAATTTTTCTATGCCATTCTGACAGTAACTCCTAAAATTTCGCCAGCCTGATAATGCATAAAAATCGAACAATAAACTAAAAAATCTAGGCTTGCTTACAGGGTATCTTTGAGGCGACTAGCGCAATGCTTTCTGTTAATGAATTGTTATAATATAATTGTGTATTAATAAAGTTCTTTAGCTCTTGCTGTTTGCTTTCATTAAGGCTGTGGAGTCGTATAAAGGAAATTGTGATATATTTGAGCTGCATTATTGTCTGCACTCAATGCGCTCTATAGAAATATCTTATTCGAATGCAAATTCTAAGCTAAGTGATTAAATAGATAACAAATAAGGCCATTAAAAAGCGGTTGCTTTCATATATTATTCCACATCATGTTCTGCATTCTTATTACAATCAATTGCCTTGCTTTGTTTTTGTTTACGTGTTGGGTTTTGAGTTCTGATTTCTGATTTCTGACAACAAAGAACCAGGCGATAAGTGATACGTTTCAGTTTCAAATTGCATTTGCATTTGATTCAATATTTACGCTCGGATTTGTGGCCGTCAGATCAAATGCTGTTCGAACTTTGAACTGGAGTTAAGGCATAGCCTCACATCAATTGAATGCTGTTACACTGAGAGAAAGGCGCTGTGCTAGATTCAGGTCGGAATGCTTTCCTGTTCGTAAAATTCCATGAACATTTCTTTGTTGAGTTATCAGAAATTAATTATAAATTTTACTTAATTTGAGAATTCAAATTGGAAATTAGAATCAAAATGGAAGTAAGAATTGTCCTAGTTTGCGTGCCTACAAGAGAGAGGTCGCTGGTTCAAATTCAACATTAAATTTAAATTAAAAAAGAACAAATAAAAACGATTGTGCAATTATTTTGAAGACTCTCGATTAAAAGTTTCTGAGAACTTGCGAGCTTGTCTAAATTTACACAAAGTTCAAACTCGAATTAAGTCCGTTTTTTCGCTGAGTGTACCCCTTGCGACATTGCACGCCATTCAATTAATAACAGATCTTCGCCAACAGCTGCTTAGACGTGCCGCGACGCACATTCCGCTCAATTGGCTTCAATGTCTTCCGTTTCGCTCTCAATAAACAGAACTTGACCAATCTTAACACGAATTATATCTATATTTTTAGCTGCAGTTCAGACCAAGTGCTCAGCCATGGTTGGTGTTGCCGCCGATACAGCGCAGGCCGCACAATTGTCCTCGGCCAAGAATCCCATGATTAAGTACATGCTAAAGCAGCGCGAGAATCATGCACGTGCCCAAGACGCGGACTATTCGCATGTCTTTCGCCGCAAGACACGATTCGAGCTCTACCGCATGTCCGCCATTGCGATGGCCATTGAGTTTGCCTACGCGGCCGAGACGAGCTTTGTGTCGCCGATTCTGCTCCAGATTGGCATCGATCACAAGCACATGACCATGGCCTGGGGCCTGTCGCCGCTGATTGGTTTCTTTGTCTCCCCACTGCTGGGCAGCGTCAGCGATCGCTGCCAGCTGCGCTGGGGTCGACGCCGGCCGATCATTTCGCTGCTGTCGCTGGGCATACTCTGTGGACTGATACTGGTGCCCTATGGCAAGGATCTGGGCGTCTGGCTGGGCGATGTGGGCTACAATTACACCGAACTGAGTCCAACTTTTGGCAACGAGAGCGCTGTGGCTGCTTTTCTGTCCGCCGAACCGGAGACCGGCGCAACGGCTGCCAATTTTAAATTTGCTGTGATTCTGACCATTTTGGGCATGGTGCTGTTGGACTTTGATGCGGACACTTGCCAGACGCCGGCGCGCACCTATTTGCTGGACATGTGCGTGCCCGAGGAGCAGCCCAAGGCGCTGACCACATTCACCTTATTCGCGGGCTTTGGCGGCACCATTGGCTATGCCATTGGCGGCATCGATTGGGAGACTACACACATTGGCACCTTTCTGGGCGGCAATATACCCACGGTCTTTAGCCTGGTGACAATTATCTTTGCGATCTGTTATCTCATCACGGTGACCACTTTCCGGGAGATTCCGCTCAAGCTGATCGAGCGCGACGAGATGCTGCGTCCACTGTCCGAGGCGGCCATCAAGAAGGAGCTGCAGAAAAACAACAATGCCATCTACTATATACAGGAGAACTCCACCCTGGACCAGCAGCGGGCCAACGAGCTGAAGGCCATCGAGCTGAAGGCCAACGAGCTGAAGGCCAATGGCTATCAGAACAGCTATTTGCCCGCGCTCAGCCGCAAGGTGAATCCGCGCGATGCGGAGCTTCAGGTGGAGGATCATTCGCCCATTTCGCTGCGTGGCTATCTGAAGAGCATCTTCATAATGCCGCACTCGATGCGCATGCTGGCACTCACCAATCTCTTCTGCTGGA
This sequence comes from Drosophila montana, assembly GCF_035044405.1. Lineage (NCBI taxonomy): Eukaryota > Metazoa > Arthropoda > Insecta > Diptera > Drosophilidae > Drosophila > Drosophila montana. Next base: position 1,307,991 of record NW_026996406.1, read on the forward strand.
TGGGTCATGTCACCTATTGCCTGTACTTTACGGACTTTGTCGGCGAGGCGGTCTTTCATGGTGATCCCACGGCGCCGCCCAACTCGGCGCCGCTGCAGCTTTATGAGGAGGGTGTGCGCTTCGGCTGTTGGGGCATGTCCATCTATGCCTTCTCCTGCTCCATTTACTCCATGTCGGTGACCAAGTTGATGAAGTGGTTTGGGTAAGTACGAAAAAAGGGTGTTTCATGTCACGGATGCCATTGGAATGGATATTGAAATCTTGTCAAGAAATCGGTTAAAAGAGATGTTCATTATGTATCTAATATATATAGAGTCTTTCATGGTTCTCCTAGGAATTATAGGGCTTCTTTGACTTTTCAAATGAATCGAAACTCGGGGCAGAACCTCATCAAAATTGGATTACTATATACTATATACTATATAGAATAGATCTCTTAGTATGAACATTATATGGAGCTCTTATACTAAAGAAAGGTTATTACTTATATTTCGTTTCCTTGGGGACTCAAACCCAAAACTTCCTGCTCAGTTTATGATATGCAAAGATTAGTATATTATATAGATCTCATAGTATTGATCAAATATGGAGCTCTTATTCAAAAATACGTTTATTATTTATCTTCCGTCTCCTTGGGGGCTTGAACCGTAAACTTCCTGCTCAATTTTCGATTTGCAGGGATTAGTATATTATACAGATCCCTTAGCATCAATCAAATTTGGAGCTTATATACAAAAAGAAATCGTTTATTATTTGTCGTCCGTCTCCTTGAAGGCTGGAACCCTACACAAGGATTAGAATAGATCTCACAGTATTAATAAAATATAAAGCACATAAAAAATATATTTATCATATGTCTTCCATTTCCTTGGAGCTCGAACCATACTCATCATTTGCAACATATTCTAACTAATCTAATCTATACAACTCAATATATAATTACATTCTGCATACATATATATCTAGGGGCAATCGGTCGTTTTGACTGATGTGTGAGGTTATTAAAGCCTTCGGCAAACCGAAGCTTAATGTTTCTACTTGTTTCTCTTGTAGCACCAAGGCGGTTTATATCAGCGGCATGATATACTATGGCATTGGCATGCTGATCCTCGGCCTGTGGCCGACCAAGTGGGGCGTTCTCGTTTTCAGCACCTCGGCGGGCATACTCTATGGCACGCTCTTCACCATGCCCTTCATACTGGTGGCCAACTATCATGCCAAGAATTGTGTATGTAATTAAACCTCACTCTCTGTCGCTCACTCTCTTTCGCTCTCTCTCTCTCTCTCTCTCTCTCTCTCTCTCTCTCTCTCTCTCTCTCTCTCTCTCCCTTTATTTGTCTCTATTTGTTGTTTTGTTTTGCAGTTCCGCGTGCACAATGGCGAGACGGTGCCGCTGAAGCAGGCACGTGGCCTGGGCACCGATGTGGCCATCATTAGCAGCATGGTCTTCATTGCCCAACTGATTGTCTCGCTGAGCGTTGGCCCGCTCGTCGCCTGGATGGAGACCACATGCGCCATTTTGTATGCCTCGACATTTTTATCCTTTGCCGCGGCCATTGCCGCCATGTTTGTGCTCTATGTCTAGGCGCCTTTGGGCGGGCCCCCTCTTGTTTTTTTTTTTTTTGCCAGACAATGCCGCGGCTGGGCGGTATACGTTAATTGGTAGATGAAATTACCCGGCGTTGCTCGTATTAATTATTATAATATTTATGATTTTTCGTTCTGTCTTATCAGCAGCAGCATCTGCAAATGATTATTATGCACGATCGTACGTCAAGCATTCATTATTTGGTTTTTTCATCCATAACATAGTAGTTAATATATAAAAATGCCTGAAAGTAGGCAGCAAAATTTTAATACGTATTAAAGCATGCTTTTGAGCGCTTTATATTGCAAAATTTATTTAAAATTCTGCGGCCTGTTTTTAGATTGCTTTTCCGAGCATACTTTACGGAAGCGAAGTTAATTCGTATTGCCTTCAGTCGGAAAGTAAATTGGCAAATATGAAAAAAACAAATAAAAAAAAATAATAATTCCCAATCAGCAAATTAATTGTTATTTAATTATTAATTATATATATACATATATAATATTTATCATTTAAATTTATAATTATTAAGGTGTAAAATTTTATTTTATATCTTTTTTGAAAAATTTTAATTCAAAAAGTGCTTGAAGAAGCAATGAAAATCCAGTTAGAATTCGTTGAAGCTGACATTTGTCAATAAAAATCTAAAACAGGCCCATATATTTTCCTTCAAAAAACTTTTCTAATAATTATTAATTAAAGTTTTTTTTTTCTCCTTTTTCAAGGAGTATAATTGATTTTTTCTAAACACCAAAGCTTATTTATTTACTTTCTAAGAATTTATGAAAAACTGTATTAAAAATTATATAGTAAAGCAGGCCTAGCAACAATTCGATAATCATAATCAATTCAATTCGAAAATGTGCTTTGATTGCTTAGATATTGAAATATGTATTTTGCCTACAGCAATTTAGGATAATCAGTGATTAGATTAAGTATCTGTATAATGATAAATTCACTTTATGTATTAACATATGAACAACAATCGTGTCATGCTTCAAAGAGCAGCAGATTTTACTGCGTTCAGCTGCGATTCTTTTATGCCTGGCTGCAAAACAAAGAAGCAGAATGCGAACTGAAATTAAAAATTGTCTTGACACGCACCTTAAGAGATTTTACCCTACAACTAAGCTGCCGCATGGCCCGACAATGGGTAACAAGAGCGGATATTAATTTTTACGCTCGTGCATGGCATTTGAATACAATTTTTAATTTCCTCAAGTGCACTTCTTATACCCTGCATAAATTGCACAGGCACAAGGTATTAGAACATTGAGAAAAACTGCACACATTAAAATAGTTTTAATTATGTATACATATAAATAAATAAAGCGAAACTGATTTGTCTTTAATTTGTCTGTCTGCGACTTTGATATACCAATATGGCTTTGGTATGGCAATGGGTATCTATTGAGCTCCAAAACTCGATGGTTTAACTATAAGTCGCGCACTACGGACTCTTATTGGTTACTTACTGCCCAACTGCTGCCAATTTCCTTAGTGGCAGCACATGCCACGCCCATTTCTGACAGCACACAGCCCTCTTGTAAGTCATAAGATCCAAGACACATTTCCGCCAACACCTGCGTGCGAAATTGCATTCAACAATTTGTGTGCAATATGCTAAATGCATCTCTTAAATTAAGTTTAAATAAACACTGTATAAAAATGCAGGTAAACGTTGAAAAAAAGAAAACATGCTAGACGATGTTTAATAAACATAATGTAACTGGTATTATATACATATCTTTACATTTATTAACTCTGAAATATATTACACTATAATCCAGTAAAAGTTGAAATTGCTTTATGTGCAAGCGAGATATGATACCCCATTTTCATTTTATCGATATATTTCGATGTTTAGCCTTGGTTTTATTTCTGCTTAACTAGAGAGTTATCAGAGCTGGACAACAGATCTATATCTAGATACATATACCAAAGTTAGTTTGTAGATTCTTGTATAGTATACATAGGCAGAGATCGTTGGGTAGTTTTGGTCCACCCAAGAAAGCGGGGTAAGAACCAGGTTAACTCAGTGATCTTAGCTTGTACAAACATTGTTAATAGAAAGAATAGTTTAATGTCGTTCACGTTACAAATAGTTGCTTAGATATTTATAATTTTAAGTATTAACTTCCTTCTTCACTTGTTCGCTTGCTGCTTAACTTTCCACTTTCGTGTTCCTTACATTTATCCTTATTCGTAAATCATAATTATCATGCGACGAGGTTGCCAGACGTTTACATAAGTGTCAGGGAGAGATAGGCAGAAAAACTGTCCTCCCAAGAGTAATGTACGTTAGAAGAGTTTTCACTGTATCAAATTCCAAGAAAAATTAGAGAAAGTATTAAAGGTAAAAACTTGCACTTAGCACTCATTTATCTGATTTATTTAAGCCTCGAAATTGTCGAAATATTTAAAATGTTTGGGCTAAAGTCAAAGCCTGAGCTACTCTTAAAATACTTCAACTTAAAACGAGCCTTATTCTCTGAGTGTATAAATAAAGCGCACGTTAAGAAGCAACAAATTTTAAAAGCCAAGTTGTTGCACAAAGGCGAATTGCGCACTATGTTGAGAAGGCACTTCAAATGCAGTGTTGTAAAGTGACATAAAATCAAGTTACAACTTGAGCTGCCGGCACTCGCAAAACTTTGACAATAAAAAGCGTCTTCCAATCCGCCGACGTACGCGGCGTATGCGCAATATGATACACCCGCCCCCTCCTCGCCCCCCAAATTGACACACAGCTGCTGCTGCTGCTGCTGCTGCTGCTGAGGCCCCAAATTACAAATTGAGTTTATCAGCGGCAACAAATCAAGAGGCAGCACATAATCATTCATCATATGAGGCAAGCTTGTGTGAAGGGGGGCGCCCTACATACACACGAACCGTAGTGCGTTCCAATAATATTTGCATTTGTCTTAAGCTCAATCGAAATCCGTGAAAGCGAGCTACACGAGAGAGTGTTCGTATAATAGAGGTAAGAGCCAAAAGCCAATAAGCAAAAGTCTTTCACAACATCAACAAAAGGTAAATTCATTTTATATTCGATTGTTGCGAACGCAAAAACAAGAAAAAGGGGGACAACCATGTGCAACGTTTATCCTAGAAATAATCCAAGGCGAATCGACGAATCGACAGCCAAAAATCCCCAGAACCAAATGCTCACGAGCAGCGACAACCATAAGTCTAAACCCAATATGGCTCAGCCCGGCCAGATTTGAGTGCAGCTCTCTCTTTAGCTCAGCTACCTCTTCGCTTCTTGTCAAAGTCAAAGTATGCATTAGCATTGTTTACCTGCCTGGCAGGGTGTGTGGCTGGGATTTGGGGGCTGTCGAAGCTAAGGCCAAGGGTATGGCAATAACAATAAAGCAATGAGTAAAACTGACAATTGTGCAGGATATTACGAGACTGGCTTTTATGCTTAACTGTTGCTGCTGCCTCTGCTGCTGCTGCTGGTGCTTCATCCTTACCTATCCATTTATCCGGCTTTTTACGAGTATTGACACTGCAGTCATCGCAATATACGAGCACGACCATAAAATGGTTGCCAAAATGATTTTGGATACTTGACAAACTATTTGTTTTTCGTTTGCGATTTCCGTTTCATTGAAGACCCTATTAAGTTGCCAGTTGAACTTTCCAATTTTACACATTCGCCTGCTGTAAACCTTGGTAACTTGACGCGAGATACAGATAGTCAAGCTTCTGAAAACTGTGTTTGTCCTTATGTAAAGTTCGTCATATAAATATTACAACTGTTAAAGTTCAGCAATTTTGATACCCTTGTCGAGGGTATTGTAATTTTGTCATAAAATTACGAACTTTACCCGCACATATCTGCCAAACTGGGGAATAAAACCTTCTGCGTTCCGTAGATATAATTTCTTTCTCGTTATTATAGTGGTTTAAAAAGATAGAACAATACCCTTTTGAAAGAAAATGTTTTCATGCATTTTCTAAACTCCCTTCACAATCCGAAGCTTGAGTTACTTAATTCAAGCCGTAAACCGAATCCACAAATAAATTTGCCTTAAATATAACACAAGATCTTATGCACAGCGAACTTCTTTTTGTATATTATATTATATCTTTGCATGCCTCTTAAATTCAAAAAATTGATTGCCTTCAGCTGATCGATCTCGTTGACAGGTCGTGTTTATTATTGTGTCATCGGATTTATAATATCATCCAACGCATTAGACAAATTGTATTGTATTTCGGATGGGAACTTGTTTGAGTTGTTTCGATACCAGTTCGCACTCCAGACAATTTGACACCTCGCTGTTGGTCCTAATTTATATGCAAATTGTTTCGTTATAATTTCTCAGCAGCTACGCTTAACTTTTAACTCTTTGTTTCGTTTTTTTGTTTGTGGTTTGTTTTTTAATCTTTTTTATATTACCGCCGCAAGCATGCGCCATTTAATAAACACCCCACTGAGTAGAACCAGCAGCAGCAGCAGCAGCAACAGCAGCATCAGCGGAAGTGGAAAATAACCAAAATGGCGTTACGAAGTTTTTAGTTGCCCAACCCCTAAGCAAAACTGAAGTCATGTCAAACAGGGCGACATTTGCAATAAAGGGAAATAATATGCAAATGCAATTATGAGCAACTCCCTCACGATATGAGCAAGACACATATCAGACGCGCATCGGCAACAACTGAAGCGACAGCGCAGACCACAACATTTCTGACTGGCTATACACTAAGTTGATTGCAGGGTATGACAACTATATCAAGCAGTTTGTAACATGAATCAAATGAGATATCGTCGATGTACTTAAATAGTCCAGTCTGAGCAACTAGTTTTGCTATCTAGAGTCTGTCTATATATCGCTATTAAAAAGCGATCCTATCGCTTGGGAACTATCGGCTGAATCATGAGTTCTGTTATGAAAAGCTTTGTTGCTTCTCTGTGCTCCTAAGATAAATTCCTGTCAACATTGTAATACTTTACTATATCTATACTATAGTATATAGAAAGTTTCTATATCATAAAGTTTCTATAGGAATTATTTACAGAATAAGTCCATAACTTTTCGATATCTCCTCTTATTTTCATAAATACGATATATATTGATTTTGAGATAAAATTTTTCAAGCATAACTCGAAAAAAATAACAGCTAGATATACATAATGTATATATGTAGATCGAACTGTATATAGATTTTAAATTTATTTCACATGTTGAATACCTCCCCCGTACCCCGCAAAATTGTAAGAAACTCATTTTGGGTGATATAGTATTTGTCTTTGGTATTCATATAGGATTGGATGGCATATGTATTCCATGAAAATTTCAAAGAGATCGGACTATAAGCACAGAAGTTAATCAAGAATGGATTTTCCAAAGCTTGTATGGGGTTTTTTTTGGGTATGTTTGTCTAGAAGGAGGCTACACTGCTACAATAGCTTGTCATACAGGGTATCTTCTACTTCTTCTACACCCGGTATCTCCCACTTGTCTCCCTTCTGATATAGTATAATACCTCACACCTTCTTCTAAGAGTCTGCTAGGGTATTGAAGCTTCGGCAGCTCAAACTTCTCTGTTTTTGCTTCCTCATTTTTTTTCGGGTAACTTTATTTTCATAACATAAATAAGCACATCCTTTCAGCTGGCGTCGAGTTATTGGAATCTTGTTATTGTTGGCATATATAGACATTCTTCGAATTTAAAAGCAATGCATAAACTCTCACCTATTGGATATACATACAAGAGGAATACTTGTTGGCTGTAGATAAAAATTGCCGGCAGTGGCTAATCAGAGCAACTTATATGAGCCATAAATTAGAAGGCGACAGAGCGACATCCGTTAAACATTTGCCGCCTTTTCCAGGCCGTCTGATGTGTCCGGACGTGTCGAGTTTACCCAGTGGGTGGCTCTGTTTGTGCTGTCCGCTGGCTCGAGTCTCGCTAGCTGGCTGGCTGGCTGTCCAGGCTCTCTCTCTCTGTGTAGTCGGGCTGATGCATGAAATGTAATAAATTTCGTTATCTATGCATTATTTATGCCGTAATTTGGTATTTTAGCCCAAAAACAGAAAAATGAAAAGCGTCAAGCGCCCTGGCAGCAAACACTCCCCCCCCCTCCCCTCTCCCCAACGAACCTCCACCTAACTGTAGACAGGCCCACAAAGCTTCAGCCTTCAACAGAAATGGCGTCAGGTCAACGTTACACATTTTCACCAATTTTCTTCCTCTCGCTCTCACATACACAGCATGAATATATACATGTGTGTGTGTGTGTGTGTGTGTGTGTGTGCGCGCATAAATTACACTTAGAGCATTCCGTTTTTGGGATGTGTGCAAAATATATATAATATAGGTATATATATACATATCTATTTAGTGTATATGTATATATGTTTTAAATGAAATGTTGCCTGCAAAAGTTGTCTGGCTCTTTGTGGCTAAACATTGGTAAATTGGCCTCAAACTGGGCACGTTTTGACCACGTTGAGGCACTTCAATCAATCTTAAAATCTACAAATATTACCCAAAATATGTTTAAAAAGTTACAAATTTAGTAAAGTACACGAAAAAGTGTCCCCCACTCTATGTAGAGGATATGCATTCTGGATTAACTTCGGTATTTATAGTCCGATCTTTTTGAAGTCTTGAAGGGCATACAAATGCATATGAATATCAAAGACAAAGACTATATGAGTTTCTTACAATTTTGCGGTTGACGTGGGAAGGTATTCAACATATGAGATATTATGAAAATCTATATGCTATTCAATAATCGACATGCAAAATTTGGTGTATCTAGCTCTTATATTCCTCGAGTTGTGCTCAAAACAACTTTTCTCAAAATCGATATTTATCTATATTATGAAAATGGTTCTACATAAGGTAGAGATGAATATTTAGTTCACGCTTGCGTACTAATAAGACTAAATATTTGTTGTACTACCGAAATTAAAAAAAAATTGCGATAGCAAAGAATATAGAAAAAAACGAATAGTGTAAGCGCTTTTTCCTCGATCGACGAGCTACTCCCTCCTCCCAAATAGACAAAACAAAAACTTTAGATCAACATTAAATTTATTTAAGCTTTAATATCGCTTCTTAAGCTACGGGTGCGACGGGCAAATGAGCGCCCTGGGGCTGGAAACCATTCTCATCGGCAACATAGTTGACCTGGTAGGTCTGACCATCATCGCCAATGTAGGAGAATGAGCCGCGGACGGCAAGAGACTCATTTTCTGAGCCAATGTTGTTTAGCTGACCTTCTGCCTGTGCCGAACTGCCATCGGATGTCTCCCAGCTGTGGCATCAAAGACAAAGGATTAGCAAATGCTGGACGGTAGCCAGTCTTAAGGGTTAATAATTACCCGTATTTGAATGATTCGGGTCCAACATCGGAATCGCTGCGCACAATTTGTACTTCAGGACCTGCGGGTGCGGCCAGGGCGACGGCGAAGAGCGCAACGAAGACGATCAGGAATTTCATTTTTAGGTTTTTGTGTTGCGCGTTTGAGGTATCAAAGGTAACTATACTAATATCAGCTAAGTGGACGCGTATTTATATCAAAGCTTGCAACAAATTCGTATTGGATAAAACTAGTTTATCGTTTCATATTGAGTGGCAAAAAAGTATAAAACTAATGAAATGATAAAACTTGTTATAGTGGGTCTTATGTTTTGCGTTGATTAAAAACGTCACAAGGCGAAGACGTGCAGACGACAAATGAATTCAAATTCGGCAACCCATTTACATAATCTACATATATATATATATATATATATGTATAGATAGTAAAAAATATGTTTTGATATACATAAACTATATGAATTATTTGCGGTGACTCTTGATTTCCTCAACTTTATTTATACTCTCTCTGCTTCTCACAAGTATTGAGTTCTAAATCCAATTAGCAACTATCCGAAGTTCTTGAAACATGTTTATCCATTATCGCTGGCAGTTTACACCTCCAGATGCCCGGTCTTATGCCTGCCTATGTTAAACTCTATATATATATTTATATATATAGTTTGTGTATGTGATAGCCACTATCACTTTCAGCTAGCATAGATGCGTAGAGACGAGCAGATAGATACATAGATTTAAGCAGATGCGTCTCACTTGCTGCGCCGCCGGTTGACAACCCCGCACACGCCGCTTGATCTTGACCAGACTCAAGCCCGGGCCCAGATCTAGACCGGCCAAGGTTACGGCTTTGCCAATAGCTGTTTGACTGGTCTCTGCGGCATCTTTGTCGAATATATTATTAAGGTTTGTGTTTTCAATTTCGTTTTCTTTTATCGAAAACGAACGATTTCGTGCAGATTTTGCGCCAGCTGAACATTTGTCTATAGCTTCAAAAAATTTACTTAACTACAATTTGTTATATTTTTAATTTTATTAATTATTATCAATATGCGGCAAGTATTGCATGGCTTTGTAGAAGGCAACGTCCTTTTCGTTGAAGATTATAAATATTTTTCTGCCATTTTTCGACCTCATTTAATTGCAAAAGAATCGTAATTTTCGTCAATTTTACTATATTTTATTTGAAAACTGAGTTTTGCCCACAAATTTAACTGTCTTTTATGTTCCATACCCCAACTTTTTACAAAAGATGCTGTTTTATTTTTTTAACAAAAAGTTAAAAAAAACACGTCTTCATTGAATTCTGAGAAAGATAATTTAAATTGACTTTGAAGAGGTCGAGAACCAAGAAATGTGTACGTAGTTATATATAATTTCTCCAATTTAGTGGCAAGATTTTTCCCGAAACTCCATTTTAGTGCTCATTGTAAAAATTTCAATTTAAATAGGCAAGGATCGAACCCTCGTGAATGAGAAATATAGAAATCGAATAGAATAGAGAAATATTAGAAAAAATATTTTTTAATTGAAGTATGTTATTTTAGCCAGCATTTACTTAGTCGGTAGATTGATCCGCAACGGACACAAACGGCCTTAAGCACGTTCTGTCAAGCCCGTTTATGGACTTATGGAAGCCAAACGCAAAGGGTCTATAAAGAGAATTCACTTAATCTGCCACGAACTCAAGGCGGGGCTCTTGCTATGAACGACATTGTTGGATGGGTCTATGAGGTTCTTTTTGCGTGCATCTGCAAATATTGCATGAAAATTTTATTGAATTCTCTGCCATTTTTGTGCGGCAACACTTTTATATAAACGCCAACCGCCAGTTGGCAGTTGGCAGCGTTTTCGCCTTAGTCTGAGGCTGGTGGCATCTACTTGAATTTTACAGCAGATGCACTTACGCAATGTTTTGCCAACATAAATTACATTTACTACTATTGTGAACGTGGCGTATGAATAACTTTTGCAAGCCAACAATAAACTGCAACAACATGCCGCAGCCCCAGGCATAACAGATGCAGCAGAACATGCAACGCAGCTAAAAGGGCCTTGTCAAGATATTCAGCACATAGACATAATCATGTACGTATGCTAATGTCTATCCACTCATCCAGATGTGTTCCTCAAGAAGATACTATAAACTAAGTAGACCAAACTGGGAAAAATTGAAAATCAAATGAGTTAGTAGAACTGTAGCGTGCTCTTTCCCAGATCGATGAGCTGCTTTTGTCTGTTTGCATATGAAAACACAAAAACTTTAGATCAACATTCAATTTATTTAAGTTTTAACATCGCTTCTTAAGCTTCGGGTGCGACGGGCAAATGAGCGCCCTGGGGCTGGAAACCGTTCTCGTCGGCAACGTAGTTGATTGTGTAGGTCTGACCATCATCGGCAACGAAGGAGTAGGAACCCTGGACGGCAATAGCCTCATTCTCTGAGCCAATGTTCTTCAGCTGACCTGCTGCTTGCTCGCTAATTCCATTTGATGTCTCGTAGCTGTAGCGTAAAAAGACAAAGGATTAGCAAATGCTGGACGGTAGCCAGTCTTAAGGGTTAATAATTACGCGTAGTTGAAGGATTCGGGTCCAACATCGGAATCGCTGCGCAAAACTTGTGCTTCAGAATCTCCGGGTGCGGCCAGGGCGACGGCGAAGAGCGCAACGAAGACGATCAGGAATTTCATTTTTAGGTTTTTGTGTTGCGCGTTTGAGGTATCAAAGGTAACTATACTAACATCAGCCAAGTGGACGCGTATTTATATCAAAGTTTTAAAACAAATTTGCATTTCGCACGGCCGCAGCTTCCGAATCGACTGTGGGCGATTTCAGGGTCAGCATTTTTAATAAGGAACTTCATGTTCAGCGTCTGAATAACAAGTTTTGAGGCCCCTAAAATGAACTATGTATTTTGAATAGTTTTAATTCGTGGCGATATTCATTGGAAACTAGTTTACTGCTTAAGACGACAATAGCTGAGACTAAAGCAAGATCAAATGAAAAATTACCAAAAATAAAAATTCGTATCATACATATTTATTAGAAAAATCAAACAAGTATTAAAATTAGCCTACGGGCCTTAATGTGAATATGTTATATATCATACGCTAGTTGCCGATTTTATTGAGATTACACGAATGTAAAAAAATGCTCTGCGACTATAGTAAAATATATTATAATAAACCTTCAGCTGCACGGGGCTTTGATCTCTTGACTTTAATACTAAAATCAAATAAGAGAAGTTCAATATGTTTCTATTAAAACTTGCTGAGTACACGTTGAGGTGAAGGACGGGAGGGCTCTAATGAATACGGATTAAGAGAATATGCATATGAATAGTTTGGGGCCACTTTAAAAGCACTTCTTCAACCATTTCATGCAGCTTGCCCCACTTTATCAACGTTATAAGATTTTCTTTTCAATTCGTCGTAGTCCGAGCATTTTTCAAAATGCATTTAACTCACTTTGTCATAGTCCGTAAATTTGAAATGTCATTGCGACTTTCAACTGTCGACTAGCGCACAACCTTGTGGCTTTCATATGACATCCTACACATATCCTGGCACCAAGCCGGAGACAGAGACACAGAGATAGAGGAGGGACACAGCGCCGTAGACAGGGCCAACTCTGTGCGAGTGCAAGTGAGAGAGCTGCCAGTCGCAGTCAACTTTGCGTTGCAGCTGCCCTTAAAGCATACAGCATAAATATATATAGCACAGATATACATATAGTAATTGTGCTGTGTATACCAGCGTTAGATCCGATCCAGAAATGAGGATGAAAGAAAATTGCAGAAAATAAAAGCCAAACATAATTGGAATATTGGAAATCTCAAGGAGTTTCCGAATGTAAAAAATATGTTACATTTACATTTAATCAATAACTAATTAACCTTTCTTATGCAACCGATTCATTGTAATTGATTTATTTAATGCTGTTTAATTAAGAAAACATAGCTTCAAATATGTTCAAAATAACTTAATTCTCATTGTAATATACATTGTCTCCATTTCAACATTTATGCTTAGTTTTCTTCTCATAGATAACAGACAAATAGAAGAAAATACCGATGTTTGACATATTTTGATTGATTTGAACCAGCAACCTCTCGCTTGTCAGTTCGACTCTTAGTTTGCAAAGCAGACCTATTACAGCCTCTTTGATTATGTGTTTCATACAACCTTTGACCACTGGAGTGTAATTTTTTTAGCAGAAATTATGCCTAGGTATATGGCAGCTTTAAGCTGCGGGGCCGCATTCAATTTGTCGTAACACCTCACCTGTTCTCACCTTGCCAGGGCAGCTGACCGCACGCCATAAGAAATAAATTATTTCTTATCGGAGCGACCGAACTGGCCACAGAAAAAGTTTTTTGTCTACACAGAAACTGCAACGTTTTCTATCTGCAATTTCTTTTTTTGTCACTCGATAATTTGTAGAAGTCCTTCGTCCTGTCGTAAATTGTCTTTGGCAGCCCAACAGGCTGTCTGGACCGTTTCGAATCGCACTCACAGTCGCCGTCGCCGTCGCCGTCGGCTTGGGTCCGTTCCTCGACCCTGCCAAAAGTTTAGCGCAAGACAACGCGCTGGGCGCGACAGCCAAATCAACAAGCAATTGTTGCTGGTAAAACACGTTGCTGCCCCTCCCCTGCAAAACCCAACCCGCAATATCCCCATACCCAACTTGTTGGCAGCGTCTATAAAGATTACAGCGCAGCAGGAGCGGCAAAACTTTTTAATTTTATAGAAACAAACGGCAAGCATTTGAACTGCGACACCGACCACAGCACAAGCAGAAGACAGAATAAAGACCGACTCTGAAAAATAGAAAAATATATGTGTATATATAAAAGTATCTTAATATAATACAAAATTACGTTTGATGAACATGGCTATTGTTCAAATAATTGAGCTGTTATTGCACTGCAAACTACAAATTAAAAAATAGCCCAAAAAGAAGATGCTATAAGAAGAAATCCCGGACTAGGATTTACCCTGTACCTAGTTACTTCTGCCTCAAAAAATATTCTCCTATTTATATCTACGCATATTTTTTTAAGCAAAAATCATGCTGTTCTTGGAGTATTACCTAAAATAATAATAATCTACATACTTAACTTGTAATAAATTTATATTGATTGTTGGATAATTAAAATGTTCTGCCTGATTTGAACTAGCGACCTCTCGCTTATCAGACCGACTCTTAGTTTGTTAAGTAGACAGATATCTCTATTTTTGCTCAGTTGATTATGTTTTGAAAACAAACTTTGACAACTAAATTGTCCAAATGCGGAGATAAGCTTTGATAATATGTGAAGATTTTTATGTTCCAACTTTACTTCCTTCCTCGTACTGACTCTGAGATTAAGACTTTCACAGAAAGTATTTACTTAGCTAGAATCGGCTATTGATACTGATCAAAAATATCTAAACTTTATGGGCCGGGAAATGCGTTTTCTTGTATACATTTAAATCATTGCAATAAATACCCTATTTCGAACCATAACTTTTGAGTTATAGCCAAAATTGCAGGCCGATTCTTGGCAAATGAAAGAAAATATTTAAAAAATGATATACAACCCTTTTCTTTAACATTCATGGATATGGTAATTACAAAAAGAATAAGTAAAAGAATAAAACTCATATTTTGCAGCCCATTGGAATGAAGTGCAGTTATAACATGTTACTGTTAACCAAATTAATGTTAACAAAATTACTGTTACTTTAAACGTACTTTCGAAACTGCTTTTAACGGTTTTCGAACAATCGTCTAGATATGAAAAACTGTTATACTAGATAGCTTTCAAATGTCCCAAGAGAAGTGACTCGACTTGTCCGAAAATCGAACTGTTCTATAGCGTTACTCTTATATTGCTGTTATCTTTAACAGCATTCGATGCTGTTATATTGCCGTTATTTTTAACAGCACGAGGACACGGCTGAAAGCCTAAACTGTAAAGCTTTCCAAAAGGAAGACAAGCTGTAAACGGTTAAGCTTTCTTTAAGGAAGTCGAGCTTCGAAAGCTGTCGGTGTAACTTTGAGCTTTCATTCAACTTTATTTATGTATATTTTTTATAGGGAAATTTTATCGAGCACACACACAAAAAGCTTTTATACCAACAAAAAACCCCTTTTTCAAAAGACTCATTCCTTTGCTGGGCTGAAATGCATTTCAGACCGAATCAAGTTTTTGCCACTAATTGAAATTCTTTATTTATCAGCTTGCCATCGATGCCCGGTTGAGGTTGCATTTGCTGCTGCTGCCACTGTTTGTCTCTTTATAAAGCACCTGCCCACACAAGCAGCAACACAGCGCCTCACCTGGTTGTTCTGGCTGGAAACTGTTTTCATTTATTTGCTGCCTGGCTTTTTGTTTTGCTTGCCGGTTAGAGGCAGGTGCGCGGCAGTGGAGGATTTGGCTTGCTATTTCCGCTCAGCGCATGACGCGCTGCGGAACAAAAGAAAAATTGTAATGAAATTCGAAACTGCAAGAGCAAACAACAACTGAGAGATGCCTGAAACGGGCTGAAAGTGGGAAATATCCTCTAAAAGGCAAAAAAAATAACAAAAAAGTGCTCCAGTTAGGAGTCCGCGCTGGGATATACCCTAAGCCCCTTTACCCTAAGCCTCCAGCTACAGCAAAGCAGACATACACAAGCATGCATGTTGCTGCTGTGCTTCTTCCATTAATCCCACACTCTGGGAACTTGGGCGTTTATTTCCTGATCTCTTTTTAAGGGCATATATATGCAACCAAATTTGTGTAAATATTAAGACCGCAAGTCCAATTTGTGAAGAACGGGGGGATGTATCCAATATATATAATGGATTCTGGATCTGTGTATCTATACAAAAGCTTTCATACTAGCTTCGATATATGCTCTGAATAAAACTGGAAAGTTTGCCATGTTCAGAAAGCAGAGTTCTCCTCGGGCAGTCAATCGACTCGGCTGTTGATGCAGATAAAGAATATATATATTTATAGGAGATGCTTCCTTCGAAGAAGCGTCCCTCTGCCTGTTACATACATTTCCACACAGCCAATATACCCTTCCAAACCATACTCAACGGTTTCAGGGCATAAAACGAATCACTTTGGCTGGTTCAACTTGATTCAAATGCAACCTTGATTTTAGCCAAACACAAATACATTTTTCGATATTTGAATGTGGAATAATCGAGGGTTTTTCTCTCTAGCATATTCAGCTATAAATGTGACAAAATGTCATCGAGTGTTACACATGTGGGCGTGTGTCCATGTGTGTGTGTGTGTATTTTAAGAGTTCCATCATTATAAACATCAAATATTTCTATGTAAATATCAAAAGCATGATATTATGGGTTTGCCTCAAATGAAGAATCGCAAAATCTACCAACTGGCTGACTGTATGCAAGTGTACGTATGTGTGTGTGTGTGTGCGTGTAGGTGTGTGTGTGTGTGTGCGTGTGTCAACTGTCAACCTTTGTCAGTCGATTTGTTTGTGAAATGCTAATCCTATAAGAGCGACTGTCTCGTACGCGTCGTTTAATCAGTGAAAATCACAAAATGCGAGACAACACCGGAAACTTGTGTGTGTTACGACTGCAAAATTCCATTTCCGTTACTAGACACAAACCCACATGTGTACATATGTGTGTGTGCGTGTAAGAACAATTCCGAATATACTATAGTATATAATTTAACATGTTTATAATAATGATATTCTGAAAGCAACTGAACAATAGTTAACCGGTTGCAAGTCCCAAGCTTAATCATGCATGTAAACAGTCTTTTGATACAAACAATAACATGGTTTAATAAATGACCCTTAAAAGGGCAATTTTGATTATGAAAGGCACTTAATTGTTGGCACTGAAAGGGCTTTTATGGCCGCTAATTCGAAACATTTAGAATAAGCGCCTAGAAAAGCACCCTCAATGCCTAGAAATAAGTGCATCCATTAGCAAAAATTATTGATAAATTATCTAGTTGGCTAAGGGCGAAGCTCTTTCGTTGTTGACCCAGGATGTGGCATGCACGCTACGCTTTTTCGTTGCTAGCCGCTTACAATTCTCAACAGGTTAAGGCTTCGAAAGGGCAACAAGGCATCTGCAAATCTGGAGTCGATAGCAGTCTCTGATGATGATAGAATCAGAAGATTCTTTAATAAGCTGTATAGTTAATCGGCATGTCGTTTGTTGTTTATTCAATTTAAATAAAAAACAAAGTTGACCTCGAACGGACCGGCTCATTAGCATTATTAATGTGCACCAGCTTCTTTTACGCTTGGTCAATAATTAAATACGTTTATCTTCCTCTTATATGGCTTTTATTAACATTTTGTCATTCTGTTAACAGCTGCATATCGAAAAGTCATCAATAACAGTGTTGCGTAACGTGAATATCTAATACATAATTGTTACTTTTAATACTATCGTTTGTTAAGTACTTTTATTATGATAATCTTAATTACTAATATGCCACTTGCTTAATACCTGATACTAAAAAGGCCACTAAAACGACTTGTCATTGGTAAAATATTTGCTGACAATTATGATATATTAATTTTCAACCGATTGTTCCTATAAGAGTTATATGATATACCTAACTGATTTTGATTGTTCTTTAATTAATAGGACACAGATAGACATGTTTATAACATATCGGCATTATACTAATTATCGGTTTATACTAATTGAAACTAAATATTTTAAAAAATGCTTGCAGAAGTCGACTTTAAAATTCCTGAATGGCCACAATCAATACCCTCTGCAAGGCTCAACAAATAGAATCAAGAGTTGTTTCTCTCGTTTCTGTTCTAATTATCAAGAGATTCGAAAGAAAGACTCATCAGCCGAGTGTATTCAGTAGTCATAGAGTAGAAACAGTAGCTGTTCGGATGCTAGTGGAACTACCTGAAGCATTTCGGGCATGACAATAACAACAAGTGCCATTTGGGCTGGGATACGACGCCCACCACATCATTATCATGCGGCCGTTAGCCCGTGTTCGCGGTTGAAATAGCCAATTACTGCAGGAAACCATTAGCGGCCCTATCACTGTCGTCAATCTAAGTACTTCCGGACAGGCTGGAGACAGGCTCGAGCCATGTGCTGGTGGCGGAGTGCGAGCAATGCCCTCTTCGCTTTTGGTTTTGGCAAAAAAAAAATATGTATATAGATACCCAGAAATATATGCTCATTTATTTGTGTATCGACATCAACTGTCTGGTCTAATCAATGCCAAACCAAAAGAAATTAATAACATGTACGCGTCGCTCGGCTCGAGAGTGCTTGACTTTAAGTTACCCTGTGGCCACGGTAGTTCCTAGACAATTGTTACTTGAGAACTATGTTCTCTATAAAAAGTTGCTTTCAATCTCTTAATATTTAGTTTATATTTTAGATGCACGTAAATTGTTGAAAGACCTTCCTTCTTATTGATTAAAAATGGCTTTGATAAAATTAGAATTATAAATTAGACATAGACTTTCAATCCCCACAACATTATCTGAATTTGATGCTGAATCTATTTTTATGGCTTTTATGGTCTATAGTTATCTTATATCCTTGTCCATGATATTACGAATTTTTATAAAAAAAGACATCTCCACCCCATAAAGTACTATATGTATAGAATTCTAGATCAGCATCCGTCCTTCAGTTGCAGGACATATGAATATATTTCGCAACCGAACGGATCGGACCTCTATATCATATAGCTGCCATAGGAACGCTAGGCTAAAAAGCGTGTTTTTTATTTTAAACAGTTTTGCTTATTAATCTGGGCATCTACTAGTTTTACTCTCGACTCTACTCTCATATATACAAAACTTTATTATAATCAGGCGACCATATTATATAGCTGCCATAGAAACGGTCGGTCGAATATGAAATATCTGGACAAAACTCGGTTCCGATTAGTTTAACTACATTCATTACATATATACAAAATCTTAGCGACATTTGATCACTTATCATATAGCTGCCGTAGGTGTGAGCGTTCGATTATTTTGTTCTAGTAACAAGAACATTTTTGGTTTTCAAGACACCTTTGTTTAATCGGGTATTAAGTTTCACTGTACACCCTACATATAAGTCATATCTTATCAAAATCTGAATACTATGCCATATATCTATATAGAAAGAATCTTTCGAGCGAATTGTTTCTATATGAAAAACAGACTTTCTTTACAGATATTTTCAAAAGTTACGAGCTTCACAAGTTCCTCACATATCTAAGCAATATAATATGTCTATGCGTTGTTTTCATTAATCGTAATCATAAAAAGAAATTCCATCGACAGACAATCTAATTTCACAGATTAAACTCTTTTTAGACGATAGCGAGTTTAAATGGGGCTTATGAGTTTTATTCCTTGTCAGGCAAATTGTTTGATGTGCATTTTAAAGCAGTAAATGTATACGCCTTTACTGCTATACGCATTTGCAGTTGCACAGGGTATACGTAATACACTCGCACACACTCATACGCACAGGCAATCTAATACGCACAACACTATAATGTAGTGTATGCACAACATGTAGCATACTTATGAGAGCGGCGGCAACAACAACAACAGCCATTAGCTGGCAGGCTGTAGATGAAGCCTCATCATTTGCTCGTTTTATATATACCCCTATATATGTATATACACATATATTTGAAACGTTGCTCAGGTGCTGCGCGGTCCCGGGCCCGTTTGATAACTGCGCCGTATACCTGGCTATAACCGGGCACATAATGCGGGGCGACATCCCTTTTGCTGGCATACTAAACAGCAGCAGCAGCAGCAGCAGCAGCAGCATCATCATTAACACTCCAGCACCAGCAACAACTATGAGCTTAACACCTTTGTTGTTGCTCTTCTTCTTGTTGTTGTTCTTATTGTTGTTGTTGTGTGCGCGGCATAAATTAATAAAAATTTCATGTGCCAAATAATTACAATTAACATGAGTTCTTAATTAAGAGCTGCCGCTGCCGCTGCTGCTGTTGCTGTCGTCCTTGCTGCTGCCGTTAATAGGCTCGTTCATTTGCCATCGCCTGGCGTCGTCGTCCTGCTGCTGCTGCTGTTGCTGCTGCTTCTGCTCCTGGTTTTACCTTTAATGCAATACAACACACTCGGCTGCGTTCGGTGCGGTTCGTTAAATCCCCTTGGCAGCCCTGCCAAAACCCTCAGCACCCGCTCGGGCCCCTTTGCCTGCCTGCCTGCTTAATTTTCTGCCTGCCAGCGATTCTTTTTTTTTTTTTTAGCAATTGAAGTGTCGATATTTTATGTGTTGTTCGTTCGCTTAATTAAAAATGCCAAAGGTTAACGCATGCGACCCCGTCCGTATCCGCATATCCGCCGCCCATTGCTGCCACGCCCTCGCGCTGCACAACACTCGCGCTTATGAATTTAATTTATTTTGGAGCACATCATTTTCGAGCATCGGTGTTGCTTTTTTGTGGCTTTGCGTGTTAGCTTTTTGCTGCCCTTTTTGTGTGTTTTGTTGCAGTTTCAAAACCGGGGTAAAAAGTTTAATCAAAGCCGAAAAACAAAATATAAACTGTTGCACAGTGGCACCAGATCACTTTTTTGCGTTCAAATAAATAGTATACATACATATTTATGATAAATACATATATATATATTACATATAATTTACATATACGTTGACAAAGAGCTGCAAAGCAGTTCTGCTTGACCCTTAGGTGTATATTTAAGATCAACTCACCTTTTCAGTAATTTTTCGTACTATTATTAATTTGTATTTCCACTCAGAGTGGTGAATTTTCGGAATTCAGTGAAACACGTGAAGAGATGACTACTGTGAAAATATCAGGTCACATCAATCACTCAATCAATTTTTTTCCAAATTTGCTCATTTTCACTAATATTACGTTATTGTTTTAACCTAGAGCGAAAACATCTCGCGTCATGCTTCGCTTTTCAATCTGTCAATCAATTTTTTCTATAAATTTAAAATTTTCTCATTTTCTTTTAATTTGGTTACTAGTTTCCACCCAAAGGATCGGAAACAAACTAAAAGCTGACTATGGTAAAAATACCATCAAAATATCTGCTTCGGCTTGAACTGTGCATTGTTCATCAATCAGTCAATCAATATTTTTTTATATATTTAAATAATTCGCATTTTTAATCTTTTTGGTTGCCAATTTCCATCCAGAGTAGTGGATTTTCTGAAACCTGTGAAACATTTTGACAGAAGACTACGGAATAAATATTTCCCACCTACGTTTCGACCTGAGAGTTGTTCATCAATCAATCAATCAATATGTTTTATTTCAAATTTTATAACTTTCAACCACTTTGCTTACTAATTCCACCCAAAGTGTCGGATTTGTCAGCATCGGGGACTACAGTGAATAAAATGGGATACCTAGTTCCAACGTCTCGTGCCGTGCGTTTTTCATCAATCAGTCAGTCAGTCAGTCAATCAGCTAGTCATTCCTTTAGACAGTCATTCAATCAGCTTGTCAGTCAATCAGCAAGTCAGTCCATCCGAAGCGACAGTTTTATAAATATTCTCATGTGAATTATATATTTTCGCTGGGCAAATATTCACTCATTTCTTTTCCGGCTGATTTTCATGTGTGTTTCTTCTTGTATCTTGCCCCACTGTGCTGCGATATTATTTATGTTAACGTTTAGTTGAATTTCAGAAACTTTGACACTGGTTTATTAATAGCAGCTGGACTTTGAGTTATGTAGCTTGTGCGTTTTGCGTGCCAAACTATTTTGGATTTTAGCCATGTCGGGGTTGCAGGTTAGCTGCCTGCAATCGGGGTGGCCAAATAAGTTTTGTTAACTCTGACACAATTCGTTCACAGCAGCGCGTTATAATGCCGGAACCGATTGTAGTTCATTGTTCAGGGCTGTTCATTCTAAATTTAAGTGACAGCACCAAGGGTTGGGGCACACCGAGTGCATTGTAATGGAAAGGTTATCAACGAGCTATTATGGGGCAAGGGTAGGCACTTTATTCGGTTGAAAACATTTTGCGACCACAAATAGTGCCCAAATATTACCAAGCTGTACGTTAGTTGAGTTTCCACTGTACTCCGTTGATTGGCATTCAAAGCCAATTCTATTTATGTCAAACATATTTTCAAGGTAATATATAACAAGCTGAAATTACCTGGCGTCGCCCGGCACCATCAAATTATGAATAATAATATATCAAATAAACAGAAGCAAACTTTGAACCAGCATCCTGCCGCTTAATAGTTCTAGGCGTTGACAAAGTAATATATGTATACACATATAAATATATACATATTTCATCTATAACTAATCATTATAAATAACCCCAGATCATGTTGATAGGAGGCACCCTATGGGAACCTAATATACAGGGTGTTTGTTCGCGTAAATAAGTTAGTCATAAAACTGTCCAATGCCCGTCGGAGCTGCTGCTGATGAAAGATCAGACAGCGTTCACACACCTACAAGTGAAAGACAGGAGCAAGTGAAGCGCAGGCAGCAACAAATAAAAGCGGACCCAGAGAGATGGGCGGGGGTGTTAGTTACTTAGCCAAGTGAACTGAAGGCTCAAAGCCAGGCAAAGACAGGTCAGCAGACGACTGGAGGGAGGGAGAGGGTAAAACAGGAACTGGACAGGCCAAGCCAATGTGGAAGTCAGTGACAGGAGCTGGCGAGAGTGAGTGGCAGGAGCAAACAGAAGCAAATGGCAAGGTAAAGCGGGGTTAAGGGGCTAAACTGAGAAAAAAGAGAAAGAGAGTGGGGGAGAGTGGGAGAGAGGGGGGGATAGTGGGAGCGAGGGCAAGCTAAAGCTCAGCTCGACTAGAAAAAACCTAGAGACCGACTGGCTGACATAAATATGTAAACAAATGTCAAAATGACAGGCACACATGGAGACATATATCAATGGGAATGAGTGTTGAATAGTCTGAAACATGTAAGTCTGTGTGTGTGTATGTGTGTGAGTGCGGGTGTGTGTGTGTGCTGTTGTTCACATTTTGCGCGCTGCACAATATGAAAAATGCATGACAAACGGCCCAAAACACGAGCAAAACCTGCGCCCAAACTCAAACTCGAAAGTGTACAAAAACGCGCAAATATTTCACACACACACACACACGCGCACACACGGCGACGATGTCTAACAGATGCGTTGGTTAAGTACGCTTTGAGTAGTGAATAACGAGAGGGGCGTGTGAAGGGGGAGGGCTGGTATCTGTTTTGGGGCTATATGTGTTGGCCCGCAGTTCAGGTTGGGCCCAGCCTCAGACGGCGCTGTGTTGGCCATGGCTGCCGCTGCCGCCGCCAGCTCGTGCTTGGGCAAGGTGAGGCTGTGGCAGAGGCTTTAATGACGTCATACGCGTAACACAAAACACAACGCCGTGCAATGGCCGCAAAAGCCGAAGGCAAACAGAGAGCAGGCTGCGAGTAGCTCAGCTTTTGGGGCTCTCTCTCTTAGTTCTCAAACGGGCGCTCTCTTGCGCCTTCTCGCTCTCCCCTCTCCCCTCTCTCTATCTCTTAATCTCTCTCGCAGCTTCAATGCGAGCCCGTGTGCAGACAGAGCTTGCTTTCTCCCTCTCCTACACTCTACCTCTCTGTCTGCCGTCGTGCAACACACTTTTATGCTGGAACCTGCACAACAATATGTCTGTGTGCATGTGTGTGTGTGCGTGTGCGTATTGGTTGGTATTGTGGGACACTTTTGATTTTTTGCTTGATTTAAGTATTAATGAGAATTTATAGCTGACAGCTCAGCTGCATGCGTATGTATATATCTATAAATATATATATATCTCTTTTTATGCTCATTGAATATCTAGAAATGGTTTTTAAAGCGAAAAGCTTTTGGTGTTTTAATCTGCGATTAAATAGTTATTTAGAAAATATCTTTGAAGCTATTTTTATACGCTTGTGTTACAATAGATGTGAACGAGACATCTTCGGCTTCATTAAGTATACATGTATATCTATTGAAATTTATGTAGATTTCTTTTGAGTCGCACTAGGATGGGGTTTTGAATAATTCGACCTCCTGAGCAGCACGTTAGGTTAAGCTTAAGCACGATGAGCATGAAATGAAGGGTTTGAATTCTCGTAAGGACAAAGTAAATTATATCCTCTCTTTGTGAGAGTTAAGTGTGTTTGTAAGGAAAATAATAAACTATCCAAACCAAATTAGAAGCTTGAAAGTAAACCCCGAGCTCACTTGGATTTCTGCTCTGCTGTAAACAAAAGTATTTAATATTTTAAAGGTTTTATAAGAATTAACATATTATATATATAAAGAATATATTAATTTTAATTTCTAAATTTTCAACAATTTTTTTTTCAATTATCGAAATATTCCTTTTTTATAGTCACAAATTTTCCAAAAGAACTTTGCTTAGATTGCTGCCAGCACTTGATGGATTATCAGCAGGGAATTTGGTTTATTTCAAAGTTCAAAGGTTTTTGATTCTGTCAAACGCCGCCCCCCCCCCCCCCCCCCTTCCCTTACTGCCCCACACTCTCCCCCCTTCCAGCTAATCAGAACAATTAAGTTAGCCAAATGATTGGGCAAAATGTGAATGCATTTCGTGTTTGGCTCGGACCGCAACATTTTTGTTGCGCACGTTATACAAAAGTCGAGAAGGCGACGTCGCGATACGCTTTGACAAAAAAATCCATTATGCTAATTTGCAGAAGGTTCTTGTATTTGTTCTTGTTGTTGTTGCTGTTGCTGTTGCTTTTGTTGTTGCTGCTGTTGTTGTTATTGTTATTATTGTTGGTTTTCTTGTGGCGCAGCAGCTTCAAAGGCGCTGAGCACACAAAAGCAAAGTCTTGTGCTGTGTCTGATGCTTACAGACATATACACAAACACACACACACACACACACATGTGTGTATATGTATTTAATGTAACCGTAAGACAGCGCACAACAACAACAACAAAATGCAAGAAAAGGTCACGCACTCAAAGCTAAGCAGCATATAAAATATAATACACACATGCGCGCACACACATGCACACGACAATGAGCATACGCGACTAGCAGATACCTCATAAGCAGACCAAGATTTTCCATATTTTTGCTTTTGAATATATGAAATGAGTCTATAGATGTAATGTATTTCGTATGCCGTGGTCAGTTTCTTTGGCAAGGTGAGAACAGGTGAGGCTACGACTAATTAAATGCAGCGTAAGGCCTGCATATACCAAGCCAGCATTTGTATACAAATGTACACCCTACATAGTCTTCGTTGATATAAAAGTTTTGTTTAGGGCATTAGGTAATTCTCTTTGAGTTTTCCTTGTCTTCCTGACTCAACTGTCATCAATGCACAGCCTAAATAGAAAGAGATACGAAGCTAAAATTTTCTACTGAAACTTGATCTCCAATTGAGAGAAGAAAATAGTCAGAGATTGCTAGTAAAATATGACGTAATGAGCCTATGCTAACAAACGAGAGATCGCTGGTTCAAATAGTCAAATAGAAAATACAAATTTTTGTGAATGTCATAAAATATATTCAAAAAAATGTATATATTTGTATATATTTGTATACATATTTCTAAATGTTAAATAATATTTTCAATTATGAGTGTACATAAAATATTTGTAAAAATATTTAAAACAATCTGAAACAGCTTAATTTGGTCTAAGTAGAGGTTGATCTTAATTTTATCCTTTATTTCTTGCTTTTCTAGATAGAAAGTAAATATTTGTTTAGCTGGCTCGAGGTCTAGCTAAACAAATATTTATAAAATAGAAAGCTAGCCAAAACCAACATTAAATAGAAAATATTTGTATTTAAATCATAAACCAATTAAATGTTGACAAACCCATTTTGGAAATATGCCTACAATTTTTAAGCCAAATAAAATCTTAAGAAATATTTAATTTTGTATTAGTAAAGATTATCCTGAAATCTTACGCTTATGCTTGTTTTTTCTCAAACAACTATTTGAAGCTCAGAACTAATTCTGCTCACACAATCCAATAAGAGACAGAAAAGTATGGAGTAAGCGCAGGTATTCGCTCTAGGGAGCATTCACTGTATACCTCAAGCAGTTAGTTAATATTTATGAGTATAGGGTATCAAAATGATAAAATTTGGCAAATACAACAAATCAAGTGCGCAGCGCAACAACAAGTGGACCAAGCGGCCAACGCAATGCCGCCCCCTCCCCTCTCCAACCTCCCTTCCCCTTCCCACACCCCTCAGCAATCCAATCCCCCTCAACCAACAATTTTCTTGCCAGCGAATAAAACGCACAACTCACGCATTGCTCGAGCCTTAGATTAATCGCACAACATACGCAATTGTGGATGCCAGCGCGGGGTTTAGGTCGGAAATGGGCGGGGGGCGGGGGCGTGGCAGTTTGGGGTTGTTGCTGACAACAAAATATTTGGTTGCAACAAAAATTAAGTTGAGTGCGTGGCGTTGGAAAATTGTTTGGTCGTATAAGGTGTAAGAAATATGAACACACACAGGCACACACACACACACACACACACACACACACACGCGCACAAGACGCAAATCTACAATGCAAACACGGCGCGCAAGTTGTGCGGCAGGCGGCCTGGCAGCACACACACACACACACACAGAGTGAGAGAGAGAGGAAGAGAGAGGGGGAGAGTGAGAGAGCGAGACAGACTGTGCTGAGAGACTTTCTTATACAGAGAGCAGAAGAGAGAGAGAGAGAGAGAGAGAGAGAGCAGCATCCAAGCAGCTAACAAACTCTCAGATTTACGGAAAATGCCCGGGCAAACGCTTGCGCGCTGCAGCGTCCACAAATGTTGTTGTTGTTGCTGCTTTTGTTGTTGTTGTTGTTGTTGTTGCTGTTGTTGTTGCTGTTGCTGCTGCTGCTGCTGCTCAAACAATAATAAGTGTTGCCATTCTGGGGCTACCGCTTTACCTGGGTCTGCCGCTGCGCCTTCATGTGTCCAAAAATTTCATGCAGCCCCAGCCAAAATTATGTATACGCCCCGTACAAGCGCACACACACACACACTCCCGCACACACACACACACATATAGAGCGCGTCCAGGCCTTGCCCAGCCGACTGAAAAACTTATTTTCGGTGACAGGCTCTGGCCAATTTGCGCGCTTACGGCACAAATGCCGCCTACCAGCAGCCGCTCCCAGTCGCAGCGGAGACAGCGACCGCGCCTACAGCCGCCCCCCAAAAATGTCACAAAATACGCTGGAGGGCTTATCTCGAGGGGGGGGGGAGTTAGGTGCAGCAGCGTTTGTCGCCGTGCTTTAAAAATTCAAAATGGCAGCAAAGCAGAAACTAGCGAAAAGTTCAACGATAAACAGGCGCCATTTACGGAGAGGTGTCCGCTCCGTGTGAGCTTGTGTGTGTGTGTGTGTGTGTGTGTGTGTGTGTGTGTGCTTGGAGCCACACTAATAATTTAGTAACAGGCAAAAGGCAAAAAGGAACATTGCCAGCGCGCAAAGCAAACACAACAGCAACAACAAGTTAAAACGCTGCAATCGGTTGCAATCGACGACGCAATACTCTGTGCAGCGGGGAGAAAAGCTATGTTGAGCAAGCCGAATATTTAATGCCCTCATTATATTGAGAAGCAAACGAGAAAGTTGGGATATCTTCGACAGAAGATTTTAAACCCTTAGAGCTAATGGCCGCCTAGCCAGATTTAACTAGTTTGTTGACAGATTTAGTTGATTTTCCTTGACAAAAAAACACGTGTTATAAACACAAACCTACTTCTCGACCGATCGTTTCTATGACAGCTATATGATATAGTTCTCTGATCCGACATATGTACTGCCTGCGACAGAAAGACAGACCCATATAGTTACAAGAGAATAGCTTTCAAACTGAGAGACTACTTCGCAAAGAAAGAGACGGAAGGACAGACGGAGATGGCTTTATAAACTCGACTGTTGATGCTGATCGAGAATATATATGCTTTATGGGGTCGCAGATGTCTCGCTTCATACGTTACACATATCAGGAAAAACATCATAAGCTTGCCTACATTTTAAGCTTCAGCTACTTTGGCTGCACTTTGAAAGCCTTTTTACCTGATGTGTGTACTATTTCTCGCAAAGTGTACAATCTAAAGAACAAGCACTCAAATGTGCATTGAATAAAACGAATATACCCCTTTGAACACTCGCTGAACAGCGTATGAATACGCTGGCAAACGAGAAGCAGCATGCGAAAAGTGAAAGAAACATTTGCACTTCCTGCTCCTTTCTATGGCTCCCTGCGCTACTCCAAATCCCCCCTACCTCACCACAACTCCCAGCCCGACTCCCCCCCCGCACTCCTCCCCCAGCTGCTTGTCGTATTGTTGCTGTGTTTATGTCTCGCATTGAAATTGCTCGCTGAGCGGGTCAGTGATGGCAGCGCCAAAAGGAAAATGTGTCAACCGAAATAAATGATTTTCTTTTTGCTGCTTCATTTTCCTCGATGTTTTTTTTCCTCCTTTTTTTCTCTCGCCTTTTTATGTTCGCTTCATTGCAAATGTTGTTGTCGCCTATATTTTAGCTTTCCTTTTTGCTCGTTTTATTTTTTTATTTCTTTTACTGTCGTTGCACATGCACATTTGTCCAGTGCTCGGCCATGTCTGTGCCACGCCCACCCATCAGACAACTGCTGGCAATGGCTGTTGCTGATGCTCTTGATGGTTGCTGCGATGCAATCCGAAGCGATGCCATGCGATGCGATGCGCTGCGCTGCGGGGGGCATTGGCACATTAAAAGATGGCACAACACACGCTGGCTATGTAGGTGGGCCCAGACACGCCTACCTAACGCCTACATATCATGCTAGAAGACGTACACACACATACGGCAGAGACACATTATGCTGCCTATGCGACAGGCACAGTGGGGCATTGTGAGGCTGGATGCGATAATTTAAATGTGGAGACATTAAAACTTCTTTTTAATTACTCCTCATTTTATTGAACAACTCTTGAAATTATGGGAAGGCTTAAGGTGAATGCCAATGAGACGATGAAACTCTGAATAAAAGACGGCTACGTAGAAAGTAATTGAAAAGCTAGCTTAAGTATATCTTTGTAGAGCTTTGGCTCTAGGGAGCTCCCTGATTGGCATGGAGGGGGCTCGATCCCGCAACTTAGCAGGTTTGATCATTTAACTAACTGCTCAAGTAAGATTTTTGATAATTTTCCTAATTTTCACACTTTTGCAGATCGAAATTTTCATAGCCTCGTCTTTGTGCTCACTTTTAACCAAATAAGGCAGTTTTAATCACAATTTTAGCTTCGTAGCTCTGATAGTTTGGTCTGTCCCTTGGTATTTCACATATACATGTAGAAATCGATTTAGTGGAGCAATTAATTGCACGTTCTCTTCCATTAATTAAATATATGGCTACATTGGCTTTCATTCACTTGTTAAACTTGGATAATTATTTATACAATGATGCGTTTCCGTCCTTGTAGTCAACAAGATCGCGTCAGCAGCTCGAACTCAACTCAACGAACCTGTTATCGTATGCTCCTGTTAACATCCCTTCTGTTACTTAACAGACGTCTAACATTTATCTCTTGCTGACAGAGTTGCCAGCTCTACATACATTGGTAGACCAAGTTACATTATGTTTTCTAGGTTGTATTGAAAAGTAAATATTTTGTATTTACGGGGGTTCAATCTTCAAACTTTATATTCAGTGCGCCGACGCTAAGTCCAGCTGAAATTTTGGGAAATATAACAAATTAAATTGGGTAATATAAACCTTTAAAATTGCTGCTGCATTTGAACCAGCGACCTGCCTTTCTTTAGTCCGACGATCAGACGCCTAAAACATGCATGCTTATTTATAATTACTGAATATTTTCTTTAATTAATACATTTGTATTACACTTACTTAATAAATTGTAAATTTAAATTTACAATAAATGAAAGTTCGTATGGATTATTGTATATTTGTTAGCCACTGTTAATGGCTGCCTGGCAGAAGTCTCCGAGCGCAGCTTCTTGCTCCCGCTGTTCAAAAAAGGAATATATATTTATAAATGGGTGTGTGTGTGTGTGGGGCAAGGCAATTCCTTTGCTGCTCCATTGCGGCTGTTGTTGCTTCTGTTGTTGTTGTTTTTGTGTCGCTTTTGTTTCGAGTGTTGTTGTCGTTGTCATCATTGCCCTGGCTGCCCCCAGTCCTGGGCATTGGCATTGTGTTGGTGCAGGCCACGATTGTAACTGCGAGCGCCCCAAGCATAGAAAAGTTTTTTATGAATTTGCAGTCGCCCCACCCGAAACAACAGCAGCCCCGCCCAATACAGAACCCAACCGTCCCTCGTCAGCCTGACAGTCCAACCATGTGGAATAATCTGGCGCAGCGGCGACAGCGGCCAGAGCCACAGAACAGGGTTAAATAAGCTGTTAATTATGTGTTTAAAATTTCTGACATGACGCAGTGCAAATTATTTATTTACATTTTATTTTTAGCGTACAAATTTGTGCTTGTCATTTATGAATATGCGACATTGCGCAATTTAGATTTCAGATTCGAGCTGAGTTTCCCAACATCTACCCAAACGCCGCGTATACGCAATATGCAGCATACGCCACGTGTGCTCCGGGCCCAGGCAAAGGTGTTTGTATTTGTCATTTTTTGCTCTGGGTCTTTCCTTTTTCTTCTTGTTTTCGTAAGTAAAAAATTGGCCCACATAGTATGTGGTTGTGCGTGTGTGCCATTTGTCTGCTGAAAATTGCACACAATTACATTTCCATGTGGTTGGGAAACCTATTTGTTTTTTTAAAGCTCAGCATTTTTGGGGAACAAACGAAATGGGTGAAAAAGTTGTGAACAAGACAAAACCTAACGAAATTTTAATTGCATTTAACACAAAAAGCAGCCAGAATGTGTAGAATATGAATTAAAAATTTTAAGTTAAAACAAAAAGAAAAAGCCAAACCTCGGGCGAATCTGATGAGATTTGGCCGAGTTATGGGGTTGGGAAATTTCGACCTATGTCTATATCGGGTATCCTTTCCACATGAATTTCGACCAAAAATACTGTTGTCAGATTTAGATGCCAAATTGATCTAGAGGCCAAACCATGAACAAAAAGCCAAACCTCGGGAAAATCTGATGAGATTTGGCCGAGTTATGGGGGTGGGAAATTTCGACCTATGTCTATATAGGATATGTGAGGGTATCCTTTCCACATGATTTTCGACCAAAAATATTGTTCTCAGATTTAGATGCCAAATTGATCTAGAGGCCAAACTATGAACAAAGAGCCAAGCCTCGGGAAAATCTGATGAGATTTGGCCGAGTTATGGGGTTGGGAAATTTCGACCTATTTCTATATCGGATATATGAGGGTATCCTTTCCACATGAATTTCGACCAAAAATATTGTTGTCAGATTTAGATGCCAAATTGATCTAGAGGCCAAACCATGAACAAAAAGCCAAACCTCGGGAAAATCTGATGAGATTTGGCCGAGTTATGGGGGTGGGAAATTTCGACCTATGTCTATATAGGATATGTGAGGGTATCCTTTCCACATGAATTTCGACCAACAATGTTGTTGTCAGATTTAGATGCAAAATTTATCTAGAGGCCAAACCATGAACAAAAAGCCAAACCTCGGGCGAATCTGATGAGATTTGGCCGAGTTATGGGGTTGGGAAATTTCGACCTATGTCTATATAGGATATGTGAGGGTATCCTTTCCACATGAATTTCGACCAACAATGTTGTTGTCAGATTTAGATGCAAAATTGATCTAGAGGCCAAACCATGAACAAAAAGCCACCCCTCGGGCGAATCTGATGAGATTTGGCCGAGTTATGGGGGATGGGAAATTTCGACCTCTGTCTATATAGGATATTTGAGGGGCCATTTATACATGAATTTTGACCAAGAATAATGTAATTGGAGCAAAGGGAAAGGAAAAATTAGAGAAGTATTGGAATTGGAAAACTTTTAAATAAATTTCTAAGGGTATCTACGCTTTTTCACATCCGAGACATCTCTACTTTCTTTTTCCTGATTTCTTAACAATTCTTTTTAACTGTCATTCATATCTGTCACCGTCACCGTCACCGTCACTGGCACAGTCACAATCACAGTCACAGTCACAATCACAAAGTCGCAATCACAAATCACTTGCGCATTTGTTTTGTTTGCTTTCCGGGCGCTAAGATTTCCGCTTAAATAATTCAAAATTTGTCGAAATGACAAATTACCCAACGCTTGCTGCCTGCATGTGTTTCATTAATTTGACTCTGTCGCACACACACACATCAAACACACTCACGCACACACACACACAAACACACACTCACACACATGCATACATATATATGCACACACGTGCGAGGCGTAAAAGCTCTGGTATTTCATTTTCATAAATTTGGGCAGCCACAGCAACAAATGACAACGGCAAACTCAATCAATTTGCGCGCCTGTATGTGACTGTGAGAGTGTGTGTGCGTGTGTGCCTGTGTGTGTGCCTGTGTGTGCATGTGAATGAGTGCGTATACGTGATTCGGTTTGGCGTATTTGGGCTTGGCCCGCAAAATTTATGCTTATTAAAAAATCAGCAGTGCGCATTGAAAAGTCAACTCGGTTGACACCGCCAGCATGAAATCCTCCGCAATCTCTGGCCTGTCATTTTCGACCCTTAACTGACCGCATAAATTGACATTTTGACTATGATTGAATTTCTATATTATTGAGATGATTTTGATGCCCATTGGATTTATGAGAAAACATACAACAAAATACAACAAAAAACCAAAACTCTTAATTTGATATATAAATTACCTAGCTGGTATTTTCCAGCCTGACCCAGTTCAAGTTCCTTGCCTCATGTTATATACATTATTTTCCAATTGTTTTTCTCTCGTCAAACTCTTCTTTAAAATTTATATCTATCATATATATTCGAAGTCTTGGAATCTGCGAAACACGGCTCACATGCATTTTTCATAAAGATTCTTAGAAATCAATTAAACATTAAAAAGAAACAACATTTGATTTAAATGCGAAAAACTCCAAAAATAACAATTACTTCGTAAACTAACAATGCTGTAATCTGGAAATTTAAAATATATTTATTCTCCCAAATCAAACGGCAAGTGGGCTTGTCTTCGTTTTCTCATTCTCGATTTTCTCTATGTCGATTTGGTTGGTTGCATGGATAATTTTTTAAGCATGACTCGAAGATTATAAAAGTTAGATACACCAAACTTGGTTTGTAGGTTCTCGTATAGCATGCACAGATTAAAAATGTTTCTCTTTTTTTTTGGAAACCCTTCCCTTTTTCTTCCAAGGTTGGAACTGAAGCTGTCTACGGTAGAGCCTTGCTCTTTGGTATATATACTCCGTTGTATGCCATACTTAAGCTCTGAAAATTCCATAAAGATCGGACTATAAACAGCTTAGTTCATCAAGATTGCATTTCTCCTACCAAGTGTTGGTCTAAGGGAAGAAGAAGCAGAGCCGCGCAGCTTGCAGCGTGCGTTCGTTTGTATACATATATGCCAGGGTATCTACTAGTCGGGCCCTCTAACTTGATGCTTTTAGTATTAAGACAATATTTAGTAATCGAGAATGCAAATGAAATTTGCAATTTGATATTTAAAGAGCATTTGTATGGCATAAATGATTGGAAAAGCGCCTTTAGACGGGCTGTCAACAGCTTGGCACACATACAAAATGCGTGTTGGTTCAATTTATATATATATATATATATATATATCAAGCATACGACAAGTGTGCCAGTGCTGGTAAATGAACTACATGTGAAGACAGCAAATGGCAAACAAGAGCAACTGCCTGAGTAAAAACTACTCTAGCAGCAGCAACAACTACAACAACAACTGCAACTAACACAACAACAACAACAACTACTACTACAACAACAACAACAACAACTACAACAAATATGACAGCTACATCTACTAATACAGAGCTTTAGCCGGCGGCCGCTGCTGCTGCAGTCGCTGTGTTGCTTGTTTCCTGACGATTTAGCTGATTTATGTTGATTTGTGAGCGAGAAGTGCCAGAGTTTCCAGCAGCAGCAGCAGCTGCGGGAGGAGCAGCGGGGGGAGGGGCTGCGCGAGGGGCCCAAAACGTTTGCTGCGACGCCAGCGCTGGCAGCGACGCGGGCAGCGAAACAGTAGCGTGCGCTTAAAGCCAACAATAACAAGGACTTATAGAAGCTACAGCTACGGCTACATACACCCAACCAACCCCCTCCACCCCCCCCCCTCAACTCACCTACCCCCCGCCCTTTGCACAAACACTGAGAGCTGAAGCGTGCAACTTTCGGCCCGGTTCGACTTCGTCTCAACGTTCGGCTTTCGGCGTTCGGCCTTCGGCTGGCGCTTCGTGTTGGACTCTCGCCAGTCGCGCCCAGAATTTTGTGCAGCTTCGTGTTTTACAACACTGGGCCAGTGGTTCGTTCTGGCTGCTTTTCTGCTGAGCGCCTCGACGTCGGCGTCCAAGTCCCGAGTCCGTGTCCGTGTCGAGTTGAGTTCAGACGTTTGTCCTCGTCAACGCTGTGTGCAAAAATAGTTCAAAGCGAGCCATAGATACATTTTCCCAACACACACACACACCGATTTCTGGTAATAATATAGTAAAAAAAAAAAATTATGCAAAATTAAACAACAACCAATTCGACGGTGCCTAAAATTATTAAAAAATTATATAAAAAAAATATGAAAAAAAAACAATTGTGCTTCAATCTGGCGTTGGGCGAAAAAAGAGGCGTAGCTGCAAAAATCGAAGCCAACTTTATGCATATTTCTTGGTGTAGAGAGCGCGTCGTGTGCGTGGCTCTGTGTGTGTGTGTGTGTGTGAGTGTGTGTAACGGCAAATACGTGTTTAGAAAATATATATATATATATTATATATGCATATACTATATATAGTACAAATTCTTTATCAAAAAATAAGTTGCGCATTTTTTGCGAAACAGCACAAATTTAAACAAATAATAGCAGCTGAATCATTTGCTCCGACACACACACACACGTACACACATGATTTTGGCCGTGTTTGCTTGACACACACACACACACACGCTAACACACACAAAGGCAGCACAACAAAAAAGCAAACCCTAAATAAATACTCAAAAGTGAAGGCAAAAAGGAGTCTGCTGCAACGCGCGTGTGTGTGCGCGAGTGTGTGTTTGTCTGTGTGTGTGCTTGAGTGAGTGTGTCTGTGTGTGTGAGTGTGTGTGTATATAAACGTTTGTTTGCCTGTGGTTGGGCACTCTGCATAAGTTAGGAGCATCGCACCGCGACGTCAAAATCGTCGACGGCGTCTTCGTGCGCGTCTCCAACGCTCGTTTTGGCAGCCGCCTTGCGGCACCCCTCGCCCATCCACCCCTTACCACCCCCCCACCCACTTTCGTTGCGCCCTTCCTTTGCTAACTTGGCTTTGTTTTATTTTGAAGCAAATTGTTGGGTTGTTCGCTCGTTGATTAGCCTGATGAGGCAGCCGGCCCGCATATGCTTTTAATTGCCAAAAACGCGCAGACCCACATATCAAGGCACACACACACACACACATGCACACACACTTGCACACATACAGCTGGTTTACTGCTGCATATCTGTAGATAAACGAGGCATAAGCACAGTCGCTCATGATAATGATACTGGCCCCAAAGCTTAAGGGCTTAAAGTCTTAGCCAGCACCTCAACGCTGACAGCTGGGCGTAAGGAATATTTAAAGGCCTTTTTGAAAGCTGGCCAAAAATTGTTGGTATATTGCAAGTAATTTCGGTGCTGCCATTAAAAACTTTGCCAAAAAATACTGTGAGTTGTCTATAAAATCTGATTAAGTAATTTGCAAGTTGGTGACCATTAAATATGCAAAGACTGGGCCAAAAGTAAGGCGTACGCCTGCATATTAAACAAGTAAATCGGAAGTGCTCGACTAGGAGATACCCTAAAATCAATCTGGTTTACTTCTATTCATAGACAACAAGACACAGGGCCTTAATATTTCATACCAAAATGTTTTCATATCAACGCCCAAGACTATATGCATTATATAAATCGTGGAGACTTGAGTGAGGCAATCAAAATGTGATATATGATAGATTTATGTTTACTATACACACTATAAACACTACACATCCTATACATCCTATACATACTATACATACTATACATACTATACATACTATACATACTATACATACTATACATACTATACATACTATACATACTATACATACTATACATACTATACATACTATACATACTATACATACTATACATACTATACATACTATACATACTATACATACTATACATACTATACATACTATACATACTATACATACTATACATACTATACATACTATACATACTATACATACTATACATACTATACATACTATTCATACCATACATACTATTCATACCATATATATTATACATAATTGACATTCTATACATACTATACACAGCATACATGCTTACGAAGTTGCAAGACTTTCGCAACATATAGCTATATCGAACTGTACTCAAAATTTCAAGTCTCTAGCATTTAAAGTTCTCAAGATGGTCAGACTCATGCAGACGGACAGACAGACAGACTCTTCTTTTGATGCTGATCAAGCAAGCATATGCCTTATAGGCTCAGAGATGCCTCCTTCTGTGTTCTTCTCCTTCTACCTACATTTTCACAAAGCTTTTCTGCCGTTAATAACCTTTTTTAATGGGTTTGGGGTATAAGAACATTCCGTTTTGTAGCTCATCAAATATGTAAAACTCATTAATAACTCGCAGACAAAGGCCCGGCTGTGTACGCAGTTTTAGCTGCAGCTTAAATACGTCTATATATAAATACAACAACTGATATTCATATCAAACTTAATTAATATACCAGAAAACTCTTCAGCCAGACTCTGTACAGTGCATTGTGTATGTTTACATACATGTGCATGTGCTTATGTAATTTATTTGGCAAAGGCAAAGGCTTAGCTCGTATGCTTTTTAACAAGTTGAACAACAGCAACAGCCATGGCAACAATGCACACACATACACACGCTCATACAACAAGAACAACAACAAAAACAACAACATTTTAGCGGCTGGCACCAAATTTAAATCCTTTGCCACCAAATGCAATCAAAGCAACGAGGCAAAATTTTGAAAGCAAAAGCCACACACACACACATACGTAATACACATACACACACAAAACCAATTAACGAGATATGTGTAGGGGAATTTTGCAAAAACATAAAAAGCATATTACAATGCGGGGGCGAAAGGACGCGGCGCCGGAAGGAGCCAAAGCGGCATACAAATCAAATGCGCTTAGAAAAAAACAAATAAAAGCTAAAATTACAAAAAAAAAAAAAATAACACACACACAACAATACAAAAGCAAAAGGCCTAAAACACACACACGCACACACACACACACACACACAGAGCTAGCAGCTAGTGGCAGGAGCCAAGTAGCAAGCGTTTATGCTAAACAGAGTGTAACTGCCGGGGTTGCCACAGTTTGCCAGTGACATTTTCTGCAAAAGCCAAGTCCAAAAGGGAACAAAAACATGGCCCAAAGCGCACAGCACGGCCAAAGCGACAGACAGAAGCAAAGAGAGAGAGAGCGAGCGAGGCGGAACGAGCCCGAGCAGGCGAGGCGAGGCGGAGGTGAGCGCGCCTTTGCAGCCATAGCATACTTACAGGCGCTGCGCTCTCTCACTCTCACTCACTCTCTCTGTCGCACACAGGCTCAGGCTATTTTTGGCTCCATTGCGCTCTCTCTCGCTGCTCGCGCTACGCTCTCGCGTCCACAGCCTGGCGCTGAACAACTGTCAACGGTTCTGGTCCCGTTTGCCAACACGGCCAAACGGCTTTCAAACGCGCAGCTGAGAAAATGTAACGGACGCAAGCAGCAGGGCAGAAAAAAAAATAGAAATAAAAATAAAAAAAAATAAAATATATCTAAGGAAGACGAAAGCTGAAGAAGAAGAAGCAGAAGTGGCAAAAAACCAAACAAAATTACAAGTATACAAAAGAGCCTGCTCATAACTCTGTGTGTGTATGTGTATGTGTGCATGCGTGTGTGTGTGTGTGTGTGCATGCGTGTGTTTATGTGTGTCAGTGTGCCTGCGTGCCTGTGTGTGAGTGCGTGCTTATGTGTGTCAGTAGACTTTTACGCATATGCATAGATTTACTTCGAAACTTTCGAAGCTGAACAAATTTGGATTCAAGCCAGCTGCGCTTCAATCAAGCCGTTATTTTTATATATATATTTAAAAATTATAAACTTGAAACAACTAAAAGTCAAGACTTTCGAACGAAGTGAATTAAAATACAAAATTAGACAACATAATTCGGAATATCAAATAAAATTAACAAACAATATTTGAAGCCCTCAAACTGCTGACAAATTTATATATGAAAAAGGCTTAATTGGAATACAAGAAAAATTTTGGAATATATAAAAACTATTTAAATTAGAACTATAATAAAAATTAAAACATAAATAAATAAAAGACATATAAATATAAAATATCAAATAAAGTATCTTAACAAAATAATAAATAAATTACTTATCATTAAATAAATAAATATTTCAAAATAACGATAAAGTAATGAAATTACATAAAAAACCTAAATTGGATAATAAATATACATACATAAATTAAAATAATTAAATAATATAAAAAGGCAATAACACAAATATTTTGATTGGAGCTAATATCCAAAAATTAGATCTAAATAAAAAATTTATAAATAAATAAAAACTTTGTTCAAAAGAAATAAATCAGTAATCAAATTAAGATAAAATAA
Organism: Drosophila montana; assembly: GCF_035044405.1. Taxonomy (NCBI): domain Eukaryota; kingdom Metazoa; phylum Arthropoda; class Insecta; order Diptera; family Drosophilidae; genus Drosophila; species Drosophila montana. Next base: position 1,346,665 of record NW_026996406.1, read on the forward strand.
ATAAATATATAAATAAAATAAACTAAATAATATATAAAACAAATAATACGTGAAACAAATGTTTTAATTAATGCAGAAAAATATTAAACTTTTATAAATGAAACATAAATAAAACTATAAGTTAAATAGTAAAAGTCATTTTTAAAAAGAATTCAAATAAACGAGAAAGTAATCAATAAAATATATAGAACTATAATATACTCATATGTTGATAAAATTAAGTAATATTACATAAAACATAGTTTTTGGAGTTTTGTGACCTATATCATAAAGCACATTTAAAATAGAACATAAATAAAAAAAAAAGTTGACATATTAAAAACACACAAAACAAACAATAAGAAAATACAAAGTGTATTATACAAATTATATAATTAACGAGCGAATATAAATTTTCAAATTTAACCAATGTGTGCTTTTAATAAATAGTTACAAAATATCACAAAACTAACTATTGAACAAAATAAATTAAAATAACAGAAAAATGTTTCAATATTAATTCTACAAATTTTCAGTGTTTTTGAAATAATAGAAACTAAGAAAAAAGTAAAAATACAAACAAAAAAGAACACTCAAAATTATTGGAACCAAAAATCGTAGTAACAATGTCAAAAGTTAAAGCCAAAGGCAAAACAAACAGACGAACAATTCCCAAACCAAACACATAAAATGAGACAAGTCGCCTGCAACAACAACAACAACAACAGCAAGAGCAAAAACAACAACAGCAACAAGAGGCGCTGGTTACAGGTCGAGGACAATAAAGGCGCCGTGGTACAATAACAATAAGCAGGACATTAAACAGGCAATGGAATGGAGCGTCTATTTGGATGACGAACTGAAGGACCGTAAGCGAAAGATAAAGATGAGCAGCATACCGAAAAGAGCCTAGGCACATACGCAGCACATAAAATGTGCACACTGAACAAACGTAGAAGGCTCAACGACCAGAGAGAAAAGTAATTAAAAGAATATAAAAAGCAGACACAGGCTGAAAAAAAAAAAAAGGCAAACAGAAAGTTAACGGATGAGCGCAGCAAAACGGAGGTGGGCTAACAACAACTTTGGAGCAGCAACTGGCAATTGATGTGGCCGAGGACAACAGCGCGCAGCAGAGCAACAACCGACACGAGAGCAACAGCAGCCGTTGTGAGGCAGCAGGAACAACAGGAGCAGCAGGAGGCAGCAGTTGGAACAGGAACAGGAACAGTGGCTCATGCCAGTCTGCCCATACCGAGTGCCATTGAACTTGAATCTATATCGGATTCGGTGCTGTTGTGTCAGCTTCTGATGCTACTCGTGCTGGCATTGTTCTGGTTGAGCTACGCCTGGCCGCGCAGTCAAACGATCTCGCACTGGCAGCGCATGCATTGAGACACAACAAGCAGACAATTTGCAAAGGAAAACACATACAGACACAAACACACACACCCACACACAGACACACACACACTCACACGCATGCACTGATGTACTGACTGAATGCCTCGCTGCCTAAAACAACCAACTAACTCACTGACTGAGAGACTAGAGCGCCAGAAGAAAGACAAGAAGTTAAGGGAGAAGCTAGCTAGAGCAGAAGACTCAACTCAACTGTACCAGAGGAAGCAGAAGAAGCTTTACTTAACTAATTACTGCAACTGTAACTAAAACATCAACTAAAACTTACTTTATAAACAAACAACAACCAAACAAAATAAATAATACAAAAAACCTTTTTAATGCCACGCAACTAACTAAAGCAAAAAACAACAACAACATAAAGATTTTTAACTAAGCAATAATTCGCACCCACGACTACCAATTACAACCTTCCAAACTTTGTGACTTTGCCACCACGCACCACAACAACAACAACAACAACAACAGCAACAACAAAAGCAACAACAACTTGCACCACCATGAGTGTTTCAGCAATGGATAAATTAACAATACTGACGCCCCGCACCCGCACACCCCTGCTAACAATTTGGCTGGCCATAAACATGGCGCTAATCGTACAGGAGACGGGCCCCAAACGGAGCACCACAGTGCAATCTGCGTAAGTTTTGATTGAGCTAATTGATTGATTGCTTACTTTATATTTAGCTGTCGCACGAAAGATAGATTACGCTTGCAATCAGGTTCAAACCAGCATTGAACTGATTCCAGAACATACTAACAAAACTTGATTGATGAACTAATTGATTGATTGGGTGATTGATTTAAATACTCAACATTTAGCAGACGTATTAGTTATTGATTATACTCATAATCAGACTCTAAACGTTTTTCAAGTGGATCTTGAGTGAAGTTTTGCTTAAATCAGTAAAACTTGAATGAACCAAGTGTTTGATTGATTTAATGACTGATTGATGTTAAATCTTCACGCAAAGCTGCAGTAAAAGGAATTTATAAGGCCTAAAATCAGGTTTAAACAATAAGTAAAATTTGATTGAACCAATTAAATAATTGATTGATCTATTTATTGATGATGCAAAAACATCACATTTAGTTGACGCATTAGAGATTGATTATGGCTAAATTCAAGCACACCTTGATTTTATATTGGTTCTTGCACGAAGTTTTGCTGCAATTAGTAAAACTTGATTGAACCAATTATTTGATTGATTAAATGATTGATTGAAATCTTTACACTTATCTGTAGTATGAGAGATCGATTATGCTTCAAATCAGGTTCAAACCGCGTTTGAATTGGTTCTTGAGCGAAATTTTAGCAGTAATCTCGATTGATCCAATTGAATGATTGATTGAGGTAAAAACTTAACCTTTAGCTGTCGCAATGGAGATTGTTTATAGGCAAAATCAGGTTCAAATCAGTTTTGAACTAGTTCTAGAACAGTGCGCTACTACAGTTAGTAGAACTGGGATTAAATGATTGACTGATTGATTTTAAAGATAGATGCCCCTACTAAACTTCCATTACTTTTTGATATCTAAACCGATTTTCATGAATGAGTGCATTTTGGTAATGTATTTCCCCCTGGACATAACTTTGCAAAGCTTTGTCATTTGTTAATCTCGGCTTAGAAAATATATGCATATGATAAATAGGATCGCCAGAGTCTCTTTCTGCTTATTTTGGTAATGTATTTCCCCCTGCACATAACTTTGCAAAGCTTTGTCATTTGTTAATCTTGGCTTAGAAAATATATATATGCATATGATTAATAGGATCGCAAGAGTCTCTTTCTGCTTATGCAAGATGAAACCCATTTAGTTTTTTACCCCAGATTGAAGTAGACATAAAAAACGCTTCAGTTGAATATTTTAATAGAAATAAATTTATTGTTGCGGCACTTTGCTGCATTGCACAACTGCAGCGGCCCCTGTGTGTGTGTGTGTGTGTGTGTGAGTTGTGTGTGCCCCAATGGAGTCATAGTTCACGATAATTTATGATTATACAAAATTAGTTGACTGCAAAATGCGCAACGTGTAAAAGCTGAGCCTCGGAGCTGGTCAACTGGGCTAATTAGGCGCAATGACAGCTTGTTTCGAGCGGCGGGTCAACAGTAAACTACTACAGTGAGCACTACAGCTGAGGACTACCATTTTTTTTTTTTAAATGAATGTTGGCAATTTATTAAGCTCGTCATCGTCACATTTGCATGTGGCGGCTATTAAAATGCGACGGGCCTGAAAAATGACAACTGCCAGGCGCAGCGCTTGTAATTACCAACTAGTTGAAGGGCTGCTTGGGCGGGTGGGGTGGGGTTGGCTTGGGGATTTGTTGAAAGTGTGTTCGGGTTGTTTGGTTTTCGGAAAGGTGCATGCGACATATTTGATTAGCGGCCCAAAAGAATTGTACACAATTTGTGGCATTTGGCAATGTTTTTCTTTGCCTTTTCGAGTTAACGCTCATTAGGCCATATTTAGGTGCAGCCTTGCAGGGCGGGGACGGCAACAGTGCTGCCAACTGTCGACTGAAAAGTAGCTGAATTTTTAAAGTGCTTGGAGTAGAGCGGAGCTCTAATTAACCCAAACGTATTTCGGATACTCCAACAGTTATTTCGCTCGAACGATTCTGGACTTACATTCAGTTCGAGTTGCTTGAGTTGCAGGCAAAACAATTGAGTCTGTTGAGTCGAGCGAGAGCTCAGTTCAATCTTAAAAGTAAGCCCGAGCTGATGGAGCAAACGAGCTCCAAACTCGACTGTTTTCAGTTGTGTTTAAGCTAATGGTACATACATGCATTATCTTACATTGACACAACACAAACAAGCTTAGATCGAACATGTTGTTAGACTCGAGCAGCTCGAACATGTTGCTGAGCAGCTCGAACTTTGTTTATGGGATCTTCTTCGGGTGTGGTAAATCCTTTATTCGAACACGGCTCAGTTAGAAGCTCAACAGCTAGCGCCTGTCGGTTTTCAGCTAAGTCGATTGAGTATTCCAGTTTGATGCAAATGAATTATACAAAGCAAAACTTGTTTTCTTTTAAATCAACCCACGTCCTTTCTTTAGAGTATTCAATATATTTCGAAATAGTTGAACAAAAGCTTGATAAAAATAGCCTGTTTCTGTCGAACAAGCTCCGAATATAGCCAAATTTAGCTAGAAAATGGCTGAGTTCTCAGCACACACATAGACAAGATTTGCATAAGCCGCCCAAACAGGCAATTTAAGTAAATCAAAAGGTTTGGGGGCAACTCCAGCGGCGGATAGGCGACTGCCACTAACTAGGAACTGAGACGTACAAATGCACGTTTATGGGCTTAGCTGATCGCGTGTGCTGCTAAAAACAACAAGGGGTTTGGGGGGCAGCAAGCGGCTGGCGGCAGGCAAAGGCAAATGTCGTGGAAATGTGGCAAGTGGCACGACTTTAGCACAGTTGGCTGCTTATTTGGGCCAGGCGGTGCGGCATTGGAGTTGAGTTTACGCCACTTTTTCATGCAACATTGCACAGGCGACACGGCCGACACACAGACACACACACAGAAACCGTGCAGCCTTGCACACACACACACACACACACGCGCGCAGCTGCCGCTAAGAAAGGTTAAAGGCCAAAGCAACACAACGACACAATTTGCCCGCACAAAAGTCCAACGTCTGCTGCTCACTTTTAGACCCTTCAACTTCCTGCCCGGCTGCCTGCTGCCTGCCTGACTGCCTGCCTGCTGCTGGAGACTGGGCACACGGACTCGGACTCGGACACGGACACGGACTGGCACTGGCACTGGTAGCTGCTGCTGCCTCTATCTCCCGCTGTGTGCCCCGTTGTGCAGCACTTGCCACACAAGTGCGCACTTCACTTGGAATTTATTGATGGCAGATAATGCCGAAGTGCCAGCGACAAAGCAACACCGCCCAGCTGACGACAGAAGCAGCAGAAGTCTGTGTGTGTGTGTGTGTGTGTGTGGCAGGCTGCATCATTCAGCAAAAAAAAATAACAGAAAATGTAGTGTCGAAGTTTCAATACCCTTCAAAGTAGCATACAGTTTCGACATACATATATTCCTGGCCGCATGCGAGCTTTGCAACACCTTGTTATTATGGCAGCCATATAATATGCTAGTTCGATATGATAATTCGCTTTAAAACTAATAAGCAGCAGGTGTAAGAAAAATGCTGCAGGGTTTGAACCGGTGACCTCACGCTTGCTAGTTCGAGCTTTTCAAAAGATAGTTTCTATGGTATCTATATAATATGCTAGTTCGATATGATGATTCGCTTAAAAACTAATAAACAGCTGATATAAGAGAAGTGCTGTAGGGTTTGAACCAGCGAACTCACGCTTGCTAGTTCGACGTACACACATCTAAGTCTCGCAGGTTCGTGATGAGATGTTTATACATATATATATGCCCAGTTTCATCAAGATAACAATAGTATATTCCTTAAAAATGTTTCCTACAGAGCGTTACATACTCCCTGCGATAAGATAGAGTACCCTTTGTTAGGGTATGACAAGAATCATCGCTGGCTGGAGACGTTGGCAGCAGCTGCGACAACAGCTCGCCGTCGAGTGCCATTGAGCGTAAATTGTTGTTCCTTCACATTTTGAGGATGATTGAGAATATCCACAAAGGGGCTGCTTCCAAGCAAAGGGGGCCTTTTAGGGTCGCAGTTCAGCCAGCCGCTGCCATTTTCTATTCGCTTTTCAAATATTTAATAAAGCCCAGACACGGCAACTTCACAATCTATATATTTTTCTTTCATTTTTTCTTTTTTTTTGTGCCAGCCTTTTTTCTCCTTTCAAATGTATCTCGTAATGCAATTCGACCAGCAACTATTTTTGCTAGCCTCGCTGGTATTTGCCCTAGCCTGGTTTTTTATAGTCTCTATCTCTCTCTATCTCTCTCTCCCCCTCTCTCTATCTGTGTGCTGTCTGTTGATGTTCATTTGGGAAATGTCAAGGACTTGTCAAAGTAATGCAATTTTTTATGCATTTTTTAAAGAATACATTATAAGTAAGAGTCCACAGATCTACATTTATAAAAGAATTTGTTTCGACTGACTGACTGAATGACTGATTGACTGACTGATTGACTGACTGACTGACTGACTGATTGGTAATCAACGCAGAACACAAAACCTAAGAGCTTGGAGGCTGAAATTTATGTTATTGCTTCCTTTTGGCTTGAATGTGAGCACTCAGTCGGGTTGTTGTAAAATTCGACTTTAAAATGAAGGCAAACTTTGGTCAAATCTTGTAGAAGCGTTGAACTAGCAAGCGTAAGCTCGCTGGCTCAAATTCGAAAGAAATTTTCAATTCGTATATATATTTGTTGAAGTAAAGAAATTGTAAGTAAATCGGTTCTTACAATAATAGTTGAAATGTCTCTTTTGATTTGGTTCTTCGGTTCTTCGCTTGCTTGCGGCCCGAACCGCCGAAAAAATCTTTTTGTTGAACAGAAGTAAAGTTTATTATAATATTCAAACTTGTTCGCCATGCAGCAATAAGCCCATATTGAGAGTCTTTTAATTATATATCTGAGTAATGGCCATATAAAAACGGACTATAAATAAACCATTTTTTGTATAGAAGTATTTTATTGTGCCCCGCGAACGGAGTCAAATTGACCCTAATAAGGTAATTGGTTTAATTGAACTCTGATTACTTGTAATAAGCTGTCCGGCTAGAGGTTTATGTTTAGTTATTTGTTATATAAATGTAATGGGCGAGAAGGCAAAAACTCCTCAACTCCTCAATTAGCAGGTTGTCTGTACACTGAAAAGAACAAATTTTCCGAGTCAAGGATTGCAAGCGCCATTAAGAAGCATTAACTTGTTGAGAATTGCAAAAGTCAAGCAATTAGAAAAGCAAAGCGCGAGTCCTCTTTCTCTGTATTTTACCCCGTAAAACTGTGCTAAATATTTACGACTCAAGTGAATATTAGCCCCAAAATCGACTCGACAACAGCTCTCAATATTTTTGTTTATTCATTTTAAGCCAGATAATCCAAAAAAAACTTTGATATTATATCTTTAATTTTGCGATAACTTGTTGCTTTAATATTTTTATGTGTTCGTCCAATCATGTTGTCACACCCACATAAAATCTTCCTTTCCGTTGGTTATTTTTCCATTTTTTTTATTTACCACTAAATGATGTTGGGTGTGTGTGTGTGCATGGGCGTGGTCAGCGCCAAACATGTTTATCCGGCCATTTTTCCCGCACGCTCCGCACGCTCCGCACTTCAGGCTTCAGCTGTGGAATATGTTTATTTTTAGGAAACGTCAGGCATCAAGTTATCACTTTATTAAAAAACGCTTAGTCACATGTTGGGTATCACAATTGCCGCGTAAAAGTCCCGAGTCACTTACACACACACACACACACACACACACACGCACGCACACAAAGACGCAGCGTTTTACTGCGCAAAATAAAGGCCTTTGCCAAAGTTGTGCTTATCTTGGCGCTGGTATTGGCGTTGCCAGCTAGACTTTTGTCTGACATGGGTGTCCCGGATTCGAACAGAGAGAGAGAGAGAGAGAGAGAGAGAGAGAGAGTAAGAGTGCGAGAGCGGGAGGTGGGGCATGCTGACTGGCAGCAAGATAATGTTAGCTAGCTGTTTTTTCGCATTTCCGCTTTGTTTTAACATAACACTTGAATTTATGCAATGGCGCGTGTCCAACGCAGCGTATACGTAATGGGCCAGCGCTCAAAGTGCCACTAAAAACGACAACGGCAACGCCGACAACAACAACAAAAACAGAAACCACAACAACAGCAACAACAATAAAAGCAACAACCACAACAACAGCGGCAACAAACAATAACAAAGATATTTCTTACATTTTCATTTGCGAGCGAGCAGCATAAGTTACGCAGCCACCAATGTTGGGGCGTTGCCACAGGCACACACACACAAATAAACACAGACACACACACACACACAGGCATTGCGAACAGCAGCTTCAGATAAGACAACAAACTGTGTGGCCAGCGATAATATGGCGGATGGTGTTGGCATAACACTTGGCGACACGTTTTGGGCTTGGACCATGCTCACTCCTGCGCATGACATGCCTTTCTTATAGCTCATCGTTGTTGTCGTTGTTGTTGTTGTTTTCGTAACTGTTACAGCTTTTATTGTGCTGCTGCTGCTGAGGCGGAGGCTGCTTGAAACTCGTGCAAGCCACTTTGCAATTTTGTGTGTTGCAAAAAGCGTTGCCTACTTATGCGCGCATTTATTGCATGCAACGCGCACAATGGGCCAAATGTGCTTTGAGCGGCATAAATAAAATTAATAATGCAGAGCGAAGTTCTACAAACGAAGTTCTAATGTCTTACTGTCATTTGTGTTAAAAGTAAACATAAATTTGTTGGTTTTTGTACAAATAAGTTAGTATGTGCATAATGCAAAGGAAAGCTTGTTAATGCATAGCTGAAGCTTCGTTCTAGTGATTTCTTGCTTGCATTTCTTTTCGAGTTAGTTTATTTAACTTTACAAAAAATGAAAAAAAAAACCTGCTATGGACATTTTGCGAAAAGAAAAGCTTGTCAAGCAAAGTTTTAATGACTTCTTCTGGTCATTTCCTTTGAAAGTAACTAAAATTTTGTTATATATTATATATATTTAAATAAAGAAATAAATGGAACAAGAAAAACCTACTATGGGCATTATGCTCACTTTCTGTGAAAAATAAATACAATACATGACATGAACTCTTGCTGCCATATCTGCTAAAAGTAAATATAATTTAATCAGATTACTTACTATCAAAAAATGGTAAAGAATAAAAGTACTATGGTCATAATAGACACTTGGTGACCACAGAATTCTTCATAAAGTAGAGTTGAAGCAAAGCTCTAATGACTTATAAGACCATTATTAATTATTATTATAATTAATCATTTCCCCTAAAAGTAACTACAATTTCGTTGGTTTAATTTAAATTTAGAAAAAATACTATACTATACTATATACTATATATATAATTATACTGTTATTAAGGGAACGATTAATTAAACGCACATGCATAAATACAATGCAACTTATTCTACAGTTAAGTCTAACATAATATAATATACATAATTCGCAGCCTGTATGTTTATTACTTCCCCGTCAATTTAATTTAGGCCTTTTTCGAATGACTAACAAAAACAAACGTTGCCTACTTATGTGCGAATTTAATGCCCATAGTGAAAAATGGACACAAAATAAAAATGGAATTGTAGCGAAGTTGTGCTTCCCGTGCTGACTGTCTAAGACTTAAAATAAAATAGTTTAGTTTATGGAAGTAGAAAGACTTCCAACAAAATTTACTCTTTTTTAGTGCATAACTTAAACAATCGTGCAATAAAATCATAGAAATTCAAGTTTAAATCATTTGGTTAAAATATATAAAAAAAAATCATATTATTTAGGCTTATCCTGTATGCTGCATTCGGTATGGATTTCTTTTAAAAGTGAATATATTTAAGATTTTATTAGACTAGACCAAATAGGCAACTTAAATTAAAACGAAATTCTATTTATTATTCGTTTTTTAAAGTATAAATTGTAGAAGACCGAAAAGCTATTAAGCCAAATAACAAATTAGACAAAGCGTAGTTCTTTTTACTACTTATTCTTCGACACGCGACACAGAACTGAACTCTCTTCCCTTCCTCTTCTTCTTAATTCACCTCTCTATATATCTGTCATATTCATTAAAGTTACAAGGCATGTTACAGTTAATGTTTATTGTAAAGTATGTAAATGGCAATGTGACGTATAAATAAAAGTTTTTTACAACATTCATTTAATTGCATACCCTGTATACCCTGTAATGTACATTTTCTGCTTTTATTATAAACTTTTATTATAAATATTAACATTAATTATAATTATATAATATACAAAATATACACTCGATAAATATACATAACATACTTAAGATACTTTCTATTTATATAAAGGGCATCAGCTAGTCAGTCATTTATCTTTCCCACACATAGCTCACAAGGTTTTACAATAAGGGAACTATTTACTTGTTCTTAGTTATACATAATATCTCTTCTATTAAAGATATTTTCAATGTAAGCTGTTCAACATATTTTCCATCCTCTATGCAGGGCATCAGCTAGTCGTGCATTTCCACTTGCCACACACAACAAGGTTTTACAATAAGATAACAATCAGTCAATTCTACTTATGTGTATCTGCATGTCTCAATAGGCAAATATTTGGACGCTGCTTCAATATTTTCTAGTGCACTCAATAACAAGTGTCACACACACAAACAGAGAAACACACCACACACATATGTGTGTGTGTGTGTGTGTGTGTACACATGTCTGTTTTGTAGAGGGTCGTGCCGCGCGCAGCTGCATAAATAAGTTGATCAAATGTGGCATAATAATTAGTTCAGCTGGCTTGCCAGCTCATTTGCATATTACGTATACGCCGCGCTGCCAGCTGGCCACGCCCCAATTTTGTCCATAGCAAATGCGAGGCGCGCTCTGCTAGCAATTGCCACGACAAGCTGTCAGTGGGTAAGATTAAAATTTTGATGACATTGCCAAGAGGGGTTCGTTTGTTGTTGTTTTTCTTTTTTTTTTCGAGCTGAATAACAAATATTGCGCATACGCAGCGGTGTGTACGGCAGCGAAGTGCTCATACGCTCTGTTATGCTGTCATTTCTTAGACTCAAATCAAATAGCAATCAAAACTTTTTCATTATCCACAAAGCACAGGCAAACCGCATATCAACTGTTGTCAGGCCATTGCAGAAGCTAGCAGCTAGACTCTATATCTATATATATATATATATATATATATGTATATATAAATAATACTTATACACACATAAATACATATTTATAAATAGGCTGCCATTTTTTTCGCGTCGGCTTTTGCTTTAATGCCAACGCTGCGTATACACAAAAGCCGACAGCAAGCGAGACAGTGAGAACAGTGAGCGGGGAGAGAGAGGCAAAGAGAGAGAGAGAGAGGGAGAGAGAGAGAGTGAGACAGAGAGAGAGAGAGGGGGAGAAAGGGTCGCTGTGGCTTGATTACAGTTTGCAGCTGGCTCCTAAATTAAAAACAATTCAGCTCTAATAATAATTAGCCCAAAAGGTGAAATTTCAAATTTGTGTACAGTAATGCTAAAATGGAAATAATTAAAAAAAAACTAAAAACCTATATAATCTTGTCGGGAATATCCGACTAGCAAATACCCTGAACCTACCTATACTAAGAATCTAACTTTATGCATGCATACACACATGTACATACATACACACAAACCCACGCCGCAATTTGCGCACCTTAGGCCAGGCTTTGCTTCTTCTTCTCTTGACTCCATACTCCATATTTTCCATATGGAAGTGTCATTCTTGATTAACTCGAGTATTTATCATCCGATCTTTATAAAATTGTTAATGCTTAAATATGACAAATAAATGAATGTGAATACCAAAGTGTATGGCTGTACCCACAAAAATGAGTTGTTTTCCAATTATGAAGTATTCTGGGGATCCCAAAAAGCTTAAGAATTCTTAATCTGTGTATGATATACGAAAACCTTAACGTTTGTATATCCAGCTCTAATAGTCTTCGAGCTATGCGTAAAAACCACGTCGTATATTCGATACGTATCGATATCATATTATCACAACGATTGTTATCGATATCATGCAAATGAGATTTGTCGAAAGGTAAAACTATGCTCTTTTGGCATTTGCTATAGAAGGAAATATATATTTAAGATTAAGTGTCTCTAGCTTCACGGGTTTCCGAGTGCGAAGCGTTCACATAGACTGGGAGATGCACAGACAGACGGATATGAGTATATATATATATATATAATCTGTGATCTAAGATGTCTGCCATCTATGTGTTACACATTCATTGAGAAACTGATAATACCCTCTGGCAGGGCATAAAAACACAAACATTTTTGAACTGCGCGCGCGCACAAAACAGAAGAAAGTAACTCATATTGGCTGTTTATTTGCAGGCGTAACTTTTATTAAATTGTGATTTCACTCACGCACACACAACAGCAGCTAACACACACACACACACACGCACACACACATGCAGACTTGAGTGTATAGCCGAGCAGCGAGACAGTTAAAATGCCAACAAACGCGCTTTAATAGCACAGTTTAGCGCAGAATAGACGCAAATAAACACAGTCATGGCTGTGCCTTCAGCGCCAGGGACTTGCCATAAATAATACACACACAAGCACACTCTTGCCACATACATATACACTCTCGCATGTGTAAGCACATATATACACATATATATATATATACATATATATATATGCATTCACATAAATAAATATTCGTATATATGTGCCTGGCTATGGGTTGTGGCAGCCCGTTTGACTGTTTGACTTTGCGTGGGTGTGTGCACTTGATGCCAAATAAAGTAAATGTAGCACAAAAGCACACACACACACACACACGCACACACATAGAAATATACACAGATGCAGGCACACACGTACACGCACACACATACCTGCAGCAGCAGTTTCCATTTCATCCGCTTTTATACCCTGCAGCCATAAAATGTCTGGGAAAAAAAAACAAGGGCTTAATAAAGTTGTATAAATGTAGATAACAGCCAAGAGGAGGCGTTTCCCAGCATATAGAGCATATAGCTATATCGTCTAGCCATGTTTGCCTAGCTGTTGCCACACTCTCAACAAAAATCTAGGTTGTGGCTCTTCTGTTATACAAATCAAATTTCTTTTTACTTTAACTTTGAACAGAATCAAATCTAATAACAATATAAAAACTATATTACACCTCCTTAGGAGATCGCTTGCCAACGGTTGCAAAAAAAATACATTTATTTTATTGTAAATATATGTTTTTTCTGAAATTTTTTAACCTTGTTTGTCTTTTAAAATGATAACTATACTATATAATATAGGTGTCAAAACCAGAGTTTTTATAAACAAATCTTGTTACTATTTTATGTTAAAGATATACACGGTCACTCGTAGCTCCCATGTAAGTTAAAGATTATGTTAAGCATTTGTGCTAGAAATTAGAAATGGGAAATTTGACCTATGTGTATATAGGATATGTGAGGGTACCATTTTCACGTGAATTTCGACCAAAAATAATGTTGCCAGATTTAGATGCAGAATTGATCTAGAGGCCAAACCGTGAACAAAAAGCCAAGCCCGGTGAAAATCGGATGAGATTTGACCAAGTTATGGGGTTGGGAAATTGTGACCCATGTCTATATAGGATATTTGAGGATACCATTTTCACGTGAATTTCGACCAAAAATAATGTTGCCAGATTTAGATGCAAAATTGATCTAGAGGCCAAACCATGAACAAAAAGTCAAGCCCGGTGAAAATCGGATGAAATTTGACCGAGTTACGGGGGTGGGAAATTGTCACCCATGTCTATATAGGATATTTGAGGGTACCATTTTCACATGAATTTCGACCAAAAATAATGTTTCCAGATGTTGATGCCAAATTCATCTAAAGGCCAAACCACGAAAAAAAATCTAAACCTCGTGAAAATCGGATGAAATTTGACCGAGTTATGGGGGTGGGACATTTTGACCCATGTCTATATAGGATATTTGAGGGTCCCATTACTTGCGTCTCTAGACTTCGTCGGTCTACTATTACTGTAAATATTTCACAGGCTAAGGACTCAGTCAAAAATGCAGCTGTTTAATGTGCGCCCCACATATTTTGTCAACACCCTGCAAATTTTGCAAAACCTCTATATCATATACTAGTTTCTACAGGAACAGGGGTTCGAAAATAGACCTCTATATCTAATAAGTAGTAACTAAAAACCTGCCAAGTCTGCAAGCGTATTTAATATTCGCTGTGCCACAACTAGCTGTTCTTGCTATTATTATAATATAAGTACAGCTTATTTTCATATGATTATACTTCATTTATTTAACATGCATTTTTTTCTCTCTTCCCCTTTTTAGAACTGGCGGCGGCAGCATGTTGGGTGACGTAAACATATCCGCTATACTCGACTCCTTTAGTGTTAGTTACGACAAAAGAGTAAGACCCAATTATGGTGGTAAGTACAAGCGCAATATTTAAATACAACAACTAGTTAAACACACTAAATAGGGTTAGTTAACGCGACTTGAACGTGGGCGGGCACAACGTATATATATATATATATTATTTAGTAAAGTTCAATGTTAGCTGAACTAATTCATATACTTTTGAACTGACTAACTGTTAAGTAGCGTTATTTTGTTTCGCCTATAAAAAATATATATCTATATATTTATATATATAACCATGCCAAAACAAACTGTACGTGTTTCAGGACCTCCTGTCGAAGTCGGAGTCACCATGTATGTGCTATCAATCAGCTCGCTCTCAGAAGTGAAAATGGTACAAACTAAATGACCTTTGTACCTTTAAGATCTTAAAACTCTCTCTCTCTCTGTCTCTCTGTTTCGCTCGCATACTCTATCTCTCTCTCTCTTCTTGTCTCTGTTGTTGAAATTTAATTTATTTTGTATCTGACTATTTCACTTTACTTTAAACATTCAATTTGTGCCACACAATGCTTTAGTTTGTTGCCAAAAAAAAAAAGAAACACGTTTTATTCACACATACATATCTACACACACACACACACACACACATACACTACTTTTTCTTTTTGATATACGAATTTGTAGAACAATTTTCGTACTATTTTTAATGTTCTTGTTTCTTCTGCCTTTGCTTAAGTTTCGATTAGTTCTTTTTCATTTATAATTTAGCTTAACTTATTTAAACTTCTCGTAGGTTTCTTCCAGTTAGTGCTGACTCGTATTAGGTTGAGCTATGAACTAAACTTTTCTAAAAACTAGGTACCTTAAGTAACCAATCCAAAAGTGAGGCTGCACTCAGTTAATTCGAATAAAATCTAAAAAAAAATCATTCTCTCTCTTAGTAACTGTGAACTACAAACTAACTAAAGATTGGCGATGCTTTTTTCCTTCTTCTTAACAATACGAATTCACGCTTTTATTTAGTGTGTACAATTTTTGAAACGAGTTTCTCTCTGTGTGTTTGTGTCGTTGACAATTTGAGTACAATTTGTAATTGGTGCAGCACAGATAGCAAGCTTTACCACCCCAAAAATCCCCCGCCACCCGTTCACACAAACTATGCCCAACGATATATAGAAATTCATGCCATTCAACCAATTTTTCCCTACTTCCTTCCCCCCCTCCCCCACCCGAACACTCACACTTGAAAGCAAAACTTGCTTGCGTTCAGCTCATGGTCTTTTTGTGTTCGTCTACTTCTTCTTCTTCTTATGTTTTTATAGGATCACAACACATATCATACAAAGCTTTTAAGATACATTTTCTTAACTTGCAGCTGCCAACCATTCAGTACAATTCAAAGCTTTTCCAAATGGTGTGTTAAATCCGCTATCACAGCAAAAAGAATACAAAAAATATATAAATACATTTTATGTTACGCTAGACTTTATTATCAATATATTCGAAATACACTGAAAAAAAAAATACATAGCTTTCATATAGCTGGGCCTTAAAAACAACAGCAATATATACAAAATAATAACAAAACTCAAATAGTTGATTTGGTTTTCATTCGGCGCGTGCAACAAGACAAAAGCAAAACCCTTTGCACACATTTAGAAAATATGTAGAAATAAATTATATATCAAAAACTAAGAAAAACGCGCACAACTGTACATTGTATATTTAATTTTGCTAATGAAAATTAAACAACCACAAATAAAAATCGGTTTTTGAGTATGAAAACTGATATTAAGCTGAACTATGGCTTGCAGGCTGTACTTTTTTCGATGTTTGAAGCTTACAATTCCCAACAAGTTAAGGCTTCGAAAGGGTTGCCAGACGTTTACAATTCTAGAGTCGTTAGCAAAGTCTGCTGATGATTGGAATCGTAAAATTGTTGTTAATTGTACAACAAACTAAACATTATTGCCCTCAAGCCGTTCAGCTTAATATTAGAACAAAATACATTTACATACGGGTTATAATGAAAAGAATTGCAAGGCCTGCTGCCTGTTTCCGGCAGTTGACAGTGACGGCAATAAGTCTCTCTCTCTCTCTGTCTATGTTATTTTTGCAATGGTGTGCGTGTAATTTATACTTAATATTTATGTTGGGCTCCACACTAACAACAACAACTACAAACAACAAACAACGTTTTAGTACAACAACAACAACAACAACAAGAACAACTTAAAAAAACAACGACAATTTGAATAGATAAAGATAAAAGAAAACAAACAAACCCTCAAACCTGTCTGTGTGTGTGTATATGTTGCAGGTCCCCCTGTGGAGGTCGGCGTCACAATGTATGTCCTCAGTATCAGTTCGGTTTCGGAAGTTCTCATGGTACATACCAACCAAATATACCAAATAAAAAAAAAACATTTCCAAACAAAATTAATAACAAATTTTAACAAAAAGTGAAAATCAACTTTTCTGTTTCTTAAAATCAATCAAAAGTTAAATCAAAAAAAATATATATCATATGTCTACTTCTTAATTTAACTCTCTAACAACTCTGTACCCCAGCTATCTACCCCACTCTCTCTCTCTCGCTGTCTCTCTCTCTCTCATTCTCTCTCTCTCTCTCTCTCTCTCTGTCTCTCTTCTCTGCCTTTACTCTTGCTTAACACACATTTTGTGTACACATTTTTTCGTTATTAATTTCGCTATGTTCACATTTGTTTTTCTCTTTATTTGTAAATCATAATCTTTTGGTTTTGAAACATTCGAAGCAAATCGCAACTTTCCAATGCATATATACCCATTATACAATATCTAAACATTATTTAATATATATAAACATATATTCTACAAAAAATTTTAACAATTAAATGTTGTGTTCATAATTGTTTTTGCAATGCCGTCAGTTTGTCATTGAGCCAAAATAAAGTACAGTCGGAAGAAAAACTACACACATATTGCATAATATTTTGTAGCTTCAATCTGTTAAAATTGGGCATATATCTATATTTTACAAGTCTTAAATTTATCAATACTTCTTATAATCGAGTTGGTCTTTTGAATCGGTTAAACTTTCTATTTTCTATACTATGCGCTGCTCTTGCTTAAAAACTTAAAGCTTTAAATTCATAAATTTTTTGTATACCCTTGTTATCAAATTCATAGTGCATATTAAGAAACAATTGCCACGCCATAAAGCATATTTATTCCTGATTAGCATCAATAAACCCAGTCAATATAGACGTCTGTCTGTTTCTATGCGAACTAGTCTTAAGCTTAAGCTATACTCAGTATTCTTTGCATTGGTTAGACTTTCTGTTAAAGGCAGTTCCGACCAAATCGGACCTCAATATGCTTCTTACAGAGCAAGGTTTTATCTAAATAGAAGAGAGTCGACTGAAAAAATTTCCTATTTCTCACTCAAATTTTCACCAAACTCAGCAATTACGAGCTCTGCCAAATTTCCACAAGGGTATTGAATCTTCGGCTTGCTGAAGATAGCCATTCTTTGTTCTTATAATGATATTTAGTTTTTTATACCTCTCAAGTCTCTCAGTCTAATATGTTTCCTGCATCCCTAAAAACTCATTTGTTTCATAATTCAATCGGAACGTTAAACTTTTTCGAGCTTATAAGTTAAATGCTTCAACTAGAAACTTGCATTGATCATAAACTAGTTAATTGTACTTTATTCTGGCCAAAGGCAAAAGATAATCACAGCAGTCCTGTCGACAACGGCTGCGCGCATGCGTTTTTGTTAACAATATGAATGAATATGAATATGAATATGAATATGAATAATGTACGCCATATAGCATACTCGTACAATATATTAAAGCTCAATGTCATATGTGATATACATATCTATATATATACTCGATATAGCCAAAGTATATAAGTGTACAAGTGTACTTCTGTGTTTAATTTTATTCATTTCGACAGGTCTTTGAGAGCAACAAAAAATTAAAACAAAATTTAATTGAATTAATTCACATATTTTTTGCTTTTTCAAGTTTTGAATAAATTCAACAAAATTATTAAATTCTTATGCATTTTTGTTCATCAAAGCAAAGACTTAACTATAACACATACAATTGGATATACACACAGTTCCATTCGAATTGTTTTTTAAATTGCTTTTATTCGAAATATTTAAACCTAGCTTCATGGAAGTTCTGAATTACCTGAATTAGACTCTTTTTATAGTTTTACCCCATTCGAACCCACGACTTTTGTAATCATTGAATAACAAATAAACAAAATTGGCTCGATTTTAGCTAAATATAAACACATTCTCATACACGCTTCACTGAGAATGAGGTCGCTAGAGAATAGCATTTGATTGGAAGCAAGCAATGCCAAACGTTGTTTCAGTTTTCAGGCACATGTGTCTGCGAAATCAGATACACTGTACTTAAGCACCCATCGAATCAACCGTATTCTATACGCTACACTTTAACTGCACCATTATGTAAAGCACAATGCTGGGTGGATTGACACGTGCACCGTTTGGCTTTGGCATCAAAAGTCAATAGCAATCAATTTATGCGAAATAAACGTGGTTAACATAGCAGTAACATGTACACGAGATGGGGCAGCGAAACAACACGAAACACGGCACACGGAACAAGACCCAAATGCCCCATGCCAAAAAAACAACATCGACAGCAACAGCAACAACAATTTTGTAGTTTCTCTCATGCATACACAATTACAACAACATGCGCATAAACTTACTCTTACATAACATTCTTCGCATTGTTTTTTATAAGTTTACATATTATTTTTTTTAGTACACAACAACTGTACAAATAAGTTCAAAAATACATAAAAAAAAACAAGATATCTTTTCGGAAAAAAAATACTGATGGAGAGAAATTAACAAGCAAGCAAATAATAGGGCAAAAACAATCTGTCTTTCCCAAGCACAGATACGTTCACAGATACATTTACAGATACATTTACAGATACAAATACAGATGCACAGATCCAGATACGGATACGGATAGTTACAGATACAGTTACAGATACACATACAGATACAGATCCAGATACAGATACGGATAGTTACAGATAGAGTTACAGATACACAAACAGATACAAATTCAGATACAGTTACAAAGATGCAGATACAGACTCACAGATACAGATACAGATAGATACATGCACAGATACAGATACAGGCACAGAGACAAATACAGATAGATACATGCATAGATACAGATACAGGCACAGATGCAGATGAACATACTTTTACTGATACTTTCACTTATAAATACACAGATACACACACAGTGTTGATTCAGATACATACTCAGATAATTCTACTATTACAGATAATCTTACAGATACTTTTTCCGATATAGATACAGCTACAAGTTACAGTTGCAGTTCGTCGACCTATTTCTCAGAAACTTTCACCAATGTAGATCGAGATACAGCTTGACAGATACAGTTACAGATATAAATACAGAATACTGTTATGTTACTTATACAGATTCAGATACTTGTACAGACACAGAGACAAAAACTTTTACAGATACTCCCCGAGTCCCGTAATAGATACAGATCCAAGTTACTTTGCACACAGAGATACTTTTATAGACACAGTACAGACATATGTACAGACCAAATGCTTGTACGAATAAAGATAAAGATACATAAAGATACAAAAACAGATGCAACTCAATATAGATACAAATGCACATACACAAACAGATGCAGATACACCGATCAAAGTATGCCAGCAGCTATGGAAATTGTATAAATGGTGTAAGAAAAACTCAACCTAGCCCCACAAAAAAACAAAGGAAATCAACTCTTTAAACCCCTCGCGTTCGAGTTTAATTGTATATTTATGTAACTCGTACCATAAATATGTGTAATTTATGATTTCGACTAGTCTCGAACCCTTTAAAAATTATATAACTAACTAAATAACTGCCTAAAGAGCTTTGAAATATTTTGAGTTTCGCTATACTTGAATCTTTTCGTTAAAGTTTTGTTTTTGGCGTGCCTGTACCGAGTGGAAACCAAATCTGCTAGAGTTTAACTTAAGCCTGAAACTTACAGATAATCAATTTATCCAACCGAGAATTGCATAAACAAATGTCACGAGTGCGGCGGGCAATTTCTCGAACAAGCATTTTAGACATATCTACTAAAACAAGAAAATGTACCCAAAAGTACGCTCTCTTACGCATATCACTTGCATTTTTACGAATTTCGTTTCAATTCTTTTTGTCTTAGTTTAAAATTCGAATCCTGAACACGAGATACAAATTGTGTGTACCCAAAACAAGAATCCAATCCAATAGCCACACACATACACACACACACACACATGACTCGTATACCAAGCTCAGCCTGATCAACTGATCTGAACTGCTCCACTATATAACTAAACCCCAGTCTTCCCCTCTACCCAGTACCGCTCCGCCTCGCCTCGCCCCGAACCGCTTCCTTTAAGTTTTTAGTACGCTTTAGCTTAAAGGCACTGCAGCAGGACAACAAAGAGCCAAAAGCCAAGCCAAACCAAGCCAAGCTAGCAACAGTTAAGATCTCGCTGTACAAATGAATTATGAACAGTCATTTGCCTTAGAACAAGAATTTTTTACAACTTAAATTAAGTACATAACTATCTTTTGTTCGAGTTAAACAGAATATCTCTAAACTACTTCACATCACAGCAAATCAAATATTTGTGAGAGGTTTCTGAACTGCTTACTGTATATAAGCTTATTTATTATTACAAATATTTTAATCTTTATTTAAGATAGTTTTTAATTACATTTACTTTATTTTTACTTTGTTTTCTCAGTTTTTCTCTGATTTACTCGATATAAAAACATTAATGCTGCCCAAAAACTTACTGTAAATTTGATGTTTTTGCATGCCCTGAAATTTAAATGTATTTTCAACCCCCCAAAAAAGAAGAAAAGAAAAAGAAAATGAAAATTCCCCCCGAGTCCACCAACTTTTTATATTGTTTACAAATTGTTGCACGATATTGTTAAACAAAATTTTCAATTTTGGTTTCTATCACAAAAAAAAAATGAAAAACAATTTGTTTTGTGTGTATTGTAAAGCGCATTTTTATTATTTTCCTAATTAGCAAAAATATATGCGATATTAATACTTCAATCTGTGCGAAATTTTTCCTGATTTCCAACAATTCTTAAACACTTTCTTAAACTTTCATTTTCGATATATGAGAAACTATTTTGGTTCAGTTCGATTTGTGTTTATTGTTTTCATAATACTCTAAGCTTTAAGTGCTATACTAAGTTTACTAATAAGAAACAAACATCTCTTTTTGCTCCCCATTTTGGTAATCGATATCGAAATCGTCGTCGATAAATTCGGATCGATACTCGTATCGATATTTTTCGTGTATAGGACTTTACATTGGATTTTTACTTTCGTCAATTTTGGACCGATCCTCGTTTAGCGTATAGAAAACGACCTGGTGTAGAAACACTATCGGTTGGATCAGAATTCATTAAGAATATTTGGGTACCTGACACCTTTTTTGTAAATGAAAAACAATCATATTTTCACATTGCAACAACCAGTAATGAATTCATTCGAGTGCATCATTCTGGATCGATAACAAGAAGTATTAGGTAAAACTATCAACTATCTTCCAGCAAATCAAATCAAATGCAATTTTTCAAATTATTTTTAACAATCTATATGTCTATGTGTAAACAAAAAAACAAAAAACAAAACTTAAAATGTACTGCGAATAGTTCAAAAACTATTTACTAACTAAAACATTTTTTTTTTTGTTTGTTCCAATTATTTCTTAACCCTTTTTGCAACTTTGTACTGTTTTTGATGTGTGTGTATAAATGGATGTTGTAATTTACTAACCAAAAAACAAAACAAAACAAAAAACAAAAAACAATCGAAACGAAACGAAAAGTTCAACAAAATGAAAAACAGTTTTCAATCAAGTGAGTTCAATTGGCAAAAAGTGAAAGCGATAGAAAGTTGGCGATATATATATATATATATGCAATATATTCCGAGCGTTTAAATCAAAAGAATCTTTTGCACATTTCATTTCGACAAGTTTCCATGAAGTTTGCAAAACTGAACCCGCGCCGCCCCCCCCACGCCCCATCCGAACAAGAAGTAGAACTGAGAACAACAACCTCAAGAGGGGTACCAGTTGCAGTTGTCTCCATGTGTCTTTTACACCGCCAAAAGGTTGCACTGGTCGCAGTAGCTACTGTAGCTACTGGGCATACAATTTTCTACTACCTTTAAACAAGAATCTGTCCAAAATCGCTACCCAGCTGCTGCTGCTCAACGGGGAAGCCGACTAACTAAACTAAATCAAACCAAACCAAACCAAACCAAACCAAACTAAACTAAAACTTAACTAATATGCCTTATCACGTATGCGTAGAACTTAGGCCAATTAACCTCGCCACTCGCCTCACTATCTAAGTACAACCAAATGCCACTCGTAACTCTCACTTACAAAATACAAATATTGTTATTTATTAACATTTCTAATAACAATTGTAATAATAATGAATGTTAACTCATAACCAATTGAACTCGCTCTGTTTCAAATACTAGAAGAACCAAAAAAAAAAAAATTTTATATAATATATATATTATATAAGAAAATTACCCTAACCCCAACCTTAGTGTCGTAAATTATTTGCTCCTACCCTCTGCTTATTTAATTGTTGTAACCATTAGCTGTGTTCATGCCAAACCTTTTCCACTAACATACTAATCGAATTCTTCTTCTCAACAAAACACAAAAAAAAAAAAAAAAAAAACACACGAAAAAAATGACCTTTCAGATTGACTATCACCGCATCGTGTCCGATGAATCTGCAGTATTTCCCAATGGACCGTCAACTGTGTCACATTGAGATCGAAAGCTGTAAGTACTATGCCCAATTACCTAACTATTCTATTCAATTAAAATGCTACAAACTAAAGTAAATAAGGCAAAAAAAAAAGAGAAGACAAAAGAAACTTGAATTAAATATCGAAATGAAAATTGTAATTGTATTTATATCGATATAAATATCGATAAGAAATGAACTCATTCAGAATATGAAGCACTTAACCAGAACCCGAGTGGCCAAAGTAAAGTGCCGATGTGCTTAGTGTTGGCTAACGCTCAAACTGCCCACTCATCATGACCAATTTAGCATGTGTAGCTGCCTAGTCTAGTAATATCTGAAAACATATGCATATATATACATATATTTATATATATCTAGCCCGTAACTAATTGCATCTGCACCAAATTTTGGCCACTAAGCTTAAGGCCGCGCGCTGTTTGTTCAGTGTGGGCAGAAAATTGAAAAAGAAAGTGTTGAAAAACGCAAGCAAATTGTAAGTCAACGCACACAGAGAAGACAAACACACACACACATACTTACTAATTATCGTATTTACGAAATAAACACAATAATTTCTACAGATATTTGACGGATAGTCATTATCTCCGCAGCGTATTATGTACTATATCATAATATACATATATACATATATGTTTTTTTTTACCTTAATCAAATGAGGTCTTGAGGCACAATGCTCTGTTTTCTAGCTCTCAAATATTTGGTTAACAATAGTTTACGTTTTCTTACAAATCGGGCACACTTGAATAATATGAATAAAAAAGAAAACTTGTTTAGCATTGCTTTTATTCGTACCTAGCTGTAGATTTAGCAAGGGTTTACTGCGTACATATCCCCCAGTTTTTATGTTTTTTCTTTGGCCATTTTGCACAGCCGCCAAATCAGCTAATAAATATATATGAGTATATTTTTCCAACGATTTATCCTGCAGCATACGTACAACTCTTTTTACTCTCATGTTTCATCCATGTGCCCCAAAACAAACTCCCAGATAAAAACAAAACAAAAAAATTGAACATAAAAGCCAAAAAAAAAAAAGAATTCATTAGATTGGTTGGTTTTCGGTCGCCTTCTCACTTACAGCAACCGCAGAAGGCTCCTGATTTTGATCGATCGACTTAACAGAAACTAAATGTGCTTAATATTAACTAACGTTATATTATACCATATATATATTTAAAACAATTCAATGTATATTATTAAAAAAAAAACAAAAAAAAAAAAAGTACATACGCAGCACGCTTTTACTCAGAGGCCACACAATAAGCTAACCAATGTAAATACATTTAAATATGTTATGATTCTTTGTCAAGACACACGCCACAAAATTGCGGCAAAAACCAGATCTTAACTCACTGTAGTCTTAAGCTTAAGATACTTGTAAAAACCACCCAAAACTCATGCTATATATGTGAGTGCAAAACTAAGACTAATCCAAGTGTTACTAACCGAAACTAATCCTTAAACCACCTTCACAATAACAACTACAACTACAACAACTACAACAAACAACAACAACAAACAACAATTACAATAATTAATTAACTACCGCCCCCCTCTTTGCAACAACTACAACAACAACAACAACAACAACAACAACCACAACCAGTCGGTTACACGATGCGAGATATCCGATATTTCTGGAGAGATGGACTGAGTAGTGTTGGCATGAGCAGTGAGGTCGAACTACCGCAGTTCCGTGTTTTGGGACACAGGCAGAGGGCGACCGAAATAAACCTAACCACAGGTACCCTCCATACATTACAAATTCATACCAGAAATCCAAAAAAAACAAAAAAAAAACAAGTCAAACAAACATTGTTAATGAATCACATTAACATATATTTTATTTGTTGTGACAAACAGTTTTCCTTTTGATTTTTCTCATTTCTTTAACATTTCGTAATCAATTTTTGTGTTTTGATTTCCTTTCAAAAAACCAAAAAAAGGGTTTTTAGCGCATAAATATACATATATACAATATATATGTTCTATATATTAAACATACCAACAACATGCACATTTTCTTTAGTTTTGTGTTTCACCTATATCGAGTGCTAACTGTAACTTGTTCTACTAACTAAATACTAAATACATATATTATTGTGTTTCGAGTGTCCTCCTCTACTAACCTCTGTTGTGCCTACATCACTTTTGATTGATCATCTAAAACAATTTAACAATAATTTATAAACGATTCGTAGTCCAGTGTTAGACAGTGTTAGACCAGTGTTAGACAGTGCTTTGCTAGGCGTTGCGAGTATGCCGTAAACTCTACTTCTTTTTTTTTTTCCAAACTCTTTTCCTTTTAATTATTGTGTGTACTTACGAGTCCAGTTCCAGTTTGCCGTCCATTTTAGCGCATTTGCTTGGGTAGGCTAACCAACAACAACAACAACAACAACAACAAATATTTTATAAAAAAATTTTCTAAAACCGAAAATAAATATACATAGATCTATATATATATATTATACAGAAAACACAAGAGCACCAATTTCTGCCATTTTTAAGTGCTTAAGTGAAAAAGAAAAACGAATACTAATTAACTAACTACTGCCAATAAGAACAAACAGTAGCTTTAAGTCTAGTTGCAAACTATTCAACAAATTCTTGAATGCTCTCTATATTATGAATCCATAGCAATTATATATAACCCCTTTTTGTACAATACATGTAATACGGAATTGTAATATATGAGCAAAAATATATTTCTAACTATCTAAAATGTGAATCAAAAAATATATTTGACAACACTTTAAGCAACAAGTTCTGAATGAGACTATTAATTAACGTAATAAAACAAATGATAAACAGCAAAAAGAAAAAAAACAATACAAAATTGAAAACAGAAAAGTATAAAACACAAAAGAAAAATTGATAAGACTTACTATGAAATTCTTTTTTTGCCAATCATTAATAGTCTCACGAAATGTATTTTTTGTTTTGTGCATATTTTTCGCAACGACAACCACACCGAACAACGCCGAACAACAACTGTACAAAAATATAAATTCAATTAAATTATAAACAATATATAAATCAAAAATAAATATAAAATATATCAATTATGATAACAAAAAAAAATATATAAAAAAATATACATATACAAATATAAAAAATATATATAAAAAAATATATTAAAAAATATAAAAAAAAATATTTAAAAAAAATACGTATAAAAAAATAAATAAATAACTTAAATACAACAAATAAATTCTATAAAAAATATATATCATCATATGAAAAAAATACTTTGATAATTATAAAACCATGGATCATCTCCAACTGCATATACACAACATATATATATATATATATATATATAGTCGGCTACACGATGCGTGACATACGCTATAAATGGAACGAAGGCCCTAACTCGGTTGGTGTCTCGAGCGAGGTATCGCTGCCCCAGTTTAAGGTCTTGGGTCATCGTCAAAGGGCTATGGAGATCAGTCTTACCACAGGTACCTGTAGACGGTTACCGATTTTTTTACAAACTTTACTTTTAACTTTATATATACATACATATATATGTATATATATATATATATATATATATATATATACATATACTTATTTACCTTTACTACCTATACATATACATATGCTTCATATGTATGTATATACAAAATAGTGCTGATGACGACTTGTATTAATACTTATATATATATATATATACATTTTATATATATATATAAAGATTTTGCGTTTCCATCTTTAGTTCGATTATTTGCTTAACCTTAACATTTGCATTCTTTACAACCCAAATTATTTTGATAAAGCACTCGTACTTCCTCATCTAACCAGAACGTCAGTCAGTTATACATATATATACAGATATATATATATGTATATATATATAAATATATTGGGCTAAATCGAGTTCGAGTGCAATTTGATCTGCGGTTCCAAACGAAAATGGCAACAAAATTAGACAAATGCATGTATGCATAATATTTTGCTTACTCTCAACATTTACATTTAACTAACGCTCAAATAAATCGGAGTCAGAATCAAAGCTAGCTTCGGTCCGCCGAAGATTCTATACTCTTGCAGATAGCCAAATACTCGAAAACGAATATCTATTCGACCTTGCCTGTTGTGACTATCTGTTATAGTTGTCCGATCCGACTGAAACCAATTTATATTTAATTTAAAGCTTGGACAAAAATATGAACCATATTTCATGGACTTAGATTCACAGCAAGTCGCGTTCAGCCGGAACATCTGCAAGTTTATAGCGAAGCAAATGCATTTCTTTGCCCAAAGGAATTTGAATATATAAACAGCCTGAGCGCAATTTAGAGCTACAGATAAAAACATATATCAATATTTAAGCGCAAGACTAATGCATGTTAAGCTAGCTGAATTTTATTTCTTTAATATTCATTTAGTATTTCACTTAATTCACTTATTTTCTCAGTTTCGTTTCGAGTTGATTCCGATTTCTTTTCACTAATTTCGTCATTAGTTCATAAACAAAATTAAATTATTGGCATTGCCAAACGAATCGACAAAAAAGCAATTGAACAATTTCTCATGCTCCGTCAAGAACATTTAAAAATTAAAACAGACAAAAATTTGAAAGCGAAAAAAACGTAAAAACGAAATCAAACTGAAATTGACTTAGCGACATTTGTGTCATGGAAAGCATTAAGTAAAATATATATTTATATGCAAAATAAATACTTACCATATATCTTCTATATATATATCTATTGAACACCAATACAAATAAAAAAGTATAGCGATGCTTAACTTTATATGGCTTTTGTACTTAGATAATCATCCTTTCGATTTATGCCTGGCATTCAAACTCGTACAAATTATATATTATATTTTCAAACACACACACACACACACACACTTGACTATATACATTATTATCTAGTCACATTTAGTTTTTACTAAAAATACTAAATACTTAAAGAAAACAAAGTAATTGCCAAAATTGAAAACGCTATCGAAAATTCATTAGCATAACCCAACAACAGCAACAATCACATCAATATTGTAAAAAATACAACAAAAAAATATACACAGAAAATACTGCAAAAACATTCAAATCGAAAAAAAAAATACTACCTAGAATTTTAAAACTTAAATAAAAACTAAAATCCATTTTTTTTGATAATTAGCAGAAGCAAGCAACAAAATCTAAAAAATAAAATCAAATATATATATAATTAAATATATAAAACAAATATGAAAAATATACAAGATACGCCCTCCCAAGCATGCTCTCATCTTTAAAGTTTCCTTTCAAAAAAAAAAAAAATACAAAAAAATATATATATATATTTATTACATACAAATTCTCGCAGGCCAAAAACCAATTGTGCCTAACTGGGCCTTAGGCTAGCTCTCTCTCTCTCCCTCTCTCTCTCTCTCTCTCTGTCTGCCTCGCTCTCTGCTCATGTTAACTTTTTCTTTCAAATAATTTTCTGGAAGTTTTCTTTTTGTCTCTCGCCCGGCCACTTTTAAGAGGTTTTCGCTCTTTCATTTCATTTTAGTTACTTGTTTTAATAAATATCCTAACATACTCGTTTACTCAAACAGTTTGCAGTTTAGCAAGTAGGCGACTGCAGCGTTAAGTATTTCATCTAATTAGCACTAAACACACAACTTTAACTACATAATGTTATTCAAATATTGCAGATCCCATTATCATATATATTGTTTGTTTACTCGATTTTGCTTTTGTTGGTATTTACGTACTAATACATACACATATTTCTTAAAGTACCATATGCAAACCTAACATACTCTTAAATTAACTGTCGAAGCGATAGATTTATCGATAGATTTATCGTAACAGCGATGTGTTTGCAACCCTCGAGTTGCGGCCATCGAAATACTCGTTGCTCTCAGTTAAATGCGCTCATTATTTACAAAAATGCTTAATTCATTTGTAATGTTTTCTAATTAGTTAATTTAATTTAAATTCGATTTATTTTTATTAATTTTCTGTTGAGTGTTGAAAACTTATATTGATAATTGTTACTAATATACATAAACAATTTATGATTTCAATTTAAAAGAGAAAAGCAAAAGAAAAAGAAAAAAAATACATTCGAATTTTTAGCGAAATATTTACTAATAATATATTACTCTCTGCTCTCTTTTTCTCTTTCTCTCCCCAAAAAAATCTCTTTTCATATGCTCGATCTTTGAATAACTCGAAAACGAAAACAATTTACAATTTCTATTCACAATTATTAAATAATAATAATAATCATAACCAAATACTGACTGTATATATATACAAATGTGTGTGTGAGAACAGGCAACTATTCGCGCTTAGCCTGCGAAATACAATTCGTGCGTTCGATGGGCTATTATCTTATACAAATCTACATACCCTCTGGACTGATCGTTATTATATCATGGGTATCATTTTGGCTCAATCGCAATGCAACGCCGGCGCGTGTGGCGCTCGGTGTGACAACCGTGTTGACAATGACCACTTTGATGTCGTCAACAAACGCAGCGCTGCCAAAGATTTCGTACGTCAAATCGATTGACGTCTATCTGGGAACATGCTTCGTTATGGTCTTTGCCAGTCTACTGGGTAAACAAAATCTAGCGAAAAAAACAAAACACTTTTACCAACACACACCCCCTCAAAAAAAAAACAAAAACAGAATTTAAATTACAAACCAATCAAGTAGCCAAATACAATTAAATACCATAAATTCACAACAGCACCACACAGAAGCATCATCAATACGAACACACACATACCCTGTGAAATTTTGTGTGTTGCTTTATTTCTCGAAATTGATTTTGATACACATCTCGTACTATATCATTAGTTTTAGTTTTTGATTTCTTACCTTGGCGAAAGGCACTCGAACCAGCCAATATGCCAATACTTGCCACACCTTGCCACTCAACTTCGCTTAGCGTTTTGCAGCAAAAAAAAAAAAAAAAAACTACCACAGATACAAATACACTATCTTTCAACAGTCTTTTTTTACAGCAAAAAACAAAACCAAAATAAATATATATATAGTAACAAAATGAGAAGTTCAAGTAAATTTTGAATACGATTTACTTGAGCTTTTGGTACAACTTTTTGAGTAGATTTTTTTTATTGCTCAACAACTTTTCCCTCAACTCAATTTAATTTCCACAAAATTCATTTAATGCTGGTAGTAAAAAAACAAAAAAAAAAAAAACAATATATATATATCTATATATGTTTCAAATCTATTTATCGAGCCAATCAGCTTTCTATGTAAATTATCCAAAATTTTTGTACTGCTCTGGAAATATATTTGAAACAATTCTACTACAGTCCAGTCCAATGCTCTAACTTTTAACTTTCTCTCTTAAAATCCTAACATCTTAAGCAACAACTCACACTACTTTTTACCTAACAACAAACTCTCAACTCAGGTCAACAACAATGAGAACAAAAAAAAAAAAACAATGAAAAAAAATGATAAAAAAAAAAAATCTCTTTTTTCGTATTTGTATGTTATTGTTAATTTCTTCTATACAAAGAAACAATGCAACTATCATCTAAAGAAAATGTATGCAAATTCATAGATACGCGCGCTGCCCCACCCCCCGAAAACAGTAGGGGCACAAAATTTCCAAGCGAAAAGTTTTGCACACACACACACACACACACAAACAACAACACACACCCTACACACACACACACACACACACATATAGTGCACTAGTTAATACACATGCAGAGCTTTTAGAATACCCTTAAAACAATCGAAGCATGCTTCTGCAAGTAAACAAAAAAAGCATTTGGAATATTCAGAGAAAACCGCCTGCAAAGCAGCTTAAATTAGACAACTTCACACTCTCTTCCACCTTTATGTAAGCCAGAAGATATTTAGATACAGTGAATGATAGACTCTCGTTGTGTTTTCCAACACTGTTTTCTA
This sequence comes from Drosophila montana, assembly GCF_035044405.1. Lineage (NCBI taxonomy): Eukaryota > Metazoa > Arthropoda > Insecta > Diptera > Drosophilidae > Drosophila > Drosophila montana. Next base: position 1,377,877 of record NW_026996406.1, read on the forward strand.
TAGTTTTTAACATTTCTTAATGAATGATACAAAGGTAACGCTGTTAATCAAAGAAGATCAGATTCAATTTGCCTCAAATTTCAACCATTTTTTAATTTTTACTAAAAACAAATTAAGATGGAAAATAGTTAAATATACTCGTAAACTCACAAAAGGTCGTACTTTACCTCTATGTAGCCATACTCGAGTACTCACAGAAGATCTTAGCCTGGAAGCATTTCTTAAAGTCTACTTTAACCATGCTCGAATAATCATAGAAGACCTTAGCTTAGGAGTATCTATTAAAGTCTACTATATACTTACAGAAGATCTTAACTTAGGAGCATTTATTTAAGTATACTCTAAACATACTCGAGTACTCACAGAAGATCTTTCCTCAGGAGCATCTTTTAAGGTTTACTTTAAACATACTCGAGTACTCACAGAAAATCTTTCCTCAGGAGCATCTTTTAAGGTTTACTTTAACCAGACTGGAACTCACATAAGATTTAACCTTAGTTGAATCTATCAAAGTCTAATTTGGCCGTGTTCCAGTACTCAAAGGAGACCTTACCTTAGGAGCATCTGTTAAAGTCGACTTTATGCTGCCTTGCAGTCAACTCTGAATAGCCCAAGTTTATATATGCCAAAAATTATTTTAGCCTTTTTAGCTTTACTCGTACTTAACTATTATTGTAGTCGCCTCAGGTTGACATTGTGTTCCACGCAACAAGCAAAACAAAAACAAAACATTACAAAAACTAAAAAAACTAAAAAAACAACAAAAAAACTAAAATGAGAATGAAAATGAGAATGAAAAAGATTTTTGTCATCATGATAATTGCATAGAGAAATGCACATGAGCGAACACATTTCAACCTGCAATGGTACCCAGATATTAATATACGCCCAGCTTCCACTCTAACGCAAAGCCTACGAACAGCCTAAAAACAAAAGCTACTTACCATACATATAAAAATTATGAAATTCCAAATCTGAAATGAAACAAACACAACGATTCTGAAATCTCCAGCCCAGGGGTACGAGCTAAAACCGAGCGCATTAAAAAATCCAATATGAATACCAGCATGCCTTGCGTCACACCTGGCTTGAGTCGCGATTGAATTGAATAAAATAGACAAAAAACGTAATAAGAAATATGTAAAAAAAAAAAAAAAAGAAAGAAAATACACTACACTGTATATAGAGTCCAAGAAGAAGACGATGTGCCGGCCATGCATAGCTGAACCTATATATCTAAAAACCTCAACAAAATTTGCCTTGATATATTTCTATATCTACATATATACACATATAACATTTGGCCTGTCAAGTCTGCGTCATTTGAATGTGTGGCCCAGACATGACAGGCGCAAATGTTGACGCCCAGGCAAACTCTCCACCATTTGAGGTTAGGTAAGATACGAGGCCGAAAGGGTCTCCCTCTGTTTCCATTCTCTATGCATTTACAGCAACGGCGCTCGGAGATCGGGTAAGTAAACTCGCTCGTTACTTGTTCTAAGAAACTATTTACTCACACCCAAAAAAAAAAGCCCTACCCAAACATTGTTGGTCAAACCAAACATAGCGCTCATCCTGTAAGTCTTTTGCGATCCATATATCCATATATACATATATACGATCCGTGCATGTGGTCCAGTTAAGGATTTGACATATGTGTATTACTCAAATAGACGTGGCGAAACGAAAAGCTGGAAATGTGTGTGTCCCCTACACAGGCGACTGTTCAATGAATTTGCATTTAAGGCACGCACATAAACATTTTCCTTGAATGATGGTCTCAACAGCAGATATAAATTTAATACATAAACCATTTGGCCAACAAATTAAATATAATTTTTTTTATCTTATTCGTTCACTCATTTCACAACAAAATAGAAACAAAAAGAACAACAGCAACAATAACATTAGCAGCAGACAGACAGATACTGACAAGCACACACACACACGCACACGCACACTCACACGCACACGCTCACACACACACACACACACAGACACACACACACAGAGACACGCATACACACACACGCACACATACACCAACATTTAGTCGTTACACCTTTATTGCTCTCTATCTATCTTTCTCTGTCTGTACTTACCTATCTTACCTCCACACACACCAACACACCAACACACACACACACTACACCTGCTTCTACACACTCTTTTTTGTTGCTTGGCTTACGAACAGAATATGAATTTATTCAATTTTTATTTAACAACCAACCAACGTGAACAACAACAAACACACGCACACAAACACACACACAAGTGACGTTGATTATTTATACCCTGTACCCTGGAAAATTGTGCAAGTCAAGAAGGGGGATAACAAGCTAATCGTTTTAACAGTCTGTCTTTATATACTTGTCGTGGGTATATCCTAGGTAGAATATAGCTTATCTTATATATTTAAAAGACTTTATAGAATCAATCTGGCTCTCAGTTTTAGAAGCACACTCAATTCAACTTAAAAGAGGAGCATAAAAGAGATAAAAGAGTCTCCAAGTTCTGCTGTTTGTTATAATCTTACCTGAATTTTGGGCTTGGATTTACTTCTAGATTCCTTAAAACACAACTAAACTCACTTTCTGCAAAAAATTTTAATATTTACATACATATTTACGAATATATTCGACGAATTGCAACAATTTTAATCTTCTGCTGCTAACATTTGATATCTTGGTACAGGGTATCGGCCAGTCGAGCACACTCGTCTGTTGTAATTCTGACTTTTATTACCCTGTGTAGTGCTTACCCAAAGCCCTTTCCCAGTTTTTCTGTTTCTTATTACATATACATATATATATTATCATATATCCAAAATTTTTCTAAATCACAATTTCCTTTTGCCATTTATCTTGCTTTACATAATATATTTGCATAATATTTATGTATTTATATATATTTATACGTACATTTACAAATGAATGCCAACAAGAAAAAAATAAAAATTAATATTTTCCAAAAAACGCTCCATTTTATCCCCCCCATAAACCGTTCCAAACCGTACTTCAAAATTACAAACTGTGCAACCATCCAACTAATGACAACAACTACAACAACTACAACAACAACAACTACAACAACTACAACTACAACTACAACAACAACAACAACAACCACCACCAACAATTATTCAACAATCATCTTAAAAAAACCTCATGTGGAACGCGACTTGATTCAAAATTTTGTGCATCCGCATTAACTCCTAAATTTTCCTCCCACCCAACACCACCACGTACCGCCCGCAACCGTCCGTACCCATTATCAAAATTGTTGCATTACGAAAAAAAAAAAATTAAAATTCTATAAACTGACAAAAATCAATTCGAAACTGTATCCAATATCCAAATATCATATCGCAATCGTAGAATACGCCACCGTCGGCTATATGGCAAAACGAATTCAAATGCGAAAACAAAGATTTATGGCGATCCAAAAGATAGCTGAGCAGAAAAAGCAACAGTTAGATGGTGTGCAGCAGCAGGCCAATCCGAATCCGAATGTCGGAGGCGGACCCGGTCCTGAGCATGGACATGGGCATGGTCATCATGCCCACAGCCATGGTCATCCGCATGCGCCCAAACAAACAGTGAGTAACCGCCCAATCGGCTTTTCAAATATCCAACAAAACGTTGGTACGCGCGGTTGCTCGATAGTGGGACCCTTGTTCCAGGAGGTGAGATTCAAGGTCCACGACCCAAAGGCACACTCCAAGGGCGGCACATTGGAGAATACGGTGAATGGCGGACGTGGCGGTCCCCAATCCCATGGACCCGGCCCAGTGCCCGGCGGCGCTGGTCCTGGCGGTGGCGGCGGCGGCGGCGGCGGTGGAGGCGGTGGCGGTGGTGGCGGACCGCCAGATGCTGGCGGTGATCCGGAGGCGGCAGTCCCAGCACATCTTCTACATCCGGGCAAAGTAAAAAAGGTAAAGGTAAATCTCGTACTCGATACGGCAATACCTCAAAATCTTACTTTATATTTACTTAAATCAAGATATTTATGCACAAATCAAGAATTTTAATTTTCTACTCCAAGAAATAATATTTATTTGTTGTTTTTCTTTTTCAGTATTCCTTTCTACTTAAAAGAAGCATTTTATGACCGAGCCATGATTTCGTTTATATTCTTAAGAATTCTTTAGTTATTTGTTGTTTTTCTTTTTCAGTATTCTCTTTTACTTAAATCAAGACCTTTATGCACTTGATATATATTTTAAGAATTCTTTACTTATATGTTGTTTTATTTTCAGTATCCTCTTGTACTCAAAGCAAGATTTTATATGCAAAAATAACAATTTCTTTTATTTTTTTAAGATTTCTTTACTTAAGAAATAAGTTTTTTTAAATAATTCTATCCTTTTTAAGATTTTCACCCTTTTGTACTTAAAACAAGACAAGATTTAATCAAGAATATTTTATCTTATTTTATCAAGCTAATTGGGAATTTTTTATGTTAACAAATTTCGCTATTATATTTGAATAAGATTTTTTTTTCTTGAATCAAGTGTTTTGTACTTACTTTCAGAATTCTAGTTTTACTTTATTTTATTTTCAAATATCTCGTGCTGCGTGTACTTCAATTTTTAAGTTCAAATTCGCTCGATTTTTTGTTTTGTGGATTTAGAAATTGTTCTTTGAGCAATATTTTTATACATTCTTGTAATAAAAACAAGTGTGAATCGTACTTGAAGTTTAAGGCTCGTTTTTCGTTCGTCTTTTTATGCTTAAATCAAGTTTATTTTTGAAGAATTTTGAATTTTTTTTTTTAATTTTTTTGAAACTTTAAGATTGCCTTTTGTTCGTTTTCCGTGTTCAGTTAAAAGAATCTCGCAAAGTTTTTTTTTAGTTTGCTTTCCATATTGAGTTCTAGTTTATCATATGGTATATATTAATAATTTGTGATCCTCTCGCAGGATATTAACAAACTGCTGGGCATAACGCCCTCGGATATTGACAAATACTCGCGCATTGTGTTTCCCGTGTGCTTTGTGTGCTTCAATCTGATGTACTGGATTATCTACCTGCACGTGAGCGATGTCGTTGCCGACGATCTTGTCCTGCTCGGGGAGGAATAAATCGCCACGCCCCCCAAGGAGGCGACGGCAACAATGGACAACAGCGCACAAGAGAGTTAAACTGTGCAAGGCGCTGAAAAACAACAAAAAAGAAAAATAAAAAAAAATTAAAGCAAAAAAAAAACAGATGATTAACCAAAAACTAATTTTAACTAGCGATATGGAGAAATGCAAAAGGCAACATATTATTGTTAAATACTAAAAATAAAAATTAAAATAATAATAATAAAAAAATAAAGACACACACATATTACGGACGAGAGTAAAGAATATTGTTAAATAGATTTACGCAAAATAAAGAAAATAAATATTAAAAAAAATAGCATAAATAAAGATGAGGAAGACGAGGAGCAGCAACAACACGATGAATAATCAAAAGCAAATAGTAGAAAATATAAAAGGTGCAGCAGAAGCAGAATTAATATAAAGATATAAAAAAAAAAACGGAACAAATAGCAAAGAAAATAAAGCACAGACAACAAGAATTAATTTCAGACTCACATAATTCAAATTTTTAATACACCCGATGCAATTGACATAAGCTAATATAGAAAACCTAACTATAAAGAAAAACTCTTAAAAAAAAAAAATGAAATGAAGGGAAAACCAAAGTGAAAGAAACATTTTTTGAGAGATTTTCAACTAGTTTCCATTTCATTTGTATCGATTCTTACTTTGCCCTTACTTCCCTCCCGAGCAGACAGTCAACTAGTCTTCCTTAGTTTAGGCGAAAACTAAATTTAGTTTATGGTTTTTAAAACAAACCCCCCTTCCCCCAACCCCAACAACCCCCACACAACCCTCCACAGGAAATACGTCTAAAGGGCACCTCATCTATGGCATCGAAAATATGTTTCTTGATTTTTCAAAACTGAACACTTTTTAGCGCTTCCAAGAAAAATGGCCAAATTTTGTAGGAAAAGTGTAAAACAACCAATTTTCAAATTAAGCAAATCATTTAATTTAAAGCGAATGAAAACAAACGAAAATAATAATACTACTCTTAAAAAAAATAATAACAATTTTTAAATAATTTGCACATGGAAAATTATACAAATAAATACAAAGAAAAATTCTTATGCATTACTATCAAAGGCACCTTTTGTATGCGAAAGGCATCGGGCATATATAAAAAAAAAAACAAAAACAAACAAGCAAAATAGTTAATTCAAGTTTTAATAAACGATTTTATTTTCAACAAATTTTATAAAAAATATAACGCAAACTAATGCAAACAGGAGGAATAAACCGAATATTTTAAATGCACACCACAAAAAAGATAAAATCCAGACAACTTTGCGGCACAATTTCGAAAGCAAAGTGGAAAAGAAAGTCGGCTGTGCTCGACTAGGGGATACCCTGAACCCAGCGACAAGCTGCCCTGGGAAATATTCACGTTTTCTTATAAGCAGAGCGCTTCTTCTTCTATGCGCTGTTCCTTGTGAAAAAAAGCATTCCCGTATAACTTCGGTGTTTATTGTCCCATCTCTATGAGACTTTCAGGACTTGATTATGACACCCAAATGTGTGTGCATACCAAAGCGCAAGGTTCTAACTTTTATTCTGATCTAATTTTAGATCTTTAAACTACGGTAACCTCCATGCCATGCCCCAAACTCCATTTCTCAGCATCGACATTTAACGATCATGAAAATGTGAGAAGTGGAATGTACATATACTCCAAATTCCCAGACTCTTTCTTGTGTCAGTCTCAATGGGTTCAGGGTAGATAAAAGATAACACACAATAGACGAGTTACGAATCGAAAATAAATAGAGTTATGTACACCAAATTTGAATGAAACTGCCTAAAAAGAAACTTAGCCTATAAGCATCACAAAATAGTTGTTTAACAATGACGATAGTTGATAGTTTAATTGATTTTTATGACGTGGAGATATTTAAGATTTATTATTTTCAAATTGTATATAAAAACTGATGAAGCAGCAGCAGCCGCAGCAGGAGAAGCGCAAAGTAGGAGCAAAACTTCGCAAAATGAAAATAACAATTAATTAAAATTAGTTAAATGTAATTACAACTAGTTAAAGCAACTCAGACACAAGTTCAAGCAGTCAATAAAGCGATAAATACATATAAACAATGCACCATTTAAGCTTAGTATAATACTCACACACACACACACACACACACTCACACACACACACATACACATAAGTACATTTGAAGTTTTGGTAAAGTTCCTCAAAAAGTATTTAGTTAAAAGTGAGTTTTAGTTTGAATACCAAAACCTAGCACAATACTGAGTAAATTTAACGAAATCACGAATACCATAAAAAAAAAACAACAACAAACAAATATATCATCATAAAGTTTTAATTTATTAGTTATGGTAAGAGGAAGAAGCGGAAGCAGGAAGCTATATCTAGGCCCAAAGTTTTTTGTACAGTTAGCTGAGATGAGGAGGGGCGGCTATAGCTAATGCTGAGTTATACACCATATATGTATGAGTAGTATTATGTATATGGGTAATATGATAGTTATATACAGACACAGACACACGCATATACCTATTATATAGACAAACACACACACACACTTACACACACAGACACATCTGCATATAATATATGTATGTGTACTTTATGCAATGAGTATATACAATAACATAACGTATTTAAGCACCTATATGTAGCACGAGTTTTTTATATGTAAACAAACAAAAAAACAAACAATTAATTTTATATATATATAGTATATGGCAAAAAGTACTCCCATAGTAAGGTATACTGGCAGTGTAAGCTAAATGAAATTACAATTCTAGGCGCAAGACTGTCGATAAATTGAGGAATATTATAGACACAGATGAAGAAGAAGAAGAAGAAGGAGAGGAGGCAGCAAATAAAGACAAATAGCTAAATCTACACAGTCAACAAGGAACAGCTACCCTTAATACCTATAATACATACACTTAACCAAACATAACCTAACTAATGATACATCTAGATACATCTGAAGGAAACAACAACAAGCAAAAATTACTTTATTAACTTTCTAGACACACACACACGAACAGACACACACACAAGAGAACACACTCACGTATAAATTAAGTGAAAGTAAAGCAATTGAACTTTTACCTAGATTTTTGTATGATCAGTTGAGCCAAGTACTTACCTACATGGATTTGAGATAAACTGCAACTGCAATTGATTTACACAAATACACCCGAAGGAGAAGAAATATAAGAATTCAAATAAAATAAAGAAGATAGTTTACCTTCGGCATGCCGAACATTGAATACCCTTGTAGACGTTTGGCAGTTATATGAAAGCGAATTGAGAAGCTTTTTATGGCAGAGTTGGGCTTAGATATCTTGAGATTCCAAAAACAAATTCATTCTTCGAGCTGATCTTTCCATAGAGCTCGTTTAAAAAGTCATCCGATATGAAAAGCCCGTGGTTCAAATGTGTAAAGCCTGGTAGAACTCGTAAACGCCAAGTTAAGTGAAGATATCATTCGAAACAAACAAGTTTTTCAAACAAGAACTTAAGCTTCGGTCTATTGTTCCTATTATTCCTAAAGTGGTCCGTTGTTAAAAAGATATGGCTCGTATATAAAAAGCATCGTAGTCTAATAAATGTCGCCCTTTTCAGGAAATTTCAAAGAAGAAAAATGCCTTTTTATGCCAGAACTTAGTTTTTGACCGATATTATTAAAGTCGTCCGATCCGGAAAGCTCCGAACTATGAACGCCAACAGAGCCTATTTCATCGAACTTGCCATATCGACTAATCCATTGATGCTGATCAAGAATATATATGCTTTATAAGCTCGAAAATGTCTTAAGTCACGTGATTATAACGCCTACCTACAAGGGTATATTGGAGAAGAAGACGAAGAGCAGTGAGAACAGCAATGAAAAACTATTCTTAGGAACACAATTTTTTCAGTACATAGTTAGAATCAGGCAGCAAACTCAACTCGAACGCGACAGCAAGTGAAATCGGTGATAAAAACAAAGACAAAAAATAAAAAACAAAAAAGAAAAGCACATAAATATATATATATGTATAACTGGCATATACTATATACATATATATTTTGTAGCTATACAGGTGTCGGAATTCAATTATATTACCGAGAAAAAACGAAAAACTAAGAAGAAGATGAAAGAAAAAAACAAAAATAGTTAAATCAAAATGTTTATAAATTGAAAAAATTGGATACATGCATAAGCGATATATGAGATTTATCGGTAAAACGTTAAACGATAACAAGAAACGATTACAAAAATCGATAACAACAAGAACAAATAGCTGCTCAACGGTTTCGGAGCGTATTTCCAAAAAAAAAAAGATGAAGCATTTTAGTTGTAAACAAAAAAAAAAACAAAACAGATAAATAGCTGAGAATTTGTAAAAAAAAAAATAAACCAAAAAAGGAAAACAACAAGAACAATTAATGAATTAATTAAGTTAATGTATTTACTTTTCATATTCTTTTTTACTCTACACCTAGTTAACAATATAATTTGTCAAAAAAAAAAAGGAGAAAGAAATAACATTTAGTTGGCTATAGTGAAATTTTGTAATGGAAATATTTAAGAATATTTATAAAAATTAAAAAAAAAAAATAATAAAAAAACAGAAACAAGAGGCAAAGCATTTAGGACAAATAATGACACAAGCCCTTAAAAAAATATACACACACACTCACACACGCAAAGAAGAAAAAAAAAACAAAAAATTAATAGACGAAGAAGAAGAAGACGAAACCAAAGAAATGTTTGAAGCATTTTTGGTGCCGCCTTTTTAGAGGGGCGGCACCAGACACCAAACACATTTTATAATGAATCTGAGAAATGATATGTATGTATATACGTATATACGCAGTACACATATACACATATATGCATATGGTATGACATAGTTTAGATGTATGTGCATGATGTAATAATTACATTGTGCATGTACATTATGTATAATAAATGTATGTATATTATATATGTATGTATGATGGTCTCAAAAATGAAATTCTAAAGTATTTAGATAAGCAAAACCAGTTAAAAACTTAAGGCATTTAGTCAAGGCAACACACACACACACACACGATACACACACTAACACACACACACACACACAAACACTCATAAGCGCGCACCAAACATTTTTTAAATGCAAACCAAAGTAATATAATGATAAAATGTTAATAAAATAATTATAATTATTAATATATAGAAACCATAATCCCAAACACAATACGAACTACAATTGGAAAATTGCACAAAATAAACTGCAAAATTTAAATTGAATATTTAACTCACACACACTCACTCACTCACACACACACTCACTCACTCACACATTCAAACATTCTTATGGTTGTACATTTTCTGATATTATTATTTCAGTTTTTTGTTTATAGCAGAAACATTTTCCAAGCAAAGCAAATCACTTTTATGAAATGTTTACGAAACGCATTTCAATAATTATAAAACTTAAGTCTTGTTATCTAATTGTTAATTTGATTTGTTGCTCAATTATTGTTAACAGCATACATTTCTCAAAAAAAAAAACTCTAGTCGGGCATGCTCGACTAGCAGATACCCTGAACCGAGAAGACAAATGCATTCGTATTGAACTTCGGTGCTTAAAGTCCGATCTTTATGAAACTTTCAGTGCTTGAAGATGGCGAGCAAACCAAATCCCAAGGCTCTATCTTTGGCCTAATTATCCGAATGTTATATATTTCCAATCTGTGTATACTCTACGAGAAGCTACATGCACAGTTCTATGTATCTAGTTCTCATGCATTTCGAGCTATGCTCAAGCATCAAAATCGATATTTATCGATAAGAGGAAAGTGAAAGCAGATATCGATAAACAAATGAGTAGCTCGTTCTTCACTCGATATAGATGAATGTATACTTCAAATTACAATTTATCAGATGGTTTCAGGGTATAGGAAAAGTCAAATCCTTTGCACAACTCGCTGCAAATTCCGCCAGCTGCAAACTTGCATTTTCCACAGCATATTCCTTTTCGAGGCATTACCTAAACAGCTCTCTCTCTCTCTCTCTCAGACAACCATTGACAGCTGTCTATAATTTTTGTTTTTTATCCGTCCATTAAAGAAGTTCCTAATTGCAATAAATGAAGATTTGTTATTGATTATCACCAGCACATGTCAGCAGCCAGCGAGAAATCACACAACAACTCCCACGGAGCAGTCAATTCTTGAACATCATTTTCATTTTTTTGTAAATCAATTGATTTTCCTTATAACTCATTTATTTCTCACTGACACAGCTCGACCTCTTGTCAATTATATTTTCAAAAAGTCTCTCGCTTCCGCTCATCAGTTTTTCACTTCAATCACAAACTCTGCACATTTCCGTTGCTCAAAATAATCAAACCCAGTATAAATACCCCGAAATATTAGATAAGCAGGAAGCATTATGTAACTGTTTGAAAACGGCATAAAACCAAAAAACAAAACAAAAGTAATAATAATAAACAAAATAAAAACAAATTAATTTAAAACGTAATGCGTATGTAATGATTGATCACTGATCACAAATTTTGACTGTGTTAATTTCGTTATATATAAAAACAAAAAAACTAAAAACAAACCAAAAAAAAAAAAAAAGGAATAAAAAATATAATGAAATATCTATAGCGTATAACAAATAAATACACACATAACAAACACGCAATAAATGTTACAGAAAGAACAAAAACAAGAACAAGAACAAGAACAAGAAAACAAAAACAAAAAACGAACCTATAAAATTAAGTTGAATGCTAAAATGAAATGCGTCAAGTAAAGACAATGGGGCAACATCCAAACCAAGCAAAAAGATAATTATTATAATATTGCAAATGAAGCGAATACGAATAAAGATATGGAAAAAACATAACATTTCAATTTGTTTTCCTTATGTGCTACCCAATGTCCAAAGTGTTCTTTGTGGAACTTATAAGAGAACTTTATAGATTCAAAGGTTTACCTTCTTATTAGGCCCCATAACTCGGACAAATCTCATCTGATTCGCCCGAGGTTTGGCTTTTTGTTCATGGTTTGGCATCTAGATCAATTTCGCATATAAATCTGTCAACATTATATTTGGTCGAAATTCATGTGGAAAGGATACCCTCACATATCCTATATAGACATAGTTTTAAATTTCCCACCCCCATAACTCGGTCAAAACTCCATCGATTTTCACGAGGTTTTGGTCTTTGTTAATGGTTTGACCCTTAGATTAATTTGACATTTTATTCTGGGAACCTAATTTTTGGTCGAAATTCATGTGAGATTGGTACCCTCAAATATCCCATATAAGCATAGGTCGAAATTTCCCACCCCCAAAACTCGGTCAAATCTTAACCGATTTTCATAAGGTCTGGCTTTTTGTTCATGGTTTGGCCTCTAGATCCATTCTGCATCTAAATCTGGCAACATTAATTTTGCACGAAATTCATGTGAAAATGGTACACTCAAATATCCTATCTGGACATGGGTCAAAATGTCCCACCCCCATAACTCGGTAAAATTTCATCCGATTTTCACACGGCTTGGCTTTTTGTTCATGGTTTGACCTCTAGATCAATTTTCCATCTAAATATGGCAACATTATTTTTGGTCGAAATTTATGTGAAAATGTTATCCTCAAATATCCTATATAGACATGGGTCAAAATGTCCCAACTCCATAACTTGGTCAAATCTCATCAGATTTTTACACGGCTTGGCTTTTTGTTCATGGTTTGGCCTCTAGATCAATTCTGCATCTAAATATGGCAACATTATTTTTTGTCGATATTCATGTGAAAATGGTACCCTCAAATATCCTATCTGGACATGGGTCAAAATGTCCCACCCCCATAACTCGGCCAAATTTCATCCGATTTTCACCGGGCTTGGCTCTTTGGTCATGGTTTGGCCTCTTAATTAATTTGGCATCTAAATCTGTCAATATGTTGCTTGGTCAAACTTTATCTAAAAATGGTACCCAAGTATCCTATATACCCATAGGTCGAATTTATACCTATCAACAATTTCTTTTTATATTTAAATTCTTCACCTATTCCACCGAGTTGCTGGAAAGCAAAGTCCAGTTGTTTACTGTTTTGAAATATTTATTTATTTATTAATCGTTTAAACAGAAGTTTTAGCTTATGACGCGAACTTTGCCTCATCGGAAATTAACATACAATACATTGCGGTAAATTTCAATAATTTGATTTATATCATATTTATATTTAATTGAACCCAAAGAGAGCTCTTCATACGTTAATCAGTGATTTATGCTTTGAGTATTTTAACTAGACGATTCGCAAAAATTTCAATAGGCATTTCAGGTATAATCGAAACAAGTCAATTGAACTAAATTAAACTAATTTGAGTAGACTTTTAATAACATTGTACAACGATATACATAAAGAAGACATACATATATTTATATATACATATATATATATATATGTATTTGAAGCAAACTAGCTGAAAAGAAATTTTCTACGGTATGCACAATTCCTAGTGCTAACAATGAGTATATTTAATTAATATTATTACAATTACTTTTTCTTTTGCAACAGAACATTAATATTTGACTATGAGTTGAAATTTTGGCTGGTATTCGTACTGTTAATCAAGCGCAATTAAATTATACACATATATATATATATATGTTATATTTTTAACTAGAATACGTATTAATATGTAGTTGACTTAGATATATACACATACATATATAAATACATATATATATATATATATTATTGCTCGATTATAAGCTGATATTCGAAGATCCGTTTCAGAGACTGAGAGAACTACAACGACCGCATCGAGAGGAGGTTACTTTTACTATGTGGGCCTCCGATCTGGTCTGGCTTGAGTTTATTGAGCTGTATCGTTGTCTTAGATTATGTTTCGTCAAATTGTGTTTATTGTTTAGTCGCAGCCTGTCTGTGAGAGTATATGTGCTTGTCGTTAATTGAATACAGTGTGTGGTTCTCATTCTGAGCCGAACGGGTTTTTAGTCTCTATATAGAACGGTTATCGTGCTCAATGTTTGTTGTGTGTGTGCCTAAAATATAACGAACAACATTTAAGTAGAGCCTGGCTGTTGCCTTTAGGGAGTTGGCATTAGCTGTCTAGGCATTCGACTCTTTCAGATTCTCCAAGCGTGCCAATTGATTTGAGTCCAGTTCCTCGGGTATGCTGGCCCGTCCGCCGACCACCTGCTTGGGCGCCTCAATCACATCCTCGGCCGGTGCCTCACAATTCATGTCCAAGCTGCTCGACTGACCTCCGCCCCCGCCACCACCGCCTCCGGCTGCAGCTCCAGCTCCAGTTCCGGCTCCAGCTTCAGCTGCAGCTCCGCTGGCAGCAAATGCATCATCGAAATTAGCATCGAAATTGGCCTCGAAGTCGGCCTCAAATCCAGTGCTGCCGCCTTCAGCAGCAGCTGCTCCAACAGCCTGGACAGCGCCAGTTGCGGATTTCTCAATAAACGGATCCTCCGGCTCCTGCAGGACGGGCACATCGGCCGCGGTCGTATCGCTGCCGCCATCCAGGAAAGACTGTTCATCCTCTGCATGACAGGATGGATATTCTGTCAGTGTTATGGTTACATTGGAAACCAATTGAACACCACCGACCCCAACAACATCATCATCGCCAACACCAATATTACCTTCTTTGGCAGCGGACGCTGCCGGCGGCGGCGGCTGCTTCTGGGCCGCAACTTTGGCCTTCGGCTTCGGCACAATATCGGGCTTTTTATCCAACACCGGTTTCTGTTCCTTCGCTTGCTGTGAATTGTCCCTTTCTCCTACTGGTGGGAAAGATTTATCGGCACCGTCTTCAACCATTGGGGTTGCAGCGGTAACAATTATTTGTGCCATACCTAAATTCAAACTATTCGCTGTGGCCGTCGCCGTTGCGCCCTCAACCGGCTTGGTTAACTGCGGTGGCGGCAACGACGGCGGCGGCTTCTCATCGTCACTGAAATCGTCCTGCAATAGACAAAATGTCAATTAGTTTCCACAAATTTACTTAATTTTTTAGTTAGTTTATTTATATTCATGACTTGTGCGTGTTGCCCGGCCTTGCCGGACTCTGGGCATATTTAAGAGTACCCATTCCACCCTGAAATCCACATCCCAAGTTATATCTTACATACATACATCGAATTAAGAATCAAAACATGGAATCTACATTTTTCACCGACTTTATTTCCATTTTGTGAAGCTTAAAACCCAAAAATAGGGTCTCGCATTTTTCAACAAGAGGCGTGGTTTGGCAAAAGGTGTGAAAGACGTATGGAATACATTTTCACAAAGATCAAAGATTCAAAAATTCGGTTGGTAATCATAAAAGTTGCCTACAACCGTTTTAAGCTTATTTTCCACTATTGCGGGTGAAATTTATTAAATCGCCGTAATACGGGCTCATTAAATGTTTACGTAGAGCTCCTAAGTGAATTCAAATCCGATCGGACGGTCTATATTTTATATCTAAGTAGGATAGAAATTGCAAAATACAAGCTTAAATAAAAAGACCCTTGGAAATGGGCTTGAATCCGCAACTTCAACCAACAAATCGTTGACGCCCATTTCCACCAATCTCAAGTGGATTTTCCGAAATGTGTGAAAAAATCCAATGAGTGAGTTGACAAAAAGACAGTTGGAATTGACATTGAAGCCGTTCGGACAGTAAGCAAAAAAGTAGCATGCAACCATTTGACGAATTTATTCCACGAATTTTTCACACATTCTGGTGGAATTTTGAAAAACCGCGCTATTATCTTTCGCTTTAATCAAATAAAAAAACAATAATTAAAAATTCGTCGTGTGTTCTCAGTCAGGCTCTCTGTCCGTCTGTGAATCAATCAGTCCGTCCGTCGGTCAATATGTCAGTCAATCAGTTACGATAAAAAGTATTATACATATAAATATTTTGGAGTAGGGTATTTAAATGTAATTACCTCCATGCCAGGCTCTTGTATAAGCACTGAGTTAGCATTAAATATAAAGAGAAAAAACTTGATTTAGTCGATTCAATTGGGACTTGGTTTTTAAATCATAAATTCGCATTTTTAAGAACCCTTTATCAAGTGAGTGAGAGCGGTGAAATCTCAATTAAATATTGGAAGACTCGATTAAGGGAACAAGATCTTTAACTTGGAAAACATCCAACAGCTAGACATATTTGTACACAAAGGGTTCGGTAATTAATTAAAAAGGATTATAAATTATATAAGACAAACAAAATATTGTATATATTTACATTTATTCATACGTTCGAGGAAATGGGGTTTCGACTGGGGCGCATGCACATGCTATATGTATCAGATAAAAGATCTAAAAAATACATATATGAATAGCACTTGGGGGTCAAAAATAGGCAGCTTTTTGAGCTGAAGAGGTTTATCAAATGTACAAAGCTTTGTAACTTTAAAGCAAGAAAGGAGAATAATACATATAGAAGAGCCAGAAAAGGTACTGAAGCATTACTGGGTATCTGCTAGTCGTTTACACTCGACTAGAGCAGGTTTATTTGTTTTATTTAACTTTACTGAACTACATTTGGGACACATTAAACATTAGTTTTATTACAGGGTATTCACAGAGGCTGATAACCGTTTTATTTGCTAACTTTTTGGAAGAACTCTGAACTTTTCCAATATTTTTTGCGTATAAAAGTTAGCAAAAGCTAGCAAGCAGCACTATTGCATACCCTATATTAAACAATCTACGAATATTAAAAAAGTTCTGAAGATAGTTTTACGAAAATAGCCATAAATATCGACTGCAATTTCAGAATAAGATATCAAGAGCATATATGTACACACATTTTAAGAAAGCGCAAACAGCACACTTAAGGGTTAAGGTTAAGAACCATTTAAATATGAAACATTGGACACGAAAAGTTTCTTACACGGAGCGAAAGGCAAGTTGTACACAGCAATAAAAAAAAGATAGTTACCAAATTGTGACAAATTGTGAAAAATACCAATTGGTTAAAAAATGGTGCCAAAAATACACACAAATTACTACGAACAAACAAAAACAATCTTGAAAACGAGAAGGTATCAAAAACAAAATAAAAAAAAAAACAAATACAAAAATTTCAGAATCGTAGAGATCGTAATTAGTAGCATAGCAGGAAACACCAACACACGAGGAGACACGTTGTAAAGCAGCCTAAAGAACACTGTAAAGAATTTTAGTTTTTAGTTCTTAGCTTCTGGTCTTGCTTAGGACACGTTAAACAATATTTAAGTTTTTTCGTTCGATTAAGAGATAGCACATTAAACGGGGTGTGTTTAGAAATAGAGCCCTGCATCGGTTAAATTATTTGCATAAAACTCGGATACTCGAACGATTTAAACAAAAACCAACAGATTCGAGCTTTCGCGAAACACGAAGTCAGTCATACAAACGAAGTTCGAGCTACTCGATGTTGCAACACGTTCGAGTTCGAACACAACCAAACGAATCGAACTTAGAGCGAACGCGATGCAACCGAATTTTCAATCGACTCGAGCGACTCAATTGGTTGTCAACAACTCGAAGAGCTCGAGACGAACAATTTCAAGTCTTGACTCGCTCGATCTAGAGAATTGTTTGAGTATCCGACGCGGATTAAGGTTGACTCAATGCTGGGCTCTAGTTTGAAGAATAGTTACAGTGACGGTGTGGAGTAGATCTGTAGGTTTTGGTAGAGGTGGTTGGTTGTGGTTGTGGTGGTGGTATTGGTAGTTAGTGGTGGTTAGTAGTTGGACGAGCTGCACTTGAAGATTATGTTTGGGTACCTCTAGAGAATATATAGAAGCAGGTATAAGAGTACTTTCGAGTTTTTGGTGAAACATGAAACAAATACATAAAAGATGGTTTGTTCTATAGAGATCAATGTGGCGTGTGTTTATATAAATATGTAAAAAGAGAGAGAAACAGAGAAGAGACTAAAGTGTGTCTAGATGGCCAGGACAATTACCTGGCGGAGGCATGCTGGGCACTGCAGCTCCATTGGGTATATAGCCGCTGTCCCGATCCTCATCTGCAGCGAAGACAGGAGAGATTTGTTGACTAGTTATTTGGGTCGCACTTTGTGGCAACTCACCTGCCGTATCCTGTGATCCGAACATATCCTCCGTTATGTCCGTCAGCTCGTGCGCGTACTCTGCCGGCAGAGCTGGCGCCGGCGGCAATGCAAAACTGGGCGCTGCTGTCGGCGGCGGCGACTCGTCGTCGACGCCCTCGCTCAGCGGTTCGCCCATTTCGTCGCACTCCTCGACAACCAGCGATGGAAAATTGCCAAATTTGCCATCCAGTTCGCCCTCCCACCAGCCGTCGTCGACGCCGTGCGCGGTCTTGGTAATTATCTTGATCTTGTCGCCCTCCTCGAAGGTGAGCTCATCCTCGGCGGTGGCATCGTAATCGTAGAGCGCAATGCACCATTCGATGTCCGATTTGAGGCGCTTTTGTGGCGCCATTATGACCGATACCTGATCGGGCGATTGCATTGAGTCGACGGTCTGATCTTCATTGTCAACCGTATAATCGACAGATGAGAATGAGATTTGTGAGCGCAATTGATTGCCTGAACTACCATTAAAGGCGCTACCGGCCGCGTCCTGCTCAATGTCCAGATAATTGTGCGGCACGTAGCCCTCCTCGCCCCGATAATTGCGCGCCCGCAGCCAGCCATCCCCATCTCCTTCCCCGACCACCTCCAGCTGCTCGTTCTCAACAATTGTGAGCTCGTCGGGATTTTGGGCCTAAGATCGAGATACTCCATTAGTAAACCCCATTAAGATCTAGTCTGTCCCACTCACCGTGTAGCTGTAGAGCGCGGTGCACTTGAAGATGGCCTCCTTGGGCTCGGGCACAATGGGATCGTCCTTGTCGTCGTCGGCCTCCTCCCAATTGACCTCGGTCGGATCGTCCCAGCCGCCTGCATTGCCGGCGTTCAACTTTTGCGCCGGTGCCGCAACGCTTGGCTGTGCCCTTTCCTGCTCCTCGGGCTCCTCGTCGCTGTCACTGAAGGTGCGATCCCGCGAGAACGTCTGCTGTTGCTCCGGCTTGCTGGGCTTGGCTACGGTAACGGCCGTGGCACCAGCTGCCTCCTCCTTGTCGCTGTCGTAGAACGAGTCGGAGCTGGGATTCTCGCCCTGGCCGGAGGCATCGGTGCGCATGGATATGGAGCTGGCCGAGCGTGTTAGCTCCTGGACGCCCATGATTTCCGCCTCCTGTACCCATTCGTCCACATTGATGCCGCCGTCGCGCAGACACTGGAGGCACGCCTCCGCCTTGGCCTTTTCCGTTTCGGAGCGACGTATCTGATCGCGGAACTCATCGATTTTCGTATCCAGATCTGGTCCATTCGGATCGTTGGGATCGGTACGCTGGCCGGCATCCCGCAGCGATTGACACAGCGCCAACTTCTTGGCATGCTCGCGTATCGAGGCATTCTCCTTGACCACACGACCCGCCAGATTCTTGGCCTCCTTGGTCAGCGTCTCGGCAGCCGAGTCGTGCTCGGCGGTCACCTTCCGCACCGGATCATTATCGCATGCCTCAAAGTCGTACTGGATGTGCTGCTTCAGCACCGGGTAGAACAGATAGCAGCACTGCAGATTGTACTCCCTGGTCAGCTGCTGTGCCTGGTCGCGTATCTTGCCAAAGCTATTCTGCGTCGCCGAGCAGGTTAGCAGCTCCGTGCGCCTGTAAAAGACAACATATGATATCATATATTATAAGATATATGCTGGGAAGGGTCTATGAAAGGTCAAACAATTTTGGGTGACTCGAATCCTTTGAAAATGGATTTAAAGGGGCATATTGTCCATATTGGTCCGTCTCTCTGTCTGTCCGACCGTCCCTCTGTCCTTCTTATATGAGCTAATCGATCTCAGAGTCTACAAAAGCTAGACACTTGAAATTTTAAGTTTAGCTCCTCCTTTTGTCGAACCATATCAAGTTGATTTGAAATGATCAATAACTTGCCCTGTTTCTATGAAATCGATAAGAATCGTTATCGAAATCCTGTTTTCTTAGCATATCTCGGCCATTCTAAGAGCTAGACAAACCTAATTTGGTATGCAAATTCTCCTAGGGAATACACAGATTTAGAGCCTGTCACTTTTAGGAAACCTCCTCTATTTCCCCTTATATTAAAAAGAAGAAGAACTTTTGGAGTTATAGCCTTGGACTTTGGTATTTATACACACTTGTATGCCATAATTATGCCCTGAATATTTCATAAGGATCGGAGAATTAAGACCCAAGTTCTCTTAGTGGGGGGATAGGGAAAGAAGCATAGCCAAGGTGTTAACTGGACATATTTTTGTGTGTGCATCTATAGAAGTTAACTTTGTTTTTGTAATGACGCTGGGTTCAAGGTTCACTCTTGTTTTCCTTCATTTTCCGAGTAGGTACACCCCTCTCTCAGGTCAACCCTCTTTGACCGAAAGTGGACACTAATTTTTTGGTCTCTGAGCGGAATCAAGAAATTTTGAACGATTTTAAATATTATGAATGAATGTCATTTGCTTTTGCTTTTTTTTGCCTTTGGAGCTGACAACTCAGTAGGGGGAAAACCTTTCCAATTCCTAACCATAGATAAAACCCGGGCTTACCCCATTAGCATCAGATACTCGGCGACCCGCTCGAAGACGTAGTTCTCCATGGTGGTCATTGTTGTCTGCAAATCGACGGTAAAATAGCGATT
This sequence comes from Drosophila montana, assembly GCF_035044405.1. Lineage (NCBI taxonomy): Eukaryota > Metazoa > Arthropoda > Insecta > Diptera > Drosophilidae > Drosophila > Drosophila montana. Next base: position 1,398,659 of record NW_026996406.1, read on the forward strand.
CTGATGGGCATTGGCAGCGGCCAGGCTCAAGATGTAGTCGTTGCGTGCTCCGGAGGATTTCTCCTCGAGCAGCTCCTTGCGCGATGTGACCCGGGCGCTGTTCTTCTGCAGCGAGGTGATGGACTGAAAGAATGAGCCCTTCTTCTTCTTGAGCTTCTCCTCAATATCCTTGGCCTTGTCGCGGACATCGTGGGCGCAGTGCTCCTCATCAAAGTACGATTTCTTGGTCTTGTCCACATCGCCAACGCTCAAGTGCAGCTCCTTCTGCACGTTGACAATGCCCGCAAGCGAACGCTTGGCAATGGCCAGCTTGTAATCCCGCAGCACCTTCGACTCGTCGGCGATCTGTTGCTGGAACACCTCGATGGCCGCGAGGCGAGCGCGTGCCAGCTTCTCGTTCTCCTCCAAGACGGTGCGCCAAACACTCCACATGTTCCTTGGTAGAGTTCGGGAAAATTGGAAAAAGGTTTTTCCAGATCTGCCAATCGGTAAACTTACCAGCGCTCCTCCATGCCGTCCATTTTAATATCGGGTATATTGGGTATTTTCTTGTTGAGATACTGCGATGAGATCTTGAGCAGCGCCTCGCTATACGATTTCTCAATGGCGGATCGCTTGAGCGTGAACTGCCGGATGTCGTCCAGCAGATCGCACTCATGCTGGTTCTTTAGCTGCAACTTGGCCACCTGCTCCGTGTGCAAATTCTTCAGGAATTTCACATAGTTACCCTGGAATATGATACGATATGATATGATATGATATGATGATAGGAATATCTGTGGGGTTAGCTGGGGGACTGCTTGGGGTTTACCTTGCGCGGCGGCGGCTGCATTCTGTTAGCTTTTGGCAACTAGCGCGGTTTATCAGAGAAGCAGAGCAGAGAAGCGTTTGGTTCTAGTCGAGCTCCAATCAAATGGCCTTACATTACCTTAAGCAGCTGCAAGTGTATGATGTGAGGTGTTTGGAAACGGGATTAATGATATTGACCACAAAAAAACTTATGTAATAGAAGCGTTTAAACTTTGGCAAGCCGAGCTAATGCAGCCTCTTAAGCACTTTTACATAATCGAGCAAATATGATTGGGGAAATTCATATGAAAATTTTCACTGGAGCAGCAGCCCTGGCCCTGGCTGTCCCCTGCTGATATCGATTTATGTTCAAGCAGAGCTTGTCTAATAATTTTTCCTCTCTCGCCTAGCACTACGATGTCTGGTTATTCTAGGGGCTAACACTTTTCTTGGACATGCTCTGGTTGTTTCGCTAACAAAATTCTGAATTTCAAACTGATTTCTTGGCCAATTAAAAAGCAAACTTTTCTTTTTTTTTCCACGTTTTTCTCACAAAAAACGCACTGTGTGCCTTGCGTACTTATCGATTTCGATTTTAATGCCGTTTTAACTGTTTTTCCACGCATACACCGTTAGCTGCTGCGCGGAGAGAGCGAATGACCGAGCGCGTGAGAGCGAGAGCTGTGTTATTTCTGGTTAAAACATTTTAAGGGTGTCTGCTTTGAACATAATTCAGGTTCATTCATGGCCTGCCAGAATGCTCGGCACATGCGCCAAGCCAAGTTTATTTGTATTATCCATAGCTGATAACGGTACCCTAACACTACTTGTAATACTCTAACGTCGTGGCATTTACATGGTTTTTCCAAACTAATGCACAACAATCAACAACAAAACTCGACAATGGCAAGACCTTTGCATACTGATAATGTGTGCTTCATTATCAACAAACCAAATATTGATAATATATTTTGGTATTCGAATATTGATAAGGTCAGCGGTCAAACTAAAAGTATGCAATGCTTTTTTATCGACTCTGCACGATTCTGAAGCCCAGTACGTTGAGTAGGCAAAACGCATGCCAAACTGCAACGATATCTAAAATCGATATTGAAATTCCGATGCTGTGCAGCTCCGTGCAGTGTTGCCAAATCAGCTGCTTTCTCTCATTTTCAAAATCTGATTTAGCATTTTTATTTGGCTATTTTGGAAAATACTTGAAAAGTGCATTAAGCACAGTTTAATTTATAATTGTTGACTATGTGGCAACTCGTTGACTTTTTTGTGTGCCAATTGCCAATTTTTGCTCAACCTATGTTAAGCTATTTTGAACTTAGTGCTCAGCTATTTTCTGGCAACGATAGTTGGCAGCACTGGTTCAGTGTCCCAGCGGGCAACGTGACTAAACTATCGTCACTATCGATATATCGATAGGCAACAGCTGTTTTGCGCGTTGGAATGCAATAAAACGAAAACAAATGAGCACAACGCAAATAATGGTCGGAGGAGCGGCGGCAGGTGTTAGCCATAAGCAAAACCCGTTTTCAAGTCAAGAGCAAACAAACAAAACGGTTTACAGGCGGCCAACTGTAAAAGTGGGCCGCCAGCGAAGAAGCCGCAGCAGCAGCAGCAACAGCAACAGCGCAGCAGACGTCGTCGCGACGTCAAGCCCGAGCAGCGACTGTGATTTCACTTTTCAACAGTTGGCGACCGAGCAGCAAGCAGCGAGCAGCGTTTAACGGACGAGAGACGGATTACCAAATTGCATTAGAGGCGCAGCTATTAAAGCCATTAAATTGTGCAATAAATCGAGTTAGAAATCGAGTACAGAAGATGCAAAGATTGATTATGCAACAGTTGATGCGGCACAGGATGCCGCAAGGCCACCTGTTGCGCCGCCGCAGCGAGCTCACCGCACCTGTGCTGCTCTCAACTTTCACCCAGCAGCAGCAGAAACGCTCTACGGCAACGTCAACGGTGAGCAGCAAGCAGGCAACGCCGCCGCCACGCCACGACTGGAATCGTGCCGTTAGCGAAGCGGAACGCATTGTCGGCTATCCCACATCCTTTCTCAGCCTGCGCTGGCTGCTCAGCGACGAGATCGCCAATGTGGCGCTGCACCTGCGCAAGCTGGTGGGCAGTGCGCATCCCCTAATGAAGACAGCCAAGTGAGTAGGCGCGGCAAATATAAGTGTGTGTGCAGTGTTGCCAAACGTCGAGCCTAAGTCAAATGTTAACAGGAGAGAACGGCAAGCCGAAGATTAAATACCCTTGTAAAAGGTTGACTTACGACCTTGCGAGACTTTGACGCACGACCTTGCAAATATGTGAGCAGAATAGTGAAGTGAAAAAATAATTAATATTGCAGCAGCAAGACGGTTGTTAAAGCTGAAGGACTCCTTTTACTGATCAAGAAAATATTTATAAACTGTATTCAATCGGAGACGTCGCAAATTTGATGACACACTTATAATACCCTCTACAAGTGTATACAAATAGCTAAATCAGTTAAAAGTTGGGCAGATTCTCAAATCTTTCCGGCTGCTGACAGCTGAAAATAGCTACATTTAGCTGGATTGGCAACACTGCATAAACTTCTGGTTACCCTTTGATTGATTCTCCTAATCTCAACAGGCATCTGCTGTACAATGGCAAGAACACGATGCAGGCCTGGGGTCTGATCGTGTTGCTGGTCTCCAAGGCAGCTGGACATGCGCCGAGCATACCGGATGTGGAGCAGGATAAAAGCGCTGGCGTCCTCCATTCGCAGCGCGCCCTCGCCGAGGTCACGGAAATGATACGCATCTCGCATCTGGTGCACAATGTGAGTACCAGCTAAGCAGCAGCAGCTTATGATCTCTCGCTTAATCAACTCGTCGATTGTTTATTCGTAGAGCGTGGTCAATTTGCAGTCGGGCACGCAGGCTGGCCAGGATGTTAGCACCTACGATGACATGTCGTTTGGCAATAAGATTGGCCTGCTCACCGGCGACTATCTGCTGGGCCATTCCAGCGCCGAGCTGGCGAATCTGCGCAATCAGGAGGTGGTCGAGCTGATCTCGTCGGCGGTGCGTGATTTTTCCGAATCGGAATTCATTGGCGAACGCGACGAGCAGAACAATCCGCTGCCCTTTAAGCCCGGCACATTCCAGCGTCCCTCGCTTACCGTGGGCGTGGACTTCAACGAGCACGACGTGATGACGCCCATGCCCATTGGCCAGGTGCTGGGCAATCCGGAGCAGGAATGGGAATGCCGCAACATACTCAATGCGGGCAGCCTGCTGGGCAAATCCTGCCAGGCCTCACTCAAGCTGGCCGGCCAGAGCGAGCAGATGCAGCGCCATGCGTATCGCTTTGGCAAGCATCTGGCGCTGGCCTGGCAGGCATGCCTCGATGCCGAAATCTTTCAGTGCCCCACACTGCCGCTGGATACGACCTTCAGTTTGGTCAGCGCGCCGGTGCTGTTCCATCTGGAGCACGATCCCAGCCTCTACGCACTGATCGAGCCGGGCAAAAAGTCCGTGGAACTGATCGACTATGTCCAAATACACAAGGCCGTCATAGCCGGACCGGCGCTGGCCAAGACCAAGGAGCTGCAGTGCAAGCACACGGCAGCTGCGCTCAGTGTGCTGCAGCATTTTCCGGCCACGGATGCACGCCAGGCGCTGGAGAACATCATTCTGGCCATGCAGGACTTGTGACGCACAGCGCACAAATGGCAGCACACGAACGGGTTCAGGGTAATAGCATAATGACATTAGCTTAAAGTGAACGTTAATCTTAGGATTAAGCTGGGCAGACAGTACAACAAGACAAAGACAAACCCAGCTCCGACTTGGGTTTAGTTTCTAATACTATGTGGGAATTTAAGTGATGCATAGGGTGCAAATTGTTTAACATTATTAAATATTTATATTTATTGCATCCTCTTTACACAACTAATAAATCTAACAATTTTTATTTATAAGTTTGAGGGCTGACGATTTAAAGCTTCATTTTTTTTTACTGGAGTTGAGCGCGTGTCGTGTTCTCTTTAGGGACACGAACAAGCACGACTTTAAGTATCATAATAGAGATATTATATATTTATAAAAGCTAATGAAAATTATATAAAATTTCCATTTGGGATCTATAGTTCCATAGACAGCTATATGATATGGCGACCCGATCATGCAGACCTTTAAGATAGACCTACTTAGTATACTTTCTTTATACCCTTTACGAGTTCGTAGATATATGTATTTTATCGTGAGCAAAAGTAATCTAAAAGTCGTGCGTGTCTTTTTCGAGTTCGTGTCATGTAAACTCGTTCCCATCTCTATATTCTATTCATATTTCCGATAGTGCATGTTTTTTCGTGTTCGTGTCGTGTCAACTCGTGCCCATCTCTACCTTCAATTAATATTTGTTCGTGTTCGTGTTCGTGAATTGTCGCAAAATGCGACACGCGCCCAGCTCTACATGGAAACTGTACAAAAAGGACTTTAATCAGCGGCAGGTTATGCGCATCAGGATCAGCTGCGGGCAACGCTCGTATTCGAAATACTGTGGAAAGTCGAGCGGGAGCTGCTCCATTAGCCACGGCTTGTGCGCCGTCTGCCTGAGAAAGTGCTCCCACATGGGCGCCACAGAGTCGCAGTCCTCCAGGGTGAAGACGTAACGCTTCTCCATGGCCACAAAGATGCACTTGGGCCTGCCCGACTGCTGGCCACGTGCAAAGATGTGCTCCATGACGGCCACAAAGGCATCGGTCAGCGTATCCTCATAGATGACATCCGCTGCCATTATCACATCGCTGGCATCAATGGCGGCGAGGAGCTCAGGGCTCAGCTTGGACTTGGATGCCAGGAAGTCATACTCGAGCACCGCCACCTGGCCACGGAGCAGCTGGGCATTGCGCTGGACATTGCTCCGCATTAGCTGCAGTATGCTGCCGAGATTCACATCCGTGCAGTAGACCTGCCCGCCGTTGTGCATGGCGGCCGCAATGCTGGTGAGTCCCACGCCTGCGCCCAGCTCCATGAGCGTCTTGCTGGCCAGCTCTTCACGCTGATGGAACACATAATCAGCCAGCAGCAGCGCACCGCGCCACACCTGCAGCCCCACCAATTTCAGCTCGGTGGCATCGGAATGCTCAAGTTCAATGGTGCCGCGCCTGGGACGCTGCACCTCGAGGTCACCATCGTTGTCTACAGTTGCTTTGGCGTTGTCATTTCGTGCGCCAGGATAACGAAAACGGAATTTGGAGACAATGTGACCGTCTGCACTGCACTCTGTCTGATAGTTGGTCTCACTGTAGATTTCCGACTTGACCGTGTACATGGTGAGGGTGTTGTGCTACACATTTAACTAATAATTCGCCAGATTTGCTGGCAATTTGCCAAAATCGTAAATAAGCAAGCGACATTGACAATTTTTATGCTTGGGTTAGCGACGCTACATTAAATTAGAGCTGAGCAACATTGGCGTAACTGTGACTGCATGCAGAGAGTAACAGGTATACACAGTCTGTTATTAACAGTCACAGCTGTGAATATAACAGTCAGTGTGCAAGTATAACAGTCAGTAATTGAACTGTTGGCTTAAAGTTTTCTTAAATATCATTTTAGATAATACATATTAACATTGCTTAATATATAACATTAATATTTGGAAGTAACAAAAATGTTCACTACGACTGTTAAATCAGAATGCCACCAATCTCTACATTAAGTGTGGCCGAAACAGGTTAACGCGCATATACCAACAACTTGGCGCAAAACTACCAGCTTATAAACCCTTGCAGCCCTGACTTGTGAGCTATGATCTATGCACGATCAGGAACTATTTGTTGTGCACAATCCAAAGAATTTAAACAAAACTATCATTCAATTATGTGCTTTGAGTGAGCTGCCATTTTATATATATAAATTACAGCCTAAAGAAACATTTTTGCAACAGTCTGCTTACTATTAATTATCACGTTTATCACGCTTTGTTCGAACATCTAGCACATTATGTTAACTCAATAATGGCCTTGCTGCGTATAAACGCAGAAACTCTCGTTACTGCCATTTTGAGCATTACGTGACCATATTGAGTACAACAGTACCATTTTGAGTTTAACATTACACTTTGTACATTAGCGTGTCAACGCAATCTTTAGGTGGAAAAAATTATTACAAGTCGTTGTTATAAAGTGCAAAAATACGGCAGTGCTGTGCAGTGCAATTAGCTAAAAAGAAAGTTCAGTGCATCAAAACACAACACACAATTAAAAGCTAAACAAAGCAAGCGTGCTGCCCAATTCTTATCACCAAGCCCGAAAGTGTCACCGCCAAGACGTACGTGCGAAAAATGTTTTGGGACAAGGGTTATGCGCCCTCAGCCAACATAGAGGCGCTGCTGGAGAAGGAGGTGCGTACCGATCTCGGTTGTTGTTGTCTTTCTCTGTGTGCGTGTGTGTGTGTGTGTTTTTTCAATAAAAGTTTTGCAAATCTATAGAACTCCACGGTTGAGGAATTTCTGGACGAGGAGGATATACTGCAGGAATGCAAAACGCAAAAAAAGAACCTGGTTAACTATTTTACACGGCCCGAGGTAATTAGACGACTCGTCGAGCTAATCACAACGGAACCCGCGGAGGATCTGCCCATGGCGCAGCGTTTTCGCTATGCAAACATGTCATGTGAGATACTCACACTGTAAGTAACCCCCCCCCCCCCCCTACACGAGAGCCACAGCAGCTCATCCCACCCCACCCCACCACACTCCACCCACCCGTGCCCACATTTACTGATTTATTTTCGATTTATTTGGAATCCCATGCAGCGGCCTGCCGTCCCTAGATGAGAAACTGCTGTCGGATGCGGATACCCTGCAATTGCTGTATTCATATCTGGAAAAGGAACCACCGTTAAATCCATTGCTATCATCGTTTTTTAGTAAAACGTTTAGCATGCTTTTTACCAAAAAGCCTGAACAAGATTGGTTTTTGTATCAACACATGTGCCTACAACTTTTGGAGTATATTAAATTGCAGAAGAACTTTTTGGATTTCATTTGTAAACACTTCGACACACCGGTCATACCCGATCTAATAATGCAAATGATGAAGGACATCGATGGTGGTCAACTGAAGCGCAACCTATACGAAGTAACAACAAAAAAAACTTCTCTCTTCGGCAAGCCGAAGATGAAATACCCTTGAAGAATAGTTGTTTACCTTTGGACGGGTTTGTGAGGAGGCTTAAGGAGGATACGAAGGATATTTAAAAAAAAAACTAGATAGCTTTTCATACAGAAAGATTCGATCAATCGATGCAATGACAGCTTTATGATATAGTGTTCCGATCCGACTTGTTCCGACATATGATCCTCCTGCAACAGACGGACCTCAATTGTTATATCTACCTCGACTGTTGAAACTTGGAGCGGGAGATGCCTTCTTCTATGAATTCCACATTTCATTCCCAAATTATTAGACTTTCTACAAGGGTATAATTATACATTTTGTAATAATTGGGGCCTGTGCCGGATCAAGTTTTATTTTAACTGCAAATTAAAAGCACAGTTAAGGAACCGCAACTAGGCCAGCTGCTTGATAACTTTCTAAATATACCCGCCTAATAAATTTATTTTTGATTTTTCTAGTGGTTAACTGAAGATAAAATTGTTGAGAGACTGATTGCAATATTGCGTAATCCTCAAGAGACCGATAAACATGCAAATGTTGCGGACTTTTTCTGTGATCTTATCAACCAAGGTCGTCTTATGCGGCAAACCGAGCAGGAGAACGACTCGTTTGAGCCAGCGTTCGATGGCTCAAATCCCATATTGCGTACCATTGAATCCGCACAGACAATTGAAGCCTTGTTAAATGTGATTTTGGAACCAAACGCTCTAGAGAGCGCCATCTTATCAGGAATATCGGTTGTACTTACGCTTATCAAGCCCATTACATTCACGTGAGTCAGCCCAACTGCTACGCAATTATTCCCTAAATATAATCTCTTATCTCTTTGTTGTTTGCAGTGATGAGCCGAACTCGGATCGCCAGCGTTTACTGCAGAAACGTGAGCGCGAATTTCATCAGGAAGTGCAGGAGACTGTGATTACGGTTATAGCGCCACGCCTACAGGAATTTGTGCATGTGCTGAAGAATCCGCCCGCGGTGTGTTTGTTGTGACCCATTACCCAAAAACTAGAGCTCTGCATCGGTTACTTCATTTGCATCGACTGACTCGAGCCTTATCGAGCTATTCGAGCTAATTATTATTATTGTTATTTGATTCTTCAAAACCGATGAACAAAGTTCGAGCTGATCGAGACAGCGAGATGTTCGAGCTAAACGTGTTTGTGTTGTGCCAGACAATACATGTATGTACGATTAGTTCGAACGAATTCGTTCGACTCGGTTTCTTGTCTGCAACTCAAACAGATCGAGCCGCAACACAACTGACTCTTGACTCGCTCGATCGAAATAAGTGTTCGAGTATCCGAAACGCGTTTTGCTTGAATCGATGCAGGGCTCTATCCGAGGCTCCACAAAACACCTTTTAAACCCCATTCTCAAATATATGCTTGCAGAAACCGAGCCTGGAAACGACCGCGGCGGTGCTCTCGCCGCCATTTGGCAAGACGCGCCTTCAGGTTTGCCGCGTCTTCACCGCACTGCTGGAGACCAAGCACGAGACCATACAAAAGGCGTAAGTAAAAGCTGAGCTAAAAGCAACAGCATGCATCAATTGACACTAATCCTGTTCCCCTTCTGCCCGCAGCATCTGTGCCACAGACTACTTTGCTCTGCTGCTGGACTATTTCAAGGAGTACTGCTGGAATAACTTTCTGCATAGTGAGCTGGAGAAGGCATTGCATCTGGTGTTCTACAATGAGCTGTCGAATAACAACACCACCTCCACTGAGTGCACCGATATATTCCAGGATGATTACATATTCAACTGCCTGATGAAGGCCACGAATGATGCCTTGCGGACTGAGGTGGAAATGAAGAATGCCTTAAACGATGTAAAGCGTGCAGAAGGCGGCAAGGATAACCAGGCATCGGACATCGAATTCGAAGCTGCAGCAGCACAGCAGGAAGCAGCAGCAGCCGCAGCGGCTGAAAAGGTTGACGAAAGCGAGACTGAAGCAACAGCCAACACGCAGGAGAATCACATTGAGCACAATTCTGCTGATGATGAAGCTGTTGCTGTTGCTGTTGCTGACGCTGACGTTGCATCTGTTCCTGATGATAGCCAAGCAGTAGCGAATACGACGGCTGATGCAACGCAGCCAACGCTCAACGATCTGGACCAGACCAAAGCGCCAATCAACAACCCGCCCACAGAGATGCAAACCTATGTGAGTTGAGCGGTTCTCTAGCTTAGATCCCATTTTGATTGTATTCGATTTCTGGTTTATATAAGACCTGTAGCTCAGATTTGATTAGACGATTTTATTGTCGCTTCTTTGCCCGGGCGAAACTTAACCCATCGAATATTTGACTCCATTTCCACTAAGTAGGGGGGATTTGGCAAAAAGTGTGAAACGAATTTGAACAAGTATCTATAAATATAAGTTTCAGGCCTATTTCTTTCCACACATGAGGTTGCAATATCCCAGTTCTTTATTCTACTTATTCATTAATATTTGAACGATTATTACAGCTTATTGTCAATTGCCAACTGGTGTCCAAATTGGTCAATTACTGGCGGCACAATACAGAGGCGCAGTAAGTAGAAAGCAGCTGTCCAGAGAAATGCCCGGATTAACTCACATAACTATATTTACTCCCACACACATACAGATCCACCGAGAAGGGTCGACGACTGGGCTATATGGGGCATCTGATCAAAATCCTAAGACATATTACGAATTGTATATCAGAATCTGAACATATCGCTGCCCTGATTGCGTCTAGCTTTGGCAATGAGTCGGAGCTGCAGCTCTGGCAGTCGCTGATCGACGCCGAGGAGGGTGAATTTACGCTGGCGGTATCCCAGCAGAACAAGCTGCTGGCCAATTGCAATCCGCACGAGGAGAATGAGTATAATGCGGGCAACTCCAAGGATTTTCTGGGCGAGGCCAACACCTGGGACACTGGCGCGCTCTCGTACAGCAATGTTTGCTACAGCGATCTGGATAATACACTGCAGGACATTGTCTTTACCATGGACAATGAACAGAATCTGTTTCAGTTTGGGGGCAACATCGACGACGATGATGATGACGATGATGAGCAGCACGGCGGCAGCAGTGGCGATGGCCATGGCCATGGCCATGGTCATGGTCATGGCATGCTCACCAAGAATTCCACAACGCTCAACAATCTGGCCGCTGATCCCTGGGACATGGATGTACAATTCGCTGACATGACGGGCATCTCCGATGCGGATGACAATCTGGTCAATGCCGGCACCGCCAGCTGGGGCACCGAATTCACCAGCGACAATTTTGCCGATTTTGATGCACATTTCAGTAGCTTCGGCAGCGATCTGGGCTTGCCGACAACACAGCCGCCGGCAACGGATGCTGCAGCAGCACAGGCGCCCACTGAAGCGCCCACGAGCAACAGCATTGAGGAGCATCGAACTGAAATGAACGAGGACGATGTGTCCATGACTGCAGCAACAACAACAACAACCACAACAAACAATTCAACCACCAATGACGACGACCGGCAGGCAGAGTACGACAACAATGCCAACGTGGAGAAAGCATCCAGCGATAAGCAAAATGAGCTTAACGATGCCGAAACAGCTGGCACAACGGCTGCCACGGCAGCCACATCGATTGTGAGTCGACTGCAATCGGTGCTGCTCGATGGCGAGGAGGATTACGAGGACGACGAGGGCATGTGGACCAAGCCGTTGGGCGGCGGCAGCAGCAATCAGTCTGAATTGGCAACGGAACAACCCACACCCATAACGAATGGACCCAGCAAAATAACCGAATTGTAAGCACGGAAGTTGGAGGAATTTATTCCCTTTCTTCCATAAGTTCATATGCTTAACCCATTCAGAATGGGTAAAGTAAGAGTGTAAAGTGAACTATGCAGCTGGTAGATGTAGAAGTTTTCGTTACCAAACTCTATTTAAATTCTTGATAAGCATAGCTAAGTTAATTTAACCATGTAAATGTCTGACTATCTTTCAGAGAGTTCTCGCTTTTTTACCAAAGCACAAAGCAGGTTTCATTTTGCTCGATGAACGTTTCAGGAAATCTGTATTAATTTATGCTAATTAATATTAATTTGCAGTTTCGGTTTATTTTATAGTATGTATATCGCGAGAAAGGAAAGGTTCTCAGGTCATAAGTCCGAAATGTATGAAAGGTTTTCGTATATGATATCCCGTGATATCCCTTAATCCATAAATATTGATATGTAGTCTCAGTTTTATTGAGAATATTTCAAATTTAAATATTGTATGTAGGTTTTATGAATTTTTTTTAATTTAACGCAAAATATCGAATTTCAGATTCGCAGAGTTTTTTAGAGCCTAAAGTAACAGATTTAGGAAAGAGGATCTCTTCGTGCTTACACAGATTTCACAATTCGGCTGATTGTTTGTCTTTTGCAATATGGATCTCTGATTTCCATAAGTTTATGTAGAACCCATAAATTATGTTGGTAGTAGGTAAAACTATTTATTCCCAGCACTGCAATTGGAATCACATGCATCGGCTTAGACTGATGGCGACTGCAGCGTCCACTCCAGCTAGAACGAGCCAATCTGGACTTGTGGTCTATTCAAATGTTAAATATAAAATATTTATTCATTTTTGGTCTATTTGCAGCAATCATGCCAACGATAACAACAGCAGCAGCAGCGGCGCCGGCGAGGCACGCGACGACAGCAACATCACAGCTGGAACGGAGCAGTTGGTGGAGCAGCCAAAGAAGTCGGAGAGCATAGCTGCGGCTGCCTCAAAAGCTGCGGAGATTGCAACAACGACAACATAAATGTGCCGGCACACTGAACACCACACACCCCCCAAACACACACACACACACACCCAAAAACACACGCACATGCAGCCAGAGAAACGACGTCAGCAACTGCAATTTGTTAGCATACATAAAAAATGTGTCGAAAAGTTGTCAAACATAAAAAACAAGCCTTTGATTTGCTCTTTGAACATTTCTTATACATAATCATGCATACATATTTACATATATATATATATACATATACTACATGCTACTACTACAATACGTACATACTATATATATATATAGAACTGATGTACAAGCCTATATATATATATATATACAAACGATTTGTGTATTAGTAAAGCCCGAGCCCGCCCAATTCAAGAAAAAAAAAGAGAAAAAACGAAAAAAGAGAACTTAGTAAAAGAGAAATGAAAGATTGGAAAATATGTTGTTGATTCCTTCTACTACTCGCTCGTCGTATTGCCAATTTCCTATTTATTAAAATAAGCTGTAATTTCGTTTGTATAACTCGATTAGTTACCATATTCAATACTCTCTCAATGTGTTAAGACAACAAATGAGCATTACTTCAAGTAAAAACAATAAATTTGTTTGTTTTTTTTTTTTATCAGTTTGTTTTTAGCTTGTTTTGCAAGATGTACTATTATATATATGTTTATTGTTTGTATTACTTGGAGACTTGTATTAATTGTATGTATTTTGAAACAAAGCAAAACCAAATATTGAAATCTTTGCTACACACACACACACACACCACACACACCGCACACACTGCACACACATGCTGCAAGCACAAAATTTATGCAGGTGTATTAGTTATATATTATATACTATATGCCCTATGCCATTCTATTTGTTGTACCAATTTATAGTTTCACCAAAAAATGTATTCAACGTCGAAAGTACAAAACTGAGAACTACAAAAAAACGACAACAGCATTTGCCACACACACACATACACACACACACAGACACACACGAATACAACATATGTATAATACCCTGTATAATCTTTTTATATTTTTTAACTGGTATGTGCAAATCTAAGAAGACATTTTTAATATACTTATATATACATACATATATATATATATGTGTATTTAATATTATTATAATTTTTGCAGCTTTGTTGTTGTTGTTTCAAATTTTGTCGTTTGCGTAAAAATAAAAAAGAAAGCAACAAAAACAATTGAACAGAAAGAACAAAACCGAAATGATAAACAGATATGCCATCTTTTGCTTCCAAATAATTACATTATAATTATGTTTAAAAAAAAAATAAAAGAGAAAACAAATTACTTGAAAAGTAAAATTGATGTTTATTTCACACAATTACTAATAACAACAACAAAAAAACACATCACATGTTTAATTTAAATTAATTGTTATGCATAAAGTTTATATATATTAAATAAAATGATAAACCACTCGAAAGGTCGATAGTTGAGGACGCAACATATCAGCTCAACCGTACTATAAAGCCCAAAATCTTGGGATTTGGGATTTGAATAATAAAAAAAAAAAATTAAATAAAAATATAATTTAGTCGTAAGCATCAGCAACTTGTTTAACAACAAATAAAACGAGGCTTGGCATGATGAATGTATTGTACGATCTAACCAAAAAAAACAAACAAAAAAAAAAACCATACAAATGCTTGCACAAATTTCAAATCGCTTGCTTTTATTTTTGCAACAAATAAGAAAAGAAAAAAACGAATGAAAAATAAGTAAAACATAGAAAATGTTTAAACTATCTCTGATGTAAACTGTGATAATTAAATGAAGTTGCAGGGTATTTGATAAAAAAAAAAAAAAATTAAAAACGAAAAAAAGATTAACAGATTTAAGTTCAACAAATTGTGAATTGTAACCTAACCAAGTAAAACCCATTTTGTTGGCCTTTACACACACACACACACACACACACACACACGCATACACGCACATCATTTCTTATACAAAAACAAACAAAAATTAACCACAAATCCATTTAAATGAACTAAAACAAACAGCAATAAGAGTACAGCAATAATGTCCCATTAATGAAGTCTATTATAATGATGTCTAGGAACCGCATTCGGATATAAAATTCACTTTAATCTCTACTATAAATAGAATCTGTAAATCCATTTGTAAACTATATGTAATATGCATAAGTAATTGCAAAATTGATTTTATTTTTGTCTTCCCTGCCCTCGACAACCAAAGCTTTATGTTTTATGTCTAATAACCAAGAACCGAGTCCTTCCCTCGTGCATATGCCTTACCTAATTATTGCATAATGTAAACTTCAATGAAAAACTTTCGAATTCAATCGGAAAGGGTTAACATGGAAAACGTGTAGATGATTAAGCGGAAGCATTGTTGTAAACCTTATAAGTAGAGATAGTTTTACTAACATACTGTGTGTCTTTTAAATCTTAAGCAAGCATTCACCTTGGACAAACTCTACAATACAATAAAAAGTATTCAGAGTATTTTGAATTTAAGCTGATTTACTAAAAAAACAAAAAACAAAAAAACTAAAATAAAGTAAAGAAATTGTAGACAAAGTCTTGTGCGCAGCTTTAAGCAATTTGTTAAAGTGCAAACAAATTGAAACTTAAACAATAAGTGAAAAATAAGAAAAAGAAACAGAAAATAATATTAATTAATTACCAAACGTCCAATGTTTTGCATGCGATCCATGCATAAACAAAACTAACAACAATTGTGAACATTAAAGTCTTCAAAAACAGTTTTGAGATCTGCTACTAAAAACACTTATACTCGTGCATACACTTGCATATTAATATTATTAATATATATACACGCATATATCTATATGTAAACAAATTAAGAGTGAAAAACAAAATAGAATTTGTACTTTATAACTTTTGTCTGTGTGTGTTCAGCAGTTCAGTATTTCAATTAAGCCAAGTTAATAAAATCCAAAATGTACTAAAACCCAGGTTTCCCATTGAAAACCAAAAAAAAAATCAAAAAAAAATAATCTACAATCATAAGCGTAGTTACAAGAAAAGAGCATTAGCAAAATTACAAAAAGCTTGAAAAAAAATTCGTAACTCTTTAATTCTTAAAAGATGAACAACCAGCGGGAACAACAACGATGAGCACGCAACTGTAATACAACCAAAACTTCATATATATATATACTATATACGAGTAAATTATACATACAAACCCCCTTCCCCCCTCCCCCTACATAAGATATACATATAATACATGCGTACATTTATTAAGGTAACTGTAATAAATGTTGTTAACACAACCCTTCAATTCCATAATCATATTTTGTTAATGCGAAATTGACAAAAAAAAAGAAAGTAAAGTAATGCTAACCGTAATTAGTAAATAGTAATAAACCGAACCCAAGTGTGCTTCATATAAGAATTTATGTTACGATTTTTACAATGCAATAAAAATTCCAATATTCCTCCCCTCATAAGCTAGTATGTACAATATATATATATACATATATATGTATGTATTCCCTAAATGTCTTAATTAAGTATTTACGATCGGTGTCTATGTAAACCCCATATAACGAGTAGAGACTTCAAAGCCAACACAAACGTATCGTCAAATATCCAAAATAAGTAAAGAAACAAAATTAGCTAAAACTTGCATACATATATATATATCTATAACGGTTTAACTATATATAAGTGCTTCAGTGATAAATGTTACACACACCCAAACCAACACACACACACACACACACACACACCATATTTGTATTATCATTCTTGCTGCTAAGTTTCTGATCTAGAGAAAAACAAAAACAAACTACTTGAAACAACCCCCAAGGGACACTCTGGAATAGATATTCCTTGAGGTAGTGCCTTAAAACTGTTTAAAAAGCGTGTGTTAAAACAAATTTTGTTTAAACTTTCAAAGACAAAAAAAAAAAAACAAGAAAAACAACAAAGAAATGTAATGTACTAGTTCCATTATCGAGAAACCACAATATATAGTTAACTTTATGCTCCGATCTATACTACATACATAACTATATTTAATATTATATACTTAACTTACCGTCGCATTTTATTTACCATATATACTACTCTATATGTAAATCTTGTATTTTGGACATGTTTTGCTCAACAGTTTTCTACCTGCACACACACACACACACACACACACATACACATACATACATGTATGTATACATAGTTAAGTACGATCTGCTTTGGCACAGCTAAATACATCATGTGATTGATTGCTTTGCTGTACCCCGTCAAATGTCTGAATGCCAAGTGGGAGAGAGAGAGAGTTAGAGAGTATTCATTTGGGGAATCCTGAATGTATTCATCTATTTATGTACACACTCACATATACATCATTATATGTACATGTGAGCGAGTATTAGCGTTTATTATCGAATAGAAAATACGATTTGTGCATTATTCGATGGAAATGCACCTTTGATTACGTATTAAAAATTGAATTGAATAAAGCGATTAAACAATTTGATTCATTTAGCGAGTCCTATTTTTATGTATTCTTTTCACATGTTAAATTTTTGGTATTACTTTAAGATCTATATGATTTACAAACATCCCAAGGCTATTTATGTATTATATCTATATATTTATATACAAGTGTTTTTTCTGACTAACTGGAACGAAGTCTTGGGATCGAACCCCCGCGATTATCTAATTCTTTCTTTCTTTTGTATCTGTTAATATCTGAGCTTTTTTTAATGCGACTCACCAATTGCCTGAGTCCATTCCCCTGGCTGCAGTTGGGAGTAGACAAATTGATGATTAAAACTTTAAGATAAATCTTAGCCAAGTCAAGATCGGAATTACCCCGATTATTACCCACTATGCATGCTTTTTTATACCAAATGTTGATCAAGTTTATCATCCACCTCTTTGCAAATTAAAAATAACGTATTTTTGAATATTGCCCTTCTTTGCGATTCTCATGAATTCGAGTAGGGCCCCTCTATCCCTCTGGGCACTGATTACTAGTAATTAAAAGCTTGAAATACCATAAAAAAACGAATCGTATATTTTATATTTA
Source organism: Drosophila montana (assembly GCF_035044405.1). Taxonomy (NCBI): domain Eukaryota; kingdom Metazoa; phylum Arthropoda; class Insecta; order Diptera; family Drosophilidae; genus Drosophila; species Drosophila montana. The sequence goes on from NW_026996406.1 coordinate 1,416,422, forward strand.
GATTCTCAGTTGTAAAATTGACCACATTTCCTCTTCCTCTTTCCTCTTCTCGTCCTATCACAGCCTTAAAGTGTTGATATATAAATAATCTGTGGCACGCCCTCAGCTATGACTGGGCATTCCACCGCCCGTTGTAGCTGCTGTGGCTGTTGTTGTTGCTGTTGTTGTGCTGCTTGTGGCATGTCGCGTCTCCATGTGCCGCTGCAGATCTCTGGCCCGGGCGAGCGTCTTGTGGCATATCTGACACTGAAAGCCCAGCTCCGGCTCAGCCCCAGCGACGTCCACGCCGCCGCCGCCGCCGCCGCTGGGCTGTGTCTGGAGATGGAGGCGCACGTGCTTGTTGAGATTGCTGGGATCACCGAAGGGACGCAGACAGAACTTGCACTTGAGCGGCTTGAAGCCCGTGTGTGTGCGTATGTGTATCTTGAGGCCATACTTGCGGGAGTAGACCTTGCCGCAGTAGATGCACAAATGGCCCTGCTTCGAGGCGCCCATATTGCTGACTATCGCCTCGATCTGGGCGGCCGCGTTCATCGGATGCGCCGACAGCGGTGCGCCCATCGCCATGGCCGGCAGGTACGAGGAGAGTGCACCCGGGGGCGGCGCCTGGCTAGGCAACGGCAGCGACTGCAGGGCATGGGCCATGGGTCGAAAGGCGGAGAAGCGGGTGGGCGGCGGCGGCGAACGATTGGGCGAAGCCGAGGATGTGGAAGAGGTTGCCGGCGTGGGTGACAATGTCATGCTGGTGCTGGGCGCACGTGCTGCCGACTTCAGTGCGTAATGCAAACGCATCCAGAGCAGATCCATAACGCTGCGACCGCAGCCGAGGGCCAGGTGTATCTTGAGCGGATGCGGCGTCTCAAAGGTCAGGTGGCACAGATGGCAGGTGTAGCGATTGTTGCCTAATCAACAAGAAATCTCCAATTAGCTTTGGGAAAAAAAATGTCTCGCTTTGTGTCGACTCACCCTGTATGTTGAGCGGCGTGAGGAAGGGTATGCCCATGAGCAGCACCAGCTCCTCGCCGAACCAGGCCACAATCTCATCCTCGCGCGCCACATCCCGCACCAGACGTATTCGCAACTGTCCCGCGTGCAGCTCGAACAGCGCATTGAAGCTGTAAATGTCCTCGGAGAGCTTGATCTGGCGCAACAGCGTCGCGGACAGCGCCAGCTCCCCATTGACCAGGCTGCAGTGGACACGGGCATCGCTGAGCGACGTGCCCGTGCCCCCCGTGCCCATCGAGCTGAGCAGCGCAGCCGTCGGCACGCCAGCCGAGCACGTGTCCTTGGGCGTGTACTGGGCCGTGTAGACGCCCGGCCGCAAGCTGCTCCGCGCTCGCTTAGGCGGAGCTTGGCCGGAACTTGTTGTTGTTGCTGTGGCTGCTCCTGTTGTTGTTGTCGTTGTTGATGTTGTTGTGCCGCCCGGGAGCAGCTGCTCGATGCGAAAGATCATGCTGTTGGCTCGCTTTTGGCCCTGTGCCTGTGCCGTTGTCTCATCCAGCTCCAGATTGTCGAGTTGGGACGTCGTGTGCATCGCTCGCGTTCGTAGACGATTCTGCGTTCCAATTGGAACTTACGCGCTGTTTTTATACAGGCGCGCAGCCTCCCCCCCGAGCGAACGCGTCCTGTTTGGATTTGTTACGGCTTGCAGTGTCAAAACACCGAAACTGGCGTCAAGTGCAAGAATTCCCAGCCAGCCACGGCCCAAGCTGACATTGCTACGCACTTTGCGACCATCTCGCTCGCTCGCTCGCAGCAACCAGCCCGACCGACCGACCGGGCATCCCTTTTGCCTGGTGTTGGTCCTGGTCCCGGTCCCGGTCTCGGTCTCGTTCCTGGTGCTGCGCGGCAAGTGCAACATCATGTACTCTGGCACTAAAGCACTAAGCACCAGGGCTAAGCGGGCCCCCTTTAGCAAGTGTGCGTATTCCTTTGCCTAATCCTCTCACACCCAATGCCCGGCTCTGCCCGGCACCCTTCGTCCTTTTTTCTTTTTGGCTTTTGGGCGAATGTTTTTAATTGAAATTAAACGATCGTTTGTTGTCCTTGTTCCTATTGTTGTTGTTGTTGCTGTAATGCCACCATATACAAATCGCATTCGCATCCCCTCTCTCCCCCCCTTTGCTGGCGACCCTTCCACCCTCTTTGATAATGCCTTAATATATTGGTGTGTATCGTTTTACTATTTGTGGTTTAGGGTGGGTCGTGATTTTCGACTGCCTGAGCGGCTTGCGGGCCAAAATGGGCCCAAGGCCGCACGAAATTTGAAATTCGACTTTCTGTAGAAGTTCTTGCTGATAAGGGGAAGTCGCTTTTATTTAGATGAAATTTGATTGAGCGATTCAGTAATATTAATAATATTAATATAGTATAATATAATATAATGTACAATAATATTGGTAATCCGAGTTCGAACCTCCGGCTAATCTATGGGATGTGGTAGGGATACGAAGGTCTAATAGTCTGTGCTATTAAAAAAGTAATTTTAACTATCAGCTGCATATATATTCATATATATTCATTCACAGGCTTAAAGCAGTCGATTGAATAGCGTAGTGAGCACGAAGTTAAGGGTTCAAGTCTTCGAGAAGATGAAATACAGAATATGCATGCAATTTTTTACTTCCCAAATTTCGACTTCGGCAAAACGTTTGATGAAGTTTGTGTGCAAGAAGGCAGTGTGCCTTGCGAGCCTGAGAAGTCGCTGGTTCTAATTTATATTTAATTTTAATCAATGAAAAAAAGGTTGGGAGTTTTTTCGACCCGACTGAGATCAGGTAACTGCTGCCAGCATTCTATATACTCTTTCTATGCAAAGGGCAAGCGCCCCTTTATTGCCTGGGCCCAAACCGCACAAGTTGCGAGTGCGCTCCTGTGCTGTGTAAAATATGCTACGACACTAATGTTTTCATCATTGCAAAGCCAGCAACCCCGCCGCTAATATGAGGCTATGCGATCAACAGGACAAGGCGAAAAACATGTGTTGCCAGTCACACAGTCACAGACGCGCAGGGTTGCGTGTGCCAAGGGGGGTGAGGGGGGGGGGGATGGGTTTGAGCAGCCCTTAAGTAAAGTGAGCCAAAGGCAGAGGCAGAGGCACGGAAACAGACACCTGGCTCAAGCCAATTTCAGTTTGGTGTTTGCTTGTTTAAAATAAGTGGGCCAAGACCTGTTGTTGAAAGCCGCGTTTATTGCCATTTGTTTTTTTGTTGCCGTTTAATTACTTTCTGCGATAGGCGTAGCCACCGCCGCCGCCGCCTCCACCTTGATCGTCGCAATCATGACAGCCGCCGCTGGCGGCCAGCTTATCGAGTGCCTCCTGTATCTCGACGGGTATGGGCGGCGGTGTGGGCAGATGATCGCCCTGCGGCTGGAAACCGTTCTCGTCCGCAATGTAGGTCAACGAGATGCTCTGACCCTCGGGACTGCTGTAGGAGAAGGAGCCCTCGGCCACCTGTGCCTCGGCGCCCTCGACGCCAGCGTTTTTCAAATAGCCCATCTCCTCGGCCTGGATGCCATTGCCCGTTTCATATTCGTACTTGCAAGGATTGAATAGATGAGAATTGCAGGAGGTTAAATCCACTTTACTTACCTTGTAGGAGCCATCGGTGTTCACTTTGGACTCAAGCTTGATAATGGGAATGCTTTCACCACCACCACCACCTGGTGCACCGCCGCCACCACCCGAGGGCGGCAAATAGTTCTGATTAGTCGGTGGAGGTCCATAGCTGTCGCGAGGCGGAGCAGGTGGCGCTGGCGGTGGCTTCCTGGGCGGCGCTCCATAAGCTGGTTTCGGCGCAGGCGCAGCTGGTGGTGGTTTCGGTGCTCCATAGCTGCTGCTGGGTGGCTTCGGGGCTCCGTAGCTGGGGCTGGGTGGTTTCGGGGCTCCGTAGCTGGTGCTGGGTTGTCTAGGTGCTCCATAGCTGCCGCTGGGTGGTGCAGGCGGTCGTGGCGGCTTAGGAGCTGGTGGACGCGCACTCGGATAACCCGCCGGCTCCGCTGCCACCAGGCTGCCCAAGCAGATGAGCATAACAATCAATAATGTTCTCCGTACCATATCGCTTTCTAACTGTTGCAGCTGACCGTTCGACGCTGGCCTTTTATATGGCCAACAATTGCATTTGACCACAACCTGTTGCACCCGGGGGTCAGTCACGTGCGTGGATACAAATTGCATTTGAAAATGAAAACCGAAAACTGGGCCAATGCGACTACACTGCTCGAAGTTGAAGAGAACTCTTGCAGCATAAGATATTATAGATTTTTAAATTATAAAAATTAGTAATTAATATATTATTTTTGGGCGAAGGCAAATTTGTTTCGATCTGTGGATGGGCTCATTGTGGTCAACAAAACCACAAAAGTGTGATCGTAGCCATGTAATCTTAACATGTCAACGTATTGTTAATATCGCCCTACTATACGATTCTCATTAATTCAAATATGACTTATAAGAGGGTAATACATGAATTTCGACCATTAACAAAAATTCAAACCACGTTAAAATCTGTTGAGTTTTGACCGAGTTATGGGGGTGGAAAATTTCGACCTGTGTCTATATTGGATATTTGAGGGTACCATTTGTACATGAATTTCGACCAAAAATAATGTTGCCAGATTTTGATGCAAAATTGATCTAGAGGCCAAACCATGAACAAAAATCAAAACCTTATAAAAATCGGGTGAGTTTTGACCGAGTTATGGGGGTGGGAAATTTCGACCTATGTCTATATAGGATATTTGAGGGTATCCTTTTCACATGAATTTCGACCAAATATAATGCTGCCAGGTTTAGATGCACAATTGATCTAGAGGCCAAACCATGAACAAAAATCAAAACCTTATAAAAATCGGGTGAGTTTTGACCGAGTTATGGGGGTGGGAAATTTCGACCTATGTCTATATAGGATATTTGAGGGTATCCTTTCCACATGAATTTCGACCAAATATAATGATTCCAGGTTTAGATGCAAAATTGATGTAGAGGTCAAACCATGAACAAAAATCAAAACCTTATAAAAATCGGGTGAGTTTTGACCGAGTTATGGGGGTGGGAAATTTCGACCTGTGTCTATATAGGATATTTGAGGGTACCATTTGTACATGAATTTCGACCAAAAATAATGTTGCCAGATTTTGATGCAAAATTGATCTAGAGGCTAAACCATGAACAAAAATCTAAACCACGTGAATATCGGTTGAGTTTTGACCGAGTTATGGGGGTGGGAAATTTCGACCTGTGTCTATATAGGATATTTGAGGGTACCATTTGTACATGAATTTCGACCATAAATAATGTTGCCATATTTTGATGCAAAATTGATCTAGAGGCTAAACCATGAACAAAAATCTAAACCACGTGAATATCGGTTGAGTTTTGACCGAGTTATGGGGTGGGAAATTTCGACCTGTGTCTATATAGGATATTTGAGGGTACCATTTGTACATGAATTTCTACCAAAAATAATGTTGCCAGATATTGATGCAAAATTGATCTAGAGCCCAAACCATGAACAAAAATCAAAACCTTATAAAAATCGGGTGAGTTTTGACCGAGTTATGGGGGTGGGAAATTTCGACCTATGTCTATATAGGATATTTGAGGGTACCATTTGTACATGAATTTCTACCAAAAATAATGTTGCCAGATTTTGATGCAAAATTGATCTAGAGGCTAAACCATGAACAAAAATCTAAACCACGTGAATATCGGTTGAGTTTTGACCGAGTTATGGGGGTGGGAAATTTTGACCTATGTCTATATAGGATATGTATATATGTATGTATGTATGGGTTTATGTAGTAATGTATGTATGTAACTACGAATATGTGCAAACCAAATTAAATTTCCGTTGTGCAGCCAATGAAAAATAAGGTTCTTTTAAATGCCTTACTATGCGATTCTCATGATTCCATCCATATAAGGCCGGCAGGTTTTCATGCTCTTATTGCAAGTTGCGTTGTCAATGTTAATAGGTTTATTTGTACTCGAACTCTAATTTAAATTTACTGTCTTGTTTTTTCCTGCTTTACTCTACATAAGTAACTCTTCTTTCTTTTTTCTTTCAGGAATATGATTGATGTAGCTGTGTATTTTTGGGTAAGTGCACATTTGGAAACATCTTTTTAAAAATTATATTATCTTCTACTAAATTATATTTCAACTGAAAAAGCTTGGGAAATTGGATAAAAGACCTTTTATTTTTATGATATTTAAGGCCAAAAAAAAAATAATAAAAAATTTAATTACGAAAAAGATTATAATATTGTACTCAAAAGAGAATAGGACATTCTAAAAGTCCCAAAGAGAGACTTTACCTTTTTTTTATGTTAGCTTCTTATCTAAGGATAGTTTGTGTAACACAAAAATTACAGCCCAATTGCTAATTCGAACAAATGATTAAATTCTAACAAATCGAGTATAGAATTCGGGCTACAACAGAAAATCTTACAGTTCCGCAACTAATCGCTAAAAACAACAAAACCAGGCCAGGCCGCAAACAAAACTTTTTTAATTCAAAGGCAATATTCGGCAAGGGCCAGGGAGAGGTAGAGGGAGGGGGATGGTGCAGTTAAGGATCAGGCACGGCACAGGCAACACCTGCAGCAGCAACCCCCCCCGTGTGTGTGTGTGTGCGCACACTCATCTAATGCACTTTGCCTGTCCTTACCCAAAAAAAAAAGAAGAAAGATAAGGGGGGAGGGGGGGGGGTGCTAAGCCCCTGGCGAACAGTGCGGAGTTGTCGGCTTTAGTCAATCGTCTATTAACTTTTTGCCGAACCACCTTCATCATTTGCCAGCTCCGGCTGTGATGCCGCTAATATTGCCGCATGCCAGGGTGGTCGTCCGTCGTCCTGGCATCGAGCCGAGCCTAGCTAATGGCAATGTTGTTGCCAGCTTGTTCTACTTGTAATGTGCTGGCGCGCAGCTGACGGATTCCCAGGCTCTGTGGATTTTTGAACCTGTTCGATAGCGTCAGCTGTTGCCAGTTGCTGTGCCACCAAGCAACCACCAACCAGGCCAGCTCAGCCACCAAGCAACCAATCCCTGCCAATCCCGGCCAATCCCGGCCAATCCACCAACTAACCACCACCGCACACCCGTTTCGCTGGCTCGCACCAAACGCTGCACCGGCTGCCTAAACCAACAATTGTCGCTCCCCGTCCACCGATTTTGCAGATTTCCATCTACGCATCCGGTGGTCATTTCGCTACGCACCCATTGCGCATATTTCGCGCCCGCATTTGCCAAAACCAAACCCAACACAACCGGGAAAATCTCAAATTCATAAAGTGCATTTTGACAGAGCGCAACGATCTAATTGCGATTCCTGTCGCTTGTCGACCGCTGAATATTAGCCGAGTCCTCGATGGCTTAGGGGTTCTTCAGCCTCAGTCCGGTCCGATTAAGTTCTTCAGCACGCCTAAATAAACATTTAGATGCAGACTCTTTGATAAATTATCCGCAGCCCACATTGACAGCCCGAATAGATGTGCATGTGTGTTTCTCAATCACGGGAGCCGTAGCAACTGTTGACTAGGCTAGTTTCACTAAGCGGGGTTCATCAAAGTTTAACTAAAACGAGAAGTAAGCATATCTTTGTTATGCCGAAGATCTAATACCCTTATGAGAATCTCGTAAATAATACTAAAGCTCTTTTGTAAAATAAAGCTAAGTTGTAAAATATAATATTTTGCCATGATATAACCTTCATTTAGATCGATAGATAGATAGTAGTCTGATCCGACATATGTATTTCCTGCAACAGAAAGTCGGACCTATGCAAAGCTAAAAGACGCTAGCTTTAAAACTGAGAGACTAGTTCGCATAGAAACATACAGTCGGATAGTCAGAGATATGGCTATATCGACTCGACTGTTGATGTTGATATAGAATATATATACTTTATGGGGTCGGAGATGTCTTCTTCTATGCGTTACACATTTCATAACATAATTATAATTACCTCTGCAAGCGTATAAAAAAAAAGTTTTGAATATTGCCCTCCTTTGCGCTTCTCATGAATTCAAGTACGGCATATATATCCCTCTGGGCACTGATTATCTACTAGTTATTAAAGGTTTGGAAAACCATAAACAACGAATCGTATATTTTAGATTTAGATTCTCAGTTTGAACAGGATTTGAATTCCAAATTACACCTTACTATATATGATTGAAATCGATTTGTAGACATAACTCAAGAGTTATAAGAAATAAACCAAATTATGGGTTTTCGTATGGTATATGCAGATTTAAAATAGTTCACGTTTTGGATAAATTATAGACAATATATAAATTATATTCAATAACAAAAATCTTGTTAGATACTTTCCTTATTTTAGAGCTATGGCCTTTAGTATATATAGACTTGCCATATATAAGCCCTGAAAATATATTGATGATCGGACTATAAGCACCGAAGTTAATCAAGACTGCATTTCCTCATACATGGTGTGGGGCAAAGGGAAAAAGAAGCTCAGAGGTGTTTGTTCGTGCGTATGTTTGTGTAAAGAAGAAAGCTGTGGTTAGGGTATCTCCTAGTCAGGCACTCCCAATTAGACCAGTCTTAACTATTTTGAGAAGGAATTCTATACATATTTTGATTAATACAGTTGTTACATATATATAAATACATAAATATTTAAAATAATAATTAAATACTATTAAAATACTATTTCGGCTTCTAAAATGTTAAAAAAGATGAGTACATGATATTTTCACAAAAAAGAAAAGAAGCAAAATAAAAAAAATAGTTGAACAAAAGCATTTTAAATGCAGAATCTGGTTTCTGTTTAATATCAGTTTCAAGGCTTCAAAAGTTTATTGGGGCTTAAATCATATTGCACCATCTATTAAATTTAGAATTTGAGTAAAGAAAAAACAAAGCGAAAGTTTGTCCAATGAGCGCAACACAATGTTTTAATACTCGAGCTGAATTTATTGATCGTATAGCTAGAGATGATTTAATTTAAAGTTTAAATACGACAAGAACCCGCTTCAAATGTTGTAGTTAGCTTTCTTCATATGTTGTTGTTGTTGTTGTTGTGGCGTTTTTTTTTGGCTCCGGCTTAGAACAAAAGTTGGGCCATAAACTATGACGCAATCTCATGGTTTGACTAAGGCTTGCCGCTCAGATATTTGTTTTGGTTATCTTTTAGACTTATTTCGGCTGATTTGCTCATCTGAGCCGCTGGCGCAGCCCATCTGGCTTTAGTTGGCATCAAGAAACGCAGACGAGCAGAGGCTGAGAATTAGAAATAGCTCTTGAAAGACAGTAAAAGTTATTTAATATTATTATAATTGAATTATTTAATACAATTGCAATGAAATTGGTAAGTAAATAAAATTGACAAATTGTGCGTTATTTTCTTTTAGTTATTAACTAATTTTTTTTTCATGTACAGTTGCCACTCGGTTTGTTGTTGCTGTCGCTGGCTTTGGCTGCGGCTGCGCCCGTGGAGGATGAGGAACGCGAGGAGGAGCTGCATTTTGGGTAAGCTCCACACACATATTCCCAGCATAGCAGCATATTCCTAATATATAGACCAACTGCTGCATAGCTTTCAGACAGAGAACGGCTATCAGCGCTCGGAGGATATTACCTACAAGGTGAAAGTGCATCCCGATCTGGAGACAACCGAGCAGCCGAACGGGGAGCAGACCCAAAAGCCTGTGGAATATCGGGGCGGCTATAGCTTCATATCCGCGGACGGCTATGAGTACAAGGTGCTCTATAAGGCGAACAAGAACGGATTTCAGCCGTATGTGACGGCACACAAGGTGAAAACGGCAGGGGATAAGGCTTAGAATGTACTTAAATCTTTATTGTGATCAATTTAAAATAAAAGCATGATAATTAGTCGTAAATCTATATGCAAATCTATACATATGTATAGAAGAGTTTGTCTTGACTGAAGCTTTGGGTCGAAAAAGGCGGAGTTGAGCTAAAACCAACTATTTCAAATCGTTATCAAAATGGTTATACAGCAACAAAAATTACGCTGCCACATAATTATATTTTGCAAATATGACGTCATGAGCCTGTTTGGCGTCGGTGTCTCCGCGTTGAACTAGTAAGAAAAAATCAGCGGCTCAAATTCAACAAAATTTGATTGATTTGCATACAAGTTTATTATTCACCAAGAAAAAAATTTAAAAAAAATTGTAGAATAATAAGCAAGGAAATGGAAAATGAATGGTTTTTTACCATAATACTCTTTCAATTTAATTCTGCCTTTATTGTTTTTTTTTGTTAACTAACCATACAAACTATAGATGGGACAGCTAGAACAAAACTTTGCAGCCATTCATTTTTTGTACATCAGGTCCCCCGACTGATACATTTTAATTGTCTTTAGAAATTAATGAGAGAGCTGTGAGAGCACTGCCAAAGCAGTTTCCTGTAGTGGAAGCGAAATAAAAACATCTGCTGTGTTCTATCACACAAAGCAAATGGCTCTCTCACTCTCTTGCTCTCTGAACAAGAGAGCGAGTTTTGCAGCCGAACAAAAACGAAGTCGACGGGGGACCTGAACTACAGAAAATGAATGGCTAACTGTTTTTGTTCTAACTGTCCCATCTATGTTTTGTATGACGAGCAATTTCTGACAGTATATACTAACTTTATTATGACATATTGTGTATTCAGAAATCTTCGTCTGTTCAACAAACAATTGAAGTTCGTTGAATTTTCAATGAACCTATACAAATTAGTTACTTAAATGGTTTGTGCATTTAACAGGCGATCGATTTTTAGTTTTGTGGATCATTTCGGGGCTTAAAGAACCAATAACAAGGCTTACATACTATTGGATCACGTCGCTGCGATGTGAATAGTCAAAATTCTCAATTATTTAAATATAAGATGTCCTATTCCCTGAGATCGATATGCCAAATTGTTGATGAGTTATGAGTTAATATACCCTATTCGTAAGTTTATACTCTTACACAGTATAAAAAGCTTTCAGTTTACAAAGCGCGACTTAAAAGCTCGAAAATTGTGGTTGCTGAAAATGCTAAGCTTTAAGCGTTAAGCTTCGCTGAGAGAGCATTTGATTAATGGATCTGTGATTACTAAGCTGTTGTCATTGTAGCGGGCATATAGGCTAGGTGAACCTGTTTGTAACTTTTGTTGTTGCACATATACCAGTCTTCTTTATAAATATATCGCTTTAAATTCCAATAAATTAAGTAGCGTATTTTAAGCACATTAAAAAAAGCTTTTAAGTTTACACAAAGCTTTTTAAGCACATAAATAATTGGTATATACGATCCGTACGAACTCTGCCGTTGTTAGGGCATTTGGTGCTGCGGCTAGCTCAGTTTTTGTGTGTTTTGTTTATGAATGATTTGTGGTTTGTTTTTGTACAACATGTAAGCCCCCCGCATTGCTTATGTTATAGGGCATTGAGAGCGTCGGAAAAGCTTTTCTTTGATGTGTTATGTTTCTTAAATGGTTTTTTAACTCAACATGCAGCGGTTGTATGTGATGTATGTTGGCTGTCTTGAATTTGTTGTTGTTTGTCTATTATTTGGTTTTTTCTTTGGCTGCTTTCCTTATGCAAATACAAAAGTAAACTGGACGGCAATGGATGAAGCAATCGTGTTACCAGCACCTCCGGGCTTACTCAGCGCTTTTTTTGGTTTTGGCTTTTGGTTTGGCCTCGTCGCGAACATAATGTGTGCCCCATGATGAGCAGTGAGTTTGGCTTCAATTCACAGCCAGCTGTGAGGGCCGACGGTTGCAACTGTGAACACACGATGTCAATTATAAGCAGGTGTCTGCTGCTGCTGCTGCTCGCCAGTGTTCTTTGTGGCAGAGAGAACGGCGCCATCGCCTCATATGCACCTGGCACCGTGCTGGACATTCAGCTGGGCGATGTGATTATCGAACAGTTCAGCTATATACCCACGCGTCAGGGCTACGAGTTCGGGTAAGCTGGAGCTGTAGAGGTGCAGCGGCAAGCGGCAAGCGAAATGTGGTCTCTAATTCTGAACTCTTTCAGTTATACGCTGCCAAATGGCACACATCGCGATGAGGTGGGCGAGCTGATCAATGATCGCTCCACGCCTGAGGATATACAGAATGCCAACAATTTTGCCCGAAACGCTCGACCCTCGCGTCGTCCGGGTCTCAAGAATCGCAAATTGTCACCGAAATCTTTGTCATCGCTGGCTGGCTGAGTTTCTCATTTGTTTTGTTTTTTATTTAGACTTAGCTCAAGGCAAGACTTTGAGGTTTTCCCCAGTTTTAGGCAAGTTTGTGTTAATGTTTGTTCTACGTATTAGTTTAGGTGCTTTTTCTATGGTTTCCGATTAGAGTTAAATTAAAACAAAATGCAATTCAATAAAATAATTGAAAGACGATAAACAAATCTGTACTAGTGTCAATATCTAAAGTAAATCAAGTGCGGATTATAGTTGGATAATATTTCATTGGAAATGATCAGTTTACTGAGATTTAAAGTAGAATCGTCTATCGTTTGGCTAATAATAATTAATCAACAACAAAACAAAACAAACCGATTCGCATAACTGATCATAAACTTACTGGCAGACAACTTGTTAGAAAAAGTGTTTGAATGAAGTGACTTTTCAAAACATTTTTAAATATTTAATTTATATATATTTTGTGTCATTTTATATGATCGTGTGTGGCTAAGAGAGGCCGGAAGCAATTAAGAGCTTAGTCGTTGACTAGTTGGCTTTTCAGACCAAAATTGAAATTAATAATTTTAATTTTGAGTTTAAATGAACTGCGCTCATAAGAATTGTCGATCATCCATATCTGGAGAAAATGGTCATACGACTAGACTCTTGAAAACTGCATTATAAATCTATTGATATATATATATGTATATATATATATAAACAACAATTTCTCGTGACTTATTCACTAAACGAGAAGCATTACGAGGTTAAGAGCCTTTTTTGAGCGTAACATGGTTTGGATAATATTTAATCTTCAAATGAGCGAAGAAGTTCGTCAAAGTTTGACTAAAAGAACATCAACGTGATATATTCTTGACTAAGGTGTTTAAGAGTCGAACTAACAAGCGTGAGGTTGCCGTTTCCAATTCAAAAGTTATTTTCAATTTTCTAACTTGTTATTGTAAATAATTATTATTTACAAAAAGTTAAAATAATAGGATGTATTTTATTCTTTTTAGCCGGGCGACGTCGGGCAATTTTTCTAGTATTGCGTATAAATTTGTATATACATACAAACATATTTTTTTACGTAAAAACAATCAGGGCTTGGCGTCAAGCTATCCCATACTTTGGCGCTGAGCGTGAAATTTATATAATTTTTAACTGCATACTCTTGTGCTTGGTTTTTTGAGAAGCTGCAAATATATAAATTTGTTTGCAAATCGTAAACTCCAACTTAATCAAATTCTTGCAGATGTTCAAAAGCAATAGTGCGTTAGAATAGCAAGCATCTGCCTTATGGATTTTCATTGAATATTCTAAGGCTGCAGAACATGAACTTCCTTTGGATCTAAGGACATTATGATATTCCTTGGTTTGAGTTGAATCCTGAACATTTTTTAAATGCCAATCGATAGTTCTGCTCGCTGGGTGCATAAGAAGGTATGTTTTTGCCAGACTTGCAGGGATATGAGCGAGGTTTGACTATAATTAAGTGTACTTTTTACTAAAATAGGTCTAACACTTCCATAACCTTGCCAGGATCGCCACGACTAACTCTATCGATTCGGATTCAAACACTATGGGCTCATCTAGGGATCAGACCCTCGGCATATCAACCAACTTGATTTTTTAATAGGATTTAATAAATTAATAGGATTTAATAGGTTTATTATCTTGTTATCCCCGATTTATGTTCAATGACGGCACAGGAAATTTATCGATATCGATATTTTTAAATCGATATTTTTTGACATCTCTTTTTATCGATACTTACTGATATCTCTTTTTATAGATACTAATTAAAATCTCTTTTTATCGATGGGAAATCTCTTTTATCGATATTTATTGAAATTCCTTTTAATCGAAATTTCAAAAATTTCTTATCGATATTAATTAAGTATGTCTCTTAATCGATATTTGTTCAAATCTGCTTTTATCGATATTAACTGAAATCTCTTCTCACTGATATACATATATCTAGTCTGACGAACTTTCGATTATTTGAATATAAACTTGATATGGGAACATTTTTAAATTTAGGGCTTTTGGCTGTTATAGTTTGTCAGAGAAATGTGTCTTGATGTACTCCTGACCAGAGTATATATACCTGAGAGTTTCGGAGATAGTCACTTCTACGTCCGACCCCAATTTGGCTCTGACTAAAAGTATGCACTTAACGTAGACATTGAATTTGCTTCCAAAATCGGAAACGAATTACCAATTCGTATGCTCCTGCGACGACTGCTTCATAACCTGGTCTCAAGTTAATTGAATTATTTTGTGGCGTATTCGCACATGTTGCGATACTGCGGTTAAGCAATTAAAAAAACCCATAAGGCTCTGTCGATGGCAGCGTGACATTTACATATTGAAATTGCAATACGCACACAGACTATGTAAATAAACCCATTGAGCGGGGCTAGAACGAAGGCAGCGAAGTGTTTGGGGGGGGAGTGTGGGGCGAAAAACAAAAACAAAACTTGGCTTTAAGACATTGCCATTAACGCGCAAGTGCTAATTTAAGTGGCCCCTCAAAGACGAGCTGATGCCAAAGCCGTACTAAAAAAAGAAGTCAAGCCGAAAGAAAACCAGTAAGAATAAATACCTTTGAAAAGCCGAAGATTGAGTACCCTACTTTACATGGGGATTGGGGGAAGCTTGTGAGTGCAGAGTTTGTTGAAGATAGCTTGATAAAAGGAAATACAAAAGGAGGTCAAAGACAACTATATATTGGTCCGATCAGGCCGGTTTCAATATATGTGCTATAGATACGGATGTATGGAAAGTTTGATGAGGATAGCTTGACTACTTGAGAGACTACTTGGCATAGAAACAAACAGAAAGCGGAATCTGGCTATATCGACCCAACTGTTAACACTTATCAAGAATATATATACTTCATCTTCTTCTATGTGTTACACACGCCATGACAAACTTAAAGTACTCACAGCAAGGGTATGAAAAGATGTCGCCGCACACTCGAAGAACCGGTAGCCCCAACTCTTCGTCTGTCTGGCCGTCCGTCCGTCTGTCTGTCTGCCCGTCTGTCAGAGTCTGGCCAAGATCTGGCTGTGCGTGCGTGCGGGTTGCCAACCAGATAATCAGACAGTGGCGCTGACCTTGAAGATGCGAGCATCTTAATCTGAAGTCTGAAGACGCAACTCGGTATCTGTGTCTGGAAAGGGACAGTGAAGTTCAGACAAGAAGCAGATAGAAAGCAGAGACAGGCATAAATATATGTATGTAAATAGAACGCGGCGATTATGTAACTCTTTTAAGAATTCGGAAACTTTCTTACCAATGTATAAAGAGAATGTCGAATGAGTTGAAAGGCGCGGGATTTGAAGCAACGCCTTCAATTTGCATAAGCATAAAATTTGTATTTGGAATATGCTGACGTCTTTGCGCACAATATATATGTATATATATATATATATATAAGTATATACATATGTATATGTATAATTAAATTTGAAGCAGCGATATATGCATTTTAAATTTAAGTTGTGAATTTTCGGTCATCTTTAGCATTAAACTAGTTTTGCGCTTTTGTTGTCCACATAAAGCGACCATCTGTTTTTTGCTATAAATACGCACACGTTCAGCCCTAAAAAGCATAGTTACCTTTGATATCTCAAACGCACTACACAATATCTAAACATGAAGTTCCTCATCGCCTTCGTCGCCCTCTTCGCCCTGGCTTTGGCAGCGCCACCACAGAAAGATGCTGTTGTATTGCGTCAAGAATCAGATGTCAGCCCAACTGGCTTCAAAAATGCGTAAGTCTCCAAGTCTCTCATCTCGTCATTTCGAGCAAAACAAACATTTGCTGATCCTTTACATTCCCTACTACAGCCTGCAGCTGGATGATGGTACTGTCTCTGAGGCCCAGGGTGATCTGAAGCAGATCGGAGAAGAGCAGGCTGTTGTCGTCAAGGGCTCGTTCTCCTTCGTTGCCGATGATGGTCAGACCTACTCCATCAACTACATCGCCGACGAGAACGGTTACCAGCCCCAGGGCGCTCATCTGCCCGTCGCCCCCGTTGCCTAAGAAGCGATATTAAATTTTAAATAAATTGTTTTCCAAAAAAAAAAACCCATTTGCATTTCTATATGTTAGCCATTTTGAACCATTTAGCCATATCCATTCAGCAACTAACATCACAATCAATCACAAGGATATTTTTCAAGGATTGACTGATTATCTAACTGATTATCTATCTATAATCAACTTAGTTAACCGCAATTTTATTAACTACAAACACAGGAGGCATTAGGCCAAAAACAAATCAGACAACTTTGTTGCAATACGAACTAGCCAAAGTTAGTCGGACTTGTTTATCTTACGTCTTTTTGACTATATTAGTAGAAAAGTAGATTATGCCTTGTCGTAATATTTAGAGAGAGAGAAAATGTTTATATATATCTTCCCTTTAACGTACTTAAGCAAAAGCAAACGCACAGACACAAAGCCACACAAGCACCAACCCTCACCCTCAAGAAATTCTCTCTTGATAAACTTTCGGTGCTTATAGTCCGATTCCTGTGAAATTTTCATTTCTTATATATGGCATACCAAAGTGTGCTTATAACAAAGCAAGAGATCTTCGTCGATTTTTCTTACTTTGGTGGGAATTAGTATATTCAAAAGGCATCAAAAGAGTGCAATTATTTTAATCTGTATACACCCTACGATAACCTAAATACCAAATCGGATACGACATTGTTTTATTAAACCGATTATTCTTTCTTTTAGATTAGGGTAACCTTAATCAAAAGATATCTTTAACATTTTTGGTAGACATGTTTTATTTTAATTTAAATTAAAAGATGTTTGTTCTGGCAAATTTTTGGGGGTTGGTTCGCAATAACTTAACTAATTCTTACCCATCTAAAAAGCTTAACACCAATATATAATATATAATAATTTGTGGTAAAAGGGCTGCAAATCTATGAAATATATAACTTAAAGCAAAAGTGTTTAAACAAATTTGTATATGTTTTACTTAGTGTAATTTTCTAGTAATTCTTAAAAAAAATCATTTCGTCAAATTGAGATTTCTTGTTGTTATGGAAATGCGAGGAGATGACGATAAAATTATATATGCATTACGAAAATATATATTTCAAATTTTAGGATTTTGCCAACGGACAGACGGAACAAGACAATATATATATATATATATACATGATTTGGTTTGGGGTTGCAATTTTCTTTGGGTATAAGAACTGCGATGCGCAAAGTTTTTGAAATTAATTTCTGGATATTGTTGCGAAGCAGAAGGTCATTAAGTACACTTTGAAACTAGTCTTTTAATAACTTGCGTCTTAAGCACAAGTTGGTAATTAAACATCAAGAAGACATTCAGAATACCATATACAATAATGCAGGAAGTTAACTAGCTAAAAATTAACTGTGTTTATAGCTAGTATGCCAGCTAGTACCGACTAGCGTAATCCGATCTAACAATCTGTTAAATGTTAAATGGATGGATTATCTTGTGGTCAATGTCAGCTGGAGAATGTCCTGGGCATAGACCAGTTGACTGGCTGCCCAAAGTTTTGGGTATCGGGTATTGGGAAAAGGTCGCCTTAGTTGGAAAAAAAAAAAGTGTCCAAAAACTCGATTGACTGGCTTGCCAATTTGTAGCTGCTTCTTCTGCTGCTGCTGCTGCTGCTGCTGCTGCTGCTGCTTCTTTGGCGACTTGTAGCGGTCAACGAAGGTGGAATAAATTGGAAAATACAAAAACCAAATGAAGATACGAAAGATGCTGAATACGTGAATAGGTGTATGTGGCGAGATCCGCTGCAGTTGCCAGAGACATCAATCCGAAGCTGGCTGCAAAGGCCGTTGCATATGTCAAGAGTCAAGCACGTTGCTGGTTTTTCCGATTGCCAGTCGACCATACACAGCAGAGCATATACATACATATGTAGAATTATTTCGGACTTGATATGAACTTGCGGCCCTCTGTTAACTGTTGGCTGCCAGCTGCCAGTTAAACTGTTGCCAGTTAAGCTGCG
Source organism: Drosophila montana (assembly GCF_035044405.1). NCBI lineage: Eukaryota > Metazoa > Arthropoda > Insecta > Diptera > Drosophilidae > Drosophila > Drosophila montana. The sequence continues at coordinate 1,434,601 of NW_026996406.1, forward strand.
AGAGCCTCGGCTAAATGCTGATGGGTCAGCAGCTTGACTAAAATTATTAAACATTAAAACACATTGAATATCTAGATACTTGGGCAATAAACCATCGGCTAGTATGGTGTTTACATATTGTACAAAAGACAAACTATTTACGCATTCATTAAACCGACATTCGGCTACTTAAAGATTTTACTACGAATTCCAGATACACTTTCAGCTTATGAACTTATTGCTGTTGTTGCTCACAATTTTTTCTATTTATACGACAAAGTTTAACATGATTTATGACAATTTTTAATTTCTAACTAAATTAGAATCTTTAAACATTATTTGGAACTTCTATAGACTCGATGTCTTTCTTAGCTGGAAAAGTTTCTATTTTCTTATTATTCTTAAGGCATTTTAGTTGGAATTTTTTGCTTTTTTTTGTATTTGTTTATTGATTGTTTTGTTGCTAATTTATAAACAAATATTTAAGTGTGAAGATTCTCGAGGAGAGTCGTAATATATTGAAGAAAAGGAAATTAAATTGTGAATTGTCTAAAACCAAAAATCGTATTCACTCTATTCTATTCTACTCTATTTAATTATTTCTGTTCAAGTTTTAAATAAATCAAGCTCTATTTTTTTATTATTTAATAAATTTCAGGAGGATCATAAATTGAATTGTTAATTGCCTTGGAGCAAGCCAAAGTAAATAATATTATAATAATAGGGAGATTTTTTTTTTATTTCTGTTAACGTTTTTTTAAAAGGGAAAATTTGTAAAGAGAAAAGGGAATTTAATTGTAAAGTTTCCAAACTCAAAAATATAAAAGGGGATAAATAATAAAATAATAATTAATTTAAAAATTTTTTAAATAATTTTTGTACCAGTTATAAATGAAATCAAACTTGTTTTCTTGATTTTATAAGAAAACTATTTGCAGTATGCAAAGTTGTTTGTTAGCAATAAAATTGGAGGTTCGAATCCTTTTTTATTCATAATTTAAGTGGATACCTATTAAAAGTAGCCTAAACATTATTTGCGAAAGGAAATTGACATGGATATATAAAAGTATATATTATAGTGTATATATATTTGCATTGGTAAACAAATTTAGAGTTCGAATCGTGGGCTGTTACTTCCCTTGACACATTTCACTTTCTCGCTAAACCCCTTTATATATATTTAGCCAGTGCATTTAAAGGCATTTGGCCCAAGTGCATCGAATAGTTATTAAGCCAGAATGTGCATTTGGTAATGTCGCCGTCGAAGATTCGCTTTAAATGTTACTTGTCGCAGCGACTTTGAGGCTGGCGGCTATTGGTGAACTGTTGGTAAATTAAATACATTACCGGACGGCCGCGAGAGTCGCGTCTCTGTATGTGCTACTGCCGCACAATTGTGCAAAATTTATGACGTTGGCAAAATCTGTGAATGCGGGCTATAAAAATGCAGCGAAGATGCGGCATTAGCAACATTGGACGCTCGATTGTCTCAACGGACACAAGTGAACGCAACGCACACACGAAACGCTCGACAAGATGATGAAAATGGTAAATGGATAACCGATAACCGATAACGATAAACGATAACCGATAACCGATCACCGATAACCCGTGAACAATCAATTGTTTGCCGTTTCATTGTATCCTTGAACAGATGCTAGTCGTTGGTTTGCTGCTGCTGGCCGCCGCCTGCTGCACGGCTCGACCCCAGGGCGATGTCGAGGTGGTGGAATACGAGTCGGATAACATTGGCATTGGCGGCTACAAGTTCAGCTATAAGCTAAGCGACGGCACCACGCGCACCGAGGAGGCGGTGGTCAACAATGCGGGCACCGAGAACGAATCCCTGTCCGTGCGCGGATCCGTCAGCTGGGTGGCGCCCGATGGACAGACCTATACCATTAACTTTGTGGCCGATGAGAATGGATTCCAGCCGGAGGGTGCGCACATACCCAAGTAATACACACCCACACCGCACACACACACACTGGATAACCGATGGATAAGCTCATTATTTGTTTAGTCTCTAAGTTGGTTGTGCTGTGCATCAGTCAGTCAGTCATTCGGTCAGTCAGTCAATCATCCGGTCAGTCAGTCAGTCAGTCAGTCAGTCAGTGAGTGAAGTTAGTGTCGTGCTTTGTAATTGTTAATCGCATTAAAATTGAATTTCGATACTCGTACTTTTTGGACTTTTCTCAAATGCTTTTCTCATTTATTATAAAAACTATATAACAGGCTTTCGCTTAAGCTAATTGCCACGCCCCGCTAGACATGCGGTATGTGCGCGCCTTCGGGCTGAAAGCCGTTCTCATCGGCGACATAGCTCACCGAATAGGTGACGCCATCATCGCCCACGTAGGAGAAGGCGCCCTTCACAGCGAGTGCCTCATTGTCGGTGCCAGGATTCTTGAGGATGCCCTCTTCGTTGCGCTTGGTCCCGTCGCTCGTCTCCAGCTGCAATTTGTAGCCATCGGGCTGCACATCCGATGATTGGGACACGATTGTCGCGTCGTTCGTGGGCGCAGCCGAGCACAGGGCCAGGCACAGGCACAGGCAGAGGTAGACCAGGGCGCACTTCATGTTCCTATTGATGTCTTCTTGATCGGCTGCCGAATATAATTTGCAGCTCTTGGCCATACGAGTTGGCTTTTATAGCGGGTAGCTCAACCGAAAGGCGACAACAGCAGCTAATAAATACAATTAGCACATTATTTGTTTATACATAATTATTTTCTGATACCCTAAACCCATTGGAATTGTCGGAAAAGGGTATCATGCTTGTGGGGAAATGCTTTCTGCAGGTAAAAGGAGGCATCATCAACCTTATAAACTATATATAAACTTGAGTCGAGCCATGTTTTTTGACCATATCTCGTTTCTTATAAAAGCTGGACTCACCATATTTGGGTTGTAGTTCCTAGTGGAGTATAGACACATCCAGAATATTTCACTATTTGAATATTTTGCTGCGTTCTTCTTAAAATTGAAAATGGATGCATTCTTGGCGGCAGCGTCTTGGACTTTGGTATCCACACATATTCCGTTGCCATGTTTATGCCCTGAAAATTTCATCAAGATCGGACAATAAACAACGGAGTTCTTTAAGAACATATTTGCCATAGTTTGAGACTAATCGAAGAGGGAGCACAGGTCATCTAGGGTATCTACTTGTTGGGCTGTTCCTAGGCAACTCCCTTAGTTGCTTTTCTGATTGTTTTTTTCCTACATGGGCTTGTGAATATCTGTGCTGAGGCCGACATGTGTTAATTGTCGCCCCTGTAAGCTATGAGGACTGCACACAAAATCTAAAAAGAGCGAACAAATAATTGAAATTCAAACAAAAGTCTTAAGTCGAGTCAAGTTTGCTCGACTAAAAGATGCGCTGTATATTGAACGGGAGGACAGCAAATGGAATCGTGCCTGTAAAAGGAATATACATTCTGTAGTCTTCTTTAAGTCTCAAACCAATCTGAAACAGATTCGTCATATCAATTGCGATTCAAACTAGAACATTTCAAATATATTCTATACCCAAATTCCTATTTTATTTATTGATGAAATATGGTTCGGTTCATGTTAAATTCAATGTCGTATCGGATTTGTTCTAAATATTTTTGCAACCTTGACTGTAATAAGAAATAGTCTAATACTTACACAAATTACGTTGCAAAAAAAATCTTAAAAAAGGAATTCCATATGTAAATTAAAAACTATATATATCTATATTTGCCTTGTTTCTCAAATGAACAAAAATTTAAGCGACCAACAAGTTTGGCTTGAAAATAGTTTTAATTAACTTCGCAACTTCTCGTAGACGTTGCCCAGATCACGTTTTATTTTTATTTCTTTTACAATTATGAATGCGGCTCCACCGAATTTGCAAATAATCAACTCAAACATGTTGCTCCATAAAAATAGTAGAGAATTGGAAAGAATTGGATCTGCTTTTGCGAACATTTGACATGCGTTTGCAAAGGTTTCTATATATCTATAGATATATGCCCTATTAGTATGTAGTCTGTTTCCATTCTTGTTTAAATTTGCATGTTTGCCATGTAGGCCTGCTTGACGGCGAGACAAGATCCATTTATGGGCCGACATGAATACATAGTCATTTATGTAGTTTATTTCAAGTTTAAATTAATATTCATTTCGCTACTAAATCAATTGTTACGATTTTAAGTTTGCATTTTAGTTGGCCAAGTCGTACGTATATATTAAACTAGTTTTTCAGCATTTTTTTTCATTATTTTTTTTTTGGATAGAGTATTGTTTTTGTTATGCCTAATGGACCCCGCAAGATCCACTATAAATACGCAGACAAGCGGCTAGTTAAAGCATAGTTACCTTTGAAGCCTCAAACGCGCTACACAATATCTAAACATGAAGTTCCTCATTGTCTTCGTCGCCCTCTTCGCCCTGGCCCTGGCAGCGCCTGTTGATGATGTCAAAATTCTGCGTCAGGACTCAGATGTCCAGCCAGAAAGCTACAAATATGGGTAAGCCATACGAATTTTGGAAGCTTCAAGCCTTTGCTGATCCTTTGCTCTCACAACTACAGTTTGGAGACATCCGATGGCACCAAAAAGGACGAACAGGGTCAGCTGAAGAACATTGGCACAGAACAAGAGGCTATTTCCGTTCAGGGCTCATTCTCCTTCGTTGCCGATGATGGTCAGACCTACGTGGTCAACTACATCGCCGACGAGAACGGTTTCCAGCCCTCGGGCGCCCATTTGCCCGTCGCCCCCGTTGCCTAAGCAGCGATATTAAATTTTAAATAAATTGATTGTTTTCCTGAAAAAGGTTCTGCTTTAAGTTTTTTTGGGTTTCCAGATAAGGCAGCTCTTGAGATAGTTCAAAACAGTGCCAAGAAGTAAGAGTGCTCGACTAGCAGATACCTCGAATAACATTTTAGCTTCCCTTTCCCCTATTCACACACTCTATGAAATATGTACTCAAATAACTGAGATGTTTATCGGCCGATCTTTATGAACTTTTTGGACCATAAACATGATATTCAAATGCATGTAAATTACAAAGCCCAAGACAATACCTCCCAAAAAGTTATTCAAATGCTATTGAATAAGTTAAGTATTCTGGTTCTCTAAGATATTCTTTACACCAAATTTGGTATCTCTAACTCGTGTTTTTGTCATTTGTATCTATGTAAGTTTATGCTATAACCAAATGTAGGTACTCCCTTCTCTGTTTGTAGAAGGTTGTTGTTCTAGGTCCACAAATGCTTTTGTTGGAATAAGGCCAGCTAGACCAAAGGCATTTCTCTAGATATCAAGTGTTGGTGTTATATGTGATATTATGTCGTTTACTCGATTTTCATGTATCGAATAAGTCTATTTAGATGAACTTTATCTGGATTCTTATTGTGCTCGGTAAATGGATCCTGTACAAGGAAAATAAAATAACATTTAGGTATATACATACTTTAAACCCATTAAGCCCTTTCATTTTTTAAAAATATTATTTATTTTTATCAATGCTAGTGTATCCCTTTGGGAGAAAAAGGTTTCGGGTATCCCTTGTCGGACACTTCCGACTTGTGACCTTTAACTCTTTATAATAGTTTTAGTTTACATAATTTAATTCCTTATCGTGTACACATGGAAGAAGTAAGAAATATCTTCTACCCTTAGCTTATATTATTCTATACTCCATTCTAGACCTATTCCCACTCTCTTCTGTTTATTTGTCAACCTCTATATTAAAGAGAATAGTTTTGCGCCCAACTCATTCTGAAGTCTACTTATTTTCTTCACTGACATCAGCTATGATTTCAGTGTTGCAAAACGCTGAATTATACATTTTAGTGTGTTTCGGGGTGCTTAACTAAAATATACACTGTTTTCAGCTTCGATTTTTATTTATTTATTTTTTATTATTATTTTGGTCAGCGTATTGAGATCTTATATAATATTTTGTATTAATGTTCGTCAGGTTTTAGGTGCTATTGTCTGAGATTGTGTAAGAGCTTAATTCATTAATTTTGTACTAGTGAATTTTCCTACTGATTCTTTATAGTCAGTCAGCTCCGAAGCGAAAACAAACCAGCCTAAGCACTGCGCATTGTTGGAATCGCTTGTGCTGTTTTTTTTCTCTGGTTAAAAAATTCACGATTAAATAAAGTCTATGTCTATTGCCTGATCGTTAGTAAGCTACAAGGTCTTAATGATGGGAATGTAGCAAAATATAGGACACACCGATATGCTTTGAGTATGGAGTCACCTCCGACCGCATTGAGTCCATATATATTCTATTCGCCTGCCTGTTCCTAAGCAATCCAGTCTATTGTCTTGGAAACTGGCATAGGATCGGATCAAGAGCATCTCCCTTCTTAGCTGTAGGCTCTAAAATACATTACTGACAAAATTAGCTGAGAAAAGAGAAATAGAATACCTCCATTGTGTCGCTGATGCTATTAATAAATTGTGTATTCTAATAAGGCTTTTAGCATTTAATTTTCATCATTTGATGTTTTTAATAATTAGGGAGACACTCGTTTGTTTTGACCATTAATAAATAAATAAATAAATAAATTAATTAATTAGTAAATAAATAAATAAATAAAATAAATACCATATAGCTGCCTTGGGAACACTCCATCATAAATAAAGTTCTTGCATGAAAAATCTATTACCCAAGATATCTAGATTAAACCTGGCATACATATATTTAACCTTGCTGACTATATATAAGCGTAATCTTATCAATGTCGGTCCACTATATCATATAGGAAATGGAATGATAATTGGTTCTTGCTATCGTAATCCCAATTGGGATTTACGAGCTGCTATCATGCTCCACAAATGTAAGCCAAATCCTAAAGGTATTGAAATACTATATCATATAGCTCTATAGCAAGAATGTTCAGTTTTTCAAGATATCTTTCGCAAACTGAGCAATAACGAGCTTCACAATGCATCTAAGATATCAGCACAACCGTAAACCTAACGTCTTGAAGGGTATTTAGTCCTTCTCGAGGGGGTATCAAAAAAGTGAAATATTCTCAAGGATCACAGACTTTGCATTAACCCATTTGATTTATTTGAGTTCTAAAACGGATTCATGTTCGACATTATTGATATGATTTAATAATCAGCCTTTGGGATATGGGCGCCTTCGGGCTGGAAACCGTTCTCATCAGCGATGTAGTTGACGGTGTACTTGACGCCATCGGGGCCAACGTGCTCGAACGAGCCCTTGACGGCGATTGCCTCGTGCTCGCTGCCAGCGTTGGTGAGGACGCCGCTCTGCTGGGCGCTGGCGCCGTCGCTGGTTGCCGAGTTGAAGGACCACTTTTCGGGCTCAACATCCAGACGCTGATCCGTGATCACAACGTCGCTGGGCGCGGCGCAGGCCAGGGCGCAGAAGGCGGCGAACAGGATAATGAACTTCATGTTGTGTTCCGGGTTGTAGAGTCAACAACTGTTTGATGTCCGACTGCAGCGTTGCAGCGCTTTTTATAGTAGATGCCATGCAAAAGTCAAAGTTGAGGCGGCATCAAAGTCAAAATATGGATTTTTGTTAGAAATTTGAATTTCTATATAATCATTTCCGGTTTAACTGGTAAAGGGGAAGTTGCATTTGGCAACTACTTCTGGATATTCAGTGTTGAATACCAGTTTCAGATGGATTTAAGACCCGTCGACGGTTGCTACAATTTATGCTTGCATGATGCCATTTTATTAAATATACATATATATAAATTCAAATGCTTAATAGAAAGAACAGCTCTTGGTTTCCAAAATACAGCTTAGTTGCCAATGGGCACATTGGGCAGATGGGCGCCCTCCGGCTGGAAGCCGTTCTCATCGGCCACATAGTTCACGGTATACACCTGGCCATCATCGGCCGTGAAGGAGTAGGAGCCGCGCACAGCGATCGATTCGTTCTCAGCACCCGGATTGGTCAGGCTGCCCTCCTCGTCGTGCTTCTGTCCATCGCTCGTCTCCCAACTGTCAAGAGGAACACGCCCTGTTACTGCAGCTCTCTCTCTCTCTCGCTCTCTCTCGCTCTCTCTCTCTCTTACCCGAACTTGTAGCCGTTGGGCTGGACATCGGACTCGAGGCGCAGGATCTGTGCCGTTTTGCTGTCATCGAGCGGTGCCGCCAGGACGGCCGCCAGGAATGCAACCAATACCAAAGCAATTGTGTATTTCATTCTGGGAAAATGTTTCGCGATCGAACTACGAACTGTGAACTCTTGTGGACTTGTGATGTCTGCTATGGCTGTCCAGGTGCTTTTTATAGCCAAAAACTGACGAGTGTCCACCAATAAATTACTACAATACGATAAATAAAGAAAACTTTGTCCAAAAATACGAAAAGCAAAAAAAAAAAATGACTAATTACACACAGCGCATAAGCTAACAAATTGGCTTGAAAAACGCACCAACAGGTCTCCGTCTCCGTCTGAGCCAAAGACAAAAACAAAACAACAAAATTCATCGATAATCACAAAAACTTCTAAGGCAAACAAAAAACAAAGATGTTCATAGGAAATATCTCGACTTCATTACGATTGGCGCTTCCATCATAATCAACGCGTTCATCATGATTGTGCTGCGACGACGAATTTGCATTTTTCGTAAATCAATCAAAAGCTTCAATTTAATTTTGGACACACTCGCATATTCAGACCCATACTCCCTTGTACTCTTGTGTGTATTTACCATAAAAGCCGAGCTCGTTTGCCCTACAGCCACAGAGCTCAATGAAAACAAGCCCAAATTACCGTCTAAATATATTTGTATAAATATATTTATCATTCTTATTTACTTATATTACTTCACCTATCTGAATGTATTTATCATCTTCATCTATATATATATTTTCAATATCTTTCCGGAAATACAAAACTACGCCCAACTTGATTCAAAAATTAAAAATCTGTGTCAAAGCCACACACAAAGCATTCCTTTCTTTTTATTATAATTATTATAATACCTATTTATTTTTAATTACTTTTTATATTTATTCAAAAAATCAATGAACAAAAAAAAAGCATTCTAGCCAAAATCTGCTGCACCATAAATCTAGAATTTATAATCTATAATTTTTGTGCATTGCCAACCAAAAAATACTTTGTTTTATTTTTATTAGCTTCGTCTTTGCATTAATCGGCGCAAAAACATGTTTCTCTGTTGCTATTCATATATTTTTTCTTTGGAACATTTCAAGTTTTAAGCAGAAGCATTAAGTATAAATTATTTATAATTTATGCACGGCCAAAAAAGAGATGTTCGCGTGTCTATCCGCCGGGAAGGTCAGGGAGCGGGAAGACATCTTCCAGCTTTCTGATTCGTAATTTATTAAAAAAAAAAATAATTCGCTTAGGTCAGTAAAGCAGTCGTTAGTCTGTGTTGGTAAGGAGTCGAACAGCTCGCTGGTTCAAATTCAGAAGAAAAATGTGTTAGATCAAGGCGATGTAAATAAACCAGGGCTAGTTCTCAGTGAAGATGAAAGTTGTTGATGTTTTCTTTACAACTTTGTTTGGCTGACGAATAAATATTTAATATTTAATCTTAAGTTTTCCACAGACTTGATTAAATGCTAATCATGCACTTATGATTAGGCGGTTCTTGCTAGTTAGTCTAGTTTGGCATGCTTGACTGAGGCAGATTTCTATTAAGGAATAAATTAAGACTCATGCATTTTTATGAATACCCATGCTATTTTGATTGCCAATAAGTTGTCGCGAATTTTTCGATTATTTTGCGAATTAAACTAGTTTGTTGCCATTGTCAACTGGGCAGGTTGACATCTATGTTTACCTATAAATACTCAGCCATGATATGCCATTAAGCATAGTTACCTTTGAAGCCTCAAACGCGCTACACAATATCTAAACATGAAGTTCCTCATTGTCTTCGTCGCCCTCTTCGCCCTGGCCCTGGCAGCGCCTGTTGATGATGTCAAAATTGTGCGTCTGGACTCAGATGTCCAGCCTGACAGCTACAAATATGGGTAAGCCATACGAATTTTGGGAGCTTCAAGCCTTTGCTGATCCTTTGCCCTCACAACTACAGTTTGGAGACATCCGATGGCACCCAAAAGGACGAACAGGGTCAGCTGAAGAACATTGGCACAGAACAAGAGGCTATTTCCGTTAAGGGCTCATTCTCCTTCGTTGCCGATGATGGTCAGACCTACGTGGTCAACTACATCGCCGACGAGAACGGTTTCCAGCCCCAGGGCGCTCATCTGCCCGTCGCCCCCGTTGCCTAAGAAGCAATATTAAATGTGAAATAAATTGATTGTTTTAAAAAAAGAAACTTATTGGAATTTTTTCTGTACAGAAGCAAGACTTTATATATAGTACTAACGGATACAGGGTCAAGTTATTTTGGACATCAATATTCTATAAATTTTAAATTTAAACCCTTTACCTTCCTTTGTGCCCGTGGTGTGAAGTTTCCTGAAAACCTCAGACCTCCAATTTCCACCAAGGAGATCAGGAATTGGATTTTTGAAAAGAGCGAAATTCTACTTCACATAATGTATTTTTAAGTATAACATTCAGCTTGAAAGCTCTCGCAGCTTGAGTTTGTGTGTTAATTATCAATTAGTCAGTCGGTCAATCACTACTCTCTTTGTGATCACATTCTTTCTTTAAAAGAGCAAATTATGATTCTTCATTAATTTAAGAGGTCAGTCAGTCAGTCCGTTATTCAGTATGTCGCATAGGCAATCAGTCAGTCGATCAGTAAGTCAATCAGTTAGAGAGCAGACAGTCAATCAGACAGCCAGTTATTCAGTTAGTTAATCAATCATTCAGTTAGTTTGTCAGTCAATCAGTTATTCACAGAGTCAATCAGTTTATCATGCATTCACTAAGTCAAATAGTTAATCAGCTAGTCAATCAGTTAATCAGCCAGTCGGTCAGTCAGTCAATCACTCAGTTTGTCAGTAAGACAGTCATTCAGTAAGTCAGTCAGTCCATCAGCCAATTAGTCAGTCAGCTAGTCAAATAGTCAATCAGTCAGTCAATCCATTTTTTTTAATCAGCTAGTCAGACAGGTAGTCAATTGGTCTGTCAGTCAATCAGTTAGTCACAGAGTCCATCAATGAGTCAGTAAGTCAAATAGTCAATTGGTCAGTCAATCAGTTGTTGAATCAGTTAATCAGACAGGCAATTAGTTAGTCAGTCAGCCAGCTAGTCAATCACGTCAATCAGTTAGTCAAGCAGTCAATCTGTCAGTAAGTCATTCAGTCAATCGGTCAGTCAGCTAGTCAATCAGTCATAAATGAGCTAGTTAGATAATAAGTTATTCACACACTTAATCAGTCAGTCAATCAGTTGCTTAACCAGTTATTTAGACGGCCAATCAGTCAGTCAATCAGTCAGCCAATCAATCAATCAATTAGTCAGTCACTTAGTCAATTAGTCAGTACTTTCTGAAATAACTTTGTGAATGTGCCCTAAATTGTTTGGTCAGTCAGTCAGTCAGTCAGTCAGTCAGTCAGTCAGTCAATCAGTCATTAATTTACAATTAAAATAATTTGAATAGAAACATTTGTTTTTATATGGAACATAAAACTGTTGGTATTTTATTGAGCATGACTATGAGATTTTCTTAATTGTTTGCTTGTTTGTTTGTTTGTTTGTTTGTTTGCAAAATGATTTGTATAGCTCTTAAACCTAGTTAACATATGGGTGTGGGATGACTCCGGGGGCTTATTGAACGGCGCGCGGCAGATGGTCACCCTGTGGCTGGAAGCCGTTCTCATCGGCCACATAGTTGAGCGTATAGGTCTGGCCATCATCGCCAACATAGGAGTAGACGCCATGCACCGCAATTGCCTCGTGCTCGGTGCCCACGTTCTTCAGCTGGCCCTCCTCCTGATGTGTCTTGCCGTCGCTCGTCTCCACGCTGATAAAACGAGAGAGGGAGAGAGAGAAATGGAAACCAGTTTTGTTTGCTGACCTTGACACACATCGTCCACAGTTCGATTTGTACTCACGCAAACTTATAGCCCTCCGGCTGCACATCGGAATCGAAGCGCAGCACCTGAGCCTCTTGTTGCGGAGGTGCAGCCTGCACGGAGACGCAGGCAACGATGGCAACAAGAGCGGCAACAAAGGCGTACGAGTACTTCATTTTGGCTAAGAAGTTTAGTTTTGGCCGGACTTGTGGTGCGTTCAAGGAGCTTGCAGTTAATGCATGCCAATTGTAAGCGCAGCAGCCAATTTATAGCCAGACTCCTGCTAAAGATTGCCAAAAAAAAAACAGCGAAATGAAAGACAAAGGAAAAAACCAACTGAAGTACAAGAAAGATAAAAGATATAAGTGTAGCCTAAACCCGTTTAACTGTGGCCAACCTTTATTACTTAACTTGGCTGATTGCTGCTGACGGCTGCTGCTGCTGACTGCTTGTCTTTTGGCAATTGGCTTTGATTGATTACAGCCGGACCTCACCCAACCATTATTTGCCAGATACAAAGCGGGCACAGTTATGCTTGGATTGGGATAAAGATGTAGATATAATCGATGGATCGTAACGGGGTCACTTGTATTTGGCTCAAGTGCAAGTGAAATGCCCAAATCCCCCATGAAAACAAATCTCTTAATTTTTGCCTGCCATTTAACGTTTCAGCACCATTTGAACTTTTTCGACTGCATAAATTTCGCGTTTTAGCCAGATTTGTAGCTGGTTTGCTTTTGCTTCTTCGTACGTCATTCGCGCATCGTTTGGCCCCTCATTTAATTGTACTTATGCATTTACACAGTGAAAAACGAAACAAAGCAAACTAAGTCTTTGTGGGCGAAAGTTTTATTTTCATTTGTCTAATGTTACTTAAAATGTGATTAACCAATTGCCGAAATCGACTTTGATGGGGATCTAATTGGGTGTTACACTGATTTTTAAAATTTAGGAATAGAAACTTAGCCCGGACAAGGCCGGGTAACACACTCTATGTGTGCATGTTCTCTTATCCCGAACTAAGACCAAATTAAATTCACTTTCCTTACAACTCCCACCGCTGCGCTTAAAATTAAGAAGTTTATTTCACATATCGCCTTACTATGCGATTCTCATGAATTCAATTAACACTTCCAGACTTGCATGTTTGGACTATTTGACTATAACATTAGGCAGCTTACCTTTATTTTTGTGTGTTTGTGTGTTTGTATATATGCATTTGCATGTGTGTACATATGTATGAAAATATGTATGTGCATGTATGCAGTATGATTGTAATATATGTAATGTGTGTGTACGTATATGTGTAATGTAAATATGTCCGAATGTATGTAAGTATGTTTGTATGTATGTATGTATGTATGTATGTATGTATGTATGTATATATGTATGTATGTATGTATATATGTATGTATGTATGTATAATATATATGTATATGTATGTGGGTATATGTATGTATGTATCTTTGTAAGTATATATGTATGTATGGGTTCCCTGACATCAAGCGCATGCCAAGTTAATGTCCCGCTGCGCTTCAAATCAAATAATAACGTCTTTTTAAACATCGCTCTACTATGCGATTCTCATGAATTCATAAAAGGCTGCTAGATTTTCCTGCAAATCAAATTTATCTGTGCTCTTACCCTTACTCTCTTTATGTCTTTTGTGGTCTATATGATGCTCTCTCGCTCTGTCTCTCCATTTTATTTCAATTTCTTTCCCATATCTAACTAATTCTCTAATTCTTTTCTTTCAGTGATGTGGACATATTCGGGTAAGTGCAAATCGATATATTTTATGCTTTGGATTCTATATATAAGATCCCATTACGTTGATTTAATTATACAAAATTATAAAAATTTGCTAAAAAAGAGAGACGAGGTATAGGAGAAAGATCATATTCTTAGCCTCATTGTTTGAGTGACTTATGATATTGATATTCAAATTAGAATGAGATCGTATAGGGTTTCAATTAACATTAGCTTACGATGGTTCGGCTTATACCTGCTTTCCCACATTCATGAACCTCCTTCTTTTTTTTTTGGGCAACTGATTTGGTTCAAGGTCTGGCTTGAATCCGGTTTCTTACCAAATATTAAATATAAAAAACCCGCAGATCAATGATAATAGCTCCAGCTTAAAAGTAAGTATATATATATGTTTCACTTTACTCAGCTCTTAAATCCAATTGAAATTGTTCTCGTTTTTTTTCCACCGTGTACTAAGACCAGATATTCAAATATTTTGCACAATCGACATTAGTCGCAGCTGCGCCGCGATGCAGGACAGTTGGAAACGGTGCTTGTCATGATCAGACCAAAGATTCTCGGCCTGCTCGGCCTGCTCGGCCTGCTGGCTGTCTTGGCAGTTGCCCGCGCCGGTGCCAGCCCCAACGATGCGCAGATATTGAAATTTGAAAATGTCAACTTGGATGGCAACGGCTATGCCTTCTAGTAGGTGGACATCTGCGGAGCTAATTGAATCAAAAAAATTAATTGTGTCAAGCATTCGCAACAGCTACGAGACGAGCGACGGCATCTCGCGCCAGGAGACGGCCGAACTGAAGCATGCCGGCACCGCACAGGAGGCCATTGCCGTACAGGGTAGCGTTAAATGGGTGGGACCCGACGGTGTACACTATAAGCTCAACTATTTGGCCGACGAGAATGGATTTCAGCCGGAAGGCGAGCATCTGCCGCGCCAGGAAACGTCGTCCGGAATGCGCTGATCACGTGATCTCACCTGTGCTTTTGTTGTTAAAATGTTAAAAGATGTCTATAAATATCCAAATATGTAGATTGTTGATTTTTGACAATGTGAGGCCATCAATTTTCACCAGTCAAATTTATTCTAACACAGCATTAAATTAGCATATGGCTCTACATATATAGGCATGTGTTTATATGCGTATATATAACAAGAACAACTCGCTACCTGTGGCAAGCCGACGATTAAATACCCTTACAGACATCTATCTAATGTGTGGTAGCTATATACACAAAAGTGTTTGGTCCAACTGAAGGATCGGTGAGGAACAGCAAAAAAAGAGAAGATGAAATTATTACAGAGGCCTCCTCTGGGGTAAAAAGTGTGCAATTGGATGGAAAAAAAAATTTTCCATTGCGTCGAACCAGCAAACGACAAGTCGCTGTTTCAAATCTAGAAATTCTTTAAAATTTTCATATATGGGGTAAAAAGTATGAGATTAGAAGGGTAAAAATAATTATGCCTTTGCGTCGAACCAGCAACCGAAAAGTCGCTTGTTCAAATCCAGAAATTCCTTTTAAATGTTCATATATGGGGTAAAATGTGTGCGACTAGACGGGGGAAAGATAATTATGCCATTGTGTCGAACCATTTAAC
This sequence comes from Drosophila montana, assembly GCF_035044405.1. Lineage (NCBI taxonomy): Eukaryota > Metazoa > Arthropoda > Insecta > Diptera > Drosophilidae > Drosophila > Drosophila montana. Next base: position 1,449,886 of record NW_026996406.1, read on the forward strand.
GAGAAGTCGCTGGTTCAAATCCAGATATTCTTTTACATTTTTCTAAATGTCTATTTAATTTGTGATTAATCACAAGGAAAATATCATAAAAAATTAAATTTAAATGATTGCAAAGGTGTCACACACGGTATAACAATCCAATTAAACCCTGTGGTAGGGTATTGAAGAGGTAAACCCGTTGCTGGACAGTTGTGGCGTTGCGTGAACAGAGTCAGCTGGCCAGGGCCGGACCGGTTCAATAAACACGCTTCGCCAAAGACGGCAACGAAAGTGAGAACTGCACAGCAACAACAGCTGAGAAAATATTAAATACAAAAAAATTGTTTAAACAAGAAACAAACAAAAAACAAAAAACAAAAAACAAAAAAAAAAACACCACTCAGTTCAGCTAAAGGGCAAACTAGTGCAGCTGGGGCCAACTTCGTGTTGGGCAATTAACGGGCGCATCTTTTGGCCATTTATCATTTATCAATCGTAACTGCAAAACAATCAAACAACGTCAAGAGTTACGTTCCGACTGGGCAGTCACTTGGCGGCTCCTCAATGCTGATTGATGACCAGCCGCAGCAGCAGCCGCAGCCGAGAGGGCAGCCGAGGGGGGCATTGGCGGAAGGGGAACGCTGAGCAGAGCGGCTGTTAAATGCGCTACAATACATTACGCATACGCCCTGTACACAGTCGTCGCTATAGCGCAGCGCAGCGCAGCTTTATTCAGTTTTTATTTTATTGACTAAGGTCATCAACACACACACACACACACGCACGCACACACACCCAAGCGAGAGCTCGAATCTCGTGTCGCATCTTCACTTAACAAGTTGTGCCCGCCCCCGCCCGCTAAATCTTCGACTGGCAATGCAGCCTCTAGTTTTGGGTCTTTTTGAAGGTCAGCCTGACGCGGCTTTATGAAATTGTGTCACCTTATATATATCCATATATTTTGACAACATTCTATATGCACTATTTGAGCTTTACCAGGAAAAACGTAAACATGACTGAAATTAAAAACAAAAAAATTAATGATATTTTTTAAAATATTTTCAATGTTGATCTTTAAAAATGTTAAGATTGAGATAATCTATAGGCGCAAGTGCACGACTTGCAGATACCCTGAACATGGCTGTCGTTACAATAATTATAACTAACATATACACATGCACACATACATAGAAACACACATACGCACACATGTCGATGCATTTGGCTGGGCTTCTTCCAAGCTTAACCACACTATGGTAACTTCGGTCTCTTATGTCCGATCTTTATGAAATTTTCAGAGAATAAATATGGTATTCAAATGTGTGTAAATACCAAAGCCCAATACTATATGTCTGAAAATTCGATTTACTACAATTTTAGTGGTTACGGGGTAGGGAACTTAAGAAGATATGTATCTATATATATGTATGTCTATATACAACATTTGTTGTCTATAACTCTTATATGCTGCGCTATCTCGCATAAAATTAGGATTTTGATATCGATTTTTATCGATTTCATGCTCAGATTTCATAGTTTTACCTCTTAAGAGTCCCATTATCGAAGAGACATGGCTTCATTGACTCTTCTGTTGATTCTCAGCAAGAATTTGTATGCCTCATGTGTTCGGAGAGGCCTTCTTCTGCCTGTTACACACATACGCACAAAAACATTATACCCATCTTTAGCTATTTTTAATAGGTTCCGGCTATTAAGGCAGTTGCAATATAATACTATTTTTTTTCCTCGTTTTTCTTGATGTTCAAGTCTTACGAGTGCGGCAAGTGCGTGGCCCTGGAATAGCCTAAATATATTAACCATATATGCGCTTAAGACTCAAATTAGTTAGATCTTAGCTGTTGTTAGTTAAGATTGAGGAACTTTTTTGTTTCCTTTTAAATAATATATATATATATATATATGCTTATATATTCTTTATAATAATTATTTCCTGTTGCTGCCGTGCTTCTGTCTAATTATATTTTTTTTTTAGACACTTTTTGGTGTTGTGTGTAAGTAAATTCAGCCGTTGACCTATTGCCATAGATATGCAAACACGCGCGTCTAACCAAATATTTGCAAGCACATTTCATTATCACTTGCCGCATTATCATGATTACGTTCGGCTCGCGGATCGCGGTTCGAGATTCGAGATTCGAGATTCACTTGGCGGCCAATTCAAATGAGATTCGAGTGTACATCAAATGCTTAATGGGTTTTTGGCTTGTTCAATTAAAAGCTTAAGACATGCACACACACACGCACACACGCACAACCACGCACAGCCAGACGGAGTCTTGGGCATGCCCAGAGCAGAGTCAACAATTATATAATTTGTGTGCATTAAAGGCGATTGTTATGGCTACCTTATTGTGTGTGGTGTGTGTGTGTGTGTGTGTGGGAGCATTTTGGACAGCCTGATGAATTAGTATAAATAGCTGGCAGCTCATTAGCAGGCGCCACATAACTCGTTAGCGCCTAATTGTGACAAGTACGGTAGCGTGTCGTGAACTCCTCTTGATCTAAAATACTAAAAAAAAACTATTCGAAAATGCGTGGAATCAACGTTTGTGCCTTCGTCCTGTTCGGATTTGTGCTGCTGTCCAGCAGCCAGGCGGCGCCGCTGGATGACTCAAAGGATGCCCAAATTTTGCGTTACGATAACGAAAACATCGGCACCGATGGCTATAACTTTGCGTGCGTATAGCCCGGGAATACAAAATAAAACTAGAGGATATTTAATAAAAAAATTAACGCTTTACAGCTACGAGACGAGCGACGGCGTCACACGCCAGGAGCAGGCGGAGCTGAAGAACGCCGGCACCGAACAGGAGGCGCTCAGCGTGCGCGGCTCCGTCAGCTGGGTGGCGCCCGATGGCCAGACCTATACCCTGAACTATATTGCCGACGAGAACGGTTTCCAGCCACAGGGCGACCATTTGCCCCATAACTAGAGCAGCCACAAATGGATCATTGGCTCGGACTAATCAGTATTTTCTTCTATAATAAAATAAAACAAAAGAGGACTCTAGTCGGAAGTGCCCGACTGGGGTATACCTTGAACCTTCTTCTACCAACACCAAATGCTCACATTAAATGGGGGGATATTTGTTTCCCAACTCTTAGAACGGGGTGACCACTTGCCTCAGAACTAGAGCAGTCACAAATGGATCACTTTCTTGGACTAAGTAATCAGTACTTTCTTGTATAATGAAATAAAACAAAAGAGGGCTCTAGTCGGGAGTGCCCGACTGGGGTATACCTTGAACCTTTTTCCGCCAACGTCGATATCGATTATTATCGATTAATGCGATTATCGAGCACAAGCTCGAGCTGTGCGGTCACTAGCAGGACCTACGTTGAAAATTTCAGTCTCTAGCTCTTACAGGCTGTTCAGACAATGCTAGATCGACTCGGCTATTGATGCTGATCAAGACTATATATACACCTTATGGGATCGAAGATGCTTCCTTCTGCCTGCTTTATACAGGTGGAACTTCCTTCTTACTCATTTTCAATGTGTTCAGAGTAGAATTAATGAGCTAAAAAATACTGCATTTGAAGCTCTGGTTACACTGGATTTTAAGGGGAATTTTAGCATAAGTAGTTGAGATTGTGTCTTGCTCGAGAAATAAACTCTGAGCAGCACTCGAAAATGGGTTCATTTTGTGGCCTTAATGCTCCGTGCTTTCTCGTACAATAAAATATAATTAATGAGCTTAAAAATACTGCATTTGAAACTCTGGTTACACTGAATATCAAGGGGAATGCTTGAGAGAGGAGCAGTCATTATATGACCTTAATACTCAGTACTTTCTCGTAAAATGAATTATTATTAATGTGCTAGTAAATGCTTATTGCATAATTTTCAAATGTTAATTTGTGTTAAGTAACTGAGGTTATGTCATGCCTGGGATGCCGAGCTGTGAGCTGTACTAAGTCGCAGAAAGTCAAAGTTATTTTGATTTAATACATGCTCAAATATTTCGCCTCGGGCGCGAACTTACTCGCAATACATTTATCATAGCTAAATAATTACAGAGTAGTGATATTTTGATTTAGCTTTATCTTAGCTTTTATTTTATTTGTTTCTTTTTTATTTCGTATTTGGCAAGCGTATGAGGAATGACAATCAAAGTTGTTTTATTGCAACCAAAAAAAAAGTGTTAATCTATAATTAAAATGTATTTTATTGAATTTTTTCATTAATTTGTTTACTTAGAATATTGTAGTATTCTTTTTGTTTTTTTTTTTTGTGGCGCCGATTAGGATATTGTTCTCTAGAACTTTTAGCACCAGGTCGCCTATAAAAGCCATTCGCGTTACGGTCAACGGGCCAGTTAAGTGCAGTCGAGTGTAAATTAAACATGAAGTGCTATACCCTGTTTTTAGTTGTGTGCCTGGCGTTGGTTAGTTTCGCCCGGGCAATGCCTGCCGAGGATGATTCAAAGGCGGAGACTCTGCGCCTGGAAACCGACAACAATGGCATCGACAAATACTCCTTTACGTGAGTTTTGAGCTGTCCACATCCGAAGCATCCATTTAATATCCTCTCCCTACCATGCCCAGCTACGAGACCAGCAACGGCATCGCACGCAGCGAGGAGGGCGTCCTGAAGCCGGGCACCGGAGACGCCGAGGGCGTGCTCGCCGTTTCCGGCTCCAGCAGCTGGACGGCGCCCGATGGCAAGAAATACGAGATTACCTTCACCGCCGACGAGACGGGCTACCATCCCATTGTCAAGCTAGCTGCCTAGACACGGCCCAGACAGGCCGACTAACAATTAATGGAACATTCCCAAAAAACCAAACAAAAAAAATTGCAAATATACAAAAATTATATAAAAATAAATAAATAATATATAGAAGCTATAAACTATAACTAGATATGCACAAAAAAAAAGAAAGATGAAAATCTGAATGAAATGCAAAGCAAGCAATTTGCAGCAGGAATTCCTAGAAGATTCCCAACTCTTAGCTTACTATATACTATATACTATATATGTCTGATATTTTTCGTACTTATATGTAGGAGTACCTATATATATGTAGATATTCGACTCTCATGTTACGACCGTGGTCAATAAGTCCATAATTGCTTTGGGTTTCATCAATCGATGATCCAAGGAGTTTGCCAATCCCTTTTTATATCTTTGGTACGACCTATTCTTGAGTATGCCTCATGTGTCCAGTAGCCAAAATATTCCATTCATCACGACGAAATTGACTCTGTACGAAAACAACTCTTGTTGTTTGCCCTTTGTGGATTAAACTGGGATCCTGATATGCGATTGCCGTCATACTCCAGCAGACTTCTGTCTATTTAACTTCCCTCTTTAAATAATTGTAGAATTTTCCTTTATTCATAAGAGACTAGCCAAAGTGCGTCTCCTACAACTATGTGGATGTCGGTGGTGAATTCCAAAAGCTGACTAAGTCATGAAGCTTAAAATCGTGCTAAAAAATACTGCATATTCAGCTCTGGTAACACTTTGTCAACGGGAATTTTAGGTTAAGTAATTGAGCTCATGTCATGCTTGAGAGATAAGTTTTATTCATTCGAATATTCCAAGTCCAAGTATAGAACACATTAATAAATCGTCTTAGCTGAAATCGGACTCGCAAAACAGTTATCATAGCTCAGCGAGATGGGTATTTTTTCCACCCTAGGGTGACCGTATAAATAAAACATACAAATATGAATGCATTAAATAGTAATAATAATTAATAATACATTTCCGCTAACCTGCAGTCTATGCCTCCGCTTATACAATTTTTGGCGAAGCATCAAAAAAGTGAAATATTCTTGATCTGAGATATGATAAAAATTAAACAGGAATTCGATTTAAACCAGCTACAAATTAACAAAGCATGCTCGATAGAGGAACGAAATAAAAATGAAATGAAAAGAAAGTAATTTATTTATGAAACCCGGATCCCTGTAACAAAGGCCAACTCTTAGTTTCTGGCAAACAATATGTGCTTGCTTTGCGCATAAAACTAACAGTTATGCAAATTCCTGTTTATCGATTCTTAATTATCGATTTGCATAACGCGTTCTAGGCCCAAAACGAAATGAAAAGTATGACGCAAGAGCGGCTTCTGCTTTAACTATAAAAACTGGAACCCGATTCGTATATATATATATTTTTTGTTGTATTTTTTCCGTGGTCTTCTTCTGCCTCGTATACGCATCGTGGCTGCGGCTGGCGCGCGACCTTCGCGATCATTTTGCATCATCAACGAAATTTGCAAATTTCGTTGTGTGAATAAACTTGTTTTTTCTTTTATATTTTTTTTTTTTGGTTATATTGGGTTTTCGCTTTTGTTTTCTTTGTAATTAATAGGTACATAATGAAAGCTGTGCATCTACAATATAATTTTTGAACAATTAGCGAGCAGCGAATTTGTTTGACAGCCGCACGAAACAAAGTCGAAACAACCACAACAATTTTGAAGGTTAATTTCCGAAAAAATTATAAACTTGCACAAACGTAAATATTTTATGATTTTTATACCCTCAAACTATTGAGAATGAGCTGAAAGGTATAATGGTTATGTGTGAATATATGTAACAGGCAGAAGCACACATTTCCGACTTCATGAAGATTCATATTCTGGCAGATTTAAATGCTGGAGAACTTAAATTTGGAATGTAGCTGCTCCTATTTCCCGTGCAGTTCAGTTCAGTTCGATAATAGGCCTCATTTCTTTGAAATCGATAAGAATCGATATCGAAATCTTGATTTTAGAGCAATCCTCGATGCTTGGAGACTTTGTATGTAGACTCTCGTATAGTCTACACATTGATAAATATTGGGGAGAGGTATTCAAGAAGTGTGTTGGATACTTCCCCCTTCAAACTCTTGGGCCTTGGAATTTATACACATATAGATGCATTATTTGTGCCTTGAAAAATTCTAAAGATCCCCCAGAAACCCATTTCCCACAGGGTACCTCCTGGTCGGATACTCCTGATTGAAGCATTCTTTTTATGCTGATGCTAATTTTAAAGGCAACATCTTTGAAGTCAATCAAGCATAGAAAATTTATACAAGCGCTGCCCAACACTGGCCAGCTAATTCTGATTTGCATGCCCGCAACCTTTGCTGACGTAAATATTTTTAAGCCGTCCAAAGAAAATATATTTATATATACATTTATTTGAATATAAATTGCTGCCTAAACGAACAATGATCTGCGTCTGGTATTTTTATTGGGCCGAGCTTATCAAACAGATGCATAAATTAGTTTTCGGACAGAGCCATGATTTATTTAGAGATCAACAACCCATCTGGCCTGCTTCTAGTCTAGGTTTTTTTACTCTTTACTTCTTTATATTATTAATAAGCCAAGTATTGTGCGCTAAAATTAATAATGAATTTTCTTAAATATTTGCGCGTTTACTTTATTACTCAATTATCTGATCTTAAGGAGCTCGACTATATAAAGTTAGAAGCTATATAGTTAAAGCAATAAAGTGTTAAACAAGTCATGCATAAAAAACCAGATTTCCATCTGCAACAATGTATAAAGGTTTGGGTCAGCGTCGCGTTGGCTTCAGTCGAATCAAGCGCTTCAATGCGAATCAAGGCGTTTGCATTGATCGCTCTATTCCGATTAGATCGAAGTGCTCGACAATGAGTTACCCTATAACTATATATCTTTTATTTTAATTGTGCTTGACAGAAAACAGGGGTTGCAAATTGATGGAACAATATGACTAAGTCGATAATTACCTGAGTATGTGCGTATATAGTATTGAAGAGTGTATATCACTTTCTGCTTGATAGAGTCTGAATAACCTGATCTGGCATATTAATGGATGTTACATGCAGCAGGAAGTATCTCCGGGCCTATAAAATATATATATCTTGATCAGTTTGATGATCTGAATTGATCTAGCTTAGTTTCAACATTTGTGTAAGCACGTTTTGAACGATCTTAAAACCTTCAAAACCTGAAGATTTTAAATCTTAAATATATATTCTACCGTACCATACAAGAGTTGCTCGATTGCTCTTGGCTCTTGGCATAAAGATAGATAGAATAATATGACTTTATCGATTAAACTTATCAATAGTATATGTACCTTTGTGGTTCACATCATGCAAAAGGTAACATCTGTGAGTCCATAGAGTATATATTCTCGATCAGTTCGTCGAGCTGAGTCGATCTAGCCATGTCCGTCCGTTTGAGTAAGCATGTCTCGTTCTTGAAAATAAGAAAAGCTAAAGACTTTAAATGTTAGATATATGTTCCTCTATACCATATGCAAATCCAGCTAATGTGACTCCTGCAGAGTTTTGACTGAAGTATTCACTTAGTTTTCAATATTTCCACCAATTTTATTAATATCGATAAATATGTATCTCGAGACATGGTTTTTTTTAGCATTACTCGAAGAGTATACAAGTTTTAGACATAAAATTTGGCATGTTACCTCCCGTATACTATAAGCACATTATTTTACGATACCTTCATCAATTTTAATCAATTGTCATTAATATCGATACATATCGATTTAGGAAATTATGATAGACAACAATTCTGGTTTGTAGCCTCTTGCATATCACCAACAAATTTATCATATTTCACTTCTTGGATACCTTCGCTCTTTCCCCCTACAATTGGAAAAGAAAACTCTTTGTTTTAAAGGTGCGCTTTGATATATACACACTTTAGTCTGCTATATTAAAACCCTGAACGATTTATTAAGATCGGACTATAAGTAACAAAGTGAATCAAGAATGCATTTTTCTTGTAACTTATTATATTATATTACAGATCAGCAATCTACCCCTTTAATTATTTTTAATGAGTACAGGGTATAGCAGGGGATATACCTAGAACCTATAAGTATGTGTCAGCTTTGATATTGAACGATAACAAATATGAACAACTTTTAGGCCTTGCCGTAAAAGCACATGCGAAACAAAAGACTTAGGCAACAAACTTGACAAATGCAAAAGGCTTTTTATTGCCTACTTTTAGGCGAGACCAAAAAACGTTGCTTGTTTTATATTATTTAGACAAGTTGTTGAAGCTGTTTGTTTGCATTGCAATTTAAATGCAAATGAAGCTGAGAATATTCCCTGAACTTGACAGCAATATTAGCATGTACAAGAAAATAGCTGACAGCACAACAGATGCAATTTCTGCTGCATCCGGCAAGCCAATACAGGCAGATGCGCAACGCATCTCGGGACAGCCGATGCCTGATTAATGATGCACAGCAGCGTGCTGCAGTGTAAACAACTCTTCCTCATTGCATTTAATTTACCCTCCGGCTTGCAACGGTAGTTGGCATCAATAGAAGCTGATAAATCATATCGAGAAGCCATTTTTGTATTTCTCGAACTGTGCTCGCTAATTAACTGCGAGCAGCCAATAAGCGCGCTGTCAACCCACATTTTTCATTCTCTGTAGGTGTCAATAAATATTATTATATCTTCATATTTATTATTTTGCTTGATTCACGTATATCCATATTGCCACGAGCTATGCAAATGAGCAGCATAATGACACGTTTTGAAAAATTAAAATAATTATTGATACTAGAGTAGATGCTGCCTGCGTGCGTAGTCGACTTGCTTATGCCCTGTAAAAATTAAGATTATTTATTTATATTATAGAAGGTAAAAGTATTTGGAAAGTAATATGAAATATAACAAAAGTGTTAGAAAAGCCTTCATCTGTCAAAGCTGCATAAACGCTTAACAACACTAGAGTTTGTCAACACTATTTTGAAGGATTTGAAGTATAATTGATAAATTAATCATTTGAAAGTTTTTTAGACAAAGAGGATAGGCGCAGGTTTTAGAATTGCGAATTTCAAAAAAAAAAAGAAAAGTCGCTAGTTCGGTTTTCTGCTTCGAACTGCTTTAAAGTATCTTGAACCTAGGTTCTTGGCTTATGCCTTGGTTTCTCATTTATTTATTTATTTTAAGCGAACTCTTGAATTTTTCAATTTTAAATGCGTGTTGCACTGAAAATATGACAAATTATACATTTTTCATATACAAAATTTGATCTCTACTCATATTCATAAATCTTCCCATTCATCTACGCTATCAAATTTGATTGAATATATGCAATGATTATGAGCCGAAGATGTTTGCGCTTTGCGGCTGAGTCTCCTTTAAACGTTTCTTTACTTAACCAACTAATTTTTTAAAACAAAATATTGTTCAATTCGAGCTTCGTTTCGACTGTTCTTAAGATTGAATACAAGGTTTGTTTTATAGTAAGATATTATTAAAATTGTAATTTAAATTACCCAAACAGTTGAGTTCAAAACTGCTAGGCAGCCTGAAAAATAAGAATATAATTTAGATATAATAATGAATAAAGATAATATTAAAAAAATTTTGTGGGCATAAGCATTCTGCTTTATATAAAGCTTATATATATTTATATATATTTAAAATTTATATTATAAATAAATATATGCTGAGCTATGCTATATATTTTTTATGGCCTGACAAAAAATAAAAATCTATAAAAATATAAAAGAGTAGCAATTTTCAATTTATAAAAATATATGTTTACATATTTAATGCTGGTTTTGGCGACCTTTTCATATTTTAAATATTTATTTAGCTTATTTTATATAAATATTCTTAATTATTATTCGCAAATAAGTAAAGAATACTCGCGCGACGCCGGGTAATTTTCTTCAGTAAACAGCAGTAAAAAGCAAGTGAACGGATCTAGCTTGTTGTTTAGAGGGTATTTAGTTGATTTTGAGCAAACAGCGCTCAGTTAGCTGATATGCTAGCACACACACACACACACACACACACAGAGACACACACACACGCATGTACGCAGTAGCGCGGGTTCAGCCAGCTATGTGTGTGCGTGCGTGTGTGTGTGCTGGCTGACCAATGTTTTATAATGTTTACCAAATATTATTAGGTTTGTCAATTGGTCGCCGAACATCGTGGGGTGTGTTTCAGCCGTTTCGCCTGCTCAGTTGAGAGACGCGTCGCTAACGGTACTGCTCCGCATAAATTAATTGAATTAATTGAATTAATAAAATTATATATAAAGAATATAACAAACGAGCTAACGGTGCGCGCCAATATAAATAAAAACAAAAAATTAAACGCGAAATTTGCAAATTTTCAAGAATTAAGAATTAAGACAAGCTGCAAAATGAGGCAAACATTTTTGGCTGTCAATTGTGTTGTAAGTGCGCGCCTGTGTGTGTGTGTGTGTGTGTGTGTGTTCTAATTGTTTATATTATTTATTTAATTTATTTTGTACAAGCTGCTGACTGTGCTGTGCTTTAGCTTCGTCCTGCCAGCCACGGTGCGTCCCTACAAGTTCGGCTTTACGATCGAGGAGCAGCAGCATCGCCGCGAGCAAAGAGGTGAGCGGAAGCCGAAGGATTCTTGCCAAATTGATTGACACCGATATGATCAATCAATTATATGTGTGTGTATGTGTGTGTGCATGCAAATGGAGCTGCGTCATGCTGGCAAGCATTAGCAACTGCCGTCGGCGACAAAAAAGGCAACAGCTTTTGACTTTTTGCGGCAACTGCCACAACGACGACGACGACGACGACGTCGAATTGTGCAATGCCGCACAATACACGTTTGCAGCTCTAATAGCCGCAGCTGCTGACACCCGGGGTCAATATCAATTGAAATGCCTAAGATTCTACCAGTATGCCCCCCTCTCTCTCTCCCTCTCTCCCTCTCTAATTGCGAGAGGCATCTTCTCAATAGTTGATAATAAAATTGTCCGAAAACTTAGGAACCTCTTCAATTAGCATAACACGTAGCCAGAGCTTCACTTGGCTTATTTATTGATTTGTCTCTTGTTTCAAAACCAAAACTGCAAATGTCGCCACATTTCAATATTTATAAGTCTATATTTATACCAAGTATATCTGAAATGCCAGAGTTGAGCGTGTATTAGAAAAGCACACACAACATTATGTGGGCAACTTGTTGTGCACACACACAACACACAATGCGCAAACATTTATAGAGATATTTGCATATGCAGATTGCATAGATAACAGAAGCTTTAATTTAGTAGAATATTATGTGCGAACTTTCGTTTTATAGCTCAAGCTAAATTTAAGAGCATTTCCTAGAAAAACAAAACAATTAACTAAAAATCCAGGAAAAAGAAAATAAATTTCTTTAATTATTTTATTTTTTATTCAATATACCTAGTATATTATAAAAGAAGAACAGACAGAATCTTTTAAGGAAGTCTTTGTAATAATTATTGCGATAAATCGCTCGGTGCTTATTGTCCGATCTGCATGAAATTTTTATATGGCAGCTAAATGTTTGTAAATATCAAAGCGCAAGGCTTACCTCTAAAAATATGTTGCTAACAATTTTGTTGGAAAAAGAAGAGGTATCAATAAAGTGAAAGAATATTCTGGATCTAAACGAGTATTTCCATACAAAATTTTTCGTTATTAGCTCCTAAAAGAGGCTATCGATATCGATTTTTATCGATTTCATGGAAGCAAGCTATCGAAGATTTGAAGCAAAATAAATCTGTGCGGGCAATGGAAGGAGCTAAGTTTGTAGATCCTTAGATCTAGTTAGTTTAAGTCTTGAGATCTTATAGATCCCGAGATCGACGAGCTTCTAAAGCACAGACAGGCTTGTCTTAATCGAATTTGTCATTGATGCTGATCTAGAATATAAACATCTCCAGAAGTCGCAGAAGCCTTCTTCTCACTGTTACAAACATTTCCACAAAAACATTAAACCCTTTGTACCCACTATGTGCAGGGTATAGCAAATCAAGATGTTTTCGAGCGTATATAGATAGATAGATCCGTTTCAAACATTGCTTTTAAGCATCGCATATATATATATAAACTTTCTGTGCAATCTTTCTTTTCAAATGACATTTGATATTTGCCGATATTTGTCTCCCTTTCTCTACAATTGCTTGGCGCATTAAGACGGCTATAAAGAAATGACAACAGATTATGTCCATTAAAATGACACAAACAATCGTGAAACGGGCATTGAAACGTTTAAAAAAGCACGATCGCAGCGATAAGTGCGAATCGAAACTTGTTTAAGACTGGAGAACAACTAAGTAAAGACTGAGACAGGTGCCGCACAGGTGGGTGGCTCTAGTACCAGGACGTAGATTTTAGATTTTTTATGCTAAACATAATTCTTGCATGCGTTAAGTCTCGGCTGGGGCTTCCATTTGGCCACTTGTCATAAACAAAAGCCGAAGATCATAAAACGACGATCATAATTATCGCGACAGTTTATTCGATCTTAATCTTTATAGCCGGGCCCAAGCGCCTGTTTGGCTGGTTTGTCGCTCCAGCGAATTATGGCTAAGAATGAACCAGTTATGTTTCGGCATTAATAATGAAAGTGATCTATACATGCATGGAATATATTTATTCACTATACCCTGTAACATGAACACAAGCAAATGGGGTATATACAGTCTAGATGTGCCTGAACAGTTTGATTGTCTAACTCTCTGAGAGAAAGAGACTGCAAAAACTAAAACATCAATTAATGCGCAAAATAAGCTATCTGTTTCCCATTTTTTCGTGTTCGATAAATATCGATTTTCAACCAAGGCCTTGAGCATGTTTTTTCAGAGCATAAGATCTGGAAACATAAAAATGTACACATAGATTTCCGCACAGTATAATACATTTCTTTTAAATTACCGAAAATTCACTACGTTATAGCAAAATCGATAAATATCGATGTTTAGCCTCAGGTATTTAATCATAGTTCGCTGGATATAATATCTAGAGACCTACACGATGGATTTAAATGTTATAAAATGTTCGATAGCGCGCTTCTTCTTTTCGCAAGCGATTAATATCGATATTCAATCCCAGTTTCTTGAGCATGGAAAAAACATTGAGGAATGTAGACCCTATGCTCCTTCCGAAAATAATAATCCGTTTTCGATAACTTCCCCTTTTCCTTGAATTAGATAAGTATCGAAATGTTGCTTAAAAATATTTTGAGTATATTCAACTTCTTTCACATTGACAAATTCTATGTAATATGATTTGATAGAATATATCGCTACGTTATGCGAACATCGATAAATATCGATTTGCAGCCTTCGTGAGCTTAACTTGTAGGTAATTGAAGCTAGAGTCTAGAGAGAGACAGAAAGAGAGAGAGAGAGAAAGAGAGAGAGAGAGAGAAAGAGAGAGAGAGAGAAAGAGAGAGGGAGTGAAACTTACTTTTTCGACAGCTCGCTCCCTTTCGATAAATATCGATATTGCAGTCTTTTGATCGCAGGCATTTTAGAAGCTAAAGATACCAATTTAGAAAAATAAATGATCGTCTCTTCTTTTCACCGCCCACCAAAATGCATCTACAGGGTATCTGCTAGTCACGCGCTTTCGACTAGCTCGCTCTTACGTGTTTATTGAATGAATAATCTACTTGTGTTCTGCCCTTTTTATTAGATGAGAACGGAATTGTAATGGGCGAATTTGGTTTTATAACCGCCGATGGAATCTACCACGTGACGGTCTATGCGACCGACGAGGAGGGCAAATTCCGGATAATATCAATGAAAAACTATCCGTATGCGGGTCCCGTAGCGCCCAGTAAGTGCAGCACGCAGAATAATAATAATTAAGAATAATGTCAACTAATTGAAACTCGATCAATGCAGAGAGCCCGCCGCCCACAACGACGACCACGGCGGCGTCTGTGGCCAGGCATCACTTTAATACCGCCGCCTGCTCCGGCTGCTTTCTGAACAAATCTCCGCCGCCGGAAGCGCCGCAGCCGGGCATCCGTCCCAGCACCAAAACGGAGATACGCCCGCTCTCGCAGCCGCTGTCCCCGTCAGCGGAAGCCGGAGCTGTGCCAGGTGAGTTCACAGGTGAACGGCAGACACTTACACCCAGCACACAGACACACACACACAGACAGGCCACAATCCTTAAGGATGCCTTTGAGCTGGAGAAATTGGCTGCTCAGGATTTGCAGAGCTTTGTCTTTGGCCCCCATGAGCCGCAAGCAGCAGCCGCTGCTACTTTGTTCCAAGCTGCAGTACCTGCTCCTGCGCAGGAGCCGGCTGTTGTGCGCAATGCGAAGACCGTGGCACTGGCTCACGAAATAGCCAAGGTGCGGGCGCTGCGGCCAGCGAATGTCCTGAGTGCCAGTGCCACGACGACGCAGTCAAAGGAGCTGCCAGCGGATGCACCTGCTCTTAGCTCTGCAGCTGCTTTTGTGGCAAAGCTGGCGAGGATTCCGCCGGCAGCAGCGGATGCGCTGGATTTACAGACCTTTGCTGTGGACCCAAATGATTCTCTTGCTCCTGCCCCGGCTGCTGCAGAGGAGCCCGTGGAGCCCGAAGTTGTGCGCAATGCAAAGACCGTAGCTCTGATTCACGAATTAGCCAAGGTGCAGGCTCTGCGGCCGCCGAGTAGCCTGGAGGCCGATGGCACAGCATCGCAACCAAAGGATCTGCTAGCGGATGCACCTGCTCCGAGCTCTGCTGCTGTTCATGTGGCAAATCTAGTGAGGAATCCCCCGAAGGATTTGCAGAGCTTTGTTCTTGGCCCCCTCAACCCTCAAGCAGCAGCGGCTACTGGTGCTCCTGCTCCTGCCCCGGCTGCTGCTCCTGCTCCTGCTCCTGCTCCTGCCCCGGCTGCTGATCCAGCCCAGGCTGCTGCAGAGGAGCCTGAGGAAAAAGAAGTTGTGCGGAATGCGAAGACCGTGGCTCTGATTCATGAATTAGCCAAGGTGCAGGCTCTGCGGCCGCCGAGTAGCCTGGAGGCCGATGGCACAGCATCGCAGCCAAAGGATCTGCTAGCGGATGCGCCTGCTCCGAGCTCTGCTGCTGTTCATGTGGCAAATCTAGTGAGGAATCCTCCGAAGGATTTGCAGAGCTTTGTTATTGACCCCCTCAATCCTCAAGCAGCAGTGGCTACTGGTCCTCCTGCTCCTGCCCCGGCTGCTGCTCCTACTCCTGCTGCTGCTCCTGCCCCGGCTGCTGCTCCTACTCCTGCTGCTGATCCAGCCCAGGCTGCTGCTGAGGAGCCCATGGAGCCCGAAGTTGTGCGAAATGCAAAGACCGTGGCTCTGATTCATGAATTAGCCAAGGTGCAGGCTCTGCGGCCGCCGAGTAGTCTGGAATCTGATGGCACAGTGTCGCAACCAAAGGAACTGCTAGCGGATGCGCCTGCTCCGAGCTCTGCTGCTGTTCATGTGGCAAATCTAGTAAGGCATCCACTGGCATCGAATGTCCTGACCGCCAGTGGGACAGCGACACAGCCACAGGAATTGCCGGCTCCCAGCACTGCCGCTGCTTTTGTGGAAAAGCTGGCGAGGATTCCGCCGGCAACAGCGGGCGCCAAGGAGCTGAACAGTTTTGCCTTTGGTACGCTGCGACCCAGCTTGGCAGCGGCGCAGCGGCTAAATGGACAGGTGTTGTACGCCATGCAGCATGTGGCGCTGCCTGTGAAGCAAGCAGTTGCCGGGGCTGTGCAACAGCAGATGCAGGACAATGCGCTCTCCAATCGTAATCCGGACGCATCGCCCCATCAATCTGCAACGTTTGCCACTGAGGCACAGCCTGTTCTGCTGCCACACACCACACAAACAACACCAGCACACACACACACTGCCACACACACACAGCTGCCAGCAAGTAAACAAATTAATCACGTATTTCAATTGATTTCCGTTTAAAAATGATTTAAAATTCAAAAACTTGCAGCCGTTCAGTCGGGTCAGCAACCATTCAGTGCAGTTGGCAATGCGGCCGCAGGAGCGCTGCCAGCCTTGACAGGCACCCAGCAACAAACAGCAGCAGGCGTCAAGCCACGTAAGCCCAGGCAACCACCAATTCGTTGAGTTTATTTATATTTACAAGCATTCGCAGCCTTAGCAGACAGCAAGAGACCGCAACAACCAACAGGCAGCAGCAGCTCAGCAAGTTTCAAGCCAAGTAAGCCCAGACACATAACCATTCGTTAAGTTAAATGAATATTAATAAAACATATGTAGATACAGTTGCAGCGCTGCCAGACGTGACAGCAACCAAGCAGCAAAGTCAACCGCCAAGCAGCGGTAACACAGCAAGTAACAATACACCACGTAAGCCAGGACAGCAACCAAATTCGTTAAGTGTTACAGCAAAAGCTTTGCTTACAGAACCCACCTCAACTAAGACAGCAACCAATACAGGAGCAGTTGGTGAACCCGGACTCACAGGCGATTTGTACAAATTTAAATATATATTGGACTATAATGGCCATGAGGAGACCGGCAGCCGTAACGGCGATAAAGTGGGCAACTACTTTGCCATCGGCGATGATGATGTGGAGCGTGTCGTCGAGTATATTGCCAATGAGTTTGGCTTCCAGCCGCACATTAGCTGGCGCAAACTGGAGGGCAAGGAGGCGACGCTGCCCGATGAGAACTCGCTGAAGCACTACGAATTCAAGTGGTTCAACAAGGCATCCCAATGATGTGCTCATTAATCAATAAGTAATTTTATAAATCAAGTATAAAAAAATAACTGTACTAATTGAGAATGAATTGAAAAGATTTGTTGTTGTTGTTCTTGAATTGGGTTTTGTTTTTTTTTTTGACTTTTTTATTTTTGTTAAAGGTATTCCACTTAAATCAACTTAACGCTTAGTGGGATTAGGGGGAGGGGGGAGGAGGGGTACACAATGTGGTGGTTGTCTATTATACTTAGTTATATAATATTTGGTAAAGTTACATTCAGAATTTAAAAATTGTATACATTTAGATGTAGCATAAAGTTGCATATCTCAATTACACACACATTTAAAATTACATAAGTACATTTATAAGTATCGATACTTTTGCTACCCACTGCAAATGGATAGAAGGGGCTGTATACATATACATATACATATATATATATATTTATTTATTTTTTAATATTGTTGAATTTGCGCTTAAAATTTCTAAATATTTTTTATACACACAGAACTTTTTTGTTTTTATGTTTAAGATTAAGATTAACTTTTCTTTTCTTTATTTTTTTTTCGTTAGATAATGCATCGTGTTAGATGTTTAGGTTATTTAAAAATTATTCAAGAGTTTTAACTGTACAATCAACTATCACAGTCAACCATATCGAACTGATAAAGAACGCCCAAGTTATATAATAAGCAAAAGAAATATTATTGAAATCAAAGGTTAAAGAAAATGAAAACGAATGAAGAGAATCTAGACGAAAGTGCTCGACTAGTTGATACCCTGTACCTGTGCCTAGGTGTCTTGAAGTTGCCTTTCCACGTCGGGCATACCCCCATTCCCCAACAGTTACAGGGTATACGAGTATCAACTGAAAAACTTAAGAATCCCCATTCATTCTTAGATCTGTATTCTATATATTTGTATATTTACATTTCGCCAACAAACACTAAACGAGAGTTTCTTTTTCTAAGAAGCGAAGAACTATCGATAATTAGTTATCGATTCAGCTTAGAATTATGAACTACGCTTTTATTGTTGTTGAAGAAATACATAGATTGAATGATCCTTTAAGACCTGCTTATCCCTTACTATTAACAAGTGGCAAATGCTAACAACAATTCAAAATATCGCATATATATATTTTTAGTTTACATATATATGTGTGTGTTCTGGAAATCGTTTTAGCTTACAATCGAGTATTTATACTAGAACAATTCGGAAGATTTGCAAATTGTTTTCGTACTGGAAAACGAGTTTTGTTTGATTCTCATATGTATATGTTTAGGTTTAGGTTAAGAGTTCAACTTACGGCAACAACGTTAACTAAAATAGTCTAAAGACACACGCACACACACATTCACACACACATTCACACACACATGCACACAGGGACACACCTACGCCACACAAAATGCATGCATTTATCGCATCTGAATGATATTTACATATACATACGTAGACTTTATATCTTTTGATACTGATCAAGAATATATATATACATATTACTTCCTCAATTTACCTCTGGTTGGGCAAAAAGATCTTAATTTTAGCCCAGATAATAGAATAATAATCGAAACTGAAATTTTTACTGTAGTTGCCCTATTTGACGAATACGTTCCACTTGCAAGCGTGGAAAATTGACGGAAAAGGGTTGCATGTAACTTTTCGGTTTACCAAGCGATTTTCCTAACATTTATTTTTCAACATTTTTGTAAAGTTTCTTTTGAGACGTGTTACACACTTTTTGGTAAATCCACCCTAATTAGTGAAATTGGGTATCAAAGGTTTTTTGGACGAAGTTTTTGGTTCAAACTCATTTCCAAGGATCCAAGGAAATTAATACGAAATATTAATAGATAATAATAGTTGAAATTTTCTCAAAATCCTCCCTGAAATCTGAAGCTCAAGACTTGTGCTGGGTCAAGGTCAGCTAATAGACGCTTATATAATGTGATTATTGGCTTTAAATAATTATCGGACCTTTATTAATTGTGCCACAAATCGATTCGTTCACAGTGTTTCGTAACTAAAGCGCGGAACTAAAACGCCTCGTGAAACTGTTTTCAATTGACAACGAAATAAAGCGCAAGTGAAGAAAGCAAAAAAGTTCATTTCCAAACCGAAGGCTGAGCCGACAAGATGAGGTGGATATTTTTGGTGCTGAGTGTCTCCATGGGCCTCGCTCTAGTGTGCGGAAATATCGATGGGTGCACGCCGAATGGCAAGGCTTGCATTTATGACAACAAGTGCTGCAGCCGCAAGTGCAATCTCTACGGCACTTGCAGCGACAGATGGAGTGTTCCGTATAACAAAACAACAACATTGCCACCATAGTCGAAATGGGTTACTTAATAAGCAGAATGCCGAATAAAAGCATCAATGATTAAACGTATAAAATGTATACTTATTTATATACATATATAAATATACGAACTGTCATTGTTCGGCTTTCTTCGGTCTAAGTTTAAATCCACCCGTTTTACCTGCAATTCGACGTCTTAATTTCTAACTTTATTGATATTTATGGGAGTTTATCGAGTTAAGTTTCATTTTGCTCTTGAATAGCTTCATAAGAAGTCTGGGAAATGAGTTTGAGCCGAAAAACTTCTAGCACAACATTTTTGATGCCCATTTCCACCAAGGAAGGTGGATTTGGCGAAAAGTGTGCAAAAGCTACTCAAATGAATTTGAACAAAGAACTTTTGTAACTTAGTTTGAGATTGATCGATTGGCAAACAAAAAAGTTTCACGCAACTTTTTCCACTATTTTTCCACACTTGCGGGTGGAATCACAAAAGGTAACTACAGTAAACATCTGTTGATCAGTCAGGATAAACATTCGTCTATATATAGATATATATTCTCGATCAGCAGCTTTTGACTGGTTCTTGAGCTATTGGCTATGAGTAAAATCCGCTGTTTTCTGGTTTTGGTTTTTCTTTTTTTTCTATTGGTTTTCTTGTTACTTTTTTTTTCTGGTGGTTTTGGTTGCACTTACAATAAAAACGTCGCCTGCTCGCCCTTCATGTCCAGATAGTCGTACAGTGTGCGCTCGCTGCCGGCGCCATAGCTGCCGGGATATGCGTGACCGCCGCCGCTGCTGCTGCCGTCCGGCGCTGCGTCGGCGGGCGTGGCCGCTGGCGGTGGCGGACCGGCGCCCAGACTCAGACCGAACTTCTCCAGGTGGCATCATTTGAGCAGCGTCGGCAGGCTGCTGTTCATCAGCCGATTGCCCACGACCAGCGAATTGAGCGTCGAATTGCTGCCGCCCACGCCCACACCGACGCCCACGCCGACGCCGACGCCCATGCTCATGCCGTGAACGCCGAGACCAAAGCCAGCGCTGGCATGTGCCGGCGCCGCATTCAGATTCTGGCCCAGACTGGACTCCAGATGCGACTGTCCGGCATTCAGATTGCCGCCGCCGCCGCCGCTGCTGTTGTTGTTGTTGTTGTTGGCGGTGGTGTTGTTGTTGTTGCTGCTGCTGCTGGTGGTGTTGTTGCTGCCGCCGCTGCTGGTGGTGCTGGTGGTGCCGCCGCCGCTGCCAAAGCCGCTCATAATGCCAGCGCCGCCGGCGACGCCAACGCTAACCGCGCTGCTGGCGCCGCCAGCGCCGGCATTGCTCTCATATTATGATGGTCATGCGTAGTGCGGATAGGAGCTGAGATGCGGCGCCACATGCGAGGGCGTCACATGGCTCATCGAGTGCGGCTGATACAGATTTGTCGCCGGACTGCCCCAGTTGCCCCACGAGGCGGCCGTCGGAAATATGGAGGCTGCACAAAAAAAAAAAACAATTCAAATCAGATCAGTAATGGAACGCAACGGGTGACTGCAAGCGAAACGCACCTGAGGACGAGGTCATGCCATGATGCGGACTCATAAACGAGCTGAGCTTGGCGCTGTGATGATATGGCGTCATGAACAGATCGCTCTGATACTTGTAGGTGGGATCGCTGGCCGCCGGCTGTGTGGCCGCCGCCAAACCCTGGAAATCAAATTTGTACGCATAGCGCTTGCCATGCACCTTGGTCATGATGTTCTTGTCATAATAATATCTGCAAATATAGAGAGTGCCGAAAAAATACAGTCATAACTGGCTTGGGCGCAGCATTTGTAGATCACAGAAAATTTAAGTAAATTAAATTAAATAACGCATAAGACGCCCGACTTAAAGACACACTAAACCCAGCCTCGGCCCTGAATACGTTCGGTGTCTATTGTCCGATCGTAAGGAAATTTTTGAGGCATAAATACCAAGGCACAAAACTTAACCTACATACATATGTTATTTTTTAGAGAGCTTTTTATAAAGTAAAATATTCTGGACCTTTATATTCTAATCGAGCGTCTACACACCAAATTTTGTGTCTCTAGAGCTTATAACTTCCGAGTTATTCTTAAAAAAAGGATTGCAATATCGGTTTTTATCGATTTTTATCGAGTATTATCCATTATTATCGATTTCTTACCAATTATTATCGATGGTTATTGATTTATTTTCGATTATTATCTATGTATTATTGATTCTTATCTAATTCTTATCATTTTTATCGATTTCTTATCGATTATTCTCGATTATTATCGTTTAATCGATTTGTTATCTATTCTTATCGATTTATTATCGTTTTTATCGATTTATTCTCAATTTTTTTATCGTTTCCTTATCGAGCTATTTTCGATTTTTATCCATGTATTATTGATTCTTATTGTTTTTATCGATTTCTTATCGATTATTCTCGATTCTTATCGTTTACTCGTTGTCTTCTTTATTCTTATCGATTTCTTATCGTTTTTATCGATTTTTTCTCAATTTTTTGTATCGTTTCCTTATCGATTTATTTTCGATTATTATCGATTTCTTATCGATATTCATCCATTTCTTAAAAGCGAGGCAAGTAATTGATGATTTATAGCAAATCTTTCAAAACTCTCGCTCATTCCGCCTATATTAAAATCATTTCCCTTCCCGAGGCCATCTCTCATTAAACTACAACATGGCTGGATTCTCCCTTAAGACCGTTTGCTAGAAGAGTTTTCACCGTAACAAACTACTAGAGAGTCATTTTTCGGTGGGGTAATGTTTGCTGCTGCCAATGTGGGAAAGCCAAACAAAAGACTGAGCGCATAAATAATTACAAAATAATGCGCGCTTTATGCGTTTTAAGTTAATTTGCTGACATTAGGCGATTTTAGTGCTAGACTTTGGCCAAACATCCCAACCCAACCCCGGCCAATCCCAGCCCAGACCGACTTGCCCTCAATCTCTGGCCCCGCAATTAAATGGCAAACGCCTTGCGCATAAACTCAAACAGAAATATTTCGTGGCTCAGGGCCAAGCCAAATTGCTTGGGCAGACAGCCAAGCAGCGGGCGGGCGGGTGGTCGGTCGGTCGAGCGGACGGAGGCCAGGCTTGGGGGTAGACAAGACAGACGATTGCCCGAAAATTTCTGTTTGCATTGCTAGGGCAGCCCGAAAAGTGATTAAGTCAGCTGCGTACTGGGTAAACTAAACAAATAACTGAGCGATCTGTGATAAACTACACTTACAGCAGAGTAGGACGCTGGTTCAATGTCAGGTCGAAGGTCACAGCTACGATGTTATCACAAAAGTAAAGTTGATATTTGGGTACTACTTATACATGCTTACCAAATTTACACAACATTTTTTTAATATCTCGTATTTTTACATATCGCTCTTCTATGCAATTCTCATGAATTCAGCTAAGCCTTACAGGCGAAATAAACTCTCTTCCTCTCTCTCTTTCTTTCTCTTACTCTCTCTCATTCTCTCTCAATCTCTCTCATATTGATTATCTTATTTAGTCGAACTTACTAACTTTCTTTTTCTTTTGTCTTTCAGTGAATTTTTGGGTAAGTCCACTTTAACATTTACATTTATAAACTGGAATACATCTATATTAAACCAATGCATATTTGGACACGGTTTATTTCTAGCATTAATAATAAGCTTAAAGAAATTTATTTAGACTTCAATATCGTTTTTTCATACTTTATCTAAATGGTCATGCTTTCAATATATATATATGCTCGGCAAATTATATACTTATAAATATATATACCCAGACTTTGCCCGTGATACGTTTAAAAAAAATTATCTCAAAGATTTTTCAAAATGAGTTTGAAACCGATCAGACTGTATACAACATTTTACATGATTTTCGTCTAAAAATTACGTTCCCAGATTTAAATATCTAAATACTCGAAGGGCCATACCATGAAGAAAAATCTAAACTTCGTAAAAATCGGTTGAGACTTGACCGAGTAATGGGAGTGGGAAATTTCAACCCATGTCCATATAGGATTTCAGAGGGTAAAATTGTACATGAATTTCGACCAAAAATTATGTTCCCAGATTTAATTGTCAACTTTTTCTAGGGGCCAAATCAAGATTATGTCATGAATTTCGACTAAAAAATGTGTGGTCAGATTTAAATGCCAGATTATTTTAGAGGGAAAACCATGAAGAAAAAACTAAACCTCGTGAAAATCGGTTGAGTTTTGGCCGAGTTATAGGGGTGGGAAATTTTGGCCCATGTCTATATACGAATCCTAGGGGTAAGATTTTGACATGAATTTCGACTAAAAAATGTGTGGTCAGATTTAAATGCCAGATTATTTTAGAGGGAAAACCATGAAGAAAAAACTAAACCTCGTGAAAATCGGTTGAGTTTTGGCCGAGTTATGGGGGTGGGATATTTTGGCCCATGTCTATATACGAATCCTAGGGGTAAGATTTTGACATGAATTTCGACTAAAAAATGTGTGGTCAGATTTAAATGCCAGATTATTTTAGAGGGAAAACCATGAAGAAAAAACTAAACCTCGTGAAAATCGGTTGAGTTTTGGCCGAGTTATGGGGGTGGGATATTTTGGCCCATGTCTATATACGAATCCTAGGGGTAAGATTTTGACATGAATTTCGACTAAAAAATGTGTGGTCAGATTTAAATGCCAGATTATTTTAGAGGGAAAACCATGAACAAAAAACCAAGCCTCATGAAAATCGGTTGAGTTTTGGCCGAGTTATGGGGGTGGGAAATTTTGGCCCATGTCTATATACGAATCCTAGGGGTAAGATTTTGACATGAATTTCGACTAAAAAATGTGTGGTCAGATTTAAATGCCAGATTATTTAAGAGGGAAAACCATGAAGAAAAAACTAAACCTCGTGAAAATCGGTTGAGTTTTGGCCGAGTTATGGGGGTGGGAAATTTTGGCCCATGTCTATATACGAATCCTAGGCGTAAGATTTTGACATGAATTTCGACTAAAAAATGTGTGGTCAGATTTAAATGCCAGATTATTTTAGAGGGAAAACCATGAAGAAAAAACTAAACCTCGTGAAAATCGGTTGAGTTTTGGCCGAGTTATGGGGGTGGGAAATTTTGGTCCATGTCTATATACGAATCCTAGGGGTAAGATTTTGACATGAATTTCGACTAAAAAATGTGTGGTCAGATTTAAATGCCAGATTATTTTAGAGGGAAAACCATGAAGAAAAAACTAAACCTCGTGAAAATCGGTTGAGTTTTGGCCGAGTTATGGGGGTGGGAAATTTTGGCCCATGTCTATATACGAATCCTAGGGGTAAGATTTTGACATGAATTTCGACTAAAAAATGTGTGGTCAGATTTAAATGCCAGATTATTTTAGAGGGAAAACCATGAAGAAAAAACTAAACCTCGTGAAAATCGGTTGAGTTTTGGCCGAGTTATGGGGGTGGGAAATTTTGGCCCATGTCTATATACGAATCCTAGGGGTAAGATTTTGACATGAATTTCGACTAAAAAATGTGTGGTCAGATTTAAATGCCAGATTATTTTAGAGGGAAAACCATGAAGAAAAAACTAAACCTCGTGAAAATCGGTTGAGTTTTGGCCGAGTTATGGGGGTGGGAAATTTTGGCCCATGTCTATATACGAATCCTAGGGGTAAGATTTTGACATGAATTTCGACTAAAAAATGTGTGGTCAGATTTAAATGCCAGATTATTTTAGAGGGAAAACCATGAAGAAAAAACTAAACCTCGTGAAAATCGGTTGAGTTTTGGCCGAGTTATGGGGGTGGGAAATTTTTACCTATGTCTATATAGGATACTAGTCGGTATTCTCCGTATTCTCCAATGGCAGGTATAAAATTAATTTATCTCACAGATCTTTGAAAATTTATTTGAAGTCAAACGTTTTTCGCAATTTTTCCACACATGCGGGTGGAATTTCCCGAAAACTACAGTAATAAGTACAGATATACGCTCCCTTATAATGTTTTCAGACTATGTATATAAAGATCTAACGCATACCATATATATTGTTTATGTTGTTATCTTTAAGAAACTGTGTAGATTCCGCGTCTCATTAAATGCCCTCCCTTTGCCTTTAATTATTTATGTATTCAAAATTAGCATAATTATTTGACGATCTGAGCAGAAATACTCATTCAAGTTTTATGCTTTTATTCCTTTATTGCAATTTTATTGCACATATCGAATTTGGTTTATGCGTCGCTTTTGTTTCGCAGCAGACAGAAACAAAACAATTAAAAAAAAAAAACATGTAAATTAATTTAAATTTCAATGCGCACAGTAATTTTTTTTAAATATATATTTTCACTTTTTTGCCTGCGCTATTGGCCATAAATTATGCCAATTAATGGCATAAATTAAAGGCAGCAACAAAAGACAAAGGCCCCCTTGGATGGGGTGTTGGGCGGAGAGGGGAGGAGGGGGGAGGGGCGGGGTGGTGTGAAAGCAAACAATCAGAACCAATCAATGGCTGCTGATGGACGCGGGGCACAAAGCACACAATCAGCGAGACAAACAGCCGAGCAAAAAGGATTAAAGTAAAAGCCATTTACACGCATTATGTGTGTGTGAGTGTGTATGGCTGTGTGTGTGTGTGTGTGTGTGTGTGTGGCAGGCCAAGTGGCCAACAAAAGGGCAGCCGGCTGTGAATAAACAAGGCAAATGAAGCATTAAAGCACTTGTCCTTGTTGTCTTTATGTGGCAAGCATCTACATTTGCTGCTCAGTTTTCATTTACACACACACACGCACACACGCGAACACACACACTTGCGCACACACACACTTGAAGATATGTGCAGCATACTTTGCAGCGCTCACATTTCTTAGCACACATGAAAGCAGAGACGGCGACTGTGTTCAATTGAGTTGAAATGTGTGAAAAATAAAAAAAAAAAATATATAAGTATTAAAATAATATCTCTGCCGAAGTTTAAATACCCTTACAGACAAAAAGCAGTTTGGCCAACTTAGCTTTTTTCTAGCCAGATTTATTTATTTAAAGAGACCTTCAGCCGCAAATAGTTGAAATTTTAAGCTGAATTTTCAAATCTGTTTTTTGCCAATCTAAGCTTAGCAAGCTAATTCAGATAGCTTTAGCCTTTTCCAACATTGGATTTATGGGCATTTGGCAACACTGGTTGCCATGCATGTACTTTTCTATTCTTCGGCACGGAAAATGTGGAGTATTTTTAGCTGCAAAGTCGCGTAAAATAGATTTTGATCGAATCTTCGCAGCTTTCAATTTCTGTGATGTTTTGTGAGTGTGCAAGTAGAGCTTGGTATTTATTGTATATACTAATACTAAGTTTATCTAGTATATTTTTAGTATTTTATACTTCTAGTTAATCGTTTGTTTACTTTTGTAAATTGTGGAAATTTGATACAAGGCGAGTCTTTGAAGACATTTTTAAACCCCTTCTTCCATCTTCTTAAAAGCCTAAAAAAAAAACCAAATACTTAAAGTGTTGGAAATCAACAAAATAGTATATTTTTCAGCACTTACATTGCAAGTCTGCCTTTAAGAACTAGACTAGGTGCTGGCTTGCAGTTAAATAGATTGGCAAGTGGAGACACATGATAATATTTGATTCTTTCATTTATTTTTATTGGGAGTCTAGTAAAGCTTGTTATTACAGCATTTGTTTAAGATACCTTTTTTTAAAAATCCTATAATTTCTCTAAAGCGACGGATTTCGCCGGGTTGAATGAAGAAACTAAACATTTATCGTACAAAAACCCATTTTTGTCAAGATGTTTTTATAGAAGCTAGCTATATAAATAAATGTTAAAGTGAGTCGATCCAACTATATCGACACAGCTGTAAATACTGATCTAGTATATATTCTTAATCTTAATAATACTTAAAAATATAACTTTTATGGCAACAGAAGGGTTCGCTTCCTGTCGAAATTCGAATACCTTCTGTTAGGGTATTCAAAAAGGATAACACACAGCAGACAGACAAAGAGACAGACAGACAGAGAGACAGAGAGACAGGCGGGCAGGCATAGGACGTGTTGACGCTTCCGCACATCATCAAACAAAAAAAAAGGCTTTCCTTTGCTTTGTTGTCGCTTATCCAACACTTTTTACATTTATTTACATGTTGATTGTCTGCCTGCAAGTGTGTGTGCGTGTGTGTGTGTGTGTGTGTGTGTGTGTCTATTGCAAATTGGCTGCGAGGATTCTTCCACTTGAATTGTCAGCTTCTCCTTCATTGGCACTCATTGGCCCTGGCCCGCCGCCTGATTGCAATTGACAGTTTCAAGAAGTGGATCACAAGAATAAAAAAAAAAAGGGTTGCCATCACGTTTGCACAATTCTTCAGAGCTGGCGCTGTGTGCTTAGCAAATTGACCGTTGCGCAAATATTTAAATAGTTGTGCATATGTTTCTGGCAACGCTGCCCAAACCTAACAGTTGTCCAGGCCAGGGCAGGGGCAGGGGCAGGGGCAGGGTCAGGAATGGAACAGAGATTTGTGACGGGGGCCAGTGTTGTGTAGCGTTGGGTCAGCAATCACATTTGCAGCAATTAGATTGCCAGATTTCATGTTTTATTGGCATTTTTGATTACATTTTCGTAGCGGGCCGAAAGCAATTTCATATTGAATTTCTTTTTGCGAGGGACACGCCCACAGGCGGAGCAGTGTAGGTAAACGTTCGCTTATGTTGTTGTTTTTATCATCCGCTTATTTGGTATTTTCTGCGCATTTAGTGGACCAATTGTTAGCAAAAGCAGCCAATCAGCCTCGAATCGAATCAATCGTTATTGATGAGACTCTCCGATTTTGGGCTCGTGTTGGGCACAAATTGCACACATGCCCACATTTTTGGTCTGCCCCAGAGATAAACTGCGAGTACTTGGACTAATTAGCAGCACTTGAGCGAACAGAACAAGAAAAAACAAAAAAAAAGAGGAGGATAAACTAAAAACAACCCCTGAAATTAAATAGAAATTTGTCATCTGTCTGTTGCTTACCTTAAGGCGCGACTCAGCTTGTCGTAGTTCATGTTGGGCTTGGATTTGCGCTCGCCCCAGCGTCGGGCGACCTCATCGGGATCGGTTAGCTTGAACTCGCCGTTGGTGCCCTCCCAGGTAATGCAGCTGGCATTGTTGGAGTCCGACAGCAGCTCGAGCAGGAACTGCCATAATTGTATCTGTCCCGAGCCTGTAAGCAGAAGGTGTAGTAGAATTTATACGTGCACATATGTATATTATGGAAATATAAAAGCATTCTTAATGCCAGTATTTTGCCAGCCTAAATGTCCGTCAAAAGAGCATATCCTTTAGTCCCGCTGCTGCTGCTGCTGCTGCCAGCGGGCATGGAATTATGTAACTTTGACTGCGCCTCGTGGCCAAAAACTAAGCATTTTGTGGCATGCAAAAGTGCCATAAAGCATTTCCGACACGCCGACGGCGACGGGGAAGGCGACGGCGACCTCTTGACCGCGACCGGCATCTCCACTTGCCAGCAGGCTTTCCCCGATTTATTTATGTAATATAACAATTCGATAAATTAGCGAGACTTGAACGTTGTGGAAAAGTTTTTGGTAATAAGTTGAAGCCAGAGGAAATGACATTGCATGTAAGTGAAATGTAAGACGGCATATCATGTATGTATACATAATATATATGCTAATATCTAGTATTATATGTGAAAAATTCTAGAGCGGAAAAGCGGTTTCTTACTATCACAAATTCATTTTGATGGGCAAATGGTTTTTAAATTTGAACGGGGCTTAACGTAAGCTGACATGAAGTTAAAGTGTGCTAAATTTTTTCAACGAAAACACGCAAGTGTGGCAACGCCATTTGAAAAAGATGGCAACACACTTTCGACTAATTGATAAAGCAGTTCAAAATTTAAAGAGCTCTGGGTATAGTTGTTACTGTCAAGTAGTTTGTCATTTAAAAAGGTGGCAGCTCCGCAAAATTTTGTGCATGTCAAACATTTACCAGGTGGATAAGTTGTCTAACTTACTTAAACAGACAACCTAGGCTGGTATTAACGAAAATGTTCTTTCAATATCACAAATGCATCTATGATAGAACTATGGTTTTTAAATTGAATTGGGTTGACGTAAGTTGGCATATAGTTAAACTGTGATGTTTTGTATCAAAATAACAAGCGAGTATGGCAACGCATTTTCGACCAGGTGACAGGGCAACTCAATAATATAAAGAGCTCCTCTGTAATTGTTAATGATTGATTGATGATTGTTTAAAATGGTGGCAACTCTGCATACTTTTATGCAAGGCAATCATTTACCAGCTAGATTATTAGCTATCACAAGTTAGTTAACGATAACGTGCTTGACAACATGTTAAAGTGACTGTTAAATGTATTCCAAACAAATTC